>NC_088830.1:10363589-10963589 GCF_904066995.2 Poecilia reticulata
ACCAATTAAAAATCTGTGGCAAAACTTGAAAAATGATGCTCAGTTCATTTGTGAAATGAAAATAAATACCAATTTGACTTCACAATTATACATAACTCTGTATTGGTCCGTCACAAAAAAACACAATTAAAACACAATGAAGTTTGAAGCTCAGGACATGTGAATACCTTTCCAAGGCTCTGTGTGTTTCTTGCAATCAGAGACGGATTTTCTTTCACCTTAAACTCCACGGCAGTTTGAGGTGTTGCTGCTGAACACACACCAAATAATTTCCCCAACAAAAGAAACTCAGAGTTTATCTCTAGCCTGTGATTTCTAAAAAGTAAACACAGGTGCAAATAGGAGAGGAGTGAATGAAGTCTTCAGAATTCAGCCAGTCCCGCCTGAGCTACAACTGGTTGGGCTCAAAATAAAACCCGGCGTCTGATCGGTCGCAACGTGTAATCTGCGACCGCCAGCAGAAGCATAAAACGACAGCGGAAACAAACAGAGAAAAGGACGGGTGGAAAACGAAAGGAGAGGAAATCTGGCCGATGACGCACTGCTCTTCCTACAACACAGGAAACATGGAGGAACAGACATAAAGCCGCGTCCAGCCGGTGTCACACAAGTCACTGTTGTGTCTGAATATTGAAAAAGAGACCAGAGGGTCTTTCTGCGAAGCCACTGCAGGGAGCCACCTGTTCACTGGTGTCTGATATCGGTTTGAATCACGTCCAAAACCACACGGAGCAGAAAAAAGACGAAAAAAAAAGAAACGCACAAAGCAGTGTGTGACCACGCAGGCAAAACAACAAACAGGAACCCGCTGAGCTGCAGCTGTGGATAATGACGGCAGCTAACCATCAAATGGCTGAGTTAGAGCTGATGAGACCAAAAGGCAAATTCTGGGGAGAAAAAATAAAAAACAGAGGAAAAATATAAAACATAACTTTTCATTGTTTCTTTATTAGCATACTGCTCACAGTCTGCAGCCCCAGCATACAATATACTGCTATAAGTATTCATTCACCCTTGTAAAATCATTAGCTTGTATAGAATCCAAGCTAAGACAGATTCTTCTATTAATCATTTTGTAGCTTATGTTCTATAAATATGGAAAATGACAACAAACAGGTAGCACCAGTTGAAGCTAGTTACTTTTAAAAAGCTTCTTGTAGATGTTTAATGCTGATTTTGCATTAAAACTCCCATTAAAAACTCCTAAAATGTCAATTTCTTGTTGCATCTATAATCAAAAACATTTCCCTTTTGGTTTCTAAGAGCCACAGGTTGCAGACCCCTGATTTGAGCTGCCAAGACAAGACAACTGAAAACATAAAGGAAACCCTCATGGAAACTAAAAGCTTCACACATCACTCATATGGAAGTAATGATGTTTGTAAATCTACACTGAAACAGACTTATGCTGTAATATGTTTACTTCATATCTAACTATGAAGCTGTCGACATTAAAGATAGTGAAACACGGCTGTGCTGCGTAGGTTTGATTTTCATTTCTGCAGCATCTTTAGGAATCAAAGATTCACATAAATCACCAGCAGAGTAGCTCTGCCTAAAAAAAAAGAAGTCAGAATTATGGATTGAAGCACGCCATTTTTAATAGCAGCACAATATTTTATGGTGTAATTTAGCCCTTTCTGTACAGTATACAGTTCTTAACTTTGTTTATATATATATATATTTATTTTTGTGTAAATCTACATGCCTCATGTCGCACCTGAATTTCCCCACCGTGGCACGATAAGGGAGATTCCTACTCCATTCTGCTACTGATAAAGGATGGAAGGCGGTTGCTTTGCTAGACATTTTATTGACGGTCGACCAGACAGGTAATCAATAACTTCACAGCAGCGTCCTGCAGCAAACTGTCTGCTCAGGGCGGCGCCCTTGCATGAACCCGGCTGCTCGCTCTGCTGCATGCCAGGTGCATCAGCAGGGAGTGAAGGGGGAAAACCTGCAGTGGGGGAAGGTGCTCTTTCCCTTTAAGACTGCGAAGGCAGACAGTGAATGCCAAGGAAACCACACTGAGCATGTGCAGAGAGGCAATTACGTTTTAAAGTCAGAGCAAGAACGGGTAAACGCAAACATCCAGTCAGGCCAAAAGACTTGGGGCTACATAGAGGTTTTCCCTCCAGATGGACAACAACGCTAAACATTCAACCAGATCTACACCGGAATGGCTCAGATCAAATTATATTCATACGCTAGAATGGCCTAGTCAAAGTCAGAATCTAAATTCAACTAATAAATCTGTGTTAAGCTTTGACAATTGATGTATAAAGATGATCCACGTTAAAGATGAATGCGCCTCAGCTGCATCGCAATGGAAAATGGAAAAAGGTGAAACGAAAGAGCAACGTCAGCGAGAGATATTTCTACTAATTATTGACTTGCAAATGCGTGCCACACTTCTCAAATTTAAATGTATCAAAATAAAGCGTATAAAGTGTGCAAGGGTTGTGAATACTTTAGCAAGACACCGCATCTTTGTTTGTGCTTTTTATGACGTGCAGCACTCCACATTCAGCGGCAGTTCTTATCTCACAGCCGTAAATCTGTCCCTGGCGCTATTCAAAGTACATCACTAGAACTATGCATACAAACAAACACACCTTCCACCTCTGTCCAGCTCTGCAGGGTTACGCGCTCGTCAGTGAGAGACGAGCCTTAAGTCAATACTGCAGAGCAAATATCCAGGATGGTGGGTGTGTTGTAAAATGTCCAAGCACCTGTTCAAAGGGCGCCGCACAGAGCAGTATAATGGTCTGCTGTGTTTATGAGAACATGTCACAATACATAAGGACAAATGGGCTGATTTAAGAGTGATGAGATGCAAGGATTAAGAAATTCAAAAAGGCAAATGAAAGGGAAGCAGATTTCAAAAGTTCGACGAACGTTTGTCAGTTGTGACAACAGCTGTAAGTCTCTACCCGCAAAACCATAATTTAGTTTGGAAAACAACGTTATGTCTTAATGATTCCACGCCAGCCTGGTGAAAACCGGCAAATTGTTCTATGCTTCGCTTCATACAGGGGGTCTGGACTATTAGCTGTTGAGAAACGACTTCTTCCATATCCATTGGGTAACATTTGACCGTGATGCGCCAGTTCGACACTATGAAGCTTTGTGGAAGTTGCTTGTACTGTAAACATCCATCCTCCACTACGAAGAGGGATGTGCTGAGCTGAACCAGATTGCTGTTAAAGTTAATTTAATATTTGGAACATGGATTGAACGGCTTTGTTCACTTCCTACTAAAACTGCAGGCAGACTACCATTCTAGAGCAGTGCAGGACATCAACATCATCGTTCACAACTTGTGTTGGCTGATAGAAAATCTACTGAAGAAATCCTCTTCAATTAGCCCGGCCATTGCCTTCATGCGCAATTCCACTTGATTAAAATTTCCCTTCGCTGCTTCATCTGGCCTTTCTCCCACTTGCTTGGATTACCCGGCCAATGGGTGAACAGAGGAAGTTGTGAACGGTGAACTTTCTGCGCCGTTTTAGTTTTTTGAATGGCAGTGGAAGTGAACAAAGCCGTTCAGTCTGTTTTGGCCACGCTTTCAAACACTGAATTAACATTAACCGCCATCTTTATTCGGCTCAGCACTTATCTCTTTGCATCGGAGGACAGTTGCTTACAACCCAGACGTTTTCCGGTAAGCTTCATAGCGTCAAACTGGCGCATTACAAACGTCACAGCTAAACGTTAGCGATTGGGTAAAACTTAAAAGTTCAACAGAGTAGACGTCTCCAGTGAGCAATCATTTCTCAACAGCCGAGGGTCCAGACCCTCTAAATGAAGCAAAGCCTAGAAAAGGGGTCTGGTTTTGATCTGACTACACTTCATCAGCATTGAAGAGATATTAGAATGGATCACAAATGCGTAGGAAGGCAGTAGCCTGACTAATGCCACGCCAGAGGCTAAAGAAAACAACATTCATTGTGTTTGCTCATACTTCCAATCAGAAAGTGAAATAATTATGAGAAAACACGACCAGACTTGAGCAGTCAGAGCTTCGACAGCGAGGCTGAGCGAGGGCGTGCCGCCTCGGCTGGTGGTTGCAATGTGGCTTCAGCGAACCACTGACTGCTGTGATTCTGCTGCCAGTTTCTCAACATCAACACACGCAGTTGCACACAGGCGCTAGTGATGCAGTCGCTGCTGGGACTGATTGAGACATGTCTTGATTGGGGCAGAGTAACCGAACAGTGGGAGAAAATGAGAAGTGATTACTGGAGTATTAGCGGGCGGGGCGAACGGTTTTATTTTCTGACAACTTAAAAGTCGCCTCCGCCTGCAGTTTGGAGGTTAAACTGGTAAAGAAAGTGGGAAAGCACTAAAAAACATTTCGTTGCAATTTTAGCTTAGCTCAACTACATTTCACAGACTGTATTTCAGATTTCACAATGCTCTGAATAACCTTCAGCCAGTATTAAATAAATACTTTCACCCTAATGTTTATTCCTGAAGGCTAGTAGTTGGCTCAACGGAGGACTTTGAAGCACACAGACACGGGCAGGGAACACAAATCCCACCAAGTAAAACATCTGTGGCAGCCGAATCATTCCAGTCCATTTCCTTAATAATTAATCACAGCTTCAGCGTGAGCTTCCATGTTTCCCCGCCACAATAAAATTCACGTGGGGCCGACATGACGACATAAGGCTTTTAATGAGCAGGCATCACATTAGAAGTGTTTTTATCACAGCTTTCTGAACTACATGACGCGACGCATCAGAGGCCTTTAAGCCCGACGGCTTTGGTTGTAAAGCCAAAACAAGCCATGGGGGTCTGACCCAGCAAACAACCACTTAGCTGATGTTGTTCTGATCTCCCAAAAATAAGGAATTTGGGTCCAATTTATTGGTGCCACCCTAACATTTGTCTTTGTCTGATTATATAATCGCTATAAAATACATTGGACGGACTTGTCCGTGTTTCCTGCTTTGCACTTACTGGGCTCTGTAGTATCTGTGTGACGCGTTTCTTCTGCTCCAGAACGTTAAAGTCCTGCCGGAGGTCCGGCGACATGTTCCTGGCTCTGATGTACTCTGGGTCGTTGACGTTGATCCGGTCAAAGTAGCGCTCCTTGGTGCCCCCGCTGGGCGGCGGAGGAGTGGTCACCACCGCCTGATGGCCGTCCGCGCTCATGACTGCTTCGCCTTCGCCTTCGCCTCTTCGTCTATGGCTGCCGCTTCGACCCGTTTACCTGAAAGCCAAAGGGAGGGACATTTAAGAAGATGCTTTCGTTTACCTCAAAGATGACAAGCTGTCGGTTCTGTCGGAGCAAAGCAGCCGAGGTGAGAAGAACAGAACTACAGCAATGTTGGATTGCAAATCCTGCCGTCGGAACGGTTCAGAGATTTGTTTGCTGGGAGTAAAATGCAAAGGAGAAAATGTGCCAGAGTGTATTTTCCTAAGTTCATTTCTTTGCTTCTTTATTTCTAGTGCAAAGACTTCATAGTGGCGAGCAACTGAGAGTGATCGACAAACATTTTTCAGGCCCTTGAACCTTTCCACATTTCGTCAAGTTAAAATCTGAAAATTCTGTGCATTTTTGAGGAGCTTTTCTGTGAATTTTCCAAATTGCTAACAGTACACAGAATTCACAAATTTACAGCTTACATAAATGTAGTCGCCTGTACCATTACTTAGAATGAGCTTTTCCTGTAACTGCAGCTGTACAACTTTTTGGGGATTTTCTAGTGTTTGCAGCAGGTTTTTCTCATCACGTTCCTCTACAAAGTACAGATTTGGTGAATGCATGACTGGCACTTTTGCTGTTTACAGGTTCTTCCATCTGTCATCCTGTTGTTGCCAAATTAAAGACTTTGTCACTATTTTAAGGGACTTTTCAGACAAAAGAAAAAGAAAAAAAAAACGTATTGGCCAAAATCAGAATTGACAAGTCAGGATTTTCAAATATCAGTGGTCGGCCAGAAAACAGCAATCGGCGAACCCCAACTTTTCAGCAACTTTGTGTTGATCTGTAACATGCAATCAAAACAAAACACAAATGTTTCAGGAATGAATGAAGGTATTACATTTCTATAAATCATAAAGCAACACTTTGTTTCCCAAATTGACCAAACATTTACAACCAACTATAATTCCAGATGCCTCATCTTACCTCTATAATGCTTTCAAATAAAACGTTCACTGTAAAAATACTAAGTATTTTCGCCTATTTTCTAGCATAAATATCTTATTACACTTACAATAGGACATAACTAACTTACAAGGAACTTTTCGGCAAGATATAGAAACTTTTCAAGTAAATAATTCTAGTGTTGGTTCCACTGTCGGATTATTTCACTTGTAACAAGACATTTTTCCCATGTTATTCATGAAATACTTACAAGTGAAATACTTATAGCACAGGAAATATGCACAGTTATAAGTGAATTAATCTGCCAGTGGAACTAATACTTTTTCATCGATATTAAGGAATTATCTACTTAAAACAAGCTCCTACACCTTCCTGAAAAGGTGTTGGTTAGTTTTGTCTTATGTCAAGTGTGTTAAGATATTTGCAATAGAAAGCAGACCAAAAATACTTTTTCAGATTTTGTAGTTTTGCAGTGCTGCAGCCCAGCCCTGCCCAGAGTAATGGAAAACTCCAGGCATAGGAGAATCAGATTTAACAGCCAACAAGATAATGACTCGTCTGTCATTGGCAGATGAGACAAACAGCATCGCTGTGCGCTCGTCAAACAGGAAGGGGACAGGCCCTTTTATCGGCCCTCAGAGAGGTACGTTTCATTGTGTCGATGCTGCGTCCCGACAGCGGAGGTTTTGTTCCGCGCACACACATGGACACGCACACACACGTCACCGGTACGTGCAGGTCATTCAGAGGGGAGAACGTGCAGGCCTTGACCAGTTTGGGAGCTGGTCTACTCCCACCGTTCATTCTCAGGTCAGCTGGCATAACAACAAGTACTCTGCAGGATGCACGAGTTGCTGCAAGTTAGTTAAAAAAAAAGAGAAAGGCTTTGTAGCTTTGCCAAAAGGAAAATAACAAAGAGAATAGAAAATCTAAAAAAAAAAAAAAAAAAAAAAAAGGGTTGTCCAGGAGTCGATGGCTTCTGTTAGTAATCAGGTAGTGAATTAGGAAGAGGTGGAGCTAAGAAGAACGCTGCCAGATGGTTTGTAGAAGAAGGAAAGCAGGAAAGAATTAAAGAAGCAGATCCCACTGATTCCTCTCCTTAGAAACCCGACGTGGTCGCAATTTGGTCCTCGCTCTTCCACAAGTGACTCCTTCACTGGTCTACAGCCTCACTGCTGTCACCTCAGTAGGTGGGAGGAAGGTAAAAGGGGGGAGTTATTCGGTTTGACAGATGCCACTAAGCTGCTCATTCCGGTCAAATGCCACTTACAGAGACGGTCAGGATTAGCCAAGCAACACGCAGCTCAGCCAGTGGAGCAGAGGCTTCGCTCTGACACAAAATAAACCCTCCCACGTGGAGAAACGTCGACTCTCCCAGGCTATGTTTTTACAAGACTTTATTTGCATAACCGATAAGAGTCTGTGATAATATTCAACATATTTATGACCAAATATTTTAACATGACAACTTTAAATCAATCAGTTTTTTTTGTTTTGTTTTTTGCTGCCATTTTGTCCCATTTAAAGAAATCAGGCAAGACTAAAATTGAAGTTTCATGTGCGTGAAGGAAAACTGATGATTATCCAAATAACTCAAACCTCCAAAGACCCATAGTGGTGGCAGCATCATGCTGTGGGGACGCCTTTCTTCAGTAGGGACAGGAAAGCTGCAAAAAGACAAAATGAAACTGGGGTGGATGTTCACCTTCCAGTAGGATGACAGTTTTATTTATTATTCTTGGTTGTTGTGTTATTTTGGATCATTAAAACATATTCCTCTTCCAGTCTTAAGTGTTATTTACTAAATTAAAGTTTGCTGGTCTTCAAGAGGGTGAACTTGCGTTGTTATGCCATTATCTATATAATATTTGAAAATGATCTTAAAACAACAATATTATTGTTTATCGCAATAATTTCTGGAACAATTTATCGTCCAGCAAAATGTGTTATTGTGACAAATGAATTTTCAAGTATCGTTTGCAGGCTCTCCCCATCCGGTCTGACAAAGCTTTAATTATTTTGCAAAGAAGAATGGTCAAACATTCAGATATATGTGGAAAACCTTTGTGGAATATCTCTACCAAAACAACAAACCATAAAAGACCATGAAAGATGCCTCAACAGAGAACTGACTCAGAGTTTGAAGGTCAACACATCTCACTGTACTTTTCTTTTGGAGAAAATGTAAAACTTCAAAAGTTATTCACAAACTTCACATCTGTCAAAATGTGGAAGCTTCAAAAAAAAACTTTTCAACAAAAAGGTGACAAAACCTTTGTTTAGCAAAAAAGAAACCCAGCTAAAACCTTCTAGGTGGACTTAGTACATACTGACGTAACACACAAATAGAAAAATATCTACCGTCCTCTCACTCATGGATGTAGAATCTGCACACACAAGGGGCCTTGAGCCACAACTTGTTCAACACCCATTGCGACCTAAGTGGTTTTTACTTCTAAACATAAACTAGGAAAATGGGAAACATTGTACTTTTTAACCTTCTTCTACTGACTTATACCACAGAAATGAATAAAAGACCTCACAAGAAATCCCTCTGTAATCGAAGGCAGCTGGGGAGAATGGGGTTATGTAACCCGATGCAGAATTCATCGTCCTTCCAGCAGCGCTCTGCTAACAGAGGACTCACATGAACAGAATATAATACAGTAAAAACAAAAAAACTAAACCAAAGCAACAAAAAATACAACCTGAAGTGGGTGATTTAAGAGAGTATATCTGGGATTTTTTTTGATCTGCTGGTGTCATCTTAAGATAAATCAAAGCCAAAAGTGAGCAAAAAAAAAAAAGAAAAAAAAAAAAAACTTTTTAAAAAGGTAAAAGTAAAATGTACTCAGAATACTTTGTAAAACGTCTGACAGGAAAAGCCCAGGCTTTAAATTTGCTGCATGAGTGGGATTCTTGCATGGCTGAATGCAACAGTTGGAGCCTCACCAAAATAAAGTAACATCCCCGACTCACACTCAACTCCCACCCACCCACCCACACACACACGCACACACATTTACGTCGCTATCTTTGTGGGGACTTTCTATTGACTTCCGTTCTTTTCGACAGTCTAAACCATAACCTTATCCTAACCTTAACCATTACATGCCGAACCCTAACACTAACCAAAACTCAATTCACACCTTAGTCCTAAATCTGACCCCTGACAAGGGGCAGTGGCCCCCACAATGTAGTGTCAGGAAAATGGTCCCCACAAGGTATTACAAACAAATGCACGCACACGCACGTATAAACTCCCACCTCCCAATGTGCCAGTCAATAGATAATTGTATTTCCAAATCCAGGAAATATTGAATGTCTCTGAGTTGAGGTGGAAAGTTCTTTGCTGCATTTTGGTTTTGTTTGTGTTTCCCACACCACCGCAGGTGTTTGGTTCATTTGCACAAAGCACACAAAGACTGTTCTCTCTCGATCAAAATAAACTCTGTAACCTACTGGGAGCTACAGACACAACGGCCCGTTGACACTGGCGGACATTACTGGACGGGAATCGATCTGAACTTCGCAGATGTGCGGCTGATAGATGAGGCAGGCCGTGTTTACTGAAGGGCGCTGGAGAGCGACTGGAGCCCCAGGCAAGGTTACCCCCCACCTCTCACCCCGTGACCCTCAGTAACCCTTTCTGCTGAACACACCATGAGAGTGACGCAAACAAAACAAGACCTCCTCGTCTTCCACATTTACTTTGAACCACAGATGGATTCAAATAAAAAATAAAAAACCCAGCATGACTAGTTTCTGTCGTTGGGTGAAAATTCAAGGTTTTTCATTACCAGTTTAAACAAAAAACAAGTGTTAATGTAAGACAGCTAAGAGTAATTTTCCTTCACAATTGAGTGATTCATTAAATTATCTTTTAAGCGAAAATCGATCATCTAAAAACCAATTTCCAATATAAATGTCGGATTTAATCTAGCACGTGACATTCTATCGTGTGAATGTGAAAAAAGCTTTTTTGTTTAATTTAAAGGATGTGTTTTTACTCCATACGGTTTGTATTAGTGACTTGATCTTTTAGACAATCTTTCCACTAAAATGCATTGATGGACCAAACAGATGTATGGAAAAAATGGAGAGCCAATGTAACTTTATGCCTTCCTAGCCATAAAGGTTGATCTGTTTCCATTCGCAGAGGTTACGTAAATTCTGAGGTGACATTAAAACCAGACAACAATACAGATTACATCACAAAGCAGACACCTTGATGCTGTTGTTGACCATAACCATTTACTTCCAAACAACCTCCAAAGCTGCACATTAGAGTTAATAACAAGAGCTAATCTCTATTTTCTTGTCAATGTCTATGATGCTATTTTGTGCCTTCACTGCTACTTTAAAAGAAAATCAACTTTTACTTAGTGCAAATTGCCCAACCTGCCTCATGTTTCCTCTTCGTCTTATTGGACAAATATGGCTGAACTGTTGGAGCCAATGTTAGCATGTCTCTCCACAGATGTGCAACACTAGATCAAGAAACACTAATGTCATTCGCACCAATCGCTGAACAATTACGCAACACATGCTTCATTTCTTCTGGGAATGCGTTTATGCTGGGATGGAAACAGGGAAAGAAAAAGGGCCCTAAAAACAGAGTTCTTCAAGATGTGACTGTCCTGCACACTCAGTAAAAACAAAACAAAAAAACATGGGGTAACTCCTAGGAAGTATGGCAAAAGATTCACAATATATGAAAATACACAACTAAGGCAAAATATGTTGTTAAAATAAAGTAGAACTAAAGTAGAACAGGGAAACACCTGGCCTGTTATTCCTCATGATCAGGACACATCAGCTGTCATCATCAGGCTTTGCCTCAAGGGGGCAACGTTCTGTGTTACAGGGGCAGCCTGCACATATCTGGACGACAGTCGCCCCATGCAGACCGAGTCTTCCAGTCTGGTGCATCAGCCACTACTTCAGTGCAAATAAACAGAAGTGATTCATTCAGAGGAACCTTCACTGACGGCCAGAAATTATTAACGTTTCACTTTGACTAATGCGTTTTACTTCCATATATCCGTTTATTCAACTCTCTGATAAGTACATTCTGCTTTCCTGAACTCCGGCCAGAGTTTTCTCCCCTATGTGGAGCATAGAGAGCTGCCCCTCCTCCACATGTGGCTGTGCACTGCCAGACAGCTGGATGAAAGATGGCAGAGATTTTATTTTTCCCCTTTTTCCCACGGTTGCAACAAAGGCATATTTCTTTGAATTGAGATATTTGCGGTCAGCCAGTCACAAACATGGGTGCTTATGATGTCCAACTCTGCTTCACTACACACGTTATACATTATTACATTAGAAGCACATTCAATTAAACAACAGAGCCGTATCTTGCCGATTCAATTTGCACCGTCTTAACCAGAGCTGCACTATGTCAGAAAACCTCACCATGGCGATATCAGGTTCGATTTATGCCCATTTTCTTCTGTCCTCTCTTTCTAAGCTGTTCTTCACCGTCTGTGTGACCTTTAGCATTTTTGGTATTGTCATTTGTGAGTGGTGTGAGACTCTGACCTACTGGCTAAATATTGCATAAGCATGAAAAATACAACTTAACAACTCTTAGAAAACTATTAGCCAACAACTTCAAACTTCATTTTGGTTCCACTGAAACTATATATCGTACTGTAATAAATATGTTTGATTATTGATGAGGCAGTAGTTTTAACTGTTGCTTTTCTCTTTTGCTAAAACACAAGTAGATGTTATATTTGAATCTAAATACCACATTCACAGTTGTCTCACTCTCACTGCACGATATAGAGGCCTGTTTCAAGTAAATAATACCTCAATATGGATGAAAAAGTTCTTGGTCAATAGGCAGAGATTAATTTATAAGCTCTGAAAAATGTCTTGTTATAAGTGTAATAATCTGCCAATAGATCAAGAACTCTTGTAAGTCTCTTGTAAGTTGTACTTGAAATAAAATGAAACCAAGATATTTGCAGCAGAAACCAGACCAAAACAAACTTGGTAAGATTTTCTGTTTTTGTAGTGCGACATCAATCAAACCTGCAAGATGAACGGCTTCACCAACAGAGACGGTGATTCTTACTTTACCAAAACCTTTGGTTGTTTTAGAGCACTTCACTCTTTTTAAACAAATTAAATCATTTTTTCATGTTTTTTTTTGTGTTTTTTTTAATCTCACTGGGGTGGTGCAGATGAACTAAACAAAAGCAGAGAAGTTACACCCAGTTGATGCATGGCTGCTACCAATTTTCCGTCGTCATTTCAGCTGACAGAAATAGTTCTGCCCTCAATCTCTATCTACCTCACACTCCTGTTGTGTGTCTCTCAACCATTGCGCTGTACTGACAGGACAGGAACCAGAAGATACGATCCGCTGATTTGGACCCACACACTAGCTATTTACATTCATCGCAAGATAACCTCCTCATCTGGAAAGTTACCGCTGTACGGCACCATCTGCTGCACCACTGGGTCACTTTTTCCTTTTTAAATCAACATCTGTGGCGTTTCTGACTGTGCTGTAAGAAATGCACAAACAACTAGAACCCATGATGACATTTCAGGTAGCTGCAAACGCCACTGAGAAAGGCATCAACCAACACCCTCCATCTCTCCATCACTGACACACACACACACACACACACACACACACGCACACGCGCGCACACACACACACACGTGCACACACACACACACGCACACACACGCAACCCTCGTATCTTCAAAGCCGGCCTGCCTGTGTCTCCCTATAAATAGACGAAGCCACCCTTTTGGGTTCTGTCACCAGCTGGAAACAAATCTTTACTTTGCTAGTTAAATCCACGCAGAAAGCAGGACTGACGTGAACTGAAGCCGATTGAAATTCAAGGGGGAAGTAAGGTTGATCTCCCTGCCTAAACATGCCTGCATGACGGATCCAAGCGGGAAAACTGCGAGGGAAGCGAGCGCGCCAAACACTCGAGCTTACGCGATGCGGCGGCGTCAACGTAACGTGACGAAAGTTTGTTTTCCTCTGGTGCAATGAAACATTTGGTTAGGGGTTGCGGAGCTGCATCTGGTTCTCGTACAAATGTTTCATTTAAGCAGCGTTCCATCTATTTTTGTTTTTCTGTTTTAAATGATGACCAAACTCTCAGTGCAGCAGCTCCATCTTCCTTCCAGACAACCTCCAGAGCTTCACATGAGAGATAATAATCAGGGCTAATCTCCACTGGCGCTCACACTCACTGCACTGTGACTGCTAAGCGCGTTTATGGAGCAGGAGTGTTTCTCTCCGAGAACGTGATGGCAACATGGAATTCACCCCAAAACTACAACCAGAGGTCGGTTCAAGTCGCCGGCCGGGCAGCTGGCAGACGGAGAGATGGACTTTCTGCAAAACGCAACGGGCATGGAGGAGTGCTGATTGTGTGATCACAACACAAAAGGAAGTACAAAGGTTAAATCAGGTGCACTGACACAGAAAGAGAGACGTTTAAACTTGTAACCCGGAGCCCGACCAACCTTGCGTTTCCCTCTTCTGTCAGTGAACGGGAGAAAGCGGGCAGCAGAAACTCATGTCTCTGTTTTCACTCTGCTGCTGCTGATCCCGCGCCTGTACTCCAGATTCCAACGGAGCAGCCGGGACGGACATACACAAGAAGAAGGAAGAGCGGGATGATAAAGAGAGCGAAAGCCGTGTAGTTGATCAGAAAAAATGTTAAAAAATCAAAACTAGTCGTCCAGATTTTTCCCGTACAGATGCTCTCCGGTGGAGCCGCCGATTCCTCCGGACTCCTGCAGCCTGTGCTCTCCGACGGCTCCGCTGCTCATCGGAAAGAGAAGTATAAACAGCTGTGAGTGTGTGAGAGAGAGAGAGAGAGGTCTGTCTGAGTGTGTGCGTGTTTTGTGTGTGGAAAAGAAGCTAAAGGAACCACGTGATGCGGGCTTAATCCCCCGCCCACTGGCCTAGAGGTACACACACACACACACACAGAGCTCTAACACACACATATACAGACCAATCAGAGCTCAAGCTCACACACTAATCACCCCTCCTCCTCTGCTGCCTGCTCTCCCTCTCTCTCTCTCTCTCTCTCTCTACTACACTGGATTTTTTCAACACTTTTTTCCCCTGTTGATCTATTCCCGCTCTGATTCGTCTCCCACATTCCACAATCGCTGCTGTCGGTCTCCGTCTTCACATCCCTCTCCCACACCCCCATTTGGCCCCTCCGCCCCCCTTCTGGGCAACTGTACTAAAGGTCAGTGTTTACGAGCCACACAACCTGCTGCAGCAGAAGCAACTGGATGCCTTTTACTGCTGCGTCTGCTACTCTAAAGCAGGTTTATCCGACTCGCCGATAGACACACATTCAGAGCCGCTTGGCTGTTCTAAACGAGATGACACACGTTCACAGTCAAAGGTCAAAAACCTTGTGAGCATCAGCTTGAAGGTCAGACATCAAATGCATGATTAGCCTGTTAATTTTTGTTAATGTCACAAATTGCCACTTACCCTTACAAGTTATACACAACCCTACACTTATCAGCTGAACACCTGAAGTTAAGTTTAGTTTATGTTATCGCATGGGAAAGCATAAAGAGGGCCGAAGCAACCGTTATTAAAAATAAACATGTTAAAAAAAAACCCTAAAAAGAAACGAAATCCGACGTTTTTAAGTTGATTTTAAGTTGGATCAGCCTGAAACGGGCCTCAAAGTTATCAGGTTTTTTGGTATCAGAATGGAAGAATAAGAGGTTTAGACAAGTTATCAGAAGCAGTTGCTAATCATCTGTAAACTATTTAACACTAACCAGGATATTGTACATGCAGCATAACTCAGATGGAGTTTTCAGAAATGCAGGGAAATCAGGGCTGATTTATTGGCACACCCCTAAAAAAAACACTCTGGTGCCATCTCTGATTTTCCTGAGTAAAAACAACACAACGAAGTGCAGCAGAAAACTATGAAAGGCTGTGATACAGACTTTTAATTGTTCAGTAGCAGTTTGATGGCTATCCTGTGTATCCGCTGCATGATTATGCCTCAATGCACACCGCAGTCAACGTAAATGTATGTCAACACTGACTTCAGCTAATGGTAGTTCAAAGCCGAGGTGGGAACCCAAGGGGCTCCACTTGCACTTTGCTCAGCAGAGCACAAAACTCTCAGTTCACATTTCTGGCCGAAAAGCCTTAAACAGGTTAATTTATGGCATAGAAGCTGCATTTCTGTCTGTGGTTTCTTCATTATTCAAGAGACCACAAGGCATCCAGTAGATAATCAGAGAGCTAAACGACGAGAGAGCAAAGCTGCTTTTTTTTTTTTTAACCTTTTGAACATTCAACCTCAGCAATCTGAGTTAAGGTGAAGAAATACATTTCTTAGGAAATACAACTGGCATCTGTGGTTGACTTTTGCTTGCCAACTGTGCTAATTGCTAACATAGACTATTAGGTACAGGTAAAAATATCCTTTCGGTAATCATTTTTGTCTTAAGTTTGCAAGATTCCGTTCTGCGTATGTCGTTCTCTGACTCATACACACACCGTGTGACATCGCCTCTGCTGTCAATATAAACAATCACTGACTGCCAACATTTATAAATAAATATTTAAAATGATGCTCTAAAATTGGTATCGTAGGTCAAACCTGCACAAGAGGGTGACAAGAGATATTATCTACCATTCCATTGTTGGTGAAATACAACGAAGCTCCAAATGTGACATAAATATGTGCAAAATAATTAGAAAAATTCCAACTAGCACCTAGACTGAGGTGGCAAGATATAATATTATATACAAACTACAAACTTTTTTCATAAAAATCAAATGAAGAACTTAACCTGTAGAAGTAGCTGAACTCCCCAGGTGTGGATCATGCAGCACAGATCGCCATCGGCGGTGGAGAAGCTCGATGCTCAGCATGCTGGTGGGACAAACACGGCGTCTGCATTTCCTCTTGTAATAACCGACTGTAATCCAGTTCACAAGTCGCGTACGTGCGAGGAGCCAAACAATCAAAACCTGTCAGCAATCTGTCAGCCAAGGCCTGAATTACTGTGCTGCTGTTTGCTTGAAACAGACTCACTGACTCATTCACCTCAACAGCTCTCTGATTTGAATATCTATCTCGGACATACACCATTTCACGTTTATGTAAAGCTGCGCAAAGAAAAGTTCGGCTGTAAGTTTATGAGCCATCGGCGGCCATGTTTAGATAAATTTACATTTAGTAACTTTTACAGCGCTAATAAAAAGCGCTTGCTCTCTTGCAGATTTCTTCACACCTATTTTAGATTACGAAGCCAAAGACGACTTGAGAGAAGTATAAAATGGAGTTTTATACTTTTATAGTTTTTTTTTCTCATTGAGGATAATGACTCTCACTGTAGGACAGGAGGAAGATGGAATTGGACTGCAAGAGGACCACTCCTCACACTGTGCCTCAGTCGTTCATATAAAAGGGAGGCAATAACTTTAATTTTGTTTATTAAACACGGTCAGGTTGACTTGAAAAACTTTTTACCCTTGAAAATTGAGAATTGCCTTTTGATATTTACGGGATTCAGTCTGAACGTTTATCTAAAACCTTATTGGGAAAAAAAGCAAAAGAATAGAGAAAAAATTTGTATTGAGGCAAATACTTTTCCACACCATCTGGAAAGATCTGGGATTTTCACCTTTTATCTTTTGAAAGGATGTGTCTATAACTGTGTTTGAGGTTTATCGTGAACTGTACTACACATGAACTCAAGTTGATAAGAAAAAAATAGTTGCCAAAAGAGACCAAAAGACTCAAGTATCATGAAGCAATTTTTGGACTTAAGTGCAATTTGACGCATTAAAAACAACACATAGCAGCACTGAAAGTAGCAGATGAACAAAAATCCTGCTGAAGCCGTTAGAAAAGCATGACCCATATTCTTTGGCTCACGTTCAAAAAAGACTCACGTTGAGTGATTTATCAACTGCTCCCCTGACTAAACTGATACTTAAGCTCCAACTGTCTTGGAAATCATCATTGCTTTGACGGAATAAACCATCCAACTTATGCAAACGTTTGAGCAGGTGTCGGGTTTCATGCCAAAAACTTTTTGGTTCGCATGCCTTCGGTAATAAATATCCGCAGTCCATTCTGACCGCATCACCTGATAACGTAAATGATAAAGGGTTGTTTTTTTTGTATTCGCTCCTGCAAGATAAACTGCATCAACACATCAGGAGACGTCACGGCAATAAGCCCCACCGGGTGATTCACGCCGAGCCTGAAAACCTGCCAACACACAACCTAACATTGTTTTGTGACATCTCTGTTTGGACTTCTGTTATCAGTTCAAACCTGCCTCAGAGTGCACCGTTTGCCATACCTCATGCTAAGTGGTGAGAATGTGTCATTCCTCATGCAAGAAATAAATCACAAGAAGAAGAAGAAACAGAACGAAGATAGGAAAGCAGCGTTTTTGGAGGTGAGGTCCGTCTCTGATTCAGTTCAGATGAATGAACTCTGGTTTTGTTTTACTCAGTTTTGGGGATGAAAACTTGTGACAATAACAGAATTTCATCCTGGTTTGGTTTTATATGCTTTAAGATGGATTTTGGTTCATTACTTAAAGGTATCCTAGGATAATCACCGTGATGTCAGAGGTCTGTGTTTCTGCACAGCTTGGAAATCTTGAATATGATTTCAGTGCATGAAAAAGAAAAATGACAGCATGAAAATGTTATTCCTTTCTTTATGTTTAACTGGTCACAAGCTCATTTTAGCTGGTTAATTAGGTTTAAACACCAAAGTCATTGATTCCCTCAGTGTGTTATAAGCCTGGCGGGCAACCAGACTTTACTCGCCATCCCACCAGGCTGAGCTTTGTTCATTTATTTTTATACACCAATAGCAGTGACAGTAGAAACCAATTAAGCTACTTTTGTAGTTGATCCTGTATCTGCCAGTTGGCTTCACATGCCATTATTTAGTTATGATGACTGTTGGTGTTCAGGCATCAATATTCCAATCTTTCAATAGCACATAATTATTAAGAGATATTTTCAAATTTCCAGTCAACTTTAAACATTTTTTAACTCAGAAACAAGATGAATGACCGCCCCAGAACCCCTTCACCAGGCTTAGCAAGTTTTCTGGGGGAAACCTTGAATTATTACAGATATTCTTGCTTTCTGGTATAAACTGGATATTATGGGATCATTGGTTGTTAAAAAGCAAAATGTTCTTCTCTCACTACTCCACCATCAGGATCTGCTTCACACCTGTTCCTGTTCTCCCATTGTACTCTCAGGTTTAATAGAGCAGTTGCTTTAACTTATGTTTGTCTGGACAGGTGATTTCATCCGTCACTGGTTTTCTAGATGTATGGGCCTTGCCATTTAGCGAGCAACTTACTTGGTCCAGGAGACAGAAGTACTAAAACCTTCTGGGCTTTTCAGTTTGTCGCTCATCTATAGTGTGTAGGAGACGAGATGGATGGGCTGCCACTTAGAGGTGCTGCTTTGTGTGAAAAGACGACAACATACTGGCTTGTTTTGCAGTTCAGTCAAGTCAGAGTTCTTCCCTTTTCCAAACCACACCTCCCAGTGTAGCACTGGTTTTCTCCTAAAGAAGGCCTCCGCTTAAAAAAAAGAAACCTACACAACAAACTTGTACAGCTATTTATATAAAGACATCACACACTACGCACTGGGTACAGCTAAGCCCAAACTGTAACTTGACCCAACCCCACCTTGCTCCCATAGCTAAACTAAGACGTCAGCCACATGTTTGCAATGAAGGACCTGGAGAGGTAATAAAACCAACACATTTACACGCCAACATATCATGAACATGTCTTAATTCCCAATATTTGGGACCTGCTAACAACGTAAAGGAAGCAGATTTCTTCGACTGGCGTCACATGCATGCGGAGAAATCAGCAGGGCGACGCTGGAGGGGCTACAATATCAATAAACAAGAACTATGAACCGAAGGAACACCACATGATTACTTTACTTCTCCATCCAACTGTGACCTCTTCACAGCAAGGAACAATATTCTGCTCAGAGGAACTGCTTACGCAGCTGCTCTACAAAATTAAATTACAAGAAAATTGCAAAGGAGGTAACTTTATTTGTACCCAGCAGCTTGACATGAAGTGAAGCAGATAAAGATGTTATTTTTGTTGTTGTTGTTTTTTTTAATTAGAGTCATAATTTTAAAGTCGAGTCATTTCTGTAGCATATTTTAGCAACACGGCAGTTCAAAAGGCTTTACATGATGAAAATATAACAAAATAAGCAATGGTAACGAATATAACCAAGACTATATACTTTGAATGAAGTGACGCAATTTATGCCTTAATTTAAACAAGTTGTGACTGCTCACGATGGTAAATTAAAAAACAAATCTAAATGACGTCTTTACATACAGATTTGATTTTGTTTCCCTATTTAATGAAAATTCTTGGATCATCTCAAACTACAGAAATGTATTTTTACTTTGAAAACTTAAGCCTCTATTTTCTTCACAAAACAAGTTCAGCGTCGATGCGGCCCGATGCAAATCCAGCAGGGCCAACGTCAAGATGCCGCCCCTGCGCTCACGTCCTCCTGCTTGAAAACAGCCAGCACGTCTCTGAACATGGAGTAATTACAGCCCAGCAGGGACAAAAACAACTGTTTTTACTTCAGCTCGACTCGTGTGACATAACGCAGACATGGTCAGGCTAATCTCAGCCGCAGCCGGGTTTGTTTGCTGCACGCTCTACCATTACTGCTCAACTATTATCAAGTCAAATGATTAATGAGGCCTTTGCACACCACAGCACTTTCAAAATAATACGATCCAACTGTTGGGAGTCATTCGCTCCTCGAGCTCTGCGATAAGCTGCGGACAAAAACAGAAAAGCGCGCAGCGGAGAGAAGGGCTGGCCTGTGAGAGGCCGACGGCTTTTTACTGCCAAAGTACCGACAGCAGACAGTGTTACATCAAATGCCAGGCGGTAACACGAGAGCAGCGAGGGGGGCATGTGCAGTGACGCCAGAGATTTAGGAATCTATAAACACTTCGGTTCACTTTGAGGCTTCTTGGCTACGTCCAAAAACAAAAAAATTGCCCCGGCAGACCCCACAGGGAGAAATGCGACAGTTGTGGTATTTTTTATAAGAGATTACAATTTGCTTTGTGAAGGGTCGTGAGACAAAGCAAGCTTGTTTTGACTAATTTAACTTCGGATTCTCTTTTCCCACATAACAGAGAGGCCAAGCTGGCCCCTCGGATGCAAAATAAAGCTACATGTTGGGTCCCAGGATTGCTTGTTGCTGGTGTTCACCTCAAATGCAACGTCACAAGGGAAAAACTGGAACAAATTGATGAGGAGCACAGTAATTTGTCATCTGCAACCTGCAATTTTTGCACTTTGTTTTATTATTTTTGCTTATAAATTCAAAATTTACCTGCAATAAATGCTAACCTTTATGTCTTTACCAAAGAATCAACACAGCAGTGATCTTTATTTGTTGAGTGTCGACAGTTTTAATCTACAGGGATAAATTAAAATAACATTTCTCCAGGTAAAGAGTCGGAAACCTTCAAGGCCGACACACTCCACCATTAATCCGGCTCTTAGCAGCCCATCTAGCTTTCCGTTTGTTCGGGAGGGATCCTAAGTAGTCACTAATCACATCTGAGTGGCAAAGAGGTATTTAGAGAGCAGCTAATGTTTAACGCACCGGTATAGATTCAGGTCCATGTTCGTCGACCGGCAGAGGAACAATGCGGTCGCTGTTCGAGTAAACGCAGGGAGGATGAGGAGCACACCGACACAAGGACCGCCAGTGTGATTACGAAGGTCCGTCTGTGCCGTAAGGTTCAGGTGCTAATAATAAACTTCTAAAGAATAAGAGGCGGTGGGTGAGTAAGGAAGCAATACGTCTCCGGGTGTATTTTTAATAGAGATTGCATCCTCCTTTAAGTAAGATTGAATAGGGCCTGGAAGTGACAGTGGGAAGTTTCCACCCAGTACCCCACCTTGGTGAAATGAGATCTCAGGTCAGAAAAAAAAACAACAAGAATGTTTCCCATTATTTTGCTTTTCTTCTTCTTCTTCTTCTTCTTCTTCTTCTTCTTCTTCTTCTTCTTCTTCTTCTTCTTCTTCTTCCACAAACTGAATTTAAATGCAAAGGTCGTGAACTTTTTCAAAAGTAAAAAAAACAAAAAAAACAACCAATCAAGTTTAAAATTGACAAGATCAAGATGTAAATAAATCCATTGGTTTAAGAGAACATTTTAAACACAAACGTAGAGCAGTTTGTTTTCCTTGAGGGTGAGTAGTAATTCTGCCCAGAGGGCATCAGGGCAAACTGAGCATGGTCTTGCCTACTAATGATGTCTTCAGGTCCCTTCCAGCTCATTCAAATGGACACCCATTACTTCTGAGCACTGACTCTGACCATGCTGCGCAGACGACTTTTATCCTCAACTGACCAATTGAATCAGCAAATACAAAGAAAATCTCAACTCAAAAATCATGAAATGACATTAAATAGGGTTTAAAACTGAAATATTGACAACTATGTCAACACATGGAATGACGATTTTTGCTTAGTTGCAGAATGGATAAACCAGTTTCAGCACATCCATGCTTGAAAGCTTGAAACTGAAAGTAAACCTGACAACATGACCTACTTTCTGATTCATTTGGCTAAAAACCATCTGACTTCTTAAAAGAACTCCTTAAAAAAATAACAGAATAAAATGAGATAGTGTCGTAAAGAAAAAAAGTGACACACCAGTTGCAGACGGAGCAGAACACTGTCAAGAACAAACACATTTATTTAGGGTGAAATACCACTAAGGACAATGTGAAGATGTGATTAGATGTTCCACTAAATCCTTTTCACTTTTCATGTTTTTCTTTTGTTTTTGATTTTTTTACAGTGTCACGACGGCTTAAGTGCTGTAAAAAAATAAAACATTGGTGACATTAAGATACACATAAACAATAACCACAATCTACCAAACAATCTACCACAAGAATTATTTCCCAACTTTCAGACTTCATTCTTGTAAGTGACGGCAAAGTGCAGCAGCCATGCTTCAGCAAGCTGACCAGCAATGCACAGCATCAAATAGGGAGGTGGCGTTATTGTGCTACTTTGTATTTCATATGATCTGTATCGCGGCTGTATACTTTGCATGATCTGCAATATTGCAAAAGCTAAATTTTTCCCCATTCTTGGACGACAGTATTACACTTTTTTTTACAAAGCAACTGACGGAGGACGTTGAGTTTTACAAGTCTGACGCATTTCCCTCCAGCACTTTCCCTGATATCTTATTAAAATGATCTGAAGTATTTATGAGGGCTGATAATACTCTGCTTATAGTACTGGAAAAGTTGTTTTTCCAGCTGATGTTCTCTTGGTGCTTTCTCACATGTTTATCAGCACTCACGATCGCACTTGGAAGCTCAAAACCTGATCCAAATAGTCCGCTGCACCTGCATACGGCTGTCTTCACACCAGCAACAGCCAATCAGACGAGAGCTTTCACACTCCTTTTCCTAAACGCCAGGGAAACGCAGAGTAAATATTTGGAACAGAGTCGTTTGTTGCCACAAACGCAGGTCGTCATGCATTTCCTTTCATATTTTATTGTTTCCTTTGATCTGATTTCTACGATAATCAAACAAATGGCTAAACGGACATCAAACCTGAGCTCAATCGGGAAAAGAAGCAGTGATTAGAAGCACGTAGGGTATCGGGTTGCAGTTATTTGCATGATAACAAGAGACGGTAGAGGAAATGTAACATGGAAGCCGCTACAATGAAAGCGAGCTTGGAGACAAAAACGACGCTTTGAAGCTTCACATCCCACAATTCCTCTGGATCAAAGCTGTGTGACGCATTTCTGCCACTTTGTACCACTCGCATGAAATATTCCACAACCGGACCTCAACAAACACCTCAGGCCGTCTGGCCACGTGTGCGTAAGCGCGGTAACTCAGGCAACCAAACCTTCAGCGTTGGCTTGGTTTCTTGTCTACCAATTCGCCTGAAAGGTCCTGGACAATAACATGTTTGTATTCCTACCAAAGGGTGTTCACAAATGAAGGTGATCCTGTCAAGTAAAAGCAAAAGGTAAAGGTATGAATTTTAGCCAAAATAATTGTTTTCCTCTTTCTTAGGCAGCCAAGAAAGTTAGCAAGATAGTTAAACACATTGATTTCTGCTTTGTCTCTAATTAGAGGTACACACAATTAAACTCAGCATTTCTATTGCCGGGTAAACCTCCAAGCACATTTCACGATTTTATTAAGTCCAATATATCTTTAATCCCTCAAACAGCAGAGAGTTAAAATGAATATTATGTCTTTATTTGGGTTATCTCATTTAATTTAGAAAGGGGAAAAGAAATCTCATAGAAAAATCACACGGCGAAACCAGGAGTTAATGAAACAGTAAAACAAGACAAACGAATGGGACAAAAAAAACAAAACTTCTTGTAAAAAATATCACAACAATAAAAAGAGATAACTAAATGTACACAATTACTTAAAATTATATGAAGATAAACTAAAATGCAATAAAAACACAGATATATCTTAAACTAAGAGGAAATAAGTAGCCTTTATTAATAAAATAAAATAAAAAAAGTCAGCTGGAAACCAGGAATGAGTATTGCCTTTTGGTTCGAGATGAAGTAAATTAGATGATGTCACTTATTTTTGCTTTAATTACTTGTGTCAACAGCACAACATAAAAAAAATTAAATAATTTATTGAGTTTCATATGCAGGAACAATCTGTACTGACCCATGGTTCGTCACCAGAGCTTTACAGTATCCAACTATTTTGTCATGTCAATAAAATCCGTTTATTCTTTTAGGTCACATTTTGAGGCCGACGTTTCAGCAGTTAGCGACTATTTTAAAATAATCGCAAACAAATGAGACAAGAATAAAGCTTCTGCACACAAACAAGCACAAGCCCAAACACACTGCCGGCTGCTGAGGATAATCACCCTGTAATTACAGCTGGTAATGACAGAGTGGCAGACACAGTTGAAAAAGTCCCCGTTTGCTTCAACCACGCAAACAAAAACAGTTCCTGCCCGGGTAGCTCAGCTGCTAACTGTCGCTGTATGTCCTCGGAGCCGGACGCCCGGCGACCCGGAACCCTGCCGCGACTCGAATCAAAGCCTCCCCGCAGGATCCTGTGCGCGGACTCCTCGAGGCGTCACAGCTTAGTTCGGCGTGCTCCACTTTAGAAAGACTCTTGCGGTGGCCGCATCAAATTACAAGCTTTTGTTCTGCGGTTTTTGTTTGTAATAAAAGCATAAACTCCTCCGATGCACAACCGAGCGTTTTGCTCCAGGACGGAGAGCTGCTTCTCTTCTCAGCGAAACTCCAATGGCTTTCCTGGTGGTCTAAAAGTAAACTCGATAGTGTCTGTAGGGTTTTTTGTTTTTGTTTTTTGAAAAACTTCCAACTTACAAAAAAAAATAAAATAATAAATAAACTTGATCCCAGACACGATGGTAAAAATGTTTGTTTGACTGGATGACAAACTGCTCTAAACAAGGGTGCGCGAGTAAAGCTTCAATTTGAAATTCCTCTGTTTGTCATTTCATTCATACATAATCAACCTTTCACATCAATTGGAGCCGTGTAATCAAGCCTGATTCATTGCAAACCAAAACCACACTTTCGCAATTAAAACCCATCCATGTAACCTATTTTGGATTTAGCAGAGTATCAGGAGGGATGTTGTTTCTGAAAAAAAAAAAAACTCTAAAAAAAATAATTTTTATTCCTAACTGCTACTGCACTGCAAACACCTGGCCAGCAAAAATGTCTTGATGCTGAAGAAAGTTCAGACCATCCCAGCTGAGAATCTGTGGCCCGTCTTCAAAAATTGGCAGAACCTCTTCATCTAATCTGACTGAGCTTGAGATGGTTTGCAAACAATAAAGGTGAACAAATGAAGTATCTCGATGTGTAAAGCTGGTTGAGGCGTATCTCAATCGACTTGCGGCTGGAACTGCAGTGCAGTGGGCCAGTTCACGGTTCATTATTCCTTATTGGCATTAATTTTCAGTGAAACGCTGCTCTAAACTATTCACGGAAAATTTCACATATTTGCTCGGCTGGGGTCTGCAAAGCAGCCAATCCAGGAACACCGTTCACTTTCATTGGTGCCGATTGGCCACTACAGAGGAGATGAGGAAGACCATTAATGTTAGCGTCTGCCAATATGGTTTCCACTGTGTGTATTTATGCACATGAAGGTACATTTGGTGTTTGAACAATTACAATAAGCAGTTTTAGAAGGGCTCTCAAGTATTTGCTGATTTTAACCATTCACAGCCAACAGACATTTACCCCTGTAAATCTCCGGGGACTAGACCTGTCACAATAATCAATAAATCAATTAATCGCATGATAAATTAAAACAAACGCAATAATTTCCATTGACGTGATTTATCGTTTATTTCTTTTTTTTTTCTCTTTCTACCTGGATGATAAAAGTTTTCGGTCTGGTGCTTTGGTCTCAACTAGCCCTTATTTTGCAGGACAATTTTGTTTACAAAGACTTTAAAATTCATTTTATTTGTTGTTTTATTTATTTATTATGAATATTTAAGACGTATTCCAGTGTTAAATGTTCATTAGGATGTAAAGTTTACTAATATTTTAGAATGTGTCCTTGCGTTATTATTGTGCCATTGCCATTACAATACTTAAAAATTGTCTCAAAACAATATTATCGTTTATCGCAATAACTTCTGGAACAACTTATTGTCCAGCAAAATTTTTTATGGCGACAGGCCTACCGGGTTCCACTGTAACGGGTGGTACTGAAAAGTATTAAAGTATTCTGATCCATTTCTTTTTGTTATTGTTGTTTCACAAAGCACTATTATGTGAAATTAATAAGTCAGAAGCTCATAATCAAACTGCAATAAGCAGCTATTATCCATCGTTTCATGATTGCTCTGAGGCGATGATGCTGAATGAGTCTTTAGATAAAGAAATCTGTTTACAGGCAAAGTCGCTGTCACACGACATCACTAACAGGCAAAGAGGTCAAGCCCTATGGCAGGAGCCGATACCAGAGCCTACTGGGTTTGACGGAACAAATGAAAGATGAAGGGAGCAAAGAATGAGTTTGTTCCAAGTCATTATTGCACATAAAACGCCACCCAAGTAAATGTTTGATCGTTCCTCCGTTCGGTAGAGGATCACATCGCAGAGGCGCAATTTATATACGGTTTATGGTGCTTATCTGGTGGTTCCTGCAAACAGATGTCTTACTGGTTTCTCTCACACACACTTTTATGGACTCCGTATTTAACACTTTCCCAACGCTCACCAGCTGTTCTCGCAATTGATCAGTTTTTGCAATTGGTTTCTTCACAATGAAATAAACTATTATCACCATGTCATGATTTTATACGAGGCAACAAAAACTCTGCCAATACTTTTCTTTTAATTTATTTGAAAACTTACTCTGACCGCAGTTAAATGATAAACCAACATAATTAACCCTTCCAGACCAAACGGATCGGCGACGACACAGACAAATTTGCAGTATCGTAATTCCGCCACACTTTGCGCCATCTGAAAAAATCCAACGGTTTCGGAAAGGGGAGACGTTGAGCTTTCCAGCTGATATCAGGTTATTGTGATAATTTCTCTCCCGCTGTAGCAGGGAGTGAAATCAATCTGAGGGTTCTCTTTTAATAGATGGTAAATTACGAAAATAACTCGCTATATAATGAAATTTCCAGTTGTTATGGATAAAAGGGCAAATATATTTACACACAGGACATTTAAAGAACTTTGTACAATTAAAATAAGCAAAAAATGTCCAGGCGGAGATTTGAACTCAAAGGGTTAAAAGAAGTAGAGAAAGACCAGAGACGGCGACGAAGGTTTACTACTGCAAATTCAAACTGTCGGTGATGGCCTTTGATTTTACTATTTTGTCTCCAAATTAGAGGAAATAGCCAAACTTTTATGGCATTCCCAACATTTTCATTAGTTGTCAGTTTGCTTTACTCCACCAATTTTTCAAAAATGATTTTTTGCTCCTGTCGAAGTCCGGTACCAAAGAAAACTCATCCAGTCAAAGCAGGCAGCACTGTGAGGATCATGTTCTTTGATTTCTCCAGTGCATTTAGAAAAGTTCAGCATGATTTGCTTTGTCAGAAACTCCAGAAGACACAGGTGGAGGCCTCAACAATCGCCTGGATCTAGTCTGACAAACAGACCAAGGTTTGAGTGACCAAAGGCCTTTGTAGTCAGAAGCACAGGAGCACCACAGGGCACCATACTCTCACCATTCCTTTTCACTCGGTACACTTCAGATTTCCACCACAAGTCAGATTGTCGTCATCTGCAGAAATACAGTCACAACATTTGGTAATAAGATCCCAGGAGATTCCAGGTGATAATGTAGGAGCAACAAAGATATTGTAACAACATTATTATACATCAAAGTATATGAAAAACTGTGAAGTTCAACAGTTCATGTGGAGCTCATGAGTTTGTCGTCTCTTTTCTTACCAAATACTTTATGTAGTTCCAGTCCAGCTTTGCCAAGATGAAGAAATCAAATTATGAAACAATTATAAATCAGTCCTGATTCCAAATGGAGGCGGGAAAGCTACACAACTCGTCTGTGGTCAGAAAAAAAGAGACAAAACAGTAAAGGGTGTCACCCATGGAGATGTCTAAGTGTGTGTGTGTATGTGAGTGAGCCATGTGTCTTGGGACTATCCATTACACAATCCGGGGAAACAGACGGATATGGGATGTCAGAGTTTGTGTCTGAATGAGATCATTATGCATGAAACAGAACTACAGTCCCATTTCTGCACACATATGAAGGCACAAACAACCGGACGCTCACAAGTTTCCATGGAAACTCCAAACAAACAGTGCACTCGAGCAGCGACCCCGCCCCATTAAAAAAAAAGAGAAGAATCGAGACAGAGAAGCAGAACCAGGAATAAAACGTAGAAAGTGAGAGCGCAGATGAAAGTAGCAGTGAAACCAGATGGGATTGTGTTGCTGCTGAATGTGCTTCAGCTTACTCATCCTACAGAGTTTTTTAGTGAGACACTTGGGAGGAAAAAAAAACAACAAAAAAAAAAACAACAAACCTTTTAAATCTTATATCCATCCTTATATTTTGTAACTTCAAAACTTTCCGTGAAAGCTTTTGTTTAGCCAAGTGGAAAGTCTTCATTTCACAAGAAGGGCAAGAAATTATGAAACTTCCTCATCCCACCAGTGTCCCTCTGATGTTATTCCACCTCGCAGGTCAAGGCACACACACGGAGCGCACACACACACACACACACACACACACACACACACACACACACACACACACACACACACACACACACACACACACACACAGAGAGAGAGGACCGCACATGAACCGCCCTCCCAACAGACAGCTTCATTCAATTTCGCGGTCCAGGAACAGACAAGGGAGCACTTTAACAATGGAGGCACAGCTTTGCATCAAAGTCAAGGCCGCTTATGGAGGGTTAGCGACTTCTCAGTTCAGTCAAGGTTAAAGACGCCCACATCCGCAGATTAAAATAGAGGCACCGATGTTTAGATGTGGTGATGGATGAAAAAGAACCTTTGCCCACTTGGACTTTGGCCATTTTGTCAACATCAAATGTGCCTTTGCTGTTGCCAGAGAAACGTGAGAGAAAATAGTCACTGTGAAGCAGCACGATTTAACTAGAATTAAGACGGTAGATTATTTACAATAAAAATGTTAGAACAATACTATGTTTTAGACACTCTGTAGAGATTGCTTTTTTAAGATTATTTCTGGTCCATTAATCAATTATCTGTGAGAAATATAGAAAAGGTTAGTCTTTTTCAGCCATTTTTAACCAAAGCAAAGCTCTGAGTTAAGGTAGATTGTGACAATGATATCCAAAACATTTCTTCCCCCTAAATTCTAATAAAATGTTTTCTGCCTTTTATTTTAAACTTGATCATCAGCTGTGCGTTTTCACTAGTGGGCATAAAACTTTAACGGCTACAATTTCTGCACATTTGGGTCCCTCCTCTCTTTTTTAAAATATACACACAAAAAAATAAAAGGAAATGCAGATGCACTTCCACCTCACCAATTTCAAGTCATATTTCTACCCCAGTCTTTAGTCGCGTTATTCGTTCGTGAAATAGATAAAAGCCCTGGAAAATGTTATTCGTTTGTGAAATAGATAAAAGCCCTGGAAAATGTTCCTGTCATCAAAATGTGCCTTTTATTTTACAGAGAATTTTCATTTCCATAACCATTTCTTGTTTGTGTTTTAACTTTAACTTTGCTGGAAAAACAAAAAAGCAGCCACACAGCATAATGCTCCCACCATCATGCTTGATGATGTGCCACTTTCTTCTTATTTTAAAATAATTCCAGTGCAACCTTAAGAAGGATGCTCAGTTCAGCATTACTATTTTACAGCATTTGCAGTCTGAAACTGGAATGAAAATCAGTTTTTTTTTTCGGTCAAAATTTGTAGCATTCACCAATTTCTATTAAATTTAAATGTTCCATTAATGTTTCCAGAAAGGTTAGGTGCTTCATTTGTGTATTTGAACGTAAACACAGTAAAAAAAAAAAAAAAGAGTGGCATTAATTGTGAGTGGTTGTGTTTGATTATTAGAGTCGCAAACAAAAATACCCCTTAGCATGTGTTTGCGGCTTCCTAGTTTTCTCCCCATCAACGTAAAGTACAGATATTGTGAGTCCTAACAGTGACTTGCATCGGTCTATATTATGAAAAGTCGGCTCACTAACTCCTTGTAAATCAGATTTTTAAGCAAATCCACATGCATTGTTTTTATCAATCGCCGTCACATGCTGTGACTTCTGCCCATCCCATTTCAGTGATCCATAACAAGCTGTCTGAGGGGAGGAGGGAGAAAAGAGCCTCTGGAGGGGGAGAGTTTGTCTGATCCAGTTAGTCCCTCTGTGTTTCCGGGCCTGTCAGACTCGAGCCTCTGGGGTTCCGACACAAATTCATACAAAGCAGTCATCACAGAAAAGGAAGTGTCAGGAAAGGATGCCGATGGGACTCAAAAGGTCAGGAATCTTGGAGAGCTGGCCTTGGGGGAGAGGGAACTGTTCTTCATCTTCTCACCAGCTGCTACACTGTTCTCTTGTTTGAAGCCAAAGGCTGAAGTAACTACAGTTGATGGAATAACTCAGAAATATCAAACTGAGTGAAATCAAACATGAACAATCTTTAAGGTCAGCTTAATTTAATCTTTTGCCTGAAATAACATAAAAATGAAAGAACTGAGGACAAATTTCAAGTTTATTCACTCATTATTTTCAGGTTTACTCTGAAAAGGCCACATTTTAAAGATCTGTGACTCTTAAGCTTCCAGTTTGGGTAATTATTGCAGTTCCATCGTCTGTTTTTACTGTTTTTTTGTTGTTTTGTTTTTATATGTGCCTCCTTGTCGCTGTGATTTTCAGGCTCCCCACATGTGTAGCCTGCAGCGCTTCAGTGCGTCTCCTCTCCTTCCTCTTACAGTCACAGAGTCTTGTGTTTATGTGAGCCAGCAAGACCACTTCCTGTCGGGATGTGTGGTCTAGCAGGGGAGCAACGGATCATGACCAGAAGTCACAAGTTTCTGCTGGAATCGACCATTTCAGGGTTTGTATGTGAGGTAATGCGAGTCCACTGGCGCTGCGTGATGCATTAAAGTATCCATGGCCCGATTGGTCAGAGAAATGATTAATACCACACATTCAATAAATTCAGTGTTTGTATTTGCAACTTAGCTTTTAGAGTTCAAAACAAATTCCCAACATCAGGCCTCCAATACTCTTCATCCGCCTCTTCAGCCTCATTTCCACTCCCCGATATTTCCCTGCCTTCAGCTCGCTAAAAGAAACATTGTTCACAATTTCCAATGGCGAAAACAAGAATTAACTTGTAAAGTAAGGAAAATCGCAACCTCCCTACCATCACATGAGGCCTCAAGCGTTTTCATATGATGTTTTTATAGTTTTACCATTTTGTTTCTAGGTACACACAGCAGAACGGCCGGACAACAAGACGTCAGACGTCGTAGGCTCAAAACAATAAAAATATGTCAAAAAAATGTAATCATAAACGCAAAATATGCATAATTGACCTGTGTGAAGTTGGCCTCCCAACCTTCTTCAAATCAGACAAAAATGGTGTCAAAGGTTTGTGAAGCAACATTTTTTGTTTGTGCTGCTTTGGCTTTGAAGACGTTAATGAAAGTTTAAAGGTCAAAAGATCAACCAGCACTACCCCCCCCCTTTAAAAGGACCTTTAAAATTTTATTAATATCTTTAAAGCCAAAGCAACACAAACAAAAATTTTGTCTGATTTGAAGAAGTGGGGAGGAGGAAAGGGCTGGTTGACCTTTAATGACCTCTGGAAAAATTTCTTAATATCTTCAAAAATGATAGCGGCACAAACGGAAACTTTTGCTGCACAAACGTTTATACTTCACTGAGGTCTCCAACATTATTTGTGATAAACTGGGGGAAAAAAAGAAAAACGGCTTATACCAGTTTATTTTCAGCAATATTTTTCTCCTTAGCTTTTGTCCTGAAAGGCCAGACCTAGCTGACTGGCTACCAGTAGCCTCAACTGCCTCAAGATGCGGAACGTTACGAAGACGTCGACGCACGACTCAAACTTTTGCCTGGCAGAAGTCCTGCTAGAAAACAAAACTACATATATGAATGTACGAGATTAGTCCTGACAAAACAAATTTAAAGACCTGCGGTTAACGTATTTAAGACCAACATACATTTTTTAAATGAATCAAGACATTTTAAGGCTCTAATTTGAGATGCATGAATTTAAGATTTTTTTAATGATGCGTAAGTAGTATTGCCATTTTTCCAAGGTACGGTGAATGACCTCAGAGTTTATATAAACTATGAATGAAAGTGAGTTCAAACAAGTAGATCCATCTGTTTCCCCTAAAAACTATTCCCAGTGACATTCCCATAAATACAACAATCTGTACAAACTACAATCTGTCTTTATCAGGAAGAGCTTGAAGGATGTCAAAGGAAAAGCCGTGTTTTTCTTTTGGACTCTTATTGTTCCTGACACACCGTGTGGTACATGACTCAGTGAAGACCAAAACCAAATGATGCAACCAGGAAGGAAAACTTTGAATCGAGGATGAACCTTGCAACATCCGCCACAGCTGTGTTCGGAAGGGAGCTTCCCGTCATTTGCCAACAAAATACAAAGAAATGTGTTGCTTTCAAAGGAACTGACTCTATGAAAGACACTTTGAAAACCGCATTGTTGGTTAAAAAAAAACAACAACAAAAAACGTAACACTTTATTTGAGGGGGTGCTCATAAGACTGACATGACACTGTCATAAACATGAAAGAGTCTTTATGAATTAAGTACAGTCCAATGTTTCAGGAGGCTTTCAATGGCAGAAACGGTCATTTTCAGCTGTGAACCGATCAGTGGCCCTCTCCAGACTTGTTGCTGTGCACTTCTTTCAGCTGGCTGAAAGAAGGCTCCTACACCTTTCGTTCATTTACATCAGTTCAGTCGTTTGGAAATATTTCCAGTAGAGGTGTGCCGATCGATCGGTCACCGATCATAATCGGACGATTTTCGTGAAAAAGTGCATGATCGGTGATCGGCGATCATTGGCTCTTGTTGCCGATACCAATCACCTGCATCTCATTTCGCAGCCTGCCTGTGCAGCTGGTCTCCTCTTTCCTTCACTCTGCGCAAACGCGCAGCAACAAATTCTAAGCGATGTGGAACTATAACGCACTGAGTGAATGGGGAAGTTTGTGTGTTGCGGCGGAAAATTGAAGCACGTCAAAATGCATCAACACAACAAAGCTAATATGGCATAAAAACTACTTGACGGAGTTTGGCTACATCGAGGCTCACTGCAGTAAAAAAGACATATGGAGGATCAGATAGCAGGTAAAGCAGCGCACAGCTACAAACACTCACCCGGATTAGCATGACGGTCAGAAAGCTAAACAAATAACCCGCAAAATTATTTAAGTCTTCGAGCAGCGGTGTAAGACGCTGGTTCTGTTCTCGCTGTTGAACCGCTGCTACGCGCTACAGGTAGGAATATTTCACAGACGAAGCGCCGCTTCTGCTCCACCTGGTAGTGACTCTCACACCGAACCTCTGCTTAAAGCTGCAGCATCTAACCTAAAAAAATACATTTTACATACGTATTAAAACTTTCGTTGTCCTAATATGAGACAGATAATCTCTGAAAACATAATCGATCTCCTCCCTGCTCTGCATAATTACTCCGCTTAGTCAGAAACAGCCAATCAGAACTAGCAGTAATCAGCTAGCCGCCATGCTATCAGTAAGTTTTCATTCAATAACTCTGGATTGTTTATTGTAATGGAACCTGTATTTGCCTTTGAATGTTAAGTTTTATACTTGAATTTTTTTGGCAATGTTGAGAGGTTTTATTTTGGCTCTTTGCATTATTTAACCTCTTCAGAGCCTTCATATGTTATCAGTCTGTTAAAGATAGTATTACCGATAGCAGTAAAATTTGCAGAATGCCTGTTTTGTTTAGTTTTCTTCTTGGAAAAAGTTATTAAAAACAAGTTTTTGTCTAAATTAAAGTGAATTCATGGTTCCTTTTTCCACATAATGTAACCGGTAGTGTTTATGATAAAATAATAATAATAATAATAATAATAATAATAATAATAATAATAATAATAATAATTATGTGATCGGTATCGGTGATCGGTATCGGTGATCGGCCCTCATGGGTGATCGGTATCGGCAGGAAAAAACCTGATCGGCACATCTCTAATTCCAAGTCATGGAAAACATGCAGACTTACATTATTCAAATACTAGCAGCAACACCAATCATTCTTATTAAAGAAGGATTAAGCAGCCGACTGCAGGCTAGTTACCCCGGCAGCCAGGCTGACTCACTAATCACCTAAAACGAACTTGCTACATAACATTCTGCACAATCAACATGGTTAGCCTGTTCAGAGTTAAACAACCTACTTCTAAATTTAGCAGATATTTATCAGGCTGACACAGGAAAATTCAAATGGCAATAAATAAATGGCGCGAGTGTCAAAAACAAATACAGTGTAATCACACAATTTTACCGAATGCAAAAATCTCCAGCTTTAGAAAAAGAAGTTCAGCTCATTCTTAAAATCAGTTATTTTTCTAAAGTTTTACTTCTTGGCCTCTGTGCATCTCAAGATATCACTGAGTTCAAAGCTTAGCTGTGGCAGCAGCTGGAGGTTCGCCAGCCCGTTTGTGCTTACGCGCCGCATTCGGGCAGCTTTTCCGTCTTGGCATCTTCACACGAGAATCTGTACGTTCCACATAGCAGATTCACAGGATGCCTGCCTGGCCACCGCATGTGTCACTGTCAGTTTAAAGTCAGAAAGCATACCATTAGAGCTGAAGACGGCTCTAATAACGCCACAGCTAATGAGGAGGGGAGCCTTAAAAAGGCAGAACAAGAGCCACAAAGCAGCAGGAAAGACAGGATTACACAACCGATGGCAGATCATAAAGAATGAAGGATTATCTCTAAAGCCTTCAGACTTAGACGTCTGATCGTTTTCCTGCGAGGATGAGGATTACTTAGATGGTAATTTTGAAAAAAAAAAACTTGCCAGCTAATGGCTACCTGGAATTAAAGTATGTCACTGTGAATCAGCATGAACAAACTTAGATTTCTTGCCCTGAAATGTTACCTCAACCTCCCCCTCACGTCACCTTCACAGACAAAAGAGCGACCTTATCCATATAAGCTTATAAATGCAGGAGATTTAAAACAAATCGGGAAAAATCCTCATTTTACAATAGCGAGATAAAACGTTGTTTTTTTCCACTAATGTGCTACAGAGGAAGTAATTTGCGTAAAATATTTTTTAAATAGTTGAAATATTCATTCCAATTTAGTTCATTTCAGGACACGAAAAACATTCGCAACAGATCTATCACCGTCAACAACGGTACTTATGGCTCCAGAGACAAATCCTTCGATAAGCTACCTCCACCTTTTCGCAAGTACACCTTTCAAGGTGGCCACATTTGTGCAATGAAGCAGCCATTGTGAGAGAGAGTGATATCTTGGCCTCCAAACCCATGTCTCCTGCCATCGTGTTAACTGGGAAACATGGGAGATGGACGATACAGCGAATACCTTAAACAACCAGGTGCTGATGTAAATCATTAAATTAAAATTTCACTGTCTGATTTATTTGAAAGCCCACTGCTGTCTTGGAAACAACTTTTGATCAGAGAATCAGACTCAGGCTTCACTGTAATTATCCTCCAATTAGTCATACAGGCTGAAAGCGGTGAGGATCACCTGGAGGCTACACGCTGCGGAGTAAGACTGAAACAAACAAACAAAACAAAATGGATCAAGCACAGGAAAGCAGGCTGGTATGTGAGCCTCCCGTCTCCTGGAGTGGAACGGATCGTGTAGATGTATTTTACTAGCTTTGCACAACGATACCACAACTATGCGTCGTGACATTCCCCCAAATCCTTTCATTCCCACTCTCTGAGTTAATGTTCCTTCGTCTGACAGCAGGACATTGACTCCTTTACCTCCTCCTGCCACATCCTCTAGTTCTCCTCACGAGTTATCTTTGTTTACGAAATGTACAGATAGAAGGGAGGTTGGTATCAGCCACTGACCTGTTAGAGTATCATCTCTGGGAAGAAGAATGGGCTGGGAGGTTTGCCGATCTACTGGCTGTCTGCTGGAGCGAGCAGGCCTGTCACTTCAACGTTACGGAATGGCTATTATCGTATCAATGATCATTTATCGTGATAAGAATTTTGATGCATTGTTGTAATGAATTCCAACTGATGCTTGAAACCCCCCCAAGCATGTCCATATTGTCAGGATAATTAGCTTTACCATTTTCTCCACTGTTTGTTCAATGAAAGTATCGATAAATGTGAAAACATTTGAAAATATGATTAAATGAAGTTGGTGTGCGCAGTTTAGTGACAAAAACCTAATTTCTTTATAAGACTGGTGACCTGAAGAAGCATGTTACAAATGGGAATGTTTTTCAAGAGCAGTGTTTTGGTGCGTTCACACCAAATGGGTTTTGTGTGTCTGGTTTACATTCAAAGTCTATGTATTTGGAGGTGCGTCGAGTGCCCGTAATGGCTCATTTCGAGCATCTAGCGCAGCGCAATTTGAAGGGTCTGACCCATCAAGCACGTCCGCCAAATAGGCTGGCAACGGAAAACGTCAAAAGCAATTTTAACGCATCTACCGCGACTCTACATGAACTTTGAATGTAAACCAGATGTGCTTGACACTCAAAACGCTTTTGGTGTGAACGCACCATCAAGCATCTGCATTCAAAGTGCACATGCGTCGAACTTGAAGCGTCGGACAAGTTTTTAACACGTGTAATGCGTTTGGTGTGAACGCACCATTTGTGTTTGTGGGGCTATGATTGCTGTGACACACAGTAACAGCCATATATTAACCTAAAAAAATAAGAAATAATTCTCCTTGTCAGTTTTATTGTTTTCACAGCAGTACCACAAAATATCATGATAAACCTATAAGTCCATATCGCCCACTCCTACTTCAGCTCTTAGATCACAGCAGAATCCAGTTGTGGGTCGTCGGGTTTCGCGCTCTGCCCCGGTAAGGCTTTCAAGTCCCCCTCTCTGTTTAACCAATCACAAATCCTTCCCTCCTTCACAGCAGGCTCGTCTCAAATCCGCTGTTTAAAAATGAGCGCAGAGGGATATTTCCACGTTTATAAGGAAAGAGCTGCAGATTTATGGCCAGTAAGTGGATAGAGTCGAACAACATAAAGCACTCGGAGGAAATAACTCGTCACAGAAAATGAGACAACATGTGAATCTTATTAACAACCCACATCGCTTATGTCTTTACCAGAACGCAATGGCAGAAATGACCCATCCTAGATTTCCAGGGGGGAAAAAAAAAGGATCTGATGATCCAATCTGCTCTTTAAAAGCATAACTGGAATGTTAAAAAAGGACTAAATTTGGGGTTATATCTACTGTTTGATTGTTTAAGTCTGGCGTTTTCCAGCTGTGTTATTTATTTTTTTGCCTGTTCTGATCTGGTCTCCCTTGGCCTTCTATCCGTCTTTGTCCCCACGCTCTGTTATTTTTCCCTGCAGTCTGTGTGAACCCATCCGTTTCTAATCCCTATCCTGTACGGGTGAATGAAAACCTCAGCGTTCATTTGTCCAATTCTTTGTTTGTGGTCCAGTAGAGGGTGTCTCCCTCTCCTCCCCCCAACCCGGACCTGCACGCCCCATCCAGAACCCCACCTTCCAACACAGTTTCAGCTTCATCCTGTCACTCTCCTCCTTCCCGTCCACTAATCCATCTTTCACCTCCTCAGTTCTCCTCAGGACTCGCACTTTCTTGCTGAGCGAAGGACAGAGCGGTCTCCTGGCAGCTGTCCACCCTCCTGCTTGGGAGGAAAAATAAACAAAGTGTGCACATGTTCCTGAGGAATTTTAATGACTTCCATATCTCTGGCTTCATTACCTGCCAAAACCCCAGGCAGCACGAGTGAAACGGCGGACTCTCAATGAGGCGGCGCAGCGGCACTCGTGACCACCTTTGTGAACCTGAGCCAAAACGTCTCCCTCGGGGCTCCAAGCAGCTTTCCAAGAGTGTTTTCACACCCGATAGTCCGGTAGACTCGATTTGATCAGAGATAAAAATGGTCAGAGATCATTTGTTACATTTTCAGCTCCCGAGGTTCGCTTTCACACCGCACCGTGTCAAATGACCCAAACCATTTGGAAAACCTGTCTCCCCTAATCGCCTGTGGAGGAACTGCACCAAGGACTACAGAGGGAAACTTAGAAAGGCCTGACCACAACTTCCTTCTTTGCAAAATGTAAACAAAACTGAAGTAGAAGCAGATTTTAGGATTTCTCTCGTCGTTGGTAAAAGACCACGAAGCATTTCTTCTTCTAGCAATAGACTTGTGCGTTTATTTGGTTGTATTTACCCAGAATGCTCTCCGCTATAGTCCGCTTCCTGCTTTTGGAGTGGTCACTGGTCTGCTCACATTCACATACGCGTTTGAACCTCACAAGAGTTCACTTCAACCAAACCGAGATCTTGGTTTATAGGCGGTCCAGAGTTCGCTTCAAGCTGAGTGGAATGTAAAAAAAATTTTTTTTTCTTTCAGATCTGTGAATTCGTCACACGGAAGTGAAGAAGTGACAGCAGACTGAGCTGACAACTCTTCCCAAGCTCCAGTATAAGCTGTTATAATGTACATAGTCACTGAAATGCTTAAAATGAAGAGGCACAGGAAGGCAAGATAAGAAGATATTTAAAAATATAACTAAGATGTGGGGATATGTCTGTGATTTACTTTAGAGACTGTCAGCAGACTGCAGTAAGACCAACCTGAGAACAACCAGGTTGTTTTATCCTTCAGAGAGTTCCATCTCCATCTGTAATGGAAAATGTAGGAAATACTGGCAGCCATTTCCAAATTCTTTCTGGAATACTAATTCCTAGCAATGCTGCACTAACCAGGTTAATCACCGATACAAGTCGCTAAAGAGCCGTTTTGCTGAAACTTCTTTCTCACACATCAGCTGCTACATCTAAACAATAAAAAGTATTGTCTCTAATTATAAAATTGTTTTAATTACATTTTCCTTCATTATCGTTCATAAAGAAAAATCAAACTTGACGCAACTCTGCATCGGCAGGTCAAAGTTGAGCAAAAACAGGAAATCAGAGTTCAGAACTAAAACTCAGATTGGGTCCTTCAAAATATTATCACTAATTTAAAGCTTTTTAAGAACTATATTTTCAACATATAAGACTGTAAGTAAGGATACAGTAATTTGACATAAAATATGTACATATCTGTCTGTATTTGACTTGGTTACAAATAACAATCTATATGAAAGACTGACGCTCTATAAACTCTGGTGTCCAGCAGATGCTAGTAATAAAATCCCAACCGAGAGCGTATTTTAATAAGGTCATGACCTGCAGGCTGCCAGGCCCCACCAGGGAGACCTGACCTGGGGAAGACACAGGAGGTTGATGGAGGTTTCTGTCAGGACCTCATGCGAGGTCATAAATCAGGGGGAATTACTTCTGTCAGACTAAATACAGACACATATATGAAAGAGAGTGCCAAACAACTTACCCAACAACATATAAATCACTCCATAATGTATGTATACACCTGTCTATATACACCTGCTTGATTATAAGAACTATTCATCTAGCAGTAAGATTGTGCCGCTTCCATGTATTTTACCCTTTGCCTGGCAGCTCATTGCAATCATTAGCAGCACATAACAAAAATCAGACGTTGTGTTTTATTGCGGGCGTGTCAGTGGTTGGGAGCACCCAGCCCACTGGCGGGACCAGTGTTTAGATTTAAGATCTCCTCTGTAATGTTTTATTTTCCCCCCTCAACCCAGCACCAGCTGCAGAGGAAATGACAATGGAAGAGGGGGGGAAAAAAAAAAAAAAAGACATTCATAACATCTCCTCCCACTAAAAATCCAACTCCCTCTCGCTCGTTTCTTCCCCTCATCTATGAAAAATTTATATATTTTTTTTCCATGTGCAACGTCTCCATAAACCCACTCACCTCCCAACCCACGAAAACGTCTAAATCCACACTTCTCTTTGGTTCGTCTGAACGTCGTAACCCTTGACCCGTGAAATTTATACGTTGTTCGGTTTTCTGACACACTCGTGCGGGTTTGGTTTCATCACGCTTTTCCTTCTCTGGACCCAATTTTCTCTTCTGCTAGAAGAGTCGCGGATGTGGCCTCTTCAAAGGGACTCAGAATGATTTGTGGAGATTTGGGGCGTGGGGACCACATTAAATTTGTATAAAAAAAATAAATAAATAAAAAAAAATTGATTTTATGCCTGAAAAGCAATCAAAAGCTCTAGTTGTACTATAGCAGGCAAAAATAATCAAATGTTGGGACAGTATTGATGCCAATTAGTAGTCAATTAGTAACGAAAACCCAGATCAGAAAGCACATGGATGCACATCTGTCATGTCATCTTGTGGTTGTGGGGAAGATGGAGAGATTAGAGGTCGGACTGAGATTTGGCAACAGTCCCAATGTCAACTTCATTCTTGGATCAGATGTTTGGCTGGTGGGTCTATAAATCCGATCTGGACTTATTGGTCCCGTGTTGCTGCAGGTAATATTTTGGCTGATTTTATTGTGGAAGTTTAGACTTGGAGCTGAAAAAATGCACATTTCCACATTAAAATACAAGGTAAATTCCATATAAACAGATGTTTTATGTTACAATGGGTAAATGAGTATTGAACACAATATTTTCCTGAGTTTACAACAATCCACTAATCCACACATCTATAAATCAAAGAAAACTCATTCACTAATAAAAAATAATAATAAAAAAAAACTGATATGAAAATTTGGGCCGATCTTTATATCTGATATTATTGCTGTTTGGGTCAATAACTGATATTTACCAATGTGATACATGTTAAATCAAGTCACATTTAAGATTTTTTCAGAGCGTTTCAATGCCACCTTGAAATAAAGCTAAGACAGGATGAAAAAAAATACAAACATACGAATTGGTTGGGAGATTCTGCTATATTTACAATCAATCATAGCATGAAACTTCTGGGGTTTGTTTTGTGGCTCTTGGTAGTGGCTTTGTGTTTCTCTCTGCTCTGCCCTTTTCACACAGAATGCACCTAGCATGGGTTGGTAACAGAAGTGAGCCAGGGGTGAAAACTAACAACGTCCAGCCAACTGGCAAGAAAGCTGCCTTTGCCGAAAAGGCAGCTAGCTAGGCTAGCAAGGATAGCAACTAGTTACAGATAGCCTTAACCTCGTCGAGTCACAGAACGCAGTGAAGATGTCTGTGCGCGACTTAAACTTATGTCTGACAGAAAACTACATAAACCAGAATATAGAAGCTGAAATAGTCCTTCCATGACAATCTTATGCTACATCTCTATCAGTGCAGTAAACAAACAAATATCACTTGGCCAACCCCTCTGCTTCCAAACACATACACAAAGCCTTCACATTTTTCACCCCAGTACTCCAGTTTCTTCTCACAATGCAACATTTAATTTAGGTTTCATTTTCAGAATGAACATTCTGAACCGACCTTTCCTGAATGACGTGAGCTGCAATAAAAAAAGAGACAAAACAAATAAAATGTGAACCATGAGCTCATATTTCGTCTATTTTTCTACCAGCTGTTTTGCTCTCATGGAATGACTCTTAAAATAAATAAATTAAATAAAACAGCAGTGGTGGAAATTTTCTCCACTTTTGTAACTAGGTTTGGTTTAAGCCAAACGTCAACCGCAGATGGTTCAGAGATGAGCTCTTCTTCACCACTGATGTAATTCCCCCGATGGAACAGGGACGTCAAACCAAAGTATCTACGCACTGAGGCCTACTTATTTATCTCTTCTGGACAGTTTAAACCCCAGCTCTGACTTTGTAAATGACTTCCAGGCTTTAGTTAAGTAGAAAAGGAGATACTATAAAGAAAACTCTATAAATCAGACTTAACATCTGACAAGAGACAAAAGCTCTTATGCTGATTGATGAAGATACTGGTTTGGGAGGAAAAATTGTGGCTGATCCCAGGAATACAACCGTAATGTGTAATTTGTTGCGGTAGCGCCTTGCAAAAGTATTCATAGTGCTTCAAGGTTTTCACGTTTATCTACATTACAGCCACAATGTCTGACCCAAGTAAGATTTTATGTGAAAGACCAACACAAAGCAGTCCATCCTTTTGAATTGGGGAGATAACATGATTTTTAATAAGAAAATCTGAATATTATGTTAGATGCACATACAGCCTGGTAAAAACCAGCTCTTTGCTCAACGCTTTGCTTCGCATACACCGTTCACAACTACTTTTTCTTCTGTTTGCTGATTAGCCTGGTTGAAATTCTAGTGGAGTAATCCATTTCAATGGGAGGAAATCCAGGCGTAGCAGTGAAGAGAGATTAGAATCAAATAGAAAGGCCAGGGGTGACTTTGGAGGAGCTGCAGAGATTAACAGCTCAAGTGGGAGAAGTTGCTGATATGACAAAAATAAAAAATCTGACAAAGAATAAAATTATTAAAATAAAGCTGTGTGATAAAAATTCTATATTTTTGCAGGGTTTTGTAACCGGATGTTACTGCTAACTTTTTTCTCTTTTTTTTTTTTTTTTTTTTTTTGCAGTAATCACACTTTAAAGTTTGTTCAGTAACTATTATTAGATTTCGGCAAGTTTTTGCATGAATACGCCATACAAGTAGTCTTGAGATGATCGTTTTTAAATATTTTTCTCCAAGGATACAAGCTTAAATACCTTACAGTAGATGAACCATCACTGTTTAGATGCGTTCGTCTCCAAACCCCCTTTTTTATCGAGTGCCTGGAGGGAATTGAGAAATTAGCACTCATTCAGGGCATTTGAAATAAATTATAGTAAAAGTCAATGAGCTGTTAAACATAAAAATGCTCATAAAACACCTTTCAAACTGTTCGTTCCCGTTTTAGCGCCAACCGCAGACAGAGTGGAACAGGAATGGCATCGCTTTGATGCTGAGTGATACAGCAGAACTAAATCCTGGCTCACTTTTTAAAAAAAGGTTTGAAATTTGGACCCTTTAAAGAGCTTATCTGGTCTAATGACAGTCCCAGTGATTCAACTCAACAAGTAAAGCTGAAAACACTGCATAAATGTAGAACTTAACAGAAATGTAGCTAAATGTACTCGCTCGTGCAAATATCACAGGGTTAGAGATGAAATTCTAAAAATATTTTTGCTACGTGCTCTTAGTTTATATCCTCTCTCTGCAGCCGTTTTCAAAATCTAAATATATATCCTATGACTAAAACTAGCAGCTTGGTCTGGATTCACTGCCACTTTCAAGCTCCCAAAGCACAGAGTATTTTGTTTACATCTTTAGAGTTATTAGTACATACACAGGAAGTTTTAAAAAAAAATCTGTGGTTGATCGAACCTCTAAAAATGAAATGTATTGTTGAATTCTTTCCCCATCAGCTGATGAGTTCATTTGCTGGAATCTGTTTTTAGAAACCAAAAGTTTGATCCCAGGAGCCTGGAAAAGCTGCACATATCCCTGGATTTTCATCAAGAAGCTTAAATTCATTGCTGCAGAAGTAGGAAGCCAGACAATTACCTCATCTTATTATGTAGAAGTTTATGCAGCACTTACTGTGTGACGAAACGCAATAAATTACATAAATACAAAATTAAACTAATGTCGATGTTTGAAGTATAACATTAGCCAACTGGTTTGAATAAACCTTGGAAGAGTATGAGACAGCAATTGCTATGGGGAGGATTTGTTCAAATATAACTTTTTTCCAATTCATTCATTCATGCCAATAAAAACCCTGAAAAATTATTTGAATAGCAACACTGCATACAGTAACCTGGGAAATTATAAAGATTACTCAGGTAATCTTCACAATTTTCATTATTCCCTTTTTTTTTTTTTTTTTTACAATGTTTACATCAACATTGCTGATTATTGTTTTGATCAGCGTTTGGGCCAATGATGACTATATCTAAATAAATTCACTCTGAGCAGACTCCTACAGGAGGATGAGGTTTGTTGAGGTCAATTCATCACATTTGTTTTTGCAGTACGCAAAGCACTAAAAACCCCCCATAAAATCTGACTGAAGAAAGTCGCACGCACACACACTTCAGATCCAATGTTCACCCTTTTGAAAGTTGTTTTGTTTAATGATCTAAAAGTTGAAAAAATCTGAACTCTTGTTCCAGTCTCTCTCTCCATTTAGGACCCGTTTGGTTTAACTCAACACCAAGATCAGCAGTTTAATCAGATGCTAATCAAAGTCATCAAACCAAATCACCCATCCCATGAAGTGAAACGACCCACCAGGTGACTCTCTGCTGTGTTGGTAGTTTTGAATGACAAATCCCAGGTTTATGAAGGTGTGATTTATGTGTTCACCGTCACCTCTGTGTACATTGGATACATGCACACAGAGCCGGTGGTTGGAGATGACGCTATAGAAAGCAAAATCAAGTCCAGCTGGTGCAGACAGCTGGAAACCATGGCGATTACATAATGATGGGATGGCAAGCCAGGAAACGACGCAACATACAAATAACCACAGCCTCAGTGCTTATAACCAGGCCTAATAAGTACAACTCTGGAGAAAAGGAAAAAAAAGTGTTTAGGCAACATCTCTTTAAAAGATACCAAGTAATCCTGACTTCTTGAAATGAAAAACTTGAAAGGAACTGATTTAAAATTTTTGCACAAACTAAACCGTAAGCACTAATAATTGGAAACATGAAGAAAAGAAACCGGAGAGGCACTAAAGTTGATTTAGACACGACCGTATTTCACAAAAAATATGAAATATTTGCTTGGCCCCTCAGCCGGGAGAGAGCACATTCTGACTTTAAGGACGTTATCAAAATGATAAGAGCTGGAGTGAAATAAGTCGGAGAGAAAACGTGTCTGAATTCTCATCTCAAACCTCCTGACCCGAGAGCAGGCATGTGGAGTTAAGATTTGTGGGGATAGCGCAGAACCTCGGGAGATGAAATCGAGACCAGCGCGACTGCAAATCATTTAGCCCGAAGCAGCAGCGTCTTTTCTTTTCTTTTTTTTTTACTTTTTCAAGAGCTCAGCACGCAAAGTCATTCATGAAACAATGTGGAACCCTCAGAGGAGAGCAAACAAAGCCTGCAGCAAGGGTCCTGCTTTTATTGCTTCTCTGGAAGAAAAAAACGAGCTGCACAAATATTTGATTAAACGAGCTGAAATTTGTGAAAGCGCGAGGCCGTCACCATGCCGACGAGTGCAAGATTCAGGGTGAATCTTGAAGTTAATTTTGACTAAAAGATGTATGAGGTTGTGTCACTGACATGAGCCACTGACTTATCAGAGCAGATGTCAGACTTTATTTGAAAGCAGCCAGGGAAGAACGCCAGCTGTGCTAACTAGGAGAAAAAACAACAACCAAAAGATAAGAGGTAACATACAAGTTTATAAACCGAATCCATTAGGAAAACACAATATTGCAATAATAGTGTCGAAAATTAAAACCTGCTTTGCAATTAACCCACATTTCCCTCACTTATTAGCAATTAACACGATGAACCTTGCCTCCGAATCAAAGCTTTATAGAAGATTCAAATCAGACGTGAATCAAAACAAAATTGAAAGTTAATACAACTTACACTATTGTAGCCAACCGAATCCACGGACATCACAACAAATTGGTATATCACCAAAAAGTTAGAATATATAGGTTTTTTGGGAGCCCTTCAAATAAGTTTGTGATATATTTCAAGAATTTGTTTGTGCTAAATTTTGGTCACGAAAGCTAAGAGCTGGTAAAAGCCCAAAAACACAATGTGAGGCGTTGCTGATATTAATCCTCAACGCAGCCATTCAGGGTCCTACCCCCTTTTCTTGATGCCAAATTTCTGTCTAAAACTGGAAATAAAGGACACCAGTACGACAAAAACCTAAAAAACAAACAAACTGTGCAATAAAATTACATAATGTTACAATAAAAACTAATGAAACAATTCACTTTTCTATGATATTTCAAGCCATCAAGATGCACCTTCCGGATTCAACAGATAAACATTGTTAAGTTTGAATTTGGGTATGAATCAGAACCGACCCGCCACAGGATGTGCAGAGAGCTTCGGCGCAAGCAGAAATCTTACTCCACACCTTAAAAAACAGCTCCGGCACAAACAAGATTCAACTGGGCCCCAGAATCTGCAGATTGTTACAGCTTCGAGTCAGATCACCGCAGCAGAGAGTTAAGGCTGAGTGTTGAAGTCAGAAATGCTTGATCTGAAACGGTTCCAGTGATTTCTTTACATTCTAAAGAGGGGCCTTCAAGCAGCACTGAAATTGTTATGAAAAACACTCCAAGCAATACACTGCAACAAAAAAAGGGTAATTATGAGAAGGCATAATGGGGGTCATGGAAATAAATAAAACCACAAACCTCCGCATCGGTCAGATGATTAGACTGCCATTAAAGGGGATCTTTTATGGGGGGGAGGAGGAGAAAACAACAGTCAAAAATAAACTGGCACCTCATAAAAGTCTCCTTATCCCTACTCTGTCAGCGGCAAACAACAGCTTTGGAAATGAGGCACTTCTTCTATGCAGCACTTCCCTTTCTGTGCCAGCAGTTAAAAGTTGGGACAGCAGCCAAGCAGCTCCAGTTATCTCTGACGATAAACGCATATTTTATGACATGTACAAGACAGAACACAGGTAACAACTCATCTCTTATGGGTGAGGGATAGAGGGATAAAGCACCAGCCACCACACACACACACACACACACACACACACACACACACACACACACACATACACACACACACACACACACAATTCTCTGCAACCCCCCGCCACCTTCCCAGAAGCATGCTGACACTTGAGAAGGCGGCACCTCTCATATGCAGAGCGAAAGCCATTCAAAGCTCCCAGCGCTATTCTTCTCCACAGTAAAAGAACTCAATCTGAAAGGAGAGAAAAATGGCCTCTGCTGCACTGAAGAAAACTGAACTTAAAAAAAAACACACACACACACACACAGCAGAAACTCCTATAAAGTTACCATAGTGACCGAGGAGGCTTCATTTCAGAGATAAAAATCAATGAGCTCATCTTTAACACTGCCTGTCTAGAAGATAACCACGACGAGCGTGGAAAGTTGAGCTACGGCAGCCCTGACAGATGACGAACAACAACAGCATTCATTCATTCATCCATCCATTCATTCAGACTATGGCAGAGAAAAGGGCGCCGTCCATGTTCCCAGCAGCTGTTAAAAGTGGGGGAATTTGCCGAACAAACCTGCAGGACGGCCAAACAGAGTGTTCCTCCTCAGCTGTGATCCACCTGCAGTGCAGCGAGTCCTCGTTCTAACACGCCTCTCCCATTCAGCCAGAACTCTGTGCAAAACTGTTGCTGCCCTCTTTCCCTTTTTGCGCTCCTCCCACTGTTTTTTTTTAACCCTCCTTTTAGCGCTCTCTCTCTTTCTCCTCCCTCTAAACACCGGCAGCCTCCGTTGGTATGTCACGACGGTATCTGCAGCAGGCACTGCAATGGACTGGTCAGCACGCTGGGGGGAGAGAAGGGGGACAATTGAGAGGGAAAAAGGGGGGAGGGGTGATTTAAATTCACACATGCATCACACAGTGTGAGGTGACAGGGCTTTTTTCTCCCCTTTTCTTTTTTTGTTTAGACTGGCCTGATGAAGGTGTCAAGTGTGGCTCTTTTTTTGTTGTTGTTTAAAACCTCTGTGCTCCTTGAGGTTCTTCAACTATGAGCAAAGAGGTTCATGGTGGCAGAAAAAGATGAGAATAATTAGAGTAAATTAGAAATGTTTTCCTGTAGTTTATCATCCTCCTCTTGCAGAGTTAACTTCAAATTCCCAGTTCAGTCAGGGTGGGTGTTGATGTCTTTTTGTTGTTGCAGTCATAATGTTACTGGTTTTGCAGCACTTTTTCAAAAAGTTGCTGTCAATGTTGTGGATTTTTCAAGCTTCATTTGTGGCATTCCAAAAAAACTGAACCCCCCCCCCAAAAAAATATGGTATATTAGCATAGCTGATATTTCAAGAAGGTACTTGAAAATGTTATCTGCACTTAACACCCTTACTGCAAATAAGATGATGTCCTGACGAGTTTATTAGAGTGCAAAAGAAGAAATCCATATTGGTCATTCAAGTTAACATGAACTGTATACACAGTAATTATCAAATCTAGTTATACATCTAAAAAAAAAATTAAAAAGGTAAATGTTATCATTTAGCGTCACACATTCTTTCATCTTGCAGATTTGGCTTTCAAGAGTTGTGAGACAGGAAGTTAAATAAGGAGGAGGCTAAGAGGATTGGTCAAAATTCAGTTGAGTACCAATGATTGGAACTGAAGAAAATATTAACGTGATTGGTCAGATTTGCGTAAAAGCTGCAATGACTCGAGAAGTCTGCGCAAATTGTGCGAATGACAAGTGAATTTGCTTTAATAATCAGGATTGCAACTTCCTGTACAGACTGATTATTATTTTTTATATTAATATAAATGGTTAGTTCTTTGTTAAATAATCAGTGAATAAAACATTTGAAAACTTCTTATAACTGCAATACAGTTTTTTTTGTTTTGTTTTTTTGCTTGTTTCCACTGTTGTTTTTTATGCTTTGTCCTACTTCTTTGTCTGTCAAAGAGGATAAAAATGAAATCCAAAGTCTGTTGCTGAAAGCTGACATTACATCAAATGTAACAGATTTGGTGTTTAACTGCAGAGGTCCAACCAAATTCCACTTCTACCCACTGAGCTTGTGCACTCCCTCCGATTTATGCGGTCTTTCATCACTGAGACTTCAACTGAATGCAATGGACTGAAGCCAAGGATTTAATTGTTTACGCAAGATGAGACATGCAATTATTAAAAAGGTCAGTGAAGAAATGAACTGGAATCTGACCTACAGGCTAAAATTGAAGTAAATCCTCTCTGAATCTTTAATTGCCGATTCTTGTGCAAACGTTTTCATCTAGGGAGTCGAACCATGAATTTATAGGTGACCAACACGGGCAACAATTAGAACCAAAACAATATCCCCACTGCCCGTAACGAAGAGCAGCTCCAAGAAATTCAGCGATCTGAGCCTGTATCAGTTCACAATCACTCAATCAGGAAGAAAAAGTGGGGATTACTGAAGACACGCCATCACTGGTGTGCTGCATAACCGGCTGTTAGCGTCTTAGAGGCAGGGATTCCCTGCTAGCTCGGTTTGTCCGTGAGGTAAATGTGGTTTTATGTTTGTCAAGCTGCGTCTGGGAGAAGAGGATCAATCTTTCATCAACCCTGAAAGCAAGTGAATCTCCCACGCTGGAAACTATTTGCGAGGAGCTGCGGTGTGTTGAAGCTCAACCAGAATGAATGCCTTGTCATAAGTAATTTGTAGTTAGCAAGTAACAGTTTAGGTTCGCAAAAAAAAAAAAAAGAAAAAATAAATATCCCCAGAAAGCCGTTTTTAATGCAAGACACATAAATCTATTAAATGGCATATGGACACAAAAACAAGCCTTGCAGATATTTTCTCAGAGCGTCTAACCAGGCCCGTAAGACGGAGCATACCTGTCCCAGAATAAACCTCACCATCTGGCCTTCTGCAGCATAGCTGGAGCTGGATGCCTAGTCTAACTTTAGCACATATTTTTGTGAAATTATGCAGAGGCTCGGCAGCCTCTGTGGGTTATGAAGGGATGTACATGTCTATTATTTAATACTGGGATTGCCTGTTGTAAATTTTTCGCAATAATTCCATTAAGAAGAGAAAGACGTAAAGTAAGTCCCATTAGAAAAGGCAAATGAGATCTTTTCAAAATTCAAAATCTAAACTTAAATGACACACTCCACTTTTTTTTCTGTTTTTCTTTTTGGTTGTGTTGAGGTCTGTAATTTATGACGTTTCTATTAATTTTTCTGACCAAAATATGACAGCCACATAGGATTCACATTGGTGTTGATAGCTATGTTTCCATCCAACTGTCATGTGAAGTTTGAGCGGATTTTTAAAATGTCACAAAATGGGGAAGAAAAAAAAAAAAAAAAAGGCAAACTAGGGTTATTTGCATCAACACCTTGCAATTTTGTCACATGTTGACACTGAAATAAATAAGATGTAGAAGTTGCAAACTATCATGAATCAGGCATCTCCAAAAAAATAGAGTCCTGGTATATGTGCTGGAGGTTTGGATTTTTTATTGTCCTTTAGTGAATAAACTTTTTTTCGGGGGGGTAAAGCTAAAAACTAACTCAAGCGAACGGAAAAAAAAAAAACTTTCGTTGTAAAACTGAGGAAGTTATTTTGAATTTCTCTGTCAACCTTTTCTAATGTGATGCTTCAAAATCTGCATACACATACTTTCATGGCAACATGGTTATCTGTATTGGCTTGACTGGATCAATATTTTCCATCTGAGCGTCAAAGTGACACGGTGCTTAACTGCCAATTTCTTGTAGATACAAGAAACCCAGAAAACACAACTCTTTCAGAGAAGCAGCTTGCCACAATTTGTGACCTTGGCTTGCTGCAAACCCCAGGCCACCAAACGTCGACATAATCCACATCAGCTGGCTGAGGTAGGACTCATCGCAAGCAGTATGTGAGGAAGCCAATTACCAATTACAGACCATGCCTGTCTGTCTGTGATACCGCTGCCTCCTTCCCAGATGTGCTGAACATCTTCTCTGCCCAGTTTGGGTTAAGATGTGATGAACAGCTGGTCACGGTTCTCCCAGACATTTTTAATATGTCCCTGAACACCACTGTCACGACAGTTTTTCCACGTTGACCATCGTCCTGTTGCCCATACTTATGAAATGCTTCAAGCGACTCGTCAAGAGGAACATAAAGTCAAAGCGTTCACCCTCACTGGAGCCTCTGCAGTCATCGTCCGAACCACCCGTCGAACCACGGCCCTGTGAGATCTGGTGACGAGCGACTGCTACTCAGACTTCAACTCAGAATTTCAAACCGTCATTCCCCACCATCTGACGGGGAATCTAACTCTGTCAGACCTGAACACCTGCCCCTGCAATCGGGTCCTGCTCAGTAATGGTAAAAACACTTTCAACTCCATCAGACGGCGTGCTGGAACCTCTCAGGTCTGTGCACTCGGCACACTGCTGTTCAAGCTGACGACCACCGACTGTGCAGTGGTCCACGCCTCCAACCGCATCATCACATTTGCTGATGAATCAACTGCTGTGGCTCTCGTCAGCAGTAAAGATGACATAGCGATCAAAGAGGAGGTGCAACACTTAACCGACTGGTATAAACCCAACGTCTCTAAATGTTGACAGAACTAAAGAGGGGAACCTTTCACCAGTTGGTAAGCTGGAGAAAACCTAATTCACTTATCAAACTTATCAAATAACTGAGAATATTTATATTTATTTATCAGTAAGACTCTGTGCATACATTTGCACGGCACTCGGTCACTTTTGCAAATCACACATTTTCCTCTTTACTGTTCATCTCCGAGCGCAGCGGCAGTCAGTTGCATATTTTGTTGTTTTACTGTTATGATGCATCAGCATTAAGTTTGCATTCTGAGCTTAGCTCTAATTTTAGATTCAGGCTTAGTTTTTAGTTCATATTTGTCTCTGTCTGTAGCACCGCGCTCCTGAAGACTATCGTTTCATTCCAATTTTACTTCTTATAAAAGAAGGCGAGTCACTATGACGTAATTTCATTGGGGAGTCCTTGATGGTTTGTGAGCGACAGAAAATAGGATGTTCAATTTGATTTCCACTTTTGACAAATCTTTGAATGTAAGACAGCTGTATTTGATTTGATAAATCAATTCAAGAAAAGCTTGTTTACATTATTATGTCTTACACTTGATCGGGTTTTAATTTGGTGCGGTTCTCCACATAGGACCAAAAAACAGCCCTGAAAGTTTCTTGGACATAATCAGCGGTTCTTTCCACTGGTGCATGTGAGTAATTTTCAGCATTGCTTAATCAAAAACATAAAGAGTAGTGCCAAGAGAAATACACACACACATTCACACACCAAGCTGCAGCATCAAAGTACAGAACATTTATTCCTCAGGATCTGTTTCTATTTAACAAGAACAAAACATGCATGAATACATACATCGGTACCCCTTCACACAACACATAGATACACACACACACACACACACACACACACGCACACACACACACCCACGTTCTCCACGTAGAAACGATCTGCATGCAGACTGAATCAATCCTATTCACTAAGCTTGCAAATGCTGACGTAAGCTAAAATCCCCTAAAAACCCCCAGAGCTACTGCTAGGATTCACCTGCAGCCGCCTGCATTGGCCTGCTGGATAGTGTCCAGTTCTGGAAACAAAACATGACTTGGCAAAAAAAAGAACAGCAGTGTCTGTTAAAGCAGTTGGTTTATTATGTTAAATCATTGTGTTTGTTTTACAGCTTAAAAAAAAAAAAAAAAAAACCCCACATGTGGTCAGACTACAAAGATAAAGCAGCCAGAGCAGAGGACGTAATGAAATCTACCTCTCACTGCTGGCTAAGAAATAAAAGTAAATTACACCCACATTTGACATCTAACATTGAGAACAGATGCTCTAGAAAAAACTCAAATTAATGTCGCTTTAACTCTCGTTTTAAAGAAAACTGTGCTAAAACACCAACTACTAATAGAAAAATACTTAAAAACTCATTTCAGTTTGCATCTTTTATTGCGTCTGATACCAACCATGTGTTGGATGTATCAAAAAACAATTAAAGTTGCGCAATGCTAAGAAATAAACCCTTTCTGCTGCATCTCATAATTATTCTTTAACTCAGGATGTTCCACCAAAAGCTTCACATTAACTCTTCAGTACTCTGCCATACAGAGGAGTTATAATAAATTCAATGACAGTAAGATACCCAGAGCTTGTGACTGTAAGACAGGCACTAACAGATTTATACCAATAAATCTGGTAGTTTTGTGGTTGAAGTTTGACTCTGCATTATATCCAATGCAGAGTCAAACTTCTACATTGGATATAATGCAGACGTTTATCTGGTCATATCTGGTTATCTAGGAGACCATGTGAAAGCAGAACTAAGTACAACATCACAGAAATCCACTAGTTCTTATTCAGTACTGCAACATTTATACTTGAAACACTTGGTAAAGTTAACACTGAGGATGAGCACAATGGACAATGTCCACCATGGAGGACAAGGTTGGAAGCCAATTATCAGAACTTAAAGGGAATACCCAAGAAACAGAAAAATATTTAACAACAGGCTCTGAAAACTGCTAAAGACTACAAGGATTGGCTGACCAGCCAAAGTTACACGAGAGACCAACAAACTGTTTGCTCTCCATCACATCAGCTAAGGTGTGTGCACTGTGGCAGAAACTGACCTCTCTACATAAGAGCCTTAACATTCACCCAAAACCCAGAAAACGCCTGAGAAACGGTTTAGACCCAACATACAGTTGAATAACAGCTGCTGGTTGACAGAACAGTCGCCCCAGATCGAAAAACCAGACAAACCAACCTGTGAACTGCTGTAACTGATTACATGGAAGTCTATGAATCAATGCCACACACACGGATACGAGAACGCCTGAAGCTATACAAGGTCAACATTACAGAGAGTATTCCCTGGAAACTTTATGAAGCTTTGGAAAAATTCGGACAGTGAGCCCACGCTGGAGAATTTGGTTCGATACATAAATACCTGAAGAAACGCCGGAGGTCTCAGTCCTGCCGAGCGCAGTTCCCTAAAGAGCAAAGTTCCTGTGAAGATCCCTCTACAACACCTGCCTCTTCATATAAATCTTGACGTCATAAACCCGAATTTGACCTGTAGACTTTGCTAGCACTTTGAAATTGAAAATAAAGGGAATGTTTCACAATAAAAAGGTGATTTATTCTCTAATGTTTGAGTTTTGCCTCTTTGTACAAGTTAGAAAATATACAAATCTGGTTAAAAACAACAACAACTTAGTGATAGTTTTAGAGAAAAGCTTGAAATGTAATGTTTTTTATATTTTACAGTATTCATGGAGCCACCTCATGAACTCAGGAGGCTTTTTTCCCCTCTAAGGTGTCAACAATCCTGTCCCTAATGCAATATTCATGAGCAAATGTGGACTGTTGTAATAATTTAACATGACAAATGGCCCCAAGCATCTGGCTTTGATAATTATACAGAACAATTTTTTTTTTTTTTTGCCTCATCCAAGTCTCAGGTGGTGAGGCGGAACATTTCGGACCAAGTGTGGTAGGATGCAGGGAGGTCTGCTTCATCTGTTCGTGTTGACTCCGATGCATTGCGACAGCAAAAACATAACAGCGTCCCCTAATGAGTTCAAATTAGGAAAAAGGCTGGGAGGTGCTTATTATTATGATATAAAATTAGACTCCACAGCAAAATCCTCAGATCTAGGTCTTTTACTTTAGCTATAATTTAATGGATTTCTTTTCGTCTGAATGAAAACCAAAGAGAAAAGACCAAATAAACTTCATGTTGCCGATATCGCGTTAAACAAAAAGGCTCATGTAATTAAATACAGGATGTAAAAGTGATCGACATTCAGTTTCATCTCAGCGCAATCCGGAGGGAGACATTAAGTCATAAAGCAAGACTGAAAGATTCAGTCAAAGAGAAACCCAGACAAACACGCTTCAGCGTCCAGCGTTTCTGTTTAGAACAATCCTCACGAGAACAACTTTCTGCTGCCAATCTTACAGAGTTTACGTGAATTAAATATAAAGGTGGTGAAATAAATGTATACATGCTCAGATTCTACTGAGGCTGAGTAAACAAGGACTTGGACGTTGTCAAGTACTTGAGTGGCTCGATAGAAAAATACTCTTAAGTATCCCCCTAAATGTTGAGGCAATTGGTAAATAAAATTAGGATGGCTATTTTTGCTATCAACAAAGGAAATACAAAAGAAAGAACTATACATTATTTATGAAGACACGACAGCTAAGCCACAGTGTAAGTTCAAAACATATTTGAGGTTTCAGATTACCAGCCAGCATGTTGTGGGCGTGCATACCATTCTGGTTTTCTTCCGGAGAGTCGGAGACTAACACAAACTGGAAATGGGAGTCAGAGAAGCATGCAGAGTTAACCTGTTGAAGACTATTTCAGAAGTCGCTCAGAAACCACGAAATAAAAATTCTCATAAGAGGAAAGAGCTCACTGTCCCCACGAAAGAAACACACAAAAAAACATAATAATAATTTTAAAATCTATGAAATATTTGTTATGGACTGTTGACATTTCCTTATTCTGGTTATTTGAGGTTATTGAGGGAAAGTTTAAATGGAGAGAAAATTTCCTTGGGGATTAAAGGGGAAAAAAACAAATTTAAAAATTAATACCTTCAACAGAAATGTTGAACATTTGTTACAAAACAAATGGCTTATATCGGTAACACTTTATTTGAAGGGGGTGAATAAGACTGTCATGACACTTTCATAAACATGACATAACATCTGTCATGAACATGAATAAGCCTTCATGAATATTTATGACTGTTGTCATAAAGAGTCATTCGGTAAATTATGACACTTTTAATACAAAGTTGACATTATTCAAAATGTCTTTGTTATGACAACTTGACATTAACCAAGAAATCATTACTGTTTAAACTTTACATTTAATAACATAACGTTACCTAATTTTTAAAGTGTAATCAGTAATACTTTTATAACAAATTTATATCACCCCCTTCAAATAAAGTGTTACCCTTATATCTAAGTGTGTGGCAAGGTTTGCTCAAATAGTCACCAATTACTAACTGATTCACACAATTCCTATAAGGCTTATGGAAATATTTAAATTTTTAACCCTTTCATGCATGAAGTGTGATCCTTTAGGTCAGGATTTCGTTTTCCAAAGTGTTTTAGATTTTCTTAAGGTATATAAAAAAAGGTGGGAAATTTCTTTTATAAATTAAAAAAAAGTTTTTCTAGATTTTTTTTTTTTCTAGGTGATCAGTTGCAATTTTCTCCAAATACAAAGTTATTATTTGGAAAATACATCAGTAGTATTGGTCTTTAGGGGCTACTTGATGTCACAATTTTTTTTTTTTTTTTTATACCTGTAAGAGTCGTCTACACTACAGTACAAGGAGGGACTGGGTCAGTCTGTCGGCCATATTGGATTTAACAAAAAACTTTGTACTTGCAGTGGAAGGCCAGTAGTTGGAAGTGTCTAGTATGATGCACCAGTGTCCACTTCAGTGGTCTGTGCGCATTTATAACATAAAAATCCACAAGAAACAAGAAAATGGCTTGTAGACAGCTGTCCACTGTAGTGACCACTATGCATAAAAGGGTTAAAATTTTCAGTGGAAAATTTCTACTTCCTTGTAACATTTACACAAGTAAAACTATTACTAGTCCATGCAAACAAGGATTCTGATAAGGTGAGTTTGTTTTCGTATAGACGGTGTGTCGGGTCATTACTGGTTCCTATTTAACACACACTGACCACTGCCAGGTCATGTCAGCCTCAGTGCTGAGCTGCAGCACTCCTCACTGCTCATCCTCCCCTTCACCACAACTCCATTTTCTCTTCCAGAGTCATGAGGAGGCCTCAATGAATCAGCCTATTGAGCAAAACAGAACTGGGCACTGGCTTTGACTCTGTCAGATTGTGTGCGTGTGTGTGTGTGTGTGTGTGTGTATGCGTGTGTGTCAGTGTTGCCCCACTTTCCCAGCCTCCTAAAATACAAAGCTGTCATTTGTTGCCTCTCTGCTCGGCAAAAGCTCCACAGGCCAAGAGAGCTGAAAGTGAAATTTCCATGAGTGAGTTAAAATGTGCGCCTTCGTGTTCGCACTCCTACAAGAACGGTGAAATGCGCTGCGTTTTGCTCATTTGTGCTCCAATCGGTGACTGCAGACTTTTTAGAGTTCCTACTTTGAATGACATCATGAAGGCACTGAAATTCAATATTCGCTTCTTAACGTTCCTCAGCCACACCAATCAGTGAGCAAACACTCAACGTATCCACAAACCAGAAGATCCAGAGTCGCATCGGTAAGATCAGAGCCGTCGCTGGTGTTTTTTTCCCCATCCTAACACAACAGCAATCAGGATATGACAAATCATACCAAATGTGGCCCAAAGGCTCCAACCAAAACCAGCACATTAAACAATTAGCACAGACACAAGCGCGCACAAACCAACAAAATCTGTTTTTCGTCAGCCAGGCACAAAGGAGACAGCTGTTATTTATCAGGAAAACTCCCACTTGGAGTGTAATTAAAACCATTTGTATCTGAGAATCAGGAGTGTGTCAGTTCTTGGAAAGGACACTTGAGTGATAAATAATCAGCTGACTGGGATCAGTGCAAGTCAGTCGAGAGAAAGAGGAATAAGCAAGTTCAATTTAGTCAGTTTATCCCTGCCAGATAAATTTGCTGTAATTAACCTTTTCTCAGGAAATATGATTTAAATCTACCTGTCTGGTGAATTGTAGACAGATCTGGTTATGATGATGTTGAAGTTACTCTGTTTGATTTTGATTTTTTTTAAGTTGTTTTCCTGACTTAAGTAGTTTTATGTTATTTTGTAGAGGTGTTTTTTTGTACATTTAAAACACTAGAAGTTTTCATAATTTGTAGCTACTTCATCCGCAATCAGTACCAAGTCATGTGAACTTCATCACGTGACCAGTTTCTCAGTTGTTGTCCGATCATCCTTCCTGTTTTATTCTTTATAGTTTAATAGTTTGTTTTTGGAGAGTTTTAGTTTTTCTGCATCCTTTCTCCGTCACAGGAGGCTGCAGCAGTCAATGCAGTCTCACTTTCTGTGTCCTGGTGGTTACTGGAAGTAAACTGTAAAAAATAATTAAATGTAAAACATAGTATTTAAAAATATCACAGCAAATATTGATGTTGATGATGATATTGATGTTTTCTTTTTTTTCTTTTGTTATGTTTTATTAATTGAAAATTATCATTGTTTGAATTTGTTTATTTTGGAAAAAAGGGGCAGATATAAATAAGAATTTTATTCTTCTTCTGCTACCTTTCATTTTATTTGTTTTGTATATTCTTTTTTGTATGTATAGCATCTGTTTTGTTTTAAATGAAATGAATAAATTCTATAAAAAAAAAAAATATTCACATAGATTTGAAATATTTCTTTACTACAGATGAGTAAATATGAGTATCAATTGTATTACTTTGGGGCGTGTTTCATGGGATCAAAACATAAGTTCATTTTAGCAGATTACTTGATTTCATTCTTACATTAAATGCCTAAAATATTATCTAATTATTTAGATTCCAAGCTACTCACTATCTGGAGTTTAGGATGGCAACAAACACAAAGCAGACCAGTATTAACACGCACAATATCAGCACGTCTGCACCACCGCTGAGTCGAGAACAACTGCAGAAATTAGGAGAAATTAAATGTGGAGGGACGGCTAAGAGAGACTGGAGAGAAGAAGCAGTGAAAATAAAAAAGCCAGCAGACAGAAAAAGACAGACGGAAAGTCTGAGACTCATTTGTATAAACGGTTTACGAGTAAAGTTATTGCCCGTCTCAGTTTTCTTCCTTTGTGTACGCGGCTTTTTCTCAACCTTTATATTAACAGTTTTGCATCCATTAGCTTCTTTAAAGGATGGAACGTCCTTCCCTCTCTTTCACTTTCATGTTTTCACAAACGTGAGTCACATCAGACCAGCTTACAAGAATGACCCAGTGAAGAAGAAAAAAGATTATCCTGAAGAAACTGGGAGTTCGTCTCACAAATCACAGTAGAGCCAGTTAAATAAAAACAGACAGGAATTAAGTACAATTAACTGGTGAGTATATTGGAGCTTAAGAATGAAGTTCAGAGTTTTATTATGCTATTTTAGAAACGAGTAAACAAAAACAAAGACTTGGCGACATTAAAAAAGTCCAACCGGGAGCATGTCGCAATCAAAGCTGATTAAGTTATTCATTGCATCGAAATTTTAGCCATCAGCCCAGGATAAACTGAACATAGAAATCACAATGAAACTCATTACGGGATTACATCAACAGCTGCTAATCTCCTTTCTATTGTAGAGTAATTTATAAATTGGAGCATTAGGAGCTTAGCCATAAAGCTTAGCTGTGGTTGTCATTTAATATGGGGAACACGTCCAAAATCACAAAGACATCAGCTTCAATGGGAAGCATGGGGCAAGGTCAGGGTAAAAGGACTGAAGAGCTAATTCATTACAACAGTAGCAAATGTCAATATAAGATGTCTTAACATCCATCCTCACTTCTACAAGTGAGGCAAGTTTTATCCTTGCTTAGTGTAGCATTAGCCAGCTTGCTATGATACCACATGAATAAAACCCACTGGGTTTATTCACGAAGGAGGCTTGTAAAAGATTAACAGCAACACAGCTAAAAGCACAGCAAAGGGCGACACATCTCTCTTTGTGTCTGTATTTGTTCCAGGTCTCCTTCAGACAGAAACTTGCTGCGTTGGAAGCACAGAGCACAGAGAGCAGTCATTAAAAAGTTATGATAGCTAAGTGCTAACTTTATAAAGCAGTGATGCCTTTCTTCCACACACAATTAGCTGGAACAGCGTTTCAAAATGCTGCCAGTCGAATAATCCGCAAGTCATGTTGAAACAGAGAGAAATGACGCTAATACTAGCGTAGCGATTCAGCTAACCCTTCCACATCGTTGGCAGGAGCAAGAAGGAAGTTTGCTAAGGAAACCAAACCCAGTTGAGGAGAGGTAGCTGTCTGATGGGAACCTCATGAGAAATAAAATATTAATAATAATAAAAGATTCTACTTACCTGCTTCATACTTGCACTAAAAAGTCTACGTTTAGAAATGACCAGCTCGTATCTTGGAAGTTAAACATAGGATTTACATTTTGTTAAATCTGGTAAAATTGAACATGCTTGCTGTTTGATTAGCTCGATAATGTCTGTAGTATGTTTTTCTTCCTTATATTCACAACATAATATTCATTAATACCAAAACCAAACAAAGGCACAATTTGGACACTCAGACTGGACAGAAAATGAAGGACACCGTCCTTGTGTAAGTGCAAGTAAACTGAACGATGACGCTTGAAGAAAACGCAAAAACTCAGAAGATGATAAAAGACGAAGGAGGAGATTCAATTTAACCATCAAAAGTAGCAACAAAGTTGATTTTATCAGCTGCCAGGTGTGCGAGTGGTGTTTTAATATCTGAGCTGAAAATAACAAGAAGGGGAAAACCAAAGCAGGGAAACAGATCAGGACGATGAAGCAATATGTGACAGTTTGAGCATATTCTCAGGAGAACAGATAGTGACGGACACTGATGAGAGACTACGCACATTCGTGTGACGATACATGGTGACGTGTGACAATGTTTTATTAAAATGTATACAAAACTAAGCAGCCTACAGTATAAGTTCTGTACTGCTTTCACATCTAAATGAAATATTTGTCAAATAAAGTCTATCGTGGATCCCTTTAGCCACAAACCAAAGCGTTGTCATTTGTTCAAGGCTTTCCAAAAAGAGCCCAAAACTCCCCTCCTCGTGGCTGCTGTGTCCTTGACAGAAACCACAGAGGAGGAAAGATGGGAAGCTGAGGGAAGAATGGCCTCATGGAGCACTTCACTTAAACATTTCCCTTTTTTACTTTATTTCAAACCTCCTGTACTTGCTATGTGTGAAGAAATACTCTAAACAGAGCAGTGCTGTCCCTCTAATCCACAGGTGTGAAAGTTCAGTAGCTGGAATGAGACGCATGAAATTCTTACCTCTTAGAAAGGATTGCTCTCTCAACTTAATCACGTCTTGTAAGCTACAAAAAAGAAGAAGAAAAAATGTCATGTGTTTCAGTCTTCAAGGACTTTTGCAACCAGAAAAACCACAGTAGGTATCTAAAAGTTAAGAAATCTGAAACAGCTTGAGGCAGAAATAAGCATTTACTTTGAACGCCGTTCATCCGCCGCGAGTTTTCTCAGTCCTGAAATGGAGAGGAACAAAAACACAAATGAAGAAATCTTTTGCTTTCATGCAAGGAAAAACATCTTTATGTGCTGTAAAGAGATTTCTGTGGTCTTGAAATATCAGCATACTTTGTAATTCAACAAAGTGTAAGTAAAGACCAGAGGTACAACTTACAAGTTGTATGAGATTATCTGGACTTCACTCAGATCTGTGTAAAAGTATTCATACCTCATGAACATTTCTGCATTTTATCACACTGCAGTCACAAACTTTGATGTATGTTACATGGATTTTATGGAATTAGGAAAAACATACACACACACACACACACACACACACACACACACACACACACACACACACACACAAAGCTGTACAGGATTGGGAAGTGTAAGGAGAATAATACATGGCTTTTAATATTCTGGTTAGAAAAGAAACATTGTATTCATCCCCAATGAGCCCATGCTTTTTTTAGAAATACCTTGCGAGTATGTTGGGCAACATCTCTGGCCTCCTTGCAAACCTATAAATTACATATTTACCTATTCTCTGCAAAATAGCTCCAGATCAGTCATTGGATGACTGGATCGCCACAAGTCTGGACGGATTCTGGCCACAGATTCTGAACTGAAGAATATTGTCAAATATCTCGGTTTGGGGTATTGTTTTATAACCCAACTCTGGTTTTACTTTCTCCACAACCTTCTCCCTGGTCTGTCTGCTGTGTTTTCTCATTTTATTATTTTGCTTTCGTGATGCTGTTTGTTAAGTAATGTTCTCTACTACATCTGAGGCCTCCCCTAAGCAGCATTGAGATTCAATTACGTACAGGTGAACTCAGTTTTCAAATAAAGGGGGCCTCTGTGGGCAATTGGCCGCACTTGATTTCAATTATCAGAAGCTGAAGTAAAATGAATGTCACACTTTTAGAATTTTATCCACAAGATCTTTTTACCGCACAGATATTTGCCACTTTGGCATTTGGTTTATCACATAAACTGCCAATGAAATACATTAAATTCTGCTGATATAATGTGAGAAGACTTGAAGTTCAAGCGATGTAAACAGAAGTTTAGATTCAGAAGAGCTTCACCTCAGTTACGAGGTTCAAGGATCGTATTCTTGACAGATCTAGCAAAAAAAATTACGATACTATTTTACACCATTAAATTCTCCAGTTTCCTTTGACGCCTTAACCAGTTTTTTTTTGTTTTTTTTTAAAGAATTTTGATAAAAGTGGATTAATTGAACAGCAGAGCTCCTTCGGTGATAAGCTGTTGCATCTTAGGGGCACAAAAAAGCGTCAACGTAGATCCTTCCTTTCTGCAGCTGTTCAACTTTATAAACGTCACTGCTGCTTACCCACAAACTCAATAACTGTTTAGATCAAAGCTTGAAGTTTTTCCTCAATCCAACAACATTGCTGCTGTTTTTTGCACAGCCTTGTTTTTTCTCCATCTTTATAAATATTTTTTTGACACACAAATATTGATGCACATTTTGTACCATTTTTAAAAGTAATCCTACTCTGTTGCACTTTAAAAAAAAAAAAAAACAGACTATGCTATATTTGATCATCTATTTGCTCATGTTGTAAAGTACAGACTGTTGTTATTCCCTTTTGAAAATGTTATATTTGTGTAATGTCTACATGCTTGGACTGTCCGTCACTTTGCTGCTGGCACGCCTGAATTTCTCCACTGAGGTCCAACATCATTTTCCGTTCCATTCCACCGTAGTTTACGCTCTGCACCGCCTGTACCATCACACTGCAGGAAGCCCAGAGGAGTCGGTTTTCCCTCAGTGATCATCTGTGTCATCCACAAAAACACCAACTGTGTCAACACCAAGCAGCATGGCTCGCCATGGGAGAACAAGAGCTGACTGATGACATGTGAGCTGTGTTTTTGTTGAGGTCACTGAGCCTGACTTCCATGAAGACGATGATGATGATGATAACCAGCCAGCGGGGAGTTTTGGGACCGGTCCCAAATAACACTTCGAAAATATTTGGAACAATTCCAGGGAGTTGAAAATAGGAGGCCAACAAACACATTTCAAGTTGATGGTCATAGAAATGCAGTTAGGCCGAAGATTTTTGAGCTGACGTAGATGTTGGTCAGATTATTATTATTATTGTATGTTTGTTTGTTTTACCAGAATGTAGTAATTTTGGACTGGTCCAGCTATAGTTCAGACTTAAATCTGATTCATCCACAGATCCTATTGACTCTGTAGGTGGACCTAAATATTAGGCTGATGGCAAGGAGGTCTTCCACCCTAAAGGTCTTGAAGCTCTTCAAATAGCAGCTCATTAAAATCCACTCAAACCTCGTCAGCAATTACAAAAAGGGATTGACTGGTGTAATGCAGATCAAGTATGGATAATTTATCTGCCTTTTCTTTTTCTTTGGTAAAATGAACTCATTAAATGAATAATTGTGGCCATAACAGCAGATTTATGCTTATTTAGATAATTGAAAGTTGGACTGCAAAAATTAGTCATATAAAAGAAGTTGTATGACAGTAATAAAAAAGTATTTTAGTGGTAAAAACATATCCTCTCCTGCAGTGTAAATATTTTACAAGGCTACATTGAAACACATAAAATTATTATTTTTGTTTGTTAGTTTTTTCAACTAAATACCCTGGAAGTATTCTCCAAGAGCAATGTTTTTATATTGACAGCTGGTGAACGGAGTCATTATTTGGCGATTTTCCTACTAAAATGATGAGGTGTTTTATGTCATATAACTCTTCTCCTAGATTAGAAAAGTAGTACAAGTTGTGCGTGAAATAATGTGAATTTGAAAAGTTGCTGAATAATCCCCAGAGTTAAAAAAAAAGGAAAAAAAAGTATTTTTGCACTAAATGTCCATTTAGTGCTGAAGGGGTTGAAAAGCATCAAATTGAAAATAACCTTAATATCAAACATACTTTTTATTAAATTTCTATATTAAAATATGTATATATACAGTAAAACCCTTATCGTAAATGTCGCGTTTCCATGAGGTGTTAACAGAAATGAAGGCTTGAAAGCCTTCTGTGTGTAATTAATCTATATGCATTTCAGTTAATGAACCGAGTCACTAATATGAACTTTTTTCAATAAAACTCTAATTTGTTGAATACGACTGCATTAGCAAAGCTCTGGAGTTGTCAGACAGATCATGTCGTCCTGGAGGGGAGACGCAGGGAGACGAGAGAAACCAGCACAGTTACATAACGAGTGTTTCTGCTGACCGCTGCCGTGGCCTTGGTGATCTGGCAGACGTGACTGTCCAGCAACACAGGACGACCCTCTGCAGCCTCGTTACGTAAAACCCAGACACGTTCTGAGAACTTCTACTTTATTAACTCATTATTAGGTCAGTGACATCACTCCATATGGATCAGATTTACAATAAATGAATATAAATTGGTAGCATTAAATCCCACAGATGAGACGTTTTGTGATGTTTTATCACGCAACTCCTCATTGATCTCTGTCTTAAGACGCTGTCGTTCTCTGATAATGCTCTGTTGCATTTTGCAATAAGAGTCTGGTTTGAGGTTTTGTAAAAGATGCAGCGATCACTTGTGGCAAAAACAGGGCGTCAAAATTTAAAAAATGAAAAGGAGGCTTATAAAACCGCTGGCCATGACACACAGGCAGAGTTACAGGGAAACAGAAGAACCTTGGTTCAGAAACAAGTGGGGGGGGGAATAAAAACCAGATCCAAATAGTTACCTAGTTTATTACTTGTATTTCTAAGTACAAAAGGATGAACTTATTCTGAAACACTAAACTAGTAAAGCTAAACACGCCAAAACCTGTTGAACAATGATGAATGTAGAAACTGAGCTGAATATGGCCAGTCGGAAGAAAGGTAAATAAGCAATATAAAAATGAACGAAACAAAAACACAAATAAAAACCCAATATTTTACAGAAGAGAGGTGAGCAATTTGAAAAGACACAACAGGCTGTAAAACTGCCAGGCAGATTTTGAATGTTAAAAAGCTACGAATAAAGTAAATGTAATAAATGTCAGTTTTATTTTATAGATTCTGGGTTCCAGTACATCCAGTCGTCTATACCCGCTTGCTGTCGGGGAGACTGGTGCCTCTCTCTCTCTGGGCGAGAGGGAGGACACTCTGGAAAGGTCGCCTGTCCATCACAGGGTAATAAAGAGACACAGGACAAACAACTGCACTCTCACACACTCAGTAACCAATTAACTCAACGGTCTAATGTTTTGGAAAGTGGTAGGAATCTAGAACAGAAACCACACATGCAAACTCCAACGTAGAGGGAACCCAGGCTGCGAATTGCTGCAACGAACCAGAGTGGACCACTGTTCCTCTGAAGAACCAGCTGCAAAACAGCTGGGAGATAAGACTCACTGGCAGGCTGTGCTTATTCAGCAGGAAACAGAACAGTGCATTTTATTAACAAAATAAATGAATAAATCTGAATAATCACAGTTCGGCTGTTTTGCGGAAACTGATTTCCCCAGAGAAACAATCACAGGTGAATCAGTTATATTAAAAGGTTGACAAAGTCGGCAGCTCGGGTCTGTGAGTGTTTGTGCAGCCACTCATCTACCCCCAAAGGAGCTGCGTTGAGAACATCACAGCCTCATTGTAGTATTTGTTTCACTGCGTCAGCAAATCTAAATCAATTTGAAACTGTTCTTATTAAGAAGGACTCTCATTATCTATTAGCCGAATCTATTAAAGAGGCACAACATGTACACTGGCAACACAAAAAGTGATAAAGGCAACAATCAGCCAGTGTTCTTTATGTGATTCAAGTTGCATAATATTACAAACTCAAAAACAATTCCTTTATTTTCTCTTCATTTATAGCACAACATTGTTCTCTTACTTTTTTGTTAAAGGTGGCTATGCTACATTATTTTTTATAGATGGAAACATTTAGCAGCACATTCTCAGAAATGCAAATTCGCGATCAGTTTATTGCTCGAATCAGCCATTGAGACTTGACGTTCTTTTGAATTCGCCAACGTAAAACACACTTTGATCAAGGCACAAAAATGCTGAAATAGTTCAAATATAATTAATGAATCCTTTGTCTGAGAGTGAACGATCAGGAAGCAAACACTCCCTAGTCTCTGCTATTAAATAAGTCTGGATTAAAATCTAATCCGTAGAAGAAGAAGCATAAATACTCGAAAGCAGACCTCCGAGCCACTAAACCCTCTCCATCCTAGACCAACAATATAATTATCCAAATTATGAACAAATGGGTTCATAAACACCGAGACCTTCAAGGTTTCTAAGTTTCAGACTTGGTGGAGCCAAGAGTCATTTTACCGTCAGACAATAGCATGAATTTAATCTCGTGGCTGATATTAAAACATGTTGTTGCTTACTGTACTGCGTTTTTAGCCAGATGTTGCTAAACCCCTCAATGCACCAAACAGCTGTTTTAACAAGAAAGCCTTGCTGAAGAAAGGGTTCAAGAGGACTGCAAAACTATAGATAGATCCATTATGGAAATCTTTCATGTTAAGAACTTTAACCCACGCTTCAACAACAAGCCTGTTTCTTCTACTTTCCACTCTCTGTTAAGTCCCAAGGCCATGAAGCAGATTTTCCAGGGCATAGCATCAGAATTTGGCCAGAACTCAAAACATCAACTCTAGGCTACGGTAGCAAAGCCTTCCTGATCCCAAGATGGATGACATCACTTAAAGCTGAAAACAACCATTAGATAAATACTATACCAACACATGAGTCCATGCAGAAACAGAGTAAGCAGCCTCATGTTTGTGCTTTTTCATTCCCCCCCACTCCCCCTCTAACCTCCAACCCAAAATGTATCCGTGACCATCCTGAGAAGACAGAAAACAAAAGTTGGGTCGCATCCCGTGATTTCCTCTGCTGAGGTAAAGGAAATTCTGCCTCCACATACTTCCCATCCACGACAACAGTCCAAGACATGTGACACATCATCAAGCACATCTGATAGGGTATCTCTGCATGGCTCCAACCAGACACATCCTCAGTGGAAACAATGTGTGTGAGTGTGTGTGTGTGTGTGTGTGTGTGCACACATGCGCATGTCAGAACCCTCAGGACAGTGACCTTTTCATGTAAGCAGTATGTTTGTTGGGTGACTCCTTGCCTCAATGAAGTTATATGTCCATCAACATAAATGTTGTCCATCAACATAAATGTTGATGGACATATAACTCTGTCACAACTATATCTGAACAATCTATTATGCCTGACAGAAACAAATCGCAAACTTTAAAACTAATATCTACCTGGAAGATTGGTGCAATTATGCTTAATACATACCTTGAACTTCTTCAACAAGCTCCAATGTAGGTGTTTGTTATATAGGATAGAAAAACAAAGAAGAGCATACTTGTGAAGAAGATGTTTTGTTTTTTCCAATAAACACATAAAAAGTGTTGTGTTTTAAAACCATCTTTAGCTTCAGTTACAGCTGAAAGTCTTTTGGTGCTTCGCTCTGCCAGTTTTGTACAGTTTCCTTATTTCTATTTTCAAAATGGCTCCGTCAGATGGGATGAAGAGCATTCTTGAACAACTTTTATCTCCTGATCGATGTTTGAAATTGTTGCCTTACTAAAATAATGTAATTTTTGCCAATAGTCCATGATTTTAGAAAAGTGATGAAATATTACTGCAATGAGAAATAACCCCAAACTCTAAAGCTATTGAGAGAACGACCAGCTGAAATCAATACACTAACCGATAAACTGCACTTTTGTTTTTAGCCAAACAGTTATAGGGTGGATCTGTCTTTCACAAAACTACACTGTTGCGATCTGAATGCACAGGATGTAATGCAATGTTGCTCCTTGAGTAACTGAAACTTGTAACACATTGGGAACACTGGGTGTGACAGCTTGAAATGTGCTTCTGCTTGTTTATTTCTGCTCAGGCTCACCAGGTTCCCATTTGCAATGAAAAAGTAACGATGGTGGCGTCGAGCAGAGAAGCGCGAGAGGTGACCTGTGGCAGATGGTGGTGCTGTATGTGCCCTCAGTATACTGTAACTAACATTTTAATTCGTACGTTTCAGATCATTGAGAAAAATCTGTTACGTAAAATGTGCACAATAATATATGCAATACTGCTGCTTTGGTTTCTAACGACAATGTAACAACCTACTGCAGGAAAAGAACCAGCTCATTGGAAACAACGTGTAAAATTTTAAACAACCACAAGGCAAAACCACTTGGGCCCAATCAAATGTTAGCGGTCTAATTAAATAAAGACGTAAATGTACTTAACATGCACACGTTAAGGAAAACACACACCACAGACGTATGTAGAGATTGTTTTGCAGTGCGAGGGTTAGGAGGAAGGGGGATTCTGAACCAAATGCAACATGCGTCACTAATGAAAAAAAAGCCTCCAGCAGAGAAAAAGAAGTACAAGAAGATTGTAAAGGCAGATGGCACATATATTAGGCTAGTGGGGAAAGGGTCGTGCTACTCTGTATAGGCCTTTTATTATATGGAAGTTAACCTGTTGAGATTTTAACGCTATTATGTCTATGCCTTGTATTTTAATGCTGTGCAAAAAAAAAGATGCTTTCAGGTAAATAACTGCCTTTCTACCATCATCTGTAATGACATAATCTAATTTCATGCTATGCTGTGCAGAAGCTCCATCGGCATCCATGAAGACTCAGTTACTCCGACAGGTCAAATGTTAGAAGTGGTGACATGGCAAGAGGGCTGGCTTTGTTTCCAGAGAAATTCAGCAAAATCATTGTGTGGACACTTGAGGGAAATTGCATTGTTGAGAGAGTGGAGATTAGGAATGGGCTCAGCAACTTTCTGTATACACGTTTACAAATGAAGTCAACAGGTAGAGGAAGATTCAAAAAAGGAAGATGCTTTCTACATAAGTATGCAAAGTGTTCATTCAGATAGTTTACAAAAGGGAGGGAGATGACAGCAGATAGTAGAAATCTGAACATAACGCACCAGAGATGTTCTGTCCTTTATGCAAGTACAGCTTTATCTGCGCTGGAACAAGATGGATTTTGCAAAATGCATATAGCTTTTTGAAAGCCTCTCATAAGGATATGTCAACTCTGCTGAGAAAACACACTTAAGAGCACCAGAGCCGTGTTATTTTCTATGAAACAACCCACACCAGCAGCATTTGGTCAGTGGCCGACTGTCCAAGGCACAGAACCCATGTAATCCTTTTTTAACCTACTTCATTCAAGAGAACATAAGCATAAATCCCACAACATTCTAGCTCCCATAACTCATCTTCTTCTTCTGCACTGCTTTAATGGTTCATCTTCCTTGGCTGAATTGTAGAGCCGTTTCTGGCGAGAAAACAGTCTAAAGTGGAAAGATTAATGTGAAAGATATACAACCAAAATCTTGTCAAGGCAATGGCAAAAAAATATATTGTCCGATTCATTTTTCATAAGATTGGTTTAAGAGAAGAGAAAAATAATAAGATTAGGGTTTGAAGTGATCTAAAACACTTCAAACCCTTCACTATTATAGCAAAGTAGTGAACGTTTTGCCATAATATATCCATTTTATTTATTATTGGAGAATAAAACGGTGGATTTGCAAAAATGGTTAGCTGGAAGTCCATAACCTGAATTAGCAGTAAATACTAAAATAGTTTTAAAAAAAACATAATATGGAATAAAGAAACTGAAAGGACTGAAAAATATGACCCAAACGTAATACATAGATATTTACATAGCACAGGGAGAGACAAAATTCAACGTCTCGGCACTTCAAAAGACTCCAAATACACATCAAACACTAAAACAAAAGGATATTGCATGATATGTCCATTTTAAAGACATATTTCCCAGAATAACAAACACCAACACAAATGAATGGAAAAAGTGGCGTCTGAAAATCAAAAGAGCATCAACAGCGCAATGATGATTCAGGATGAAATCACAACGTTCATCGCAGCCTAAATGTCAGCACCAATTTAAAAGATGACATTCAAATTCACATCCTGTCCGGTCCCAAATGTAAATCCAGCTCACTGAATTGATGAGACCCTTGACTGAGTCACTCAGCACAACAGATAAATGTCAAAACATGAAGGCTCAGCAGTGCTGACCCAGCACCTCATCTTGGTGGCGAGTATGATGATTTTTCTTTTTTATAAACAAGCTAACGTAGTTACAGAAGACAGATAACCATACTGACATTAGAATTTAGCAGCTAGCTGAGCTCAGCGATGCCAGCTGGGATTTGTTACGGAGTAAGTGATTTAACAATAGCTTGGTGTGTGTGTGTGTGTGTGTGTGTGTGTGCATGCGTGCGTGCGTGTGCGCGCGCGTGCACAAGCCGGGACAGATACATGGGTGTGCCCACCAGATGATTTGGTAAATGGAGGCGTTTGGTCATAGAGGCAGCGGAGAGTGTTTCCTGGACACACGAGAGGTGAAAAAGAGTTCATAAATAAGCACACAGAGATTCTCATTTCCTCTTTCATAAGCATTTCATTGTGATGTTTCCAGAGTCGATGGTAAAAACTCTGTGTGGGGCACCAGGTGGCTCTTTGGGAGAGCAAGTGCACCATAAGCAGAGAGAGGCCTTGACGCAGAGAGCAGGGAAGGACACGCGGTAAACGGCCTGGGTTTGATTCCCACACGCAGGTCATTTACTACATGGCCTCCAGTTTCTCTCTGCTCTTCTTTCCGTTGAGTTACTAGTGACCAAAGGCCACAAAAATCTTTTAAAAAATAAATAAATGTAACCGTAAAAAAAACTGCTTTAACTAACAACTCAGACAGTGAAAATGCACTAAAATATAAACTAAAGTGAGACAGGAAAAACTTCAAACTGACTAAAAGTGACCAAGTGGTCAATACTTTAAAATATTAAAAACCATATAAACAATTAAAAACACACTGATAGAGTATCCTTATTAAGACAAAATAAAAAGAATATAAAAATGTAATTTTGGAAACTAATGGCAAAAGGAACTAAACTGGTTTTATTGTGCTTAGTTTTACATGTTGGCATTAAATATATAAAATGTTTAATGCCAACATTTTTCGTGCATCTTTTAAGATGTGGATGTCGCTGACTTTATAGGCAAAAAACAAAACAAAAAATAAAAAATGTACCAAACAAAGTGTTTTTCACTTTACTTACTTTGAATACTTTAAAGCTAGTCTATAATTTTATTTTAAAAACTTTTCATGTGTTTTCCACCCTAATACATCACTCAGTCAACAATAACCAATCAGAGCCAAGAGGAGGTTCTTAGCGCTCTCAATCACTCTTATGCTCATCCCCTCCCACTTGCCCTTTGCTAGGCTATAGCTGGTTTACCACAACATAGCCTGCTACCAATGCTAAGGCTAATTAGCATGGCCAGCAATGACGGCAGTTAAACGATTCCCTGTAACGGTAAGTTTGAGCATTAAGCAGCATACAGGACGTTGATTGACAGCGCTAAGACCCTCCTCCTGGCACTGATTGAACAGTTATTTTTGAATTTCTTCAGATGGCAATAGTAGCTCAGGGATGACGTGGAGGAGATCGATCTCTTCCCAGATTATCTGTCTCACACCTTGCTGTCACTACATGGAAAATAAATCTGGAACAAACACATTTTTGTCAAAGTTGCATATTGCAACTCTAAGGTCGTTATGGTCAACCAGCTAGCTTCTCCAGGAACTTCAGAAAGGAGAAATGAGACAAGAGTATTCTAACATCACGTGTCTACATGCACTCAGTAGGATGTTTTCATCACCTGCAAAGATAGAAGCCCTCCATTCATTCCCACACAGTGAGGGGATCAACACCCACTACGCAGACATCCATCAAAATCTCCTCACAGGTTCAGAAATGCACACAAACACGCATTCGGCTCGCACGAACACGCCCTCAAGAACATGCTCTCGACTAATGAGTCTCCCGTTTCGTAGACTTGACATGCAAGTAATTAAGCTCAGTCAGTAAATATGTGAAATGACAGGGAAATGAACAGATTTAGTGACCTGGAAGTTTTCATCTTATATGCATATTAATGCAGGCCCTCGGGGGACAGTAACAGGGATGGACTCTAACCAACGCGACTGGCAAGCAGCCCAGACAAAGCCACACACCAAGTCAGCACCATTCTCTGCTCATCCGGGGTATTTCTCATACTAATTCAGCTGATTAAAGACTCAAGCTGTTACGGATCTAACCTTATAAAGAATTATTAGATGGTTATATAATCCCAACCACCAGCGCTTTTAGAAAAAAGAAAAAACAAAAAAGCTAACAAAAAAAACAGACTATTGGAGTTAGGACAAGAAAAAACTCCTGACTTTCAGCTCATAATAGCTCTAGTTAATAAAGTATGCCGACTTGATAATAACTGTAATTATGGATAAGATGCAATCAATCACTCCAGAAGATTAAGGAAAATACAGCCTGGTCGAGTCGACGTTCCCAAGAACATTCGAGTCACAAAGACGTTTTAATAAGAGGACAACAGGAGAAGGGCTGGGAGATGAAAAGAACCGATGTTTGTCCAAAAAGCTCCTTTGGCCAAAAATCTTTCGCCTCTCGTCCTAGCATAATCGGAGGTTGACCCCGTTACCGTGGCCTCTGCACTCCAATATCTATGCAAAAGCGACTAAGCTGCATGGGAAGATCGACTGCTGACACATGGTTACAGACTAAGGCTTGTGTGAATTCATGCTGAACGTGAAAACAACCAAATGTTTACATTTTTACTTATGCACAGGACAGCGATCCAACGTTCTCCGGACGAGACGGGAGACGGCTCAAGTAATTCCTTTATCAAACGATCTAAAGGTTTTTGACATTGGCAAGTATTTAGTTTCAATTCAGTTCAGTTACGCAGCAGCAATTCACAACTACGAAAACCAAAACATTGAAATATATTTGTTGAATACTGCAATGACAGACATTTTTTTCCCCCTTCGTCACAAAATGTCCACCACTCTTAGCTGATCTACCACACGGTTTTCTTCTTCTGCATGCACCGAAGACAAAACCATCTTCAAAAAGCCCTCGTTATCCTCCTTTGCCTTTCTCTGCCTTCTGCTGGCTTTTATTGGGTTGTAGCTGAAAGTTGTGTCACCCCAAGTCAGCATGTCTAAGGCGCCCTGCTCTCACCTTCATCCGTCCACTGAGCAAGACTTCGTCTCTTGTCAGAAGGATTAATAACTGCTTTTCTGTCTTAAACCGCGTTATTCTGACTGAAGGTTGTCGTACTGTGATAATCTCACACCAGTCCACTCAATATTCTAAGCAACATAGAAAGTAACAAAAATTGCACTTTGATCCTTTCCCTGCAGGACAGATTGCCGTTATTAAATTGTCACTGCCAGAAAACCTTCACAGGTAATCTTTGAACCTGTGAGCTTCTGGAGCACAAAATGTTTTTTGGGTGTCTTATAAATGCAGATTTTGTCGCCATAAAAATGATACTATGTCAGGATATCTGTTAGATTTCCAAAGGAACCAAAACGTCGAATCTAGAAGAATCGACGAAATAAGACTGAATCCTATTTCAGATACAGAGCATCGGTGAAAGGGCAATTAACACAAGCTATACGGCACGTGAGAAAATACGCGTAGTGAGCCGAGAATATTGAGAAAGGCAAGATTACACAACTCCACTAGTTTTGTGAACTTGTGTCCTCAAACAAAGAAAGCAGAGTCCAAGGCTTCATCAAATTGCTGTGTGCAGGGAGAAAGGAGCCACATGTTTTTGATAAGTCCTCTAACAGAGCAGGGTGAGGTAATGATGAAGTCATCTCTGTCCTCTGGACAGGTTCAAATTCACGGCACTGGGCGTATGTTAAATACTTTCAGGCACACATGCCTTTTCTGTGGAATTTTACATAATGGAAACCAGTCTAAAAACCCCCCCCAAAAAAAGGGTCATCGACATGAGCTCCTTTACATTCCAGCTGATTGGATAGATTATGTGTTGGGTTGCGTTGTTAGCTTCAACCAATCAGATCAGTTGATTGATGCTGACACACGATACGTACATAGCAATATTTTTCCAAATGGGAAAATTCTTACATTGTCAAAAGGGTTTTACATGAGTTACATATAGGATTTTCCATATTCCGATTTTTTTTTTTCTATAAGCCTCACTTTACTTTTTGACAACCATTCACAGCGTTATTCACATTTAGTGAAAACAGAGAGCATTACTAAGGTAACTCCCAAAGTACCGTTTGTTTTCACCAAGAGTTTTGAGCCCAGATCATTGGATATTGATTTACATAATTTAAGCATGGGTTCGTATGAGAATCTGAAATTATGTTAACCTTGCTAATGCTAATGACCAACCGCTTTGACTCTTCAGAAACAAGACTGATCTAATGAAAATAAGAAACCAAGCAAACTTCAAAACAACTCAAGAACCCTCAAACTAAAGCAAATTAGAAAACGGAGAAAAGGCGAGGAGGGTGAGCAGAGAATGTGATGATTTAAGATTAGACTAAAGAACAAAAACATAAATATACTGAGAGGAGTGAAAAGTGGAAACAGCTGGCCTGATGACTAAGGACACCTAGAGGCAAAGACAGTTACAACGACTGAATAACAAAATTCAGAGTACACAGTGATCTGCAAGAATAACACACAAAGATCAATTTAAAATACAATAAACTGAGACAATTAAGACGAAAACCCAACACAAAGCTGTTTTTCTCTCTTTTCCACATGGAAAGCAACTCTGTAAATGTGTCAAAACGTGATTAATTGCATGAAGCCTTTAACGCCTCCAGAGTATCGGACAAGGCCAGAGTTTGCTGAGATTTTCAAAAGTTGAAATATTCAAAAACACAGCACAGAAAAAACTTCTCGCTTGTCTTTGTCACTAGTTTGGCCGCGGCTCCCAGCTTTTGTTTCAGTCATCATCCTCCAGCTAAAAATAAATCTTTTTAGTTCCTGCAGCTTCGTGTAGCACAGCCAATTCCCTCTGATTCCACTGACACGGCTTTCGTTCCCCACATCTTGATTTGTTTTGCAGATACCCAGTGGACAAAAAGCACGGCCTGTGAGCTCCTATTGAGACGGGGCGTTTCATGGGATTACTTTAATTTGTGAGTAAAAATCTCGACACCTAGCCTCCGCTTAAAGCTGCACCACAAGATATTAGGTAAAGTTAAACAGGATTATTTTACAGCAGTAGTTTTATATATTTCAAAATGATCTGATTGCTTTAACCAGATCATTTTGATTAAAGCAAAGCACTAAATGTAAAATAAACCTTACATTTAGATTACTTCAATATATATTTAACTTGTATTTACTTTTACTTTTATTGATTGAAACTGAAGTTGTTAATAACCCGATCACAATCTGGTATTGAATATTAGGCTGAGGTCACAGTTCAAGACATCATAGTGTTGTTCCAGGTAAAAAAAAAAAAAAATAGAAAGCTACATGTTAAAAGAAACATAATGATATCATTAATTGTAATTACACGTTTCGTGTACCGAATATGTCATTTTTCTAATACTCAAGTCAAGATAAATTGCCTAAATTGACTGAACTACAGCACTCTTTAGGTTTAATTAATTGAATAAATGAACATTTAACAATTATCTTCTAATGTTTCAACCTTTATTAGAAGAGACAAACGCTGTTAGGAAGCGTTTTAAATTATTTAGAAAGTGTAGTATCTCGTAACTAATGTTAAAAATATGGCGATAACCTTTGAAATATCAATCAGTGAATTTAAGAATGGATTTTTTTGCCTCACCCTTAGAAGATGAAAGCTTTGCCACAGAATACTTTTGAACTCATGCAAAACCTTCATTACCGAAATGCTTACAAGTCAAGGAGCGTTAGTGAGATCATCATGGGAATGGGAAAGATTGATATTGTGATTGTGACAGTATCGCAACTTTTTGATTTCTCTAATATTGGTGAGCCTTAATCAGTTTCATTCTTCATTATTACTCATTTTAAAGCAGATCTCAAGTCACAAAACACGATTCACATTCTCAACCAGACGATCTCGACGTGTGGAAAAGCTAATTCTGTGATTATAACTGTACTGATCTGGGATGTCTGTACTGGCTTTGAATCCAGACCTGAGCAATAAATAAATTGGACTTCATGTAACAGAATGCATCTGTGAATTGTTTACATTTTCTACAAATGGCTTTCTGTAAATAAACTGACTGTAAATACACTCAGCACTTATGTTCAGGTTGATAATATGGTCTTTACAGAGATATTTCAGTACATACTACATTCAAACAAGTTGATGCACATGTAACCGGATCCTTTTCTGCGTTGTGCTGGTTTTAGAGTGAATGGACCGTGACACAGTTTCTTTCAAGCGGATGATTCTCGGTTTATTTCTGACGAAAATACAGACAAAACAACCGTGTTATAGGCTGCCCGCTCCAAGTCCTCTCCCGCAGGACAACATGTCAAAAGGGCCGCGAACACCTCTCACAACTTACAAAAAAACTAAATAAACATTTTTGTACAACGTACCTGACGAAAATACAGACAAAACAACCGTGTTATAGGCTGCCCGCTCCAAGTCCTACACCAAACAAAAGTATAAAACAAAAATTAACTTAATAGATCTATAAATAAACTGAATGTATTTAGATGGAAAAATGAAAAGCACACACCTCTCCCGCAGGACAACATGTCAAAAGGGGAGGGGCTAAGGGCGCAAACAATTTAAAGACAATACCACAGAAGAAGAAATAAAAGGGAGGGGCTTCCGATCTTAAAATAACACAGTTAAAACAATGACAGAGGTGTTTCAGTAAGATAAGGAACAAGACAAATAACCAAAAGAAGACATTTTGTGTAATTATAATAAAAGAGAATTACAACCAGGTTACATTCACCCCCCTAGAATTACACAAAATGAAAAACAGTTAAAAGACACTCAGTACCAGTACAAAATAGTTTTCTTTCCTGCAACAGTGTAACACATCAGCATAAAAGCTACCCTAAAATAAGGTCAGGAGACTAGAGATCGCTCAACAACTAGCGAAATCTCACGGTATCCTATGGACAACAAGAGGTGCCTTTTACACCCCCCCCTATACAGAATAAACATATAAATGGTACTGAAGCTTAGGCAAACAAAGAAAAAGACAATCCTAGACAATGGCAGGAATTATACAACAAGAACTTGGAGACTCACACATCAATAACAGGCTGAACATTATCTTTATCATAAAATGCCTCAATGACAGCCATGGACTCTATCAGGCGACAAACTGGTTTAATAACCCTCCCAAAGCGTGAAGTTAGGCGGCGAACAACATCCCCTCCCACACTGTCTGGAGGATGAACAGAGCCAACATCATCAGGAAGATGAGGTAAGGAACCAGCAGTCGCCAACACTCCAGTGTCCATAGAGGAGTTTTCAGAGTCATGAGGCAGGTCACTATTTCCAACTGATGGAGCTGAGGACACATCCTGAACCCATGAAGCAGTGCGGTCCTCCCCATCACTGCAGGACAGGGAGTCAGGTAGGGTAGGCTCAGCAGGAACAGCACTAGGAGCCTCGCTAAAACATTCTGTTCCATGTAGATCAGAAACCGAAGGGACTCTACCCACACTGTCAGCATGGCGGTTCACATCGCCATCCATGGTCATTCCCACAGGTAAAAAGTTCACATCAAGCAGGAGATTGCGATGCACCACACGCTCATTGCCATGACGGTCTCTGATTCGATAAATGTGGAGAGCAGATTTGGATGCAACCACCGTGTACATCACAGGCTCCCATTTATCAGAAAGCTTCCGCTTTCCTCTGGCTCCCTTGTTCGCCACCAGGACCTGATCTCCAACTGACAGAGGGTGACCCTTGGCTCTCTTGTTGTACTGGTCACATTGGTGTTTCTGCTCTGTACTGGTGCTCTTCTCAGCCATTAGCATAGCAGCACGCAGATCTTCAATCAGTGATTTGACGTAAGAGTGGTAGTCGCAAATGGCATCGTCATGAAGAACGTTCCGAAAAACAAGGTCAACAGGCAGCCTGGGAATCCTCCCGAACATCAGATAGAACGGTGCAAAGCCAGTGGTCTCATGAACTGTGCAATTGTAAACAAAGGTCAGAGACTGGATCATCTGAGGCCATTTGTGCTTTGAACGTGGAGGAAGAGATCTCAACATGTTGCCCAGGGTGCGATTGAATCTCTCTGCAGTCCCGTTACCCATCGGGTGGTAGGGCGAGGTGTGTGATTTACTGACACCACTCAGCTCCAAAAGCTCAGCCAGCAGCTCACTCTCAAAATTTGCGCCCTGATCCGAGTGAATGCGCTGAGGAAAGCCATAAACACAGAAAAACCCATCCCATAGCTTCTTTGCAACTCTTTTAGCAGTTTGATCCTGACAAGGGAAAGCGTGTGCTAACTTTGTGAAGTGATCAGTGATCACCAAAACATCCACAGACTTGTTGTTGCTGTCCTCAGCCGACCAGAAATCAATGCACACCAGCTCCATTGGAGCACTGGTCTTGATGTTCTCCAGAGGGGCTCTCACCGCAGGCTCTGGGGTTTTACTGAGGACACACCTGGGACATTTTCTCACATGATCTCGCACATCTCTCTCCATGTCATGCCAAAAGAAGCGATGACGAGCCAAGGAGAGTGTTCGTGGCTGGCCCTGATGACCCGCATTATCATGGACACCAGTCAAAACCACAGACTTCAAAGCATCAGGGACCACAAACTGGAATCGTTTACCTTTTGTCAGAGGGTCTTTTATGACACGGTAAAGAACACCATTCAGCAATGTTAGTTTGTCCCACTGCTTCAGAATTTTTAAAACCAGTTGGTTTTCACCAAAGCGTTCCCGCCTCGATGGACGGCGTCCCCGCTCAACATAGAGGACAACTCTGGAAACAACAGGGTCGTTTTTCTGGTGAGAGACAAGGTCAGTTAGACAAAGAACTGTTGATGGACCTGTGGTGTGTGGGATTATCATGTCCAGATGGTCAGCTAAAGATAATGCATGCTGAGCCTGACCAGTATCTCCACTGCAGACAGATGTCAAAAGAGAGGAGACCTCGTCGCAGGTCATGGAGGCGTCAGCTGCAATTGAGGAAGAGCTGTCCACTGATTGGGGCTGACAGGTCAAACGGAAAACGTCCTGCACAGCGTGATCAGGAACCTCACAGACATGCTCCAAAAGTTCCTGACAAGGCTCTGACAGAAGGCGATCAGCCAAGGGCTTCACAAAAGGGGCTCTGCTCAGGGCATCTGCCACCACATTCTGTCTCCCTGGAACATACCTGATCTCAAAGGTGTATGGAGCAAGCTTAGAGACCCAGCGCTGTTCACAGGCATCCAATTTGGGCTTGGTCAGGATATATGTGAGAGGATTATTATCCGTCCAAACAGTAAACCTATGACCCTTCAGCCAGTGGCTGAACTTATCACACACAGCCCACTTTAAGGCTAGGAACTCGAGCCTGTGCGCAGGATAGTTGGACTGACTGCGGCTGAGAGACTTGCTGGCAAAAGCAACAGGTCTAGCAATCTCTCCATCAGCTGGGACCTGGGACAAAACAGCACCGAGCCCATCCAATGAAGCATCGGTTGAGAGAATAAATGGCCTCTCAAAATCAGGATGTGCCAGCACCACACAGTTGAGGAGTGCAGCTTTAAGGTCTCCAAACGCTTTCTCACAAGCTGGAGTCCAGTCCTGGGGAGTTAGAACACGAAATGTTCCAGCTTTCCCATGCCCTTTGCCCTTCACTTTACGTTTCTGACCTGCGGTGAGGGCGTAAAGTGGCTTTGCGATGCGGGAACAAGCTGGAATAAAGTGCTGATAGAATAGCACCATGCCCAGGAATGACCTCACCTTCTTCTGACACGGAGTGCAGCCATCCTCCTTCATGAGGTCCTTTTTGTCAAACCCAGAGATGACCCTGACCTTCTCCTGATCGACAGAAACACCACCAGCCTCCACAACATGGCCCAAGAACCTCACAGACCTCCTGAGAAAGTGACATTTTTTCTGGGCCAGCTTCAAGTTGTTAGCTCTCAGGCGACAGAAAACAATCTCCAGCCTCTTTAACGAGTCATCCTCAGAAGGTGCAAACACCAACAGGTCGTCTAGATAACAGAGGAGGCTGGAAAAGTTCAAGTCACCAAAAACGTTGAGCATCATCCTCATGAAGGAAGCTGGGCTGTTGCATAACCCTTGTGGGAGACGGTTGTACTCATAGAGTCCAAGCGGCGTGGTAAAAGCGGTATAATGTTTATCAGACTCATGGAGAGGGATGTTGTAGAAACCAGAGGTCAAGTCCATGGTGCTGAAAAGAGCATTCCCACCAAGAGCAGCGAGGCAGTCAGACTGATGGGGCAATGGATGAGCATCCTTAACGGTCTTAGCATTAAGCCAGCGAAAGTCAGTGCATATCCTCATGTCCCCAGACTTTTTCCACACCATAACAAGCGGGGAGGCATATTCACTAATAGACTTCCTTATGATACCCTTCATCTCCATCTCAGACAAGACCTCCCTCAACTGCTGATAATGTGCTGGTGGGATGCGTCGATAAGGCAAGCGAAATGGCTGGTCATCAGTCAAGTGAATGCGATGGACAAAATCCCTAGCCTCACCACAGTCCAGTTTCCCCCTGGAGAACACATCCTGGTAAGAAACCACGAGTTCAGCCAGCCGTCTTTTAGACTCACCTGACACCTCACAGCTCTCTATGTCGATGTCATGTAGACCACAGTCTCTCAGCATCTGCACTGGATCAGAACTGTGATGTGATGAGCTTGCTGAAACTGCAGAATGGTTGCAGTACACTTCAGATCTCCCCTGACTAAACGCAAAGTCCTCCACAGCAACACATGGGAAGACATCAGCAATTTTAGCATTGCGGCGCAGTACCAGAGGTTTGTCTGTTGGGTTGAGAACCTTCATAGGGACCCAACGATCCCCCCACATGGGTGTTACTACACGACCCACCAAAATGTTTTTTGGAGTGGAACGAGCAGATGACGGCTCGACGACCACAGTGCCCCCTAATGACAGTGGAGCAGTGGACGGAAGCTTCCCCCAAACCACATACTCCTGACGGGGAAGGAGGGTGACAGCCTGTCTGAGCCTGACCGTTCCAATCTTGTCAGGTAAAGTAGAGTTTGACCACCGAGAAACACAACTCAGCAGCTGCAAAAACTCCTCACACTCTGGGTTTACAGTGCCTGATGTAATGAGTTTCCAGTATCTCGAATCAGTTTTCATTCTTTGAATAAGGGGCCGGAGCACATTGCTACCAATGATGAATTCATCATGTTGGCCAGGTATCAAAAATGTTGGTACCGTAAATTTGAAGCCATAGATCTCAATGTTCAACTCATAGATGCATCGAGGCCGCGTGAGAAGGCCACCACACCCGATGAGCACCACATTCTCTGGGACTGCAAGAGGGATCAAATCAACACCCGCGGCTCTTAGTTTGCTCTCTGCCTCCACGCTCAATGTGCATGACATACTCCCAGAGTCCAACATACCCCTCAGTGTAGATCGGTCACTCACTGAAACTGAGGCATAAAACAAATCACTAGCCCTCTGAACTCTCTGTGACCCCAAGAAAACCACTTCACTGTTCTCAGGTGAAGCGTTACAACACTCAGTATAAATAGTGTGTGCATCTAGTGCATTAGTGAGGGTATTATCCACACTGCCCATGCTGCCCCTCTCATCACACAGGCTCTCTAGTTTAAACTAGGGTAGTGGGAGGATGGCTGCGGTGTTTGATGAGCAGGCTGAGGACAATCCCTTTTAATGTGTCCTGAGCCGAAGCAGTTGAGACACAGTCTGAACAGTCTGCAGTGTGAATGTGTTGTATGCTCCTCTGAGCAACAAACCCTGCATGGAGCATGCTGAGGATGTTTAGAACTACGTGTGTAACTCCCCATAGGTTGACCACGTTGTTTTGTAGCAAGAGAAGCTGCACACAGAGACAGAACTTTATCAAACATCTCTGTCATCAGATGAGGTGGTTCGACTCCTGAACTGGAGGAAAAGGTTGGCTTGGGTGAATCGGCATTCTGAAAGGGAGTCGGTCGTGGAGCAACATGCTGCTGTGGCTGCTGATACAAGGGCCCTGAAGCTGAAGAACGATCAGATGCTAAAGCAGCTTGGGGAAAACGGACAGCAAAAGGTGCCGCATCGGCTGGCAACGCAGCACTGGGTGACTGAGCACCAAGCTGAGGAAGACAGGAGAGAACAGGGCCTGTAGATGTACAGGGCCTGTTCATAGTAACCATTGGCCTCCTAAGACTCACAACATGGTTATCAAGGCGGCTCTGGACCTCAGCAGTAGTCCACTCCTCAACAGGTTTCAGCTGGAAGGAAAGAGCTAGACCAGGATCAGGACAGTGGTTGATGAACATCGTAACAACTTCAGCTCCTGGATCCTCCACCTGCTTCCCTCTTCTACGCAAACACTCATCAGCCGCTTCAATAGACTTGTTCAGTCTAATCCAGTAGTCCATGGCTGTCTCCCTATCAGCAGGCAGGATGTTATAGAAGTCTCTCATTGGTAAACTGGAGAAGATCAGCTCACCAAAGTTGCGTTTCAGAATATCAAAAACGGTAGAAACCAACTTGTCACTAGATGACTGAGGCTGGCAGCGAAGCGACACCTGAACCACATCTCTAGCTTTCCCAATAAGTCTGGATGTGATGATCTCACACATTTCTACAGGGTTCACACATCTTATTCTTGACAGATAAGATCTCATCAAACCCTCCCATTCCTGGATCGAGAAAGTGTCAGTGTGGTCACCTTTGAAATATGGTGGTGCCCTGATATCAGACTGAACCACAAACCTCATTTGTGACTGATCGGTCGGGTCACTGGGTTGGCTGTCAGCAACCTGAGACTGTGATTGACTTTGTTTGTTTGGCCCACTCAGGTTTGTTGTAATGGCATCCCCAATCTGCCTAGCCAGATCAGCAATCACCCCACTGAGAGCCTCAGTAGAAACAAGTTGGCTAAGGTCAGACCTTGCATTGCCAACGGGTGTAGAAGCAGCTACAGGGACAGGTGGGGGGTTCAGCTCAGACTTATCAACAGAACATTCATATGCACTAGAAGGCATAGGCCTACCCCTTCCAAATGACATGTAGTGTTGGCCCCTCCCCAGACTAAAAGTGACCCTCCCGTTCATTTCATCACCCTTAGAAGGTACCTCAGTGTCAGACATTTTATCGAACAGTAACAGATAAACACCATGAAAAAGAACAATGCATCAGTCAGCAAAAAAAACACAACTTATCTACAGGCAAAGGGTAATAAACAGACTGGTTTCTCGTCTTCAAAAAAAGTTTTTTGTATGATTATGTATTGTTTTAAAATTAGTTTTATTTTCCCAAAACAATAAAAAAAAAATTCACAAAATTAAAAATATGTTGGTTTTCACGTATTTCCCTTTTATGAAACAGGGTACACAAAACAAAGCAACAGAAACTTGACTTTGTTGCCAGGATACAGCAAACCAACGCCTGCCAGTCAAAGCGCAGGGCAAAGGCGCGCGGTGCAGCGAAGGCGGAGCCAAGACCTCAAAGGCGGGAAAGGCGCAGCGGAGCAGCAGCTTCCGCAGCAACCCCGGTTCGAATCCGGGTCACGGCACCAAGTGTAACCGGATCCTTTTCTGCGTTGTGCTGGTTTTAGAGTGAATGGACCGTGACACAGTTTCTTTCAAGCGGATGATTCTCGGTTTATTTCTGACGAAAATACAGACAAAACAACCGTGTTATAGGCTGCCCGCTCCAAGTCCTCTCCCGCAGGACAACATGTCAAAAGGGCCGCGAACACCTCTCACAACTTACAAAAAAACTAAATAAACATTTTTGTACAACGTACCTGACGAAAATACAGACAAAACAACCGTGTTATAGGCTGCCCGCTCCAAGTCCTACACCAAACAAAAGTATAAAACAAAAATTAACTTAATAGATCTATAAATAAACTGAATGTATTTAGATGGAAAAATGAAAAGCACACACCTCTCCCGCAGGACAACATGTCAAAAGGGGAGGGGCTAAGGGCGCAAACAATTTAAAGACAATACCACAGAAGAAGAAATAAAAGGGAGGGGCTTCCGATCTTAAAATAACACAGTTAAAACAATGACAGAGGTGTTTCAGTAAGATAAGGAACAAGACAAATAACCAAAAGAAGACATTTTGTGTAATTATAATAAAAGAGAATTACAACCAGGTTACACACATTCAAAATGGCAAAATGCAAGGTCATGTGATATTTAATAAAACTAATAATTACCTGGAGGCGCAGACCAGCAGCAGAGATGAACACAGAAGCTCTCTCTTTTCGCCTCTCTCTCTCTCGCTCTCTCTCGGGTCTTGTTTATAGTTTAAACCAGGTGCTTTCGTGTCTCCTTCCTGTCACTGATTTTCACTGAAAACTGTGGCTTGAACCAGCCGCCAGCGGGGCTCGGCGGCCGGCTAACATGCTGTAGAGATCTGCTGCACCAGCTGCCGCGGAATCACTGACTCACAATATGGCAGGAAGTAGAGTTTCCTTCACGCAAAGCGGCGGCGCACTTTTTCGCAAATCCCTCGTTTCAAACGCAGCACACGTGATTCAGGCGGGACGTCAGCGTTTATTATTTATGTTTGTCCAGACTCGGCCACAAGGAGAGTATAAAAACAAACAAACAAAAAAATGTGTAAAGTGCTTTAATGTGGTTTAAACGTTACGTTTATAAAAACGCTCGAAATGGGCGGAGTTTGTCCACGTAGTTTATACTTTAAACAAATAGAACAGCGGGCAATGTTATATGTTCAGGATGTAACAGCGGAATATTTGGTCTCATCATCAATATTAAGAATTAATAAGGAGCAGGAAATCATAAGATTATCTTCTACCTCCTTTTCGAACAAATTGTGTAAAATTGCATGTCATGACTATTTGTCTTAATAGTTTTTTTCTATTTTGACTTCTTATTGTCTGTTTGAAATTACTAAATAAACATATATAATGTATATTAAAATGTTTGAATAAAATAAAGATATTTTGCTATAGTACACAGGCTCCTCCTAGTGGTCAAAGTCATTTATTACCTTCAGTCCGTCTTCCTTTAATTCCGTGTTTTTTTGTTCCGCACTTTAGTCAGGATTATTGTAATAACTAAAGTTGTGTAGGGTGTGATATGAAACACACAGAATCAATGTATTATAATTATATTTTATTTATCAGTATATATATATATATATATATATATATATATATATATATATATATATATATATATATATATATATATATATATATATATATATACCATAGTGGTGCCTGTGGTCATCGGGGTCGTCACCCCCAAACTGGAGCAGTGGCTCAAACAGATCCCAGGAACAACATCAGACATCTCAGTCCAGAAATGTGCAGTTCTAGGCACAGCGAAGATACTGCGCAGAACCCTCAAGCTCCCAGGCCTCTGGTAGAGGACCCGAGCTCAGAGGATGAAACAGACCACCCGCGGAGGGTGAGAAGGGAATTTTTATTAATAATAATAATAATAATAATAATAATAATAATAATAATAATAATAATAATAATTATTATTATTATTATTATTATTATTATTATTATTATTATTATTATTATTATTATTATATTTTAGAACAAGTGCTAGGATGGATAAAAACTTGTCTAAATAAAACGGGACAGATGAATGCTTCTTTTACATTTTTGTAACATTTTGAAAAACTTTTGTATGCAGAAGAAAAAAAGTGAGCCCTTTAATGAAGGATTCGATTAACTTTATTGCCACACTATCATAAATTCATGGCACGAAATTCGGACTCAGGTCCCAGTTTAAAAAGCCCAACTGAAACAAACCGGTTCAGATGAATTCAGGAAAAGAAAAAACAACTTCTCCGAAAACTTTTGTTGTCAATTCCGTTTGTCCCAGGAAGTAAGGCAAAGTTTATTTTGTCACAACACCTAAACAATGGACAAAGAAATCAATGCCGTGCCAACAGTGCTGTATCCTGTTAGGTCCATATGGGGGCGCTATTTCTACTGATGCACAACCTTGAAACTGCAAACTGTGTTACAAAGAAGTGGACTATCTTCCAGTTCTGCCCAGTGTTCCCTGAAGGGGACCGGGGACGGCACTGAATAATAATTTGTATGTTAATGTAGAGAAGAAGAAGAAGAACTAGAGCTTAGGCTAAGACTGTGACGTGTGGACAAACAGTCAAAAGTTTTTTTTTTTGTTTGTTTGTTTTTTATTTGTTTTATTTAAACAGTTGCGAGCAAGCCATACTTGCGATGTGCATAAATTCCACTGATTTGGAGCAAAATGTCACATGACACCAGTGGCTAAAAGCTCAAAGGGGGGAAATTCCACCGCAATTAAATCCTCCAAATTCTACATGTAATCAAAAACAAAAAAAAAAACTCTGAGACGACGTGTAACTATACACACATAAATTACATAAAAAGAAATAAACTAAAAACAAATAAATAACCCTCACACATCTAATGACTAAACTAGAAAGGCTGTAATTACACTCTTTGCCAAGGCAAATACACTTATTGACATACCACGGTGATGCTCTCTCTACCCCTCAGTCAGATCATCACCAATAGAGGTTACGGATGCCAATTTAGAGGTGGTGGCCCCATTAGTTACCTCCCCTACATGGATGTCATCTAGCCGCATGCAAGACCGAGCGAGAAATTGACTCAGCGATCCAATTAACCGTGATGCACATCAGTCAGGTGGTCGAAATGCCAGCGGACGACATCAAATGCATTCACTCAGAGATGCTAAATAAAAGTCGGTGCCCATGAAGAAGCAGGAAGTCTTTATCAAAACATGAGACAATAGACATCACACAATTATGTGAATTACGACAGACAGGTTTTCATTGGCAGAAAAACACGCCGGACTTCATACCTTTATATCTCCATTCAGGGAGTTTTTTTTTTTTTTCTGTTTCAGGAACGCCCATCATCAGAGAACAATGGATTTATTGTGTGTGGTGTTTAATAGCAGAACAAGTTAGTTCCAAGTTTCCACTCAATTTATCTCCTAAATAAACATAAATAAATGTCATAAATGTGAAAGGACTTCATGTCTGCATAGATTTAATTGATGTTCAAGGTAAAAAAAAAAAAAAGTACTTGTGTAAAAAAAGACCTAAATATATTTTCCACACTGTAAGGAACACCGGAATATAAGGCGCACCTTCAGTGAAAGGCCTATTTTAAAACTTTTTTCATTTATAAGGCGCATAGAATAGAGCTACAGTTACGTATTGAAGCTATATGGGACGTGATTTGTTCCGTTCTATACAAATGTGGATGTGTAATAACAAAGAATTAGTCCCCAAGTATGTTATATAGGCTGCCCCAGTCATTGTTTCACTCACGGTGTTGCGATATTTTGCCCAACTGCTTTCTGGGTAACACAGACCAACAGGCACGCTGCTGCCGCCGCAGTCTCTGTCTCGCGCTTCTTCTACGGGGGAAAATGAAGTCGGCGGCTGCTTACTGTAGTTGCTAGACCTGTTGTTTCTCAATATTGGTCCATATATAAGGCGCACCGGATTATAAGGCACACTGTCAGCTTTTGAGGAAATTGAAGGTTTTTAGGTGCGCCTTATAGGAAAATACGGCTTAAAAATAATTCAGGCTTCAATTTCAGGACATTTGGACAATGGGAGGAGGGATGGGTCACAAAAAAAGATTTATTTACATTTATCAACAAGATCAATGTTTAAAAAAAAGAGTAACCCCTAATTGTAAATACTTTAAACAACATAAGTTCATAGATTAGAAATTAGAAGAACTTTAACATTCAAATCTCTTTGTTAGAGAGGGACACCCCCTTATAGTTCACATGTCTCTGGAAAAGCTGTAGCAGTGGAGACCGTTCTTCACAAGAGTCTGACTCAGCTAAAGTAGGCTCTTATTTGGACCACTGACTCACTCTTACTCCAGTTCCTGCTTTTCTTTCTCGTTTTTTAATTTTATATATATATATATATATATATATATATATATATATATATATATATATATATATATATATATATATATATATTAGACATGAGTGATCTTTCATGACCAGAGATTTGACAGGATTAAGGGATGATTTGACATGCTGCAAATCATCCCAGGCTGGAGCCCGACTCAGGACAGCAGCCTCCTGCTCACGGTTGTCACCTTTCCTGGGAGTTTGGGTTTTGGTTTGTGGATTTTGTTACAAGTCATTTGTGGTTCATAGTTTTTGCATTATTAGTTCTTTCCAGTAGGTTTGTTTTTATAAATTATTCCTTTTGTTCCCCTTCCTCAATAGTTTCTGTAGGTTGTGTCTGGTAGTTTATTCCCTTTTTCTTTCATTTTAGTTAGTCATTTTTCATATTTACTCCTTGCTCATCTGGTTTTACCACACTGGCTCATGTCTGGTTTCATAGTTTAGCCCTGATTATTTAGTGCATTATTTACATTATTCCTGTCAGAAGTGCTTTGGTTTTCTTGTCCTATTTCCTTGTTAGTTTACCTAGTTCTGCTCAAGTTAGTTCGCTTCTCTTTCCATTAGGTGTTGCCACTTAATTTTGGGTTTTCTTGTGTACTTGTATTTAATTTTAGATCACTATCAGGTCCTCTTGGTTCCAGTTCCTCAGTTCCATGAAATCCACCTGTGTTCCCTCATCTTAGTTATGCTGCTCACCAGTTATTTAAGTTCCCGTCTTTCTCTTTGTTCCCCACTGGATTCTCGTTTCATGTTTGGTCTACATGCTCCGCTCTGTCTTGACAAAGTTCATGCCAAGACTTCTTGCTTTCTCCCTATGCCGAGATCCACCATGTCAATGCAACAGAGCTGCCCATCGCCCAAATGTATTTCCCTTTTTTATAGGATGAATAAGACTTAATTTTGCTTTCTTTGAGTGTTGCACATTTTGAGAGACTAAATACACTTACTAAAGGGCAAACAGTGAAAGGATCAGACACACCCAGCAGCAGGAGGGCCCGTGGGACGGAGCCAGAGCTCTCTGCTTTCACAGATCACCCAGAATGAGGTGTAAAGTGTCACGATAGAGGAGGGATGTCTCGGTTTCCACTCCTGGACCTGCTGCACCTGCAACCCGACCTCAGACAATGATTGAATGCTAAAAGAATTAAAACATCTGATTTATCTTTCTGTTCATAAAAAAATAAAATAAAATAATATCACTTCAGCAGGTATTGCTGTACACCTGATGCCTCGGTTTTTTTCATTTTTACAAGTTAAAAGGAAATCTTCCATTTCTGCTTTTGTTAGATCAGGACCTTCAGGAAGTTTCATTTTGCACTGTAAACACCTATTTTGACACTCTAATTTGTGGATCCTCTTTTTCTTCTTGCTTCACTTCTTTCTATTACCAACCTGTCTGTTCTTAGTTCCAGTGTCTGTCTTTTTCCAGACTAGTAAAGGTTTATTCTTTGTTGACAACCTGTTGCATTAAATGTCTTTCCGCTGTGTATCGACCTTGCTTCAACTAAGCACATACAACTTAAGTTGAAGGTCGTTTCTCGATGCTCAAGTACGTCCTTGAGCTCTTGGCCAGTACGCAGTCTGAGATTGCAGCTGAAAGTCCATTCTTGCCGACGCCAGCTCTCCGATTGGAGCAGAGTGTACGTGATGATGTCACCCTCGGCTTTCCTGGAGTTTCTGCAGTTTCACTTGGGAAAGGAATTCATTTTACATTTACAATAGCTTGTAAAAATGTTTATTTGACATATCAAATATACATAAACTACCCAGAAGCTTCAATTCTCAGTAGAACGCCTTCAGATTAATAGGCTTAAGTTTTTTATTATTATTGATCATATACAGCTTAATTTAAAGGTAAATAATTTACCAGCTCACGTTACTTTTTCAGATTCGTTACAAAGCGTGATAAGACTTGGTTGCCACATTATGAGAATATTTGCTTATGAAATATTTGCCTGAAGTGACAATCGTATTATTCCTTAGGTTTGCAGAAGATCCATTATAATGAAAAGTTATGACGGTTATTTAATGTTTTTCCAACCTGCATCTGGTCAGAGTTGCAACGGGATTATTTTTTTATAATAACTCATAAACACTGATTAACAAAGTGGCTCTGGGTATCAGTTCAGTGCTCTAATAAGGACAAAGTGGAAAAAGTAGATTCCTTTTCCTGGAGCGTCAGCTGCTAGCTGCTAGCTGCTAGCTGAAGCGGCTACGTTAAAACTCACGCAGACGGAGAAGACTGCCTGGAAACAGCTTCAAAGTGGATGAATGCATTTTTTTTAAGACTTCAACTTCTATGCAGTGTTTATCTCTGTATGCCAAAAATTAAAAGCACTGTAAAAAAAAATTTTATAAAAAAAAAAGATATATATATATATATATATATATATAGGGCTTTCTCCTATCCCAAAAACAAAAGGATTAAAACCCATTTCAATGATTAAAGTCTGAATGAAAAGTTTCAAATAAAATTACAGCAGTGACCATTAAATGTCGTCATTCAGATGCTGAATTAGGTTAGAAATACTGGAAGGAAATGGAAGTTGGATGTTTACATATTTAAATCTACATTTAGTCAGCAGATTGTTAAAGTATGTGAGAAAAGTGTGACACGTGAATTTTAGATGACTGTTTGTTACTGATGCAGAAGTGAAAGACAGGCTTGTCTTCATACTTTCACATCTTTGTTTCCTGGAACGTTTGTTCTAGGGAAACATCTCTCCAGCCTGGTTTTCAGGTTATGGTGTCCTGTAATGTTTTAGAAGTACGTCTGTTCTGGCACACCTGATTCTAATCAGTGCAATCATTTCCTCATCAGGCCTTCAAGGGCTGCAGAAGTCTATCTTCTGCAGCCCCTATATGTTGCATCCTATCTGTTTTTTTTTTGTTTTGTTTTGTTGTTGTTTTTTTGTCATTGATGTGTGACACTGTTCAGATGCGGTTATATCAGGATGTAAGCAATGGCGGAAAATTATGACTGAAAATTATGGAAGAAGTCTGTGTCACTGTGTCATTCCTGACTCTGACTGGACATCTAAACAAAACTCCCATACAGAAATCGCAGTCAATCCTCCACAAAAGACGATTGCTATTAGCTGCACTTTCTTTTTAAGAGACCCTTTGTTTTGTTATGGTCTTATGTGACGATACAGTCGGCTCCTATGGCTAAATAAACTTCAAAATCAATCCATAAATGGCTCCATCCGATATTACTTCTGTCAACAGTTTGCTGCTGTGTGAAATCGATGTTTGCATACAGGCTGCTTTAGGGACGTAAAAAGAAATCTCACTGTTTAATCAACAGTATGAATAACCGCGCAAAGAAAATCCGACTTCAGAAAAAAAAAATAAATTAAAAAAATTTTTTTTTATTGCAATTTAGCATCAAGACCTGCGGTGTGAACGAACACAGCCTTAGTTTCACAAATGACCAGGAAAAACCACCCCACATGTCTACAATCACACTTAAAGCATCCAGTATACTTTACATGCATTTTGCTAACAGTGCGTGTTGTTTACCATCTGTGTACCCAAATTTGAATCCAAGGTCTTTTTGTTGAGACAGGAAACAGTGTTGTGCTTAAGTGAACTTTTTTTTCCCTTTGCTACATCCCAACCACAAACATTCATGTGTTTTGTTGTTCGACAGAACAACCAAAAGTTGTGCGTGAAACTGTGAAAGAGAAAGAAACTGATGCACTATTTTCAAACTACAGCTAAACACAGGGACATACTGGAAGAGGTTGATTTGTCAGATTAGCACTTTGAAAATAACATTTACGCAGGTATAATATGTTTTATTAAGCCCACATTTCTGTATTGGAGATGCTTTTATTAGGCCTGATGCACTATTATCCTCTCAAATATCATGTTTGTAATAACTCAGAGAGGAAAATAAAAATCATAATTAACAAAACAAAGTCTGAGGTTTATTAATATTATGCGCTTCACTTTGTAAATTGAACTGCTGAGATTAGGATTAAGAAATCCACACCGACAGTGTAAGTGTGGGACTCTGTGGGATCGAATTGTGATGACTCACTTTGCAACTGACACGGATCTCTGCGTCACAAATCATCTTCCAAGAAATGGAGTGATAATGTCAGTCATCACATCAAAAGCAAAACAATAAATCAGAATCTCTGCGGAAGAAGGAAACACTGAGGTCTGTGTGCCAAAGATGCCTGAACCGTCACTCAACATGCCCTAAATAAAGACTGAGACGTTCCAAATTGCTGATCTCAAGCCGCGTCTTTTCGCCCAGTCAGTTTTATTTATTTTTTCCTGATTCACTTTTGAGAATGACTCACAAGGAGAAAAATGAGGAAATGATTCAACGCAGGTCATCTGATATGTTGAGGTAAGTGACAAATGTTAATTGAATATTATTTTACAATCATCTAAATGCTAAAGTGAAGATACGTTTTTGTTTTGCTGAATATTTCTGTGAAAATCCTAATAATCGGTTTACCGTGTCCTGTTTGGTTCTCTTCTTCCTTCCCTTTGAATGCAGAAACTAGGAAGCACATATGGATATTTGTATTTTCTGGAGGAGTGTGTGTCACTGCATCAACCGTCCAGACCTCTCAGGTCCGCTGGTTCTGGTCCACTCCGCTTCCCCAGAGTCAGAGCCAAACATGGAGGAAAAACATTCAGCTTCTATGCAACACAAATCTGGATCAAGGCTCCAGAAAACTGCAAAACAGTCAAAACACAGATTTCTTTCAAATCAAGACTAAAAACATGTTTGTTTAGAGTTGCCTTTGATTAAAAACTACTGGAAAATTAACCAATATATTTGACGTATATTTGCTGATGATTTTTCTTGACGATTTTTGGTGGCATTTGACAAAATATAATTGATTATTGTGCACTTTGAAATGCCTTGTTGCTAATGTGCTCACCAAATAAAACTGACTCGACTTAAAATCCACATTTAAACTGTTACTGTCTAAATAAATGTGCATTCTAGATTATTAACTAGATTCACACACATCTTGTTCAAGAAGAGAACATTTTGATTTTATCCTGATTAATTTTTATTAACTTTTTTTTTTTTTTTTGCTCTTCTTGCAGAATAATCCGTTTTTCATAAATGATTTGGCATATTCTGGGAACCGAATGTCCAATGTGTCTTGACTCAGCTCACTCCTTGTTCTCACTTCATTAAAAATTAACCCATTCTGAGCAGAACCTTCTGTTTATGAATCAGGAGAATAGCTCTTCCTGTAGGTTTTGTGTTCTGATAAATAACTGGAACCATAAAGACAAATACGTTGAATCATTAATGAATTATATCAAAACAGAAAGGAAGGAAACTTAGCGTAGAACTCCGGAATAAATGTGAGCCAAAAATACTCTGCAAAACGTCTATTTGTGTTATCTGTGGTTTCTCAACAGTGTTATCTGACGGTGCTTCCAGTAAGCTATTTAATTAAATGTGTTGGCCTGTTGCCAATGAGGCATCATAATTAATTTCTACTGCATCATATGAGCAGATTTCAGTCGGATAAAGTTCCTGTCGGCACCTGTTGTTTCGTACCTTAAACATTTTAGCGGCAGAATGTTGAAAGTTGTTGCAACCCAGTGGGTTATCAGTTTCATCCGCTGATCTTTAGGACATGTTTTGTCACTTTCAAGTCACATTGAGTATAATTTCAAACCACTGCAGTGGCAACCACTACTGTAAACTCTTTGAGTGTCGCTTCATTGTCAGTTTTCTTATTATTTATCATTAAGCCTTCGTATAACCAGATATAAGGCCCAATGATGTCAAGACGTCTTTCGTAAGAAAGAAAGGCAGCATGTGTGGAAAAAGTGTATAAATAAGTTGGAAACAAGCCAAAAGAGCTTTGCCAACCTGAGTCATCCAGTGAGCACATTGTCTTACATTCAAAGGAAGGTATTCCAGCTGTAATCAAGCAAAAGCAAAAAAAATATCTGATATCAGAAACTTCTGCGCTCTAATGGAGAACCAGTATAATGTGGAGATCAAATGTTTAACATGAAGTTTAAAAGGAAGCTCCCCATCGATAATGTAAGCCAGGCACCTGTAGCTGGCGACTCGAGAGTTTTAACTCGGGGAGTTCTTAATAAGGGGATGTATTTTGGATTCTTCAGCGTTTAATACCAACTTTAGTTCCTAAAATACTTATTTTAGTTCCTAAAATACCAATTTTAGTTATTTGAGGTGAATCTGCACTGCATGAAAAGCAGACTGCCGTGCTGCCCGTCTTCCTGGACTGTTTGAGCTTTTGTTCATCATTAAATCACCCTTTTCATCTACATCCTGGGTCTGCCTGCGTCTACCTCCTCACCTACAGATCATGACACAGACTGTCCAAATGCTTGTGCGATTGAATGTGAACAATAGTAAATTATAGAATCATCTGCATAAGAATGGTAGGAAGTTGCCCACAGATCAGTCATGTGCATCGTGAACAAGATGGGTCCTAAGACTGAACCCTGAGATAGTCGCCTTTAGTGACCTCAAGAACGGTGGAACTTACTTCGACCATCTTGCACATGTTGCGTCCTACTTACCAAATAATCTGCAAAGCATTGCGCAGCTTGTTTGGAGATGTCAGTTTTGAGACGAATGTCTAACAGGATATCTTGGGCTCATGTAGAGTGGAACGTTGAGTTCACATGCACGTTTTTAGACGGTGGAGAGAAGTTCCAGTAAACAGAAGAAAACAGCATGCAAACCAATCACAGAGCTCAAGCTGGTTTCAAACAACCACAGTTTGATACTTTGCCTCCATTTACAAATGGATTACACTAAATCTGTCATTTTATAAACGGCAACTTTTAGTTTTTTTTACTGTGTCCACCATTGTTCCGATCAATTTACCGGAGTATCTGATGGTGCTGCCAACAGTTCACAGTTGCCAAGTCTAATTAGTAACTGGCAGTACAGAGGTTCATGTATGAGACGCACATGAGAAACAAACTTCCTCATTCAAAACAATCACCTGTCATACTCACCTGGATCCTAGCCATTGACCCACCTCGCCTTCTCCCGACGAAATCCCAGACCTGACGCAGAGAGAGAGAGAGAGAACGTCCTCATTATTCACATTCTTGTGCATATATTGAATAATCCTTTAATTTAGCTTTTATTCGGGAAAAAGTAAAAGCATCCGAAGAAGCTTCTGGAAAAACACAAAAAAAGACTACTTATAGATGGCGAGTTAGTTAGTCAAGCACAATTAATTTCTGCAGACACCAAAAAATAAAATAAAAAATTAAAGTTGACGTCAAAATTGCTTCTTTGAGAGTACTGCTGTGGCCAGGAGGGGTTTTATTTGCTTTGGTTAATGACAGACCAGTCTCCCTGCTTTACATTAAAGCAGGCCAAAAAAAAATATGTCCCAACCAAAGTTCAAAGAAGACGTCCCACCTAAATGCACTTTGTAATCAGAAGACGTATCTCGACAAATGCTCCAGGATTTATGCTTGAATTGGTTTCTCCAGAGTGTGACGAGACGGAGAGAAGCCTCATCACATCACCATGACCTTTGGAGATGCACGGACAAAGACGGGTTTTCTCTCATGGTGAGAGGTGAGGACACCTTCAACGACTTCCCATGGAGCAAAGACAAACAAATGACAAATATAAGTATTGTCAATGCATATGTAGGGCAGAATGTCATACTTCCAAGACTACAAGACAACGTCTGCCATGCTAATTCTGGGCGGCGTTGATCTGAATAAAGAAGCTGCAGAATCTCATTTGCAGGGAATGCTTGTCATATAGGAGATTGTCAAATGTGCCACAAATCCATTTTTCCCCAGATGGACATCGAAACAGTACACAGGATTTGTGTGCGAAGAAAGAAAAACCTCTCTCCTCCTCTTGTGCAGTGAAAGTGCACATGTATTACCATACAGGCAATAGTCACAGAAAAACACCAAACCTGGATCACTGACAGACACCGTTCTGACAGAACGAGACGAGATGTTTCCAACTATCAGCCCAGGTACTCAGCGCTAACTGATAGTGACAGGACTGGTTTTATACAGTGCTGGATGAAACAATGTGGACCATCTCTGGTTACAAGTTGACCTTGGCAGGGTTTGCTATCTTGTTCTGTGCTTTGATATTTAAGTCAGTGGAAACAGTTGTGAACTCCTTTCTTAGAATCTTAGATGGTGGATCCTGGCCTTCATTTAAACGTTTAAAGTGATCTCAGGTTGGAAACGGATCTAAACTGATCTAAAGAAAATAGGGATGGACTGACCCAAGTTGGCAGGTCATGTTAAAACCCAAACACTGGTTTGAGATTAACGTTTCTTTCTTGGTCTCTCTCTATGCGTTTCTGAGCTGTTGAAGAGTCGAGCTGTTGGCTCTCAGCCCATCTCAATTACACAACACGAACTCTATCACTTACAACGAAGGGCCTTTCGAGTGGCAAGTCAACCATGCATGCAAATTTTTAGACTCTGGAAAAAATCTGCAGTAAACGGAAAACAATCCAGTCATGGGAAGAACATGTAGACTCTTCATAGTAAGACTCCAGCTGGGACTTAGCCCCATGACCTTCGTACTTTGATTCAGCAGGGCTGACATCTGCATCACCTACGCTGACTGGAAATGGGTTTCACTTCAACAAGCATTTTTAGAAAAGTTTCTAACACCTGCGGTTTGATGCCTTCCCTCTATTTTGAAGTGGATCGCGCTAAAGCTGTTGCTTCATAGGCGAAATCATAAGCAACAGAAACTTCTTTCAAACAGTGTCTATTTATAAACGTGTTTCCATAAATTTATTTTTTGTGCGCATTTTGGCACTAAACTCGGAATGTTTTTAAAATCCAAACCTCCAGCTTTTAGGGGAAGAATCTCTCCATTTTATGTGAGTTTGCAACCTCTACTGCTTATTTAACAGCGTCAACATCTGACGAAATTGTGCTTTGATTCGCTCCAAACATGTAGATGGAGACACACCTTAGTCACATTTTTTTTTTTTTGCTGTGTAGTTGGATGGAAACAGGGCTGTTGTTTTCTCCAATTTACCATAGTATCCAGTGCCGCTGCCAACAATTCAGTGTCAATATTTTTAATGACTTACTGACAGGGCAAGTACACAGTTCCCTCCTGTATGAGACACAAACTTCCTCATTCACTTAACAGGCATGTCTTACAACAATAAAAAAATAACTTCAGGAATGTTTTGCGCGTCTATCATGTGCTCTACACCTGAGCTGTAAAAACTCGGGTGTAGTGAGACATTGATCACGAATTCCTCGGGCCATGGAGACAGCTGGATGATGTGGGAGAGACTGCTGTCCAGTGGAGTCACACATCCTGAAGATTAACATAACCGTTTGGGGTTTAAATTACTTTAATCAACAGCAAGTCTACAAAAAGTTGCCATGTTGCCTTGAAGTTGGACAAACATAACAAAATCAACACTCACAACTGTCTTTTCCAGTTTTGCTCATTTAGAGTCGGGAGGTTTTGCCTATTCATGTTCCCAAAACATATCAAGCACAGACTGGGTGGCGAAATTTCAAAGCCTACGTGAAACTGAAGCATTTATATGATCATTTTTATCTGTGAAATATTTAAAAAAAACGAAACACCTACCTGACTGTCCAGTTGTTCTGCATGATATAATCTGTGCCTATATCCTGTTTCTGTTTGTGTCTGTACATCGGTCTGTGTGTTTCTCATCGGCCCGCAGATCGATTCCCATGGCAATTGTGAAAATCACTTTTTTCTCTAACTCTTATTTTTAACCCTGTATTTCTGACTTCTTTTTTTTTTTCCGCAGTCCTTTAAACGACTGCTGGTCCAATCAGATAAAACCACAGAAACAAGTACTAAGCAGCAAGTTTTATGCAGCCAAGTGCAGCCAAGTGCAGCAAAGAGCGCGGAGAGCTCTTCGTAGTTGACGTAAAACAGCAGCAAACGCACGGCAGAGCACAGGAGAGGCAGCTTCTTCTACCAACACCCAGCTGTTTAATCTAAATCAAGCATCTCAAACAGGAGAGGCGCTTTTCATGTCGGCAACACTATCACTTCGGACAATGAAGGAAACTCTTCAGTGCACCTTTCAATCTCCACACCTCAGGGGGTTTCGAACGCTTCCACACCTCACCTGAAACTCTTGTTAGGAAACATTTCACAAGTTATACCAACCCAGATAATAGGACTGGACGGGGGTGGGGGTACAAACAAGCTGCCCCAAAATTCAGACTTTCACATAAAGGCTTTCAATTTTTCCGTAAGAGAAAAGATTAATTGTTCAAAAGCTCTACAAGAATACACTCAGTACAAAGATAGCAGCTGTTTTTCTTTCTCTTTTTTTTCCATTTGTGTTAACATATATTGCCCAGGAGGATTGCGTGGTGTGTTGTTCTGAACTCTTGTGGTCAACACTCCCTTCGACAAGGTTCAGAAACTCTACCAGATTTCAGAACCTGGTAGAGTTTCTTCAGTATTTCTTCTTCTTTTTATCATAGCGGTAAAGCAGGATTGTTGAAAATTATTCCCGGCTGTCGAAGAGGTTTATGAGTATTTTGTCGGACATCAGGTGGATATTCTTAGAAAGGGTGGGGGACAATTTTTCTCCATTTTCCTTACATGCTTAGTCACAGGAAAGCTGCTGAATGTGTGAGTAAAACGGGAACAAAAACCTGAGCTGTGGAAACATGGCAAACGTTGGCTGTTTGTTTCTGAAATATGTACTTAAGAGTTACTTCCACATGTATAATATAGGCCAAAAGTCTACAGTCTTCACCTTATGGTGTTTGGGGAATTTCAATTGTTTCATAATAAGAAATCCCAAATATGACAGAAAACATTTTTTTACTTACTCAATAACACTGATTGTTGCCTAAAACTACGTCATGAATGGATGAAAGTCTAACTTCATTTGACACATTTGTGTTTGAAACAGGAAAGCATGGTTCAACATCCTCAAAAAGATTCAGGAAAATACAGTTTTATCTAAAGATGGAAACCACCTTAGAAAAAGTTTACATTTCTTTTTTTTTTAGTTTTGCCTTTTTGAAATCTTAAAACCATTAAAGCAGATACTAATCTTCTGGATATTGTCATATAAACGTCTGAAAATGTGAGAACTTTTTTCTTTCTTCTTTTATGTATATTTTAATATTGATTCTTGGGAAGGGAGCATCAGTGAAGGAGGACACTCATCACTGTGCTCACAGTCTTTGTTCAACTCTGTATCCTTCAGTCAATTAGGGTTGACCAAGACTTTGGACTGGTTTTTCTGGTAAGAGCAAACAACACAACCCTTTCTAAGAAGACAACCACCCACTCTCTGGTTCTTATCTCTCTAGCAGACTGTTTCTGCATCTGGTGCACGACGCAGAAACACTCCCTTCTCTGGTCATTGACTTGCACAAGGGACACTTGACCACATGGGATAAATACTACTTATTTAAAATGCAAAGATGGCAATAAAAAAAACATTTAATAGCATTAGATGAATCTGAAATTATATCAGCAGTTTTGATTTTTAATGCTTAACTCATCTGAAATGAATTCAACCTATTTCTTCAAGACTGCTTGAGTGCAAAAACAGCACATTTTAGTCAAAGAGGAGAGGGAATCACTGACGATTTCACATGCTTTTGATCCACGCAACACTGTGGGTCTCCTCCTGGGCTTACTACACCAACATGGATGTCACTTCCTCTTTCAGTCACATTGTTCTCAATTTCATTATAACCCCTAAACCGCAGAGCTGCAAATATTAAAACGGTGAAATTAGACTTGTATTGTACATGTAGAACACATTCTCTGCCCTCCACAGAAGGAGAGCATCGGTGAATAAACAACATCACAAAGATCACAGCAGGCATGTCAGCAACGGAGATCTGAAAAGGTTTACCGCTATGGTTATGAAACAATATGAGAAACTTCGACCATCCAATATTGGCAATATTTGAGCCACTTCATGTTTTCGCACTTCTTTGTGCTACATCATGAAAAAATAGGGAGCAGAAAGCCTTCTGTATGGCACTGTTAGTACAGATCTCATAAAATGTTTGCTTAGAAATGTTTACTCCTTGTATTTTATGCCTAAGAGACCCACAGGCAGTAAGCAGAGTTATAAATTGAACAAATGGATGCGTTGAACAGTCTTTTGTGTTGTCTTAATTTTACCTGCTTACTAGTGCGGAAACAGAAGCACAGCAGGGTAGGAGGAAAAGAAAAAGAAAGTAAGTTTTCTTAGTCCTTTTTTAGTCCTTGAATTGGGCTGCTTTGTGTTGTTTCAATGTATGTTGTTTTAGAAAACATTTGTATCATCTACAGAATTATAAGCCACTCAAAAATGTAGGTAGGCAAGTATTAAGGCACACAACTTGCTTTAATAGAAAAAACATCATGTTGACCTTTATGATTTTTCTTTACTTTTTCACAGGCGTACTCTGGTTTATTCTGATGCTGAGAATGAGGATGAGGAAAGACTCAAATCAAGAAAAGGCCTCCCTCAGGGCCCAGCTCCTCCAGTGCTACCAAATTCCAGCTGAAAGTCCATCATATCTCCTACACCTTCACCAACTCGAATGATGCCACCAGCTCCACCACTTTCACTCCTGTGGCCCGCGCAATGCATCCAGTTCCTCCAGCAACTGGGAATTCCTCTACCAGGTAAATTATTAATACGTTACACATAAAGTGAGCACATTTTGAGTGTGTGTATAGTCATATTTTAGTTATTTATTTGTAGACGCAAGGCATTTTTGGATTTTAATATGACAGCATGAACGAGACAAAATTATATGCAAATGAGGCATCAACTGTCCTGTATGTCATAGGTGTTTACTCATTTAATTGCGTAATACCAACACATGGTTACTTTCCTGAATATATATGTCTGTCTGTATAAAAATATTATTTTTCAAATGACAACTACCAGAACACCAAAGCCTACGAGGATCTGAAGCTGAGGATTTTGGAAAACCGGAGACTGTTGCAAGCAATTCTCACCAGAATGGCTCCCACTTCTCCTGCTGAAGATTGGGAGTCACTGAATGAGGTCAGCCTTCCGGCCTCTGCTCCAGAGGAGCTGGAAACCCTGAACAAATAGCTGGAATCAGGCGCTGTTAGAAAAGAAATTAGTCTCTCTTCACAGTAAATCTGCTGTCAAGTGCAATACTGTGTAAATATTGACTTAAGTTCTTTGTGTTACTTTTTAAGGTAAATGCCTTGGCTGTAATTGGAGGGAAAGACTTGAGAGCTACAGTTTACAACATATTGCCTAAAATCATCTTGAACAGTCTCAGTACAGCTTCCTGGGGTGAAAGGGGAAGAGAAGTTTGTCTGCTCACAAGCAGTTGCTGACTGTAATATTTAGTGAGTATAAGTCTGTGTACTTTTCATCCTCAAAATTAGATCCAGATTGGTTTTCAAGACATCCTGTGTGAAATGTAGATACTTGGTGATAGTGCTTTTCCTATTTTGTCTTGCACACCAATCTCATTATGATCATATTATTTCTTGATAATGCACACTTCCCGGTTTTTGAAAAATTATTTTGTATGCCTTTTTTAGGAGCTATACGAAAGAGCCAGGGATCAGAATCACTGAAGGACATAGAAATCCAGGCTCTGGTGAGACTGGCTGAAGCACTCAAGGAATCGGAAAGACTATGGCGCTACCACAGCAGCTATGGGAAATGACCATCCCAATGAGGAGGACGAGGCTTTGTAAAACAAATACATTTTTTAGAAGACCTTGCGAACTTTTTTTCTTGGAATATATAGCATTTTATTTTGACCTACTGCGAATGTCCGCTGGCCTAGAAGAACCATATATAGCATTTTATTTTCCAATAAAATGCTAATGTCCGCTAAAAGTTGTCAGCGGACATTCAACTGAAAGTCCGCTGAAAGTCTAATGGTGGTCAATTTTGAGTCCGGAAAACGTCCTTACGAACGTCCAGCAGACGTTCAACTCAAAGTCTTCCGGTCGACCAATGGCGTTTCATTTGGACGTCGATCAAACGCAGTCAGCGGACGTTCAGCGGACGTCCTCCGAACGTTCAGTGCTAGCATGGGTACAAATTGTTGTTTGAAGAATCTTCTCTGCTTCGCTTTTAATTTCATATATGCTCATGAAATTAAAACCGCGATGTTTTCGACCATACTCAAATGCAGACGTGGGATTTCATTTTTCGGCAGCTTCTCACGCAAAATTCAAAACTGTACCTCAAGTTTGAAACCAGCTTCCTTTTCTGTTCTTCTTTTAACTTTGCATATATTTTTAAAATACAAAAAACATAACATTAAGACAAACCTTGAGTAAACTGAAAGCCTTTATTATTATTATTATTATTATTATTATTATTATTATTACATTTTAAAGCATGAATCTCTCAGGGGGGAATCTTCAACTCTTCAGCTGTTTTTTTTTCCTCCTTCACCTCTATTTTTAACCAAAGCAGATGTATGCCATCTCCGCCGGTTTCCTCTTCCTCCCTCCCCTCAGGAGGCTTTTTACCATGCAGGCCAATCACAGGCTGTCCCAGATATAAAAAAAAAAAGCAAAGGGGAGGCTGCACAGTACAGCCACAGTTGATCTGCTTTTATAGAGTCACACGTTCAGATTCTGCATCATTTTGCTCTCCTTGAACATCCCAGCTCACATGTCTGCAGAGAGGTTTGGATTCGGCTTGTAACGTCTCTGCCAAAATGTGCCTTTTCAGAGCGGCCCTGCTGTTTGCTGCACTGGGTGAGTCAATTTCTTCTTCTTTTTTTTGTCTTTTGAAAGCGAGTCATAGCAGTAATTAAGTCACTCCGAACTGTTTTAAATCATGGGTTATGCAGAGGATTTCACAACTGTTATTTACTGAGAGACGTTTTTTTTTTTTTTCTTTTTGGTTGCTTATCACTCGGCGGCACGTGTCCGGAGACTTTTGGTTCAAAACTGTGAATGAGTAGTTTGTAATGTTTAACTTTTTTCTGAGAGCCGTGCATTTGTTGCATCATCCCCTCAGTTTTCAGGATGAAAACTCGCTGCTGTGATAACGCAGCTCAACTTGATGCCACAGGGAAACTCTCTAAATTGATAACTCCTTCCGCATCAATGAAAAGGATCCTTCACCTAGATTTCAAATGACAAACAAAACCATCTGGGTTACATTGTGGACACAGTGTTTAAAATATGGCTTCTACATGTTATGTAGAAGAGAAACTGAAGTATTAACAAAGAAGCCCATCTGTCATGTTGCAAACAACTTCATCTCTGTGTTTCATTCCGAAACCAATAAGAGAAAATATTAGTGAGGTATCATCTTCACTGGAAATAGGAACTTAGATTTCACAAGTTAATAACTTTTTCTTTTCTTTTTTTCCTGAGTGATGTGTTTGAATGTTTGGGAGTGGAGGCGGGAGTGAGGCTATGATACCTCACTCCCGGCAATGACATCATACTGAATTAAAAACTTTTTTTAATGTTAAATCATGTGTTGCTTTTATTTACTAAAAAAAAAACAAAAAAAACAGGGCTTTTGTAAACAGCAAATGAAACTGGGTTTAGAATAAAGACAACATCCTGACTCATACTTGATTTAAAAAAAAAATAATTTCTCCATCCCATACAAAATTTTTCGGTGGCCTATGTTATATCGACATTGCAGCGAAAGCATATTTTCTCAGCATGCCGTCCTAAATGAAGCGAATGTGTGGTTTAGTCAGTGTGTAATGGTGAATTATCAAGTGAAATTTTGATCCAGAAGAGTCAATATTCTGAATATTTTGGATGTTCCCCTGGTTCCACACCCCTGATTTAAATGAATGGGTCCTTATCAGGCCTCAGCAGAACTTGACGAAATGCTTTGGAGGGAATTCAGGTGCGTTGAAGCAGGAAAACCTCTAATGCATACAGAACTTGACCCTCCCCTGTCTGAAATCGGACCCCACTGTTTTACTTCATACAGCTTCAGATAAGATTAGGATGAAACCAAAAGCTTTGTTTCTATATCTGCTGGATCATTGCAGCTATTGGTTATAAATCCCACTTGAAATGGATTCCATTAAATTTAAATGGGTTCATTTAAATTCAGCAAAAAGATACAGTTAGCTAAATGAGTATTACCATTTGGTCAGTTATGTGAAGAGTTTTTTTCCCCTTGACATACGTCTAAAGAGTAAATGTTCTTAAGTTAGTGTTTTAAGCCTACGCTCACATTGTGCTGTTGAATGTAGGAACTGTATTCACATAGTTTCAGTTTTATCTACAAACTTTCAGTATGTCTTAGAAAAACAAATTACATTGCAGACAGTGGTTGAAATCCAACCCTCAGTTTGTTGCAAGGCATATGAAGAAACTAAGTTCTCTCTAGATGGATACTGAAAACGTGAAATGGTCTTATCAGAAATGTTAAAGCTTTTAGGGAATTTTGAACATATTTAATCATGTTAAAACAGTTCGACAAAAGAAACCAGTGGATTTCATTCATTGTTTATTAATAACAATGGATCCCATAACTATTAAAAAACAGACTAATCACATATTGAAGAGGTACCTCTTAAAAATGAAGCAATGGTAAGACTCAAAGGGTTAGATAATGGTTGTTAATAGGTCTCCTCCTTATCTTGTTTTTTTCAGATTTCATTTCCTGTGCCACATTTCTAGCACCTTTAAACATGGGAGGAGTCACAGGCCAAGTGCAGTTTGACTCTGACAACCAGACAGCCACCTTAAACGTGTCAGGTGCAGGATCCTGCGCTGCAGTAAACATTTCCCTCACTGTGTTTCCCGTCATGTACGGCCACTTCGCTCAACCCTGCTCTGAGGCAAACATTGGTGTCAACGTCTTCACCTTCACTGCCAATCCTTCCTCCGCCTCTCCCATCAATGTGTCACTTCTCTTTGAACAAAAATCAAACTTGGATGACCTGTCAGTGTCTTTGGAGACATGTGACGGCATTAAAGTATGCACAGTTGTAAGTCGAGGTCAGACACAACTGACTCGCCAGGCGAGATTCACAGAGTCTGTTGCTGGTAACATTTACATACGTGCTAATGTAAATAATGGCAACCCTAGGCTTCTTGCTGACCTCGTGACTATTGGTCAGGTGAATGCCCCAGAAATCAGCATCAACATCTTTGGATCCACAAGTACAGCAGCTAATTGTAACATACTGCTTGATAGATTAGATGAAGCATCTTTAACAAATCTGGGAAGTGTGAAAGTCGGAAACCCTACGAGTCCTCAGAAATCCCGTCTGGATTTTAGTAGCTTTACAGAGTACTCGTATCTTCTTCTCAAGGTGGGGTCCAGTTACAAGTGTGCTCAGGTATACAACATACCAGAGAAAGAAGTCAGAGCTGTCATGAACATGAGAGGAATCAGTGGATATTTCAACTTCCGTCAGGCTTCACCGTTTGACGTGACACAGCTTAGCGTGAATCTGACAAACTTAAGGGAATTAGTTGGCCCCTACCACGTCCACAATTTCCCCGTCCCTTCAGTCAGGTCAGGCCAGTGCTCAAATGATAATGTGGGTGGACACTGGAATCCGTTTGCTGTTGACACAACTTCTCCACCATACCCTGCAGGGCCTGGATCAACTCATGACAAGTATGAGATAGGTGACCTGAGTGGCAAACATATGTCTCTTTCTGGTAGAAGTACATTTCAAATGACATTCACTGACTTCAACCTTCCTCTTTTTGGACAGAACAGCATTGTAGGTCGCTCAGTTGTGATTCACCTGGTCGGTGGTGACAGGTACGCGTGTGCCAGCATTGGCTATCCTGGTGCAGTGACAGTAGCCAGTGCCACATTTCAGACCCCTGTGGTGGGAAAGATTATCTTTACTCAGTTGGTGAACAATCCTTTGTCAGATGTGTCCATCTTTATGGATCTGTCGTACGGAGATCCCACAACAATAACAACTCAAAACCATAACTGGCACGTTCATGTATTCCCCATTAGCTCAGAGAGGGATGATGACAAAGGGAGGTGTATCACAACAGGAGGCCACTGGAATCCTTTTAAGATTAACACAACTGATACCAGCTACGCCCTTCACTGCAAACCATCCTGCCCCCTATGTTGTGAGGCCGGCGACCTCGCCAACAAGCATACCACCATTAATCTTGACACCAACATAGGCGGCGTGAAATCCAAACACTTTTTTACTGACGTGACTTCCTGGTTAGACATATCTGGCATTACTGGTCGTTCTGTGGTCATCCATGAAGCAGAAAGGGGAGGCCCGAGGATCGCTTGTGCAAATGTTACTGAGGTCCGGGTCCCTACAGCTAGTTTAGGGACATGGTTTGGCCGTGTATCATCCAGAGGCCAGGTGAAATTCTCACAAGCTGTTCCTCAAGGCCCTACAGGAATCACTGTGTCCTTAGAAAACCTGCAGTCCTTAGCTGGAGGCTACCATGTCCACATCTTGCCCATTATTGTTGGCAGCAGTGATCCTTGCTCAAATGCAAATATCCTTGGCCACTTTAACCCACTGGCCTGGAACACATCTAGCTCTCCCTCACCCGGTGTGGGCACCGTGGACCAATATGAGATAGGGGACATCAGTGGGAAGTTTGGGATGCTTACTGGCCAGAATAACTTTAACGCTGTCTACATGGACCCGAACATGCCGCTTACTGGACCTTACAACATCATGGGAAGATCTGTCGTAGTCCACTACACCAATGGATCACGGTAAGAACCAACAAGCATTCAAGTTTGATAATAAGGAAACAGAAAGGTACAAGTTATGAAATGTTTTGCATAGTATTACCACAGGTTCCTTCTTCTTAAAAAGAACTGGGTAGTAGCATTTTCACTCTAACTACAAATTCCTTGTGCAAAAGATCAATGGTTCAAAGTTCCAAAGAACAAGAAGTACCTATCCTCCTGAAAACATTTAATGAAATGAAAAAGGCAAGAAAAAGTGTCAGGAAGGTGTAAAATAAAAACACACTGATGCCTTTACAGATGAAAGAGAAATCCAAGATGCACCCTAATCTGGCCACAGCATCATATCATCCCAATCCATTGAGGGTACCTGTGTGAATTCTCAAGCCATGATCTTTTAGTCATGGGTGTTTTGTGTTATAATACTAAGATACTGTATGTTTCTCTTTTAGAGAAGACTACTAACCAAAATATTGTAACACAAAAAGTCCAACAGGATTGAACCTGCTGGGCTTGGTTATTTCAAGCTCATCTCATGAAGATGTTTATGTTTTCTCTACAGGATGGTGTGTGCAGATGTCTTATCAGACACAAATACAAATGGACAATGGACACTTGCCAAGGCTACATTTAATGGAGTAGTGACTGGGACAATCACACTGGTAAAAAACGCATAATTACCTTTATCTGATCTGCTCCTTGTCTGCTGCGGGATGCCAAAATTGTCTGATTTCAGACAATTCTGTATTGTCTTTGGTTTGAGAACCACAGCCAAAACCGTATTGTACGGGCATTTAGTTTTTTTTTCTGCACCACAAAAGAAAAAATGTGCAAGCTGTGGCTCACGTGGTTTTAGGCCCGAAACAGGTATAAGAGATGTTCTGTGGCAGTAAAGTGTGCGCATACACACTTGAATTTATCACCTTCTAATCCCAAGCTACAGCATATGTTTTATCTTATGTAAGTAATATGTAAATTGCATTAGCCTGCCTCTTCTGTGAAGAAAACAAAGAGATACATTCCTCTGTACTATGTACAGAGGAATTTTAGGGTATACTACGATTCAGTGGTATCCAAATTCATCAGGTGCAAAATTTAGAAGGCTGATAATGAGGGAAAGACGATAACAGGCACTCAAAGAGCGTCCTGACGGAAAAGAGGCAGTAAACAGACAGGAAACATGGAAGCATGGCTTCAGCTTAGCTTAGCATAACTGAATTTATGTTCACTAAACTCTGAGGCTCACCCTGATATCAGCTGTTTCTGTCAGCTGCCATCCAGAGGCACCACACTGAGTCTTGCTTTACACCTAAACCTCCACAGAGCTATCAAGGAGGAAACGACAACATGAGATTATTCTGGTCTGGCCAAATAACTTGGGAAGTGCCTCAGCAATTACTAAAAAGAAAACGGATATCCACACATCACATGAGTTTCTCTGTATAAGTCACTTTATTCAGTTGGCAATAATCTGTATGTCTACTAATGTCAGACACTTTTGGTTTCTGTCCCTTCAAGCGCCAGCAGATGTTTCCTGATGGGAGTAGCAGTGATGTCACACTGCATGTGGACCTTAAGTCACCTGCAAGTCAAAGTGTAAGTAAAGGGTAATAGAGTTAAACACAGTTCTTACATATATGAATGAAAATCGGTAGTTGGTGCCGTTTGTGTTGTCACTTTACCTTCTTTTAGATGGATTAGTATTGCTTGTATAACCCAGATAATCAACTAGTCAAGGTGACAAATTTCTGCTACCACTATCTTTAATATCGGGGACTGAAAGTTTCAGAAAAGCACAAAAAATGTCAAAATCCTATGATAACATAAACTTTCTTAGGCATTTTCAGGGGCGACAATATAAGACACCAAATAGTGTGCAAGTTATTGATACTACTGATCGGAGTATCTAAGTGTCTGTTTGCTATTCCTAATAATTTGAGTATTTGTATTTATGTCTATCAATGCGACAAATAAATGCTGCGGAAACATGGTTTGTAATTTAAATATGCTTACAGATTCCTGAGGCCTCCCTGTTTATCGCAAGCAACCGTGTGAATGCCACCAGCGGCCTGTGCGCCAGCGTGGGTGACACTTTCAACCCCTTCAACATGAAACCACAGGTGAGGCGGGCTGTTGGGGGCATTACCTGTTTTGACTTTGAGAATATATGGGAAATGTTGCCGTCCGGTGCTACTTTGAAAATAACTGAAACTAACGTGACACCGATGGGGAGAGGCACCAACGTAAAAGCGGGGGGCGCCATAATACGGGATATTTATGGGAAAATAATAATACGGGAGCACGAGCACGGCGGAAAAGGGGACAAATATCGGCAGTTTCCCAGCCAAAACGGGAGAATTGGCAGGTATGATTGGGAATGGGGACACGTCATCAGATGTAAATAAATTCAATCTGAGGATAATTTGAGGAACACTTTAGCCTAAAATGACCCCCTGCTTAAAGAAACTGTCATGAGGTGTGGTGTTGGTGGTGAGTAGAACGCAGGCAGACCCAGGATGCAGATGAAAAAGTGATTTTAATGATGAGAATTTAGCTCAGAACAGTCCACAAAACTGGCAGCACGACAGAGCAGAGAGCAAGGCTCAGCACTGGCAGCAACTGATCTAAGAACTGACAAATGAGAGCTTACGCCAACACAGGACTTCCCAGTACAACTGTGACATACGACTATTGACAAGGACCCGACAAGAGACAAAGGCAACAGGTGGACTTAAATACAGGGAGGGTAATCAGGGAACAAGACACACCTGGGAAACAATCAAGGAGAAGAGACAGGACACCAGAGAGACCCTCAGGGAACAGAACACAGAAAAAACCCAAATCCCAACAGAAACAGCAGCAAACTAAGAGCATTCCAGTTTTTATCATATCTTATAAGAAATACTTCAATCACTTCAAATGACACTTTTTTTTTTGTAAAGAGGAAAATTACTTACAGCAATTTGTGGAAATAAAGTATATAAAGTATTTTTTATAGTACTGATGACAGGTACGGTGAGTACCTGTAATCTCGGACTACAGGTACTCATTGTGCTCTTTTTTCGTGGTAATTGGATATTCAACTTTATAATTTCTATTCCTCTTCCAGAGCTCCAGCTGTTCACTCCAAAACCAGCTGAGCTGTGTGGTGGGGGAGTTTTCTGAAAGACAAGGCAATGTCAGCCTGGTTGGGAGAGAAGTTTACTCTGACAGTAACATCCAGCTGTCAGGAGACCACACAGGTGAGACGACTGCAAATGAGGGTCTGTACAACAGACATGTACATGTCATGTACAGCAATCCTTTTCTGCCATTCACCATGTCATCTTCCACTAGCTTTTATTCATTTTGTTGCGTTTAGTAAAATGTCTGACTTGATATTCTATTTTTGATCCAAGTTGTCTACAGGTCTTTTGTGTTGAAGAGTGGTAACAGCATCCTTGCATGTGCCGACATCCTCCCAGAATCCCAGTTCGCAGAGCAGACCTTTCCCAATGTGAGCGCCTTTAGCCGGTGAGTAACAAACTATTCTGATTTCTCTCAGGATTCACCTGGTGAAAACAGGATTATCTCTAAAAACACTCATTCTGTCTATTTAAATTCATTTAGAAATTATCTAACATATAGCTAGTTTTATGCCTTACTCCTAAATTGCATTGTTTGAAAAATTTTGTTATTGTCTTGAGTTCCAGTTTGAATCTCTTGTTCTGTTACAGCTGTAGAGACTGAGTTAGGTTTCCTTCAAACAAGAACCGAGTTAAATCAGGAAGTATGCAGAGATAGACGTTGTGCAATATGCAACTTTAATGTTTTTATTGCAAGCAAAAAGTGGAAATCTGGAAACAAAAGGGATCATTGTCATGTTAGTACAAACACACATTTATGGGTTAAACTTTTGCTATGTTTGGTTGAGTTTTTGGTTCAGTTTTGAGAAAAAGTGAACAGTTCAGAAAATTATTGTTTTTGGTCTGAATTTGGTTATTTGCTCTCACAAGTAGGCCTGTCGCGATAAATGATAAATCAATTAATCGCACGATAAATTAAACCTATCGAGCTCATTTTAATTATCGGCTTTATCGTCTCTTCCTGCCTTTTTTCTTTCTGTTGATGACACTGAATGAAAAAAGGTTCAACTCCGGTGCTCTCCACTGACCCTCCCTTCCTCGTTTCCTTAGTGTAATGTCCAGCGCACACGAGTTGTCGGCCCATTTTCAAAACCTGAGAGACAACACATTAGCCGACAGAAATCCTAGGTATTACGGTTAGATCGTGCTGTGTGGTGTCCAGCCACACAGCCATTATTTTGGGTTACAAGTCCAAAATAATGGCTGTCAGCCTCTAACAGCCATTATTTTGGACTTGTAGCCCAAAATAATGGCTACAAGTCCAGTTAACTAATTTTAATATCAGGGATTAATCAATGCTTTATTAGAATCTACCTGTGATGCATGTGACTAGAGTCAGCGTAAAGTCCTGACTGAATGAACATCATTATAACCTATTTATGTCACGTTAACGAAGAACAGCTGAAAAGTTACCGGGTTTATCAACTGCGGTAGCAATTTGGCTCCAACTCCTCTCCTTGTCATTTCTATATTCTTTGCACGAAATGTTAAATAAATATTAATGTTTCCACAAATCATCTCCAATGTCCAGCTGGACTTGGGGTCCATGTCAGCTGTTTGGGATTCTCCTTCGTAATTTCCCCTCAGAAAGCGCAGAGGAGAATCCCCATCTTCTGATTGGCTACCTGTCACATTCAGCGTTAAGCTCCCAGTCGGGGAAAACCCCTGATTTAGATCTGACGATCTAAATCACACTGCAGGATGATCGGTTACGAAATCACCAGCGACAATCTTAGATTGGCCATCGATCTAAGATTATCTTAAAGGGGAAAATGGGGGCAAAAAATCGTGTAGTGTGAACTATTGCATCAGGTTGTCGGATGTGCCCATCTTCTCTATTTAAATCTAGTGATTACTGAAGGGCAATATAGTATACAGACTTCATAATCTGCACTCTTTTGGTTGAATGCAGTATTTATTTCCGCTTTGGCTTTATCTTGTTTACTTTTTATTCAAGTACGTTTTTTGTTAATGGAGACTGCGAATCCATTTTATTTTTGGTTGTTTTGTTTATTTAGTTTATCAGTTCCAGTGTTATGTGTTCTTTTGAGAACACACATCTATTTATGGCAGGAAATAGCGTGCATTATTAGTCATTTCCATTAAATCAGTGTCAAAAGGTATTAAAACAATATTATTGTTTATTGCAATAATTTTTTAGACAATTAATCGCTCAGCAAAATTTGTTATCGTGACAGGCCTACTCACAAGGCTAAAAGTTATTCATTTCTATTTATACCCAGGTATGATTTCCGAAGGAGAGTCGCAAATGTTCTGCAGGCAGAAATGGCGAGGATAACCATCTTGCCCGGCTCTACAAACATTACAGAAAACGGCCAGTGCCAAACTGTCAACTTTATGGTGTCGGGTAAGTAGGAAAACGACATTAGTGTCCAAAAACGCAGCGTCTTCTTTGTGTTGTACTTGCAACGCACCAATGATTATCAGACAAGCTATTTAAATAAGTCAAAAGGCCAGAAATAATTCCCCCTACAAAAGTATCAACACCCCTTAAACCGTTTGAAACCGTTTGAGATTTTATGTTACGACTATAAACTTAACTGAGATTTTATATGATAAACCACCACAAAGTCATGCAGGACACTGAAGTGGAAGGAAGATTGGTAGCTTTTAAGCTACTTTACAAATGCAAAGAAAGTGTGACATCCATTTGTTTGCTATGTCTGCTAATTGGCTTGTTGATTTCAAACTTGAGGCTTTCTGTCAGGATTGCGCTTCCAGAGAGCCAGATTTGTGGAGTGCATAGCTTGTAGTTGTTTTGTCAACACACTTAAGCTGTAGATGTCTGCAACTAATCCAGACTTGCTATGAATATTTTGGCTGCTTTTCCGATTGTTGCTGTAAATTTCTCACACACAACCTTATCCTTTTTACTTGACAAGATATCGGAAAACAACCACCACCATCATTTTTCTTCCACTTTGTAGACATGCAGCACTTGTTGATCAGATAAAAATCCCAATCAGATACATTGTAGTGTGTGGAGACTGCACGTTTAATACAGTCAAAATGCATCTCGGATGTTTACATGTTGACGTTGTTCCGGTTATTACTAACTGTGGGTAAACAGCTCATATTTGCTGCAGGTTAGTATTGATTCGGTGATGTAACGACGTCAACATGTTCCGACTCGTTGTATTCAAGTTGTTGTGATGGCATTTCGTCAAGCAATTAGTCGCTGTTGAAAACAAAAAAGGGTTTTACCTCTGGAACCTGTCTGAACTGAAAACAACAACACGAGCAGTAAAAGTAGATGAAGGAAAATGACTGTAACACTAACAATAGATGTAAATTGTAGCTGGGAAAATGGCAGCTTTCAGGATGATGTATTTACTTTCAAATTTAAGGTACCGTATGGACCTATTGGTGCTTAAAGCTACCATGCTAAAACTGGGAAGCTTGTAAGTCCCCAAATCAGGACAATGAACAATTACTGGCATTGAATATCTTTAGAAATCCTCCAAAACCCGCTCAGAAACCCGACGCCGGAGTTGAGTGTCTGGTGCGTCTCATTTTCAGCCCATTCCTCTTTCGCCGGGGGGGAAACAGAGCGGCGTCTATACAGAGGGTTTACACAGTGCAGCACAGGACAGCTAATTAATTAAATTTATTCCAATTCAATTCAATTTATCAGTACAGTGAAAATTTCCAACAAATGTCTCGATAACATTTTGTCTGATTCTGTGTACTTTAAAGGGGATGTCAGCGCAACTTTTCTAAGTTCTGTCAAAACCAGTGAGCTGATGGGCCCGTTTAAAGAAAGCACCACATGTACAAGTAAGTACCTCCAATAGTACCACGTGGGTTCCACATTTATTTGAAAAGAGAAATTAGACATCTTCTAATGTCAGCTATTTCGATTTTTGTGGTAAAAAAAAAAAAAAATGAAGGACTGTATAGTTGTAATAAACTTGCTGAATTTACAGATTTTTTAGTCAAAGTGTTTGCTCGTTAATCTAAACCATACAGGTCTGAGAAAAATGTGGAATCATGGAAATGCAAACTGTGAAACCTGTTTGTACACGATCTGGTTTTAAAAAGATAGAATCATTATCTCAAAAAAATACAAATAAAAATTTGCAGAGCCACGCTAAGTGATTCTCACTCCTGAATAATCTGCATTTTTCTGTATGATTTCTACAGGAGCTTCTGCAGGCCAGCTGGTGCTGCCAGAAATCTTCTCGCTGTGCCTGATGTTTGCTGCTGCCTTCCTGCTGCCATCTGCGGCCTCTTTATAAAACCGGAGTCCCGTTTTCGCCTCAAGTCGTCGTCAGTGGAGACACGCGGGTCCTGCTTTTGTAAAACTGTGAATTTGAAATGTCACCCATCAAATGTTGCAGTGGTGACTGGGCAAAGAATGTGCATATCTGTATAAACGTTACGTGCAAATGAAGATCTTCAAGGTTTTTTTTTTTTTTTTTTTGGAAGAACCAGTTGAGGCTATAAATATTTATAAACTAGTTGTTGGCACGCCTGCTTTTGTAGGAATGTCACATGTATTATTCATTTGGGTAAGGGGTACCGTTGTCTGTGAACTACGTTTTAAGATGTTGCCAATGCTTAAAGTTTTGAAATAAAGTTTTTCAGAATTGTATTTCTATCTTCCTACCTGTCAAAGAAAGAGGATAATTTGAAGAGTGACAAAAATGAGGCAGTAATGTTTTTTTTTTTTTTTTTTTTTTTTATCAAAATGCTTATTTTCCTAATTAGCTAATGGTCAGAAAAACAGCAGCAGCACTGTTTGAAATTTAGTTTCTTTAAGACGAAAAGTGAATTCATTTTTGAGATGTTTACCCCATTAATGATGGATATTTTTTCCAACTCCTCATCTATAAGCTTCAATACTAATCAATTTCTACTCATTCATGCAGATTCAATTGAACCAAACTAAGTCTTTAGTCAAATCAAAACACAACACACAAATTACCTCAGCCAGTCATTTCTACCACACTGCATCCCATGACTCCTCATCGCGTTAAACCCTTTGACCAATCGCCTCTCTTGACCATAAATTACACCATAATATAAAGATAATTGTCTGATAAGTGCTATCTGATTCTACTATGAAAAGGTTGAACTCCAATTTCATCATTCATGTTTGCTCAACTACAACTATCAGAATTAAAAATTCGCAAGATCGTTGGTTATTTCTGGTAAAGTCTGATAAAGCAATGTTGTGTATTAGCTGCGTTTTGTTCTCATCTAATCTTTGGTGAAAGCACACCTGCTGGAGATGAGTCTTGATCCCTGTAGCTGGTTCTCCTTGGCGCCCTCTGGTGGATACCTGCAGGAAGTGTTAGGAAAGACACAACAACAATCCCATTTCCTGACAGTAAGGAGGAACAGTCATCAAAATAATTGAAATAAGAGTCAATATTTTGTAAACTAAAAGATGTTTGTAGAGTTCATAACAATTATTAACTAATTTCTGATCAAATATAATAGAAATTTAACCAGTTCATTCTAGAAACATTTAACAACTCCCAGCTAAACTTAAACTGTTTTAAAACCACTTCACAATTATGAAGTGAAAAACACCTACAACAAAACAGTTTGGTCAAATTTCTCTTGTAGCAGCAACATAGCTGCCAGACCGCATTATTTATACAGTATAAGGATTTATTTTATTGTAATTAACATTTGCTGTAACATTTGACATGACTACAACATCACCTTATTTACAAGTGGGAGTACAAGTAACCTTAGTCCATATGATCAAAGCTTTCAAGTGATCCTCACAATTAGTTTGCTGAATAACCAAAGCGTTTTCCCAATAGCAAAAACCATCTGATATCAGATGGATGAATGTGAAAAATGCATTAGCATGGATTTTATACCATTTAAAACCAGTTTTAGTTGCATGAGATGACTGCTCTGCATCAACAGCAGATAGCAGACATTCAAATACCTGTGGGATTTGAGTGACAATGACAGAATCATCTGCATGAAAATGGTACAAGGGATCTGAGAAGCTTGCACACAGATCAGAAATGTAGATTGTGAACAAGGTTCTAAGAATGAACCTTGAGGTACACCTTTAGTGACACACACACACACACACACACACACACACACACACACACACACACACACACACACACACACACACACACACACACACACACACACACACACACACACACACACACAAGGCAGTTTTTATGGAGCAGAATGTCTCACTGTTATCTGTGGGATCAAATGACAGCCAGAGCAACACAAAACCTTTTCAAACGAAATGCCTTGAACTGTGTAGGGTTGTTCTTCCTAATGCTGGACTCAGGAGAGTTCAGAATGTTTGATTCAAATAATCCCTTCGGTCATGCTGAACTTCATTTGTACATTAACTTTATGCTGACGGTGGTGATGGTGGTAGGAGTTCATTACTAATGTCCTTTGAGGACATTTGTAATCTTGATGTGGCACAAAATTAAAATGAGTCTGACACCCTGGCTCTAGTGCTGGACTAGCACTTTTGTTACATTAATAAGTTAAGAAATTGCATGAGTAAATTCATGGTAAGAGTGGTTAAAGTAACTTGGGTTTGAAATTTGATCAGAGTGTAACATCTTTGTTCTAAACAATCTTTGTCACATTGTGATTGCAGAACCCTGTAACTATGTCAACGAGAATTTAGGCAGTTAGGGGAAAGTAAACAGCTCGTGAACATGCTGGATGCACTTTACACGCTTTGAACCTCGGAAAACTTTCATCTCTGTAAGTATTTATGTGTTTGGAAAACATTTGTTGTATTTTGTGTGGTCGTTAAAATGTGGAGCAGTGTTCACAATTTTTAAGTGTAGCATTCAGGTGAGTGTATCAGTTAGTAATGTATGTTTCCTTTCTGTTGTATTTCAGTTACAAAACTAAATTATAAAAGATCAGTTAAGAAGAGCAAGCCTGCCTTGGAGACCTTTTATTAGTTTTCAGTGACTGTCTATAGTTACAAATTGTCACGTGTTGTGAGGACAGCACAGTATTTACCCAGAATGCCCTGCGCTATAGTCCGGGACCACACTTTTGAAGCGGTCTTCACAACATTTACATGTCTTTTCCAGTTTTACACATCTAGAAACTGAAATTTTTGTATTTCCATAAAGCACAGATGGGTTGGCAAGCATTAGTGAGCCGAAATTCCGAAGCCTATGTGACATGGAAGCATTTTTATGTAAAGCATAACAAAAACACCAAAATAACAGCTTCGTTGTTCAGAGAATAGACTTTGGACCAAAGACAATTCTCTCTGCTCTATTTCTCCTGGTTTTATTTGTGTCTGTACATCCGTGTGTATTTCTCATCTGCTCACATTTTTATTCCCTTGAAAAGTGTAAAATCAAAGGGTGCCCAAATATCAGACTTTCACATAAAAGGTGTCACGTTTTAAAACAAAAGACAAGATGCAATTTCTCTCAACGTTAAATGTGTACGATTGAATACATTAATACAATCTTAATGTAGTCAAGAAGAAGAATGTATTTTATATTTTCTCTTTTTTATCTACCATAACTCTACAAAGTGCAGAGGATAAGGAGTAGTCCAATCGCCACCCTGTGGTGTTTGGTTAAATTAATTTGATTCACAATAAGCAATCTCAAATATGACAGAAAACATTTCTTTACTTACTCAATAACACAGTGTTTGTTGCCTGAAACTACGTCATTGATGGATGAACGTCTAACTTCACTTGAAACATTTATGTTTCAAGTGAAATTTTAGTCTGTAGATGTTTAAATGCTGATAAAGACATCAATGAAAAGACTGGCAACTGTAACTGCAGTGAAAGATGGCTCTACAAAGTACTGAGCCAGGCTACTGAATCACACTTAGTTTTTCAGGTTGTTTGTTTCAAAAACGTTTGAAATTCATTACTAATGTTTGGCCCACTTCACAGTTTTCACTTCTTTGTGTTACAGAACATCCTGGTGAAATATGTGACAAACATGACAAAATGGGGAAAAGTTTTTTGTATGGCACCGTAAGTACAGAGCTCTCTGTACAACTTGCAACATTTTCTTATAAATGTTTACTCCTTGTATTTCCTTCATTGGAGCCCATAGGTCAGTCTTTCTCAAACTGTGGTCCCCGGACCATTTGTGGTCCACAGGCACCCCCCCCCCCAGTGGTCACAAAGTGCCGCATATAAGCAGTAGTTTATTTGCAGTGACGTAAGCTGAATGCTACAGCTAGCTTACCAAAAGATTGCCTCGTGATGAGACGGTGAACAACGCTGCGCCCCACGCTGACTAACTGCATCTTAACACCTAAAATAAAATAATTTTCGGCTATATATGGGCTTTTTCCAAAACTACTCAAATCTATTTTTCTTTTATAATGCTTCTAAATTTCAAAAAGCCCTGAGACCTTATTAGTGCACACAACACTTGTAGGAAAGAGCTTTTTTTTGGATTTCTATGTGTTTTCCATTATTGGAAAGCTTAAAATTCACACTTTCAGAACCTTTAATGACTCAAAACGCCCTGAGTAATGGGTCAGGCCAGCTTTCACTTAAGGATGAACAAAGATAATGAGTTAAGAAACGTATATTTTTGTTTCTGATTAAATGTATTAAGATGTTGTGCTATTGCGGGGGCAGTTTTAAATTAGGATGTCCGTTAGTGTTTGCTAAATGGAGTAAGTGGTTCTCGCATGAAAAAGTTTGAGAAACACTGCCATAGGTGATAAGCAGAGTTGGAAATTGAACAAATATATGTGTTGAACTATTTTGTTCTTTTATTATATTTGCTATAAATTATGTCCGTATAAATGGTTGTTTCTTCCGTATAAATGGTTGTTTCTGCAAGATGAAGAATCCGAGCTTTAAAAACTACACCTCAAGTTTTAATTGTTTTCTTTTTTTTTACTTTGCATACAATTTCTAAATACAAATAAAAACAACTGAGAATGTAACGTTTAGAGAAATCTTCACCAAGGCTTTTTTTATTTTTGTCCGTGCAAATAAACTTTTTTCGGCAACACATTTAATGTTCTATAAGAATTTAAATTCCAGTTAATTGTCAAATGAATACAGAATGAAGAAGCAAGATTCAGCCTTCGTGAAAATACGAATCTCTCAGGTGGGAAACTTTAAGTCGTTCCCTGTTTTTTTTCCACCTCTATTTTTACAGGAGCAGATGTATGCCATCTCCAACTATACAAGACTGCTGGTGTCTCTTCCTCCCTCCTCTCCCTCACCTCACGAGCCATTGTAAACAAGCAGGCCGATCACAAACTGTCACAGAAGAGGATGCTGCACAGTGCTTAAATACAGCCACAGTTGATCTGCTTTTATAGACACACGCACAGATTCTGCTCCATTCTGCACCATTCTGCTCTCCTAAAACATCCCAGCTCACATGTCTGCAGAGAGGTTTTGATTCAACTTACCTAGTCTGCCGAAATGTGCCTTTTCAGAGCGGCCTTGCTGTTTGCTGTACTGGGTGAGTTTTTTTTTTTTGTCTTTTGAAAGCAGGTAACAGTAGTAATTAAGACACCCAGGACTGTTTTAAATCGTGGGTTATGCAGAGAAAGGTCTGGCATGAATTTCACAACTGTTGTTTACTGAGAGACGTTTATTTTGGTTGCTTATCACTAGGCGGCACGTGTCCGGAGACTTTTGGTTCAAAACTGTAAATGAGTATTTTGTAATGTTTAACGTTTTTCTGAGAGCCGTGCAGTTGGCTCTCATTTTTCAGGATGAAAATTCGTTGCTATGGTAATGCAGCTCAACTTTATACTACAGGGAAACTAATCCTCTAAATCCGTCCCATCCATATATACAGAATTTTACAACAACTGAAGATAACATGGTTACTTGATTGTGCTATAACAATACTATGCACCTGGAAAAATGCATAATACTGCCCCCTTCAGCTGAAGCAAATGAAATTCTTCGCTTCAGACGTTGTTGTGGGCTTGGAGGATTCAATGACAGTTTGAAATAATATAGGGAGGGTGTCCTCTCTTGTGGAAAATTATTTTCACTGTGGTTCCCTGAAGTCCCTTGCAAGCCATACATGACTGATACATTCCAAAGACTGTTAGTTAGGTTAGTTTGAATAGCTTTATGTTAATAAAACTTAATCAAAAATTCCTGTTATGTAACATGTAAGTGAGTCAAAAACATAACAACAGAAGAAATTTGTCATGGCAAATATCTTTTTATGGATCATATTAATCTTAATAGTTACTTATTTCATGACATTTTTATCAGAAACATGTATAAAATTTAAAAAAGAATTGTGGGTACAAGAGAAAATTTTCTTGTAACCTACATACAGTATATTTTTTAATTAACCAGATCTTAATAATTTACAATTAGCATGTCTCATTCTTTATATCTTTGGTGCACATTTAAAAACTTTATTATTCCATATGTTTAATTAATAACAGCGGATTCCATAGCTCATTAGAAAACTGACTAAACATATCTTGAAGAAATGCCTGTTAAAAATGAAGCAAGTAAGACTCATATAATTAGATATGGTAGATTATTTATAGTGGCAAGAGTCTTCTTGTAAAGTTAAAAATAGGTCTCCTTATCTTGTCTTTTTCAGATTTCATTTCATGTGTTGCATATCTAGCATCTTTTAACATGGGAGGAGTCACAGGCCGAGTGCAGTTTGACTCTGAAAAGAAGACAGCCACCTTACTGGTAACAGGTGCAGGATCCTGCAGTGCTGTAAGCATTTCCCTCACTGTGTTCCCCGTCATGTACGGCCACTTCGCTCAACCCTGCTCTGAGGCACACATTGGTGTCAACATCTTCACCTTCACTGCTGATCCTTCCTCCACCTCTCCCATCAGTGTGTCACGCCTCTTTGAACTAAAATCAAACTTGGATGACCTGTCAGTGTCTTTGGAGACATGTGACGGCATTAAAGTATGCACAGTTGTAAATCGAGGTCAGACACAACTGACTCGCCAGGCGAGATTCACAGAGTCTGTTGCTGGTAACATTTACATACGTGCTAATGTAAATAATGGCAACCCTAGGCTTCTTTCTGACCTCGTGAATATTGGTCAGGTGAATGCCCCACAAATCAGCATCAACATCTTTGGATCCACAAGTACAGCAGCTAATTGTAAAATACTGCTTCGAAGCTTAAATCCAATATTTTTAGCAAATCTGGGAAGTGTGAAAGTCGGAAACCCTATGAGTCCTCAGAAATCCCGTCTGGATTTTAGTAGCTTTAGAGTGTACTCGTATCTTCTCCTTGAGGTGGGGTCCGGTTACAAGTGTGCTCAGGTATACAACATGCCAGAGAAAGAAGTGAGAGCTGTCATGAACATGAGAGGAATCAAGGGACATTTCAACTTCCGTCAGGCTTCACCGTTTGATGTGACAGAGCTTAGCTTGAATCTGGAAAACTTAAGGGAATTAGTTGGCCCCTACCACGTCCACAGTTTTCCTGTCCCTTCAGTCAGGTCAGGCCAGTGTTCAAATGATAATGTGGGTGGACACTGGAATCCATTTGCTGTTGACACAACTTCTCCACCAGGGCCTGGATCAACTCATGACAAGTATGAGATAGGTGACCTGAGTGGCAAACACATGTCTCTTTCTGGTAGAAGTACATATCAAATGACATTCACTGACTTCAACCTTCCTCTGTTTGGACAGAACAGCATTGTAGGTCGCTCAGTTGTGATTCACCTGGTCAGTAGTGACACGTACGCGTGTGCCAGCATTGGCTATCCTGGTGCAGTGACAGTAGCCAGTGCCACATTTCAGACCCCTGTGGTGGGAAAGATTATCTTTACTCAGTTGGTGAACAATCCTTTGTCAGATGTGTCCATCTTTATGGATCTGTCGTACGGAGATCCCACGACAATAACAACTCAAAACCATAACTGGCAGGTTCATGAATTCCCCATTAGCTCAGATAGGGATGATGATGAAGGGAGGTGTATCACAACAGGTGATCACTGGAATCCTTTTAAGATCAACACAACTGATAGGAGCTACGCCCTTCACTGCAAACCATCCTGGCCCCGATGTTGTGAGGCCGGCGACTTCGCCAACAAATACACCACCATTAATCTTGACACCGACATAGGCAACGTGAAGTCCAAACACTTTTTCACTGACGTGACTTCCTGGTTAGACATAAATGGCATTACTGGTCGTTCTGTGGTCATCCATGAAGCAGAAAGGGGAGGCCTGAGGATCGCTTGTGCCAATGTTACTGAAGTCCAGGTCCCTACAGCCAGGTTAGGGACATGGTTTGGCCCTGTATCATCCAGAGGCCAGGTGAAATTCTCACAAGCTGTTCCTCAAGGCCCTACAGAAATCACTGTGTCCTTAGAAAACCTGCAGTCCTTAGCTGGAGGCTACCATGTCCATATCTTGCCCATTATTGTTGGCAGCAGTGATCCTTGCTCAAATACAGACATCCTTGGCAACTTTAACCCATTGGCCTGGAAAATAGCTAGCTCTCCCTCACCCGGTGTGGGCACCGTGGACCAATATGAGATAGGGGACATCAGTGGGAAGTTTGGGATGCTTACTGGCCAGAACATGATTAAAGCTGTCTACATGGACCCGAACATGCCGCTTACTGGACCTTACAGCATCATGGGAAGATCTGTTGCAGTTCACTACACCGATGGCTCACGGTAAGAACCAACAAGCATTCAAGTTTGATAATAAGGAAACAGAAAGGTACAAGTTATGAAATGTTTTGCATAGTATTACCACAGGTTCCTTCTTCTTAAAAAGAACTGGATAGTAGCATTTTCACTCTAACCACAAATTCCTTGTGCAAAAGATCAATGGTTCAAAGTTCCAAAGAACAGAAAGTACCTATCCTCCTGAAAACATTTAATGAAATAAAAAAGGCCAGAAAAAGTGTCAGGAAGGTGTAAAATAAAAACACACTGATGCCTTTACAGATGAAAGAGAAATCCAAGATGCACCCTAATCTGGCCACAGTATCATATCATCCCAATCCATTGAGGGTACCTGTGTGAATTCTCAAGCCATGATCTTTTAATCATGGGTGTTTTGTCTTTCAGAGAAGATTACTTACCAGAATATAACAGAAATAACCCAACAGGATTGAAGCTACTTGACTTGGTTATTTCAAGACCATTTCATGAAGCCATCTGTGTTTTCTCTACAGAATGATGTGTGCAAATATCTTACCTGGCCCAAATAAAGATGGATATTTGACACTTGCCAAGGCTACATTCGATCTAACAGTGACTGGGACGATCACACTGGTAAAAAAACATAATTACCTTAATCTGATCTGTTCCTTATCTGCTGCGGGATGCAAAAATAGTCTGATTTCACACAATTCTGTATTGTCTTTGTTTGTGAACCACAGGCTAAGCCAGTGGTGCCTAAAGTCGGTTCTCGAGGGCCGGCATCCTGGATGTTTTAGTTCTCTTCCTGGTGGTAGTAACAAGCTCTTCTGCATGTCTTAGGCCTTCTAATGAGCCATTATTTGATCCAGGTGTGTTAAACTAGGGAACTTGAATGAAAAAAAGATGAAGGGCCGACTTTGGGCACCACTGGGCTAAGCAGTTCAAATTCAAATCCAAAAGGACTTTATTAATCCCAAATGGAAATTAAATGTTATGTTTTTATGGTTTAGGTTTGTGCTGGTTTTGTGTGACACCCACATTACGCACGTTGGAGATGTGGTTGTGCTTTTGTGGGTCAGGTGCAGTGATAGTATTGTATCAATCAATCAATCAAATTTTATTTGTATAGAACATTTCAGCTGCAAGGCACTTCAAAGTGCTTTACATCATTAAACACAAAAACACAGAGTTGAACCCAGAATAAACAATCAAAAACATTACATTTCCTGCTGAGTCGAAGTTCTGCCCTTCAAATCGGCAGAGAAAAAAAAAAAGAACAGCGGGGAGGGGGACTCCAACCCGTGCCCTTTTCAAACAATGGGCGGGGGACTCTAAACCCGCACACCTTTTCAACAATGGGGGGGACTCCAGCCTGCACCCTTTTGCAGAGCAAATCAAATCCAGAAGACCTGAGGGGTCTGGAAGGTTGATACAGTAACACCAGATCTTTAATGCCCTCCGATAATACCCTGCAGGCACCCCTGTCCACTGTTTTAGGTGTTTCCTTGTTTCCAATCACCTGACTTAATTGAAGGGATGCTTCTGGAGCATTTGGTGGCCACAGAGGAGGTCATACAATCCTTCGAATCTGGTGTGCTGGAACAGAGACACATCCAAAACATACAGTGCATTTAGATTCACAGGAAGCAAAATTGCCAGTAAATAGTATTGGGAAAATGTTAACAGATGACAAAAGAGTGCTTGAAGCGAAAGAGGCATTACACAGGCAGGAAATGGGAGAAGCAGGGCTAGAGTTTAGAATTATGGCCCAAGCCCAAACCTGACCTCGAAATTTGGTCCAGACAGGACCAGAATTGATGATCGGGTCACATCGTGTGGTGTTGGCTTTCTGTGGCACATTTGATAAATCTGCAATATGTACAGTACAGAGAAAACCAAATGAGAATGTGATCTATAAATCTGTGTTATTCTGATTATGATAGTCTAAATAGAGGAGTAGCCAGCTTACCCTGTTGAGGAAAGAAAGTCAGGAGTAGACGTTCACTAGTCTGTAACAAGCGCAGCACACTGCACAATAAATGCGCATGCAGCTCCGCCCTGCTCCACTCCTATCAATCACACATCCCAGATTATTTGCACTTGACTCTCACAACAGTTACAACAAGCAATAAAATGTTGCATTGGATCTGCTCCAGCAATGGAGCTGGAACATGTTAAATAAAAAAAAAAAAAAAACAAGAGATGTTACACTGCTCACTTAACATCATTAGTCGGGTCTAACCAGACTCGGACACAATACCTGTGGGCTTGGGCCAGATTGAATTTTTTTAGGCTTTATCTAAACTCTAAGCCAGGGGTGTCAAACTCCAGTCCTGAAGGGCCGCTGTCCTGCAGTGTTTAGATGTGCCACAGGTACAAAACACCTGAATCAAATGGCTTAATTACCTCCTCAGTTCTCCAGAGCCTTGCTAATGACCTAATTATTCTATTCAGGTGTGGTGCAGCAGAGGCACTTCTAAAAGTTGCAGGACACCGGCCCTCGAGGCCTGGAGTTTGACACCCCTGCTCTAAGCAGAGGCAAAAGTTTCAGCTTAGCTTAGCATCTTTCTGCTAGTTAACTGTGAATGTATGTTCACTAAACTCTGAGGCTCACCCTGATATCAGCTGTTTCTGTCGGCTGCCATCCAGAGGCTCCACACCGAGTCTTGCTTTACACCTAAACCTCCACAGAGCTATCAAGGAGGAAACGACAACATGAGATTATTCTGGTCTGGCCAAATAACTTGGGAAGTGCCTCAGCAAAAAACAGATATTCACACATCAGTATGAATCACTTTATTCAGTTGACAATATGTATGTCTACTAATGTCAGGCACCTTCGTTTTCTGTCCCTTCAAGCGCCAGCAGGTGTTTCCTGATGGGAGTAGAAGTGATGTCACACTGCTTGTGGACCTTAAGTCACCTGCAAGACAAAGTGTAAGTAAAGGGTAATAGAGTTAAATAATGCAAAACATTACAATGTTAGCCACCGCTGGTCAAGGATCCCAAATGAACAAGTGTGGAGTCTTGAGATCCTCTTTAAAAATCAAAGTAAATTTCAAACATAAAAAAAGCACATTCATGCTATAAATTTTACATAACGTAAAGAAAATGGCTAGTTTGTGTTGTTACTTTACCTTCTTGTCGTAGTACTTGTATGAGTAATCAATTGGTCAGCGTCAGAAATCTCTTCCACTGTTATCTTTAGTGTCAGAAGCTGAAAAAATGTAAAAATCCTTCAATAACAAAATGCTATTAGCCACCGTCAGAGCGGACAAAACAGGAAGAGAAAACAGGAAAAATGGATTAGAGAGCATGTTCATGAGAACAAGTTTATTGATATTGATTGGAGAATCCAGGTGTCTGTTTGCTATTCTTATTCATGTGTGTATTTGTACTTATGTCCATCAATGCGACAAATAAATGCAGCGGAAACATGGTTTGTATTTTAAATATGCTTACAGATTCCTGAGGCCTCCCTGTTTATCGCAAGCAACCGTGTGGATACCAGGAGCGGCCTGTGCACCAGCGTGGGACACACTTTCAACCCCTTCAACATGAAAACAGAGGTGAGGCGGGCTGTTGGGGACATGCCATAATATTATAAATACATTCAGAGATAATCTGAGGGTAATTTGAGGAACACTTTTGCATAAAAGAAATAGCAGCAAACTAGAAGAGCATGCCAGAAAGTGGCCACATACTTAGGATGTTGTTAGCTCACTTGTTATAAATACTTCAGTTAAAAGGACACAGTTTTTTTTTTTCACTGAATTTAAAATCATTATGGAACAAAAACACCACTGCAGAAGATATGTAAATAGAAAAATTACTTACAGCAAACTGTGGAAACAATTACTTCTGGAAGTTATTTTACTGCCTTGATAAAATGGTGATTAATCTCAAATAACAGGTACTCACTGTCTACCCCATATTGTTTGACTCTTTTGTGTGTGTGTGTGTCTGCGTGTTTGCGTGTGAATGTGTGTGTGTAATTTCTTTTCCTCTTCCAGAGCTCCAGCTGTTCGCTACAAAACCAGTTGAGCTGTGTGGTGGGGGAAATTTCTGTAAGGCATGGCAGAGTCAGCCTGAGAAAGAGAGAACTTTACACTGACAGCAACATCCAGCTGACAGGAGACCACACAGGTGAGACGACTGCAAATGAGGGTTTGTAGAAGTGGGGAAATGTCAACGGCTTAAGCATCAAAGGTGGTTTCACAGTTTCACGTACAACCATCCGTTTCTGCCATTCACCATGTCATCTTCCACTCTGTCAAAAGCAGTGAGTGGACTTTACATACAAAATGTTGCAAACTCGTTGCCTCAAAAAAAATTCACTTTCAGAAATTCATGTTTTATGTGCAAGCTGTACATTTTAAGTTTACACCACTCAAACAACTTGATAATTACATTAACTTGTGCAATTTCAGTGAGCATAACTTAATAAAGCATCACTTGATACATTTTCTTTAGTTTGACATAAACAGAATTTCAAAGACATCTTGACATTATAAGATATATGCAAATAAGCTAGTTGACCAAACAATATTCTGAATTGTTACTTTCAGCAAATTTATTTTTATGGCCTACATCACCAACAGCAGCACTATGTTTGTTAACATACATAAAGAAACATGATGTCATCAGAGCTTTTGTTTTTCCCCAACACAAAAGCTGTGTTGGGGAACACAGCTTTTGTGTTATGTTGAACATAACTCAATTGCACAAATGACAATTGAGTTATGTTCACTTGAAATCTTTTATTAAACATAATGCTTTGCTTTATAGTGTAATAGATCTCAATCATTTTTGTTGAATCCCAAAAAATGTCTGACTTGATATTCTATATTTGATCCAAGTTGTCTACAGGTCTTTTGTGTTGAAGAGTGATAACAGCATCATTGGGTGTGCTGACATCCTGCCAGAATCCCAGTTCGCAGAGCAGATCTTTCCCATAGTGAGCTCCTTCAGCCGGTGAGTAACAAACTATCCTGATTTCTCTCAGGATTCACCTGGTGAAAACAGGATTATTTCTAAAAACACTCATTCTCTCTATTTAAATTCATTTGGAACATTCTAGATATGGGGGGTTGTAAATATTAAGGTTAGCTATAAGTTTAACAATGATTTAACAAGTTTTGTACCTTATTCCTAAATTGCATAATTTGGAAGATTTTGTTATTGCCTTGATTTTCAGTTTGCATCTCTTGTTCTTGTTCTTCACACACGTTTGCACGTCTTGCTGTTGGTCATGTCTAATGACCGACAAGAACCAAGTTAAGCCAGGAAGTATGCAGTGATAGACGTTGTGCAATATGCAGCTTTATTAATGTTTTTATTGCAAACAGAAAGTCGTGAACTGGAAACAAAAATAATTGGTGTCACACACATTTATGGGTTAAACCTTTGCTATGTTTTTGCTTCAGTTTTGAGAAGAACTGAACAGTTCAGAAAAGATTTTTCTTTGGTCTGAATTTGGTTATTTGTTCTCACAATACTAAAAGTTATTTATTTCTGTTTATACCCAGATATGATTTCCGAAGGAGAGTCGCAAATGTTCTGCTTGAAGAAATGGTGAGCATAACCATCTTGCCCGGCTTTCCCCTCATTTCAGGAGAGTGCCAAACGGTCAGCTACATGGTGTCGGGTAAGGAGGAAAATGACACACCAATGACCCTGACAGAAGTCATTGAAAGAAGTCAAAATACCAGAAATAATTTCCCTTTCTCCATTTAGATTGAATAAATATGTCATACCTTGTAAAAGTATTAACACCCCTTGTACTTTTTGACATTTTGTTAAGTTACAACTGCAAATTTAACTGGATTTTTAGAAGATAGACCACCACAAAGCAATGTGGTGGTCTATCAGCTTACTATGGTACTTTGTCAGCTTACTATGGTACTTTGAGTTGTAATAAGAATTCTATATATATAGCAGACATCCACTTTTTAACTACTTAAAAAGTGGAACTACTTAAAAAGTTCCACTTTTTAAGTAGTTAAAAAGTGGAACTTTTTAACTACTTACGAATACAAATCGAGAAAGTGTGAGATTCATTCGTGTTCAGTGCTCTGAGTTAATACTTTGTGGAGCCACATTTGAGTAAGATCACAGATATAGGTCAGTTCAATTATGGTAGGTCATAATTGAACTGAATAGACTAAAAGCGATCACATTCAGCACCACAAAATGATTGACTCATCACAGCTATAAAAGCGAGAAAACGCACCTGGCTAACAGCCAGGCTGACATATGAGATTCTAATGTATTTCCGTTTTCTGCTCTTCTGAGAGAAACAAAAGGAACTTCTCATGACCTCTAGTTATACACCTGTTGTAGGTGGTTTCCCCCTATCAACCATCCATTCATAAACTTTTATCTCCAAGCAGTCAAAGCCCAGACCTTCTATATTTGAGTACGGACCTAAATATAGCTCCAGTTCTATATTTAGGTCTGGTCTTTCATTCAGTTGTACCACTGGTTTTTTCGTGCCCCAGTTTCAGGTCTTTAGCAGCCGCCAACAGGTTAACTTCCAGGATTACGCCGTGTTTTGCTCCATCCACCTTCTCGTGTGACTAGCTAAAGAAAAGCCTCCATAGAGCATGATGCTGCCAACACCATGTTTCACAGTTGACAGGGTACAATCAGGGTGACGTGATGTGGAATGTTTGCCTCCACATCAAAATCCCTTTGGTGTCTCCTGACCAGAGCATTGTCTTCCACATGTTTGCTCTGCTTGCTAATTGGCTTGTTGACTGCAGACCTGAGGCTTTCTGTCAGGGTCACCTTTTGCCACGCCTCTACAGAGCTAGATCAAGGGATATTAATGCTTAAGGCAAATCACTGTATCTTCAGAAATGCATGTCAGATGTTTACAGCATGATGTTGTGAACATCTGTGGCAAACATTGCAGCTCATATTTGTGGCAGGTTAGTATTGATTTAGTGATGTAACGACGTCAACATGTTCCGACTCGTTGCATTCAAGTTGTTGTGACGGTATTTCGTCAAGCAATTAGTCGCTGTTAAAAACAAAGGGTTTTACCTCTGGAACCTGTCTGAACTGAAAACAACAACACGAGCAGTAAAAGTAGATAAAAGAAATTGACTGTAACACTAACAATAGATGTAAATTGTACCTAGGAAAATGACAGCTTTCAGGATAATGTATTCACTTTCAAATTTAAGGTACTGGTATGGACCTATTGGTGCTTAAAGCTACCATGCTAAAACTGGGAAGCTTGTAAGTCCCCAAATCAGGACAATGAACAATTACTGGTATTGAATATCTTTAGAAATCCTCCAAAACCCGCTCAGAAACCCGACGCCGGAGTTGAGTGTCTGGTGCGTCTCATTTTCAGCCCATTCCTCTTTCGCCGGGGGGGGGAAACAGAGCGGCGTCTATACAGAGGGTTTACACAGTGCAGCACAGGACAGCTAATTATACCCTCACACGTCTCCCACAAGGTGAAAAGTTTACCCTTGCAATAAGACCCCCCCACCACTATCAACAGTAGAGCTAAATGGTGGGCTTTCATCAAGTTGCAATAAAACAAAATGTTGATGCGCTTTCTCAATGACTACCATTAGAGTAATAGTAACATTTTGTATGACTTTGTGTACTTTAAAGGAAATGTCAGCACAGAACGGCTTGCGGCTGTCAGAAGCAGTAAGCTGATGGGCCCATTCAGAGAAACTATCTTATGTGGAAGTAAGTACCTTCACTAATACCGCTTGAGTTCCGCTTTTGTATTTACCTTTATTTAAAGAGTAATTAGTCACCTTTTCAAGTCAGACACTTTGATTTTTGTGGACAAATAGACTGAAGAGGCGCACTAAGAACTGTGTTATGAGTTTTAATAAACTTGCCGACATATTACAGGGTCACTGTGACGATTTTGCAATTTTCTCTGACAATGTGACTAGATAAAGGCATAAAAACAATCATTTGCAGCTTTCTTTAGCTGTTGGAGCTTCCTCACATAAACTGTACATTTACCAAGTAACTGCTGTTGGTAGGACTTTAAAATGTGTTGCTATTAAAACTGAAAATAAAAAAATTAAGAGCTTTTTAAAAAATAAGAATAACCCTAGCAGTGATATACAGTCCTTAAAATAAATAAATAAAAACAACAGATCATGCATTCAGTGTTTTTAATTCTAGACGTAAATGTTTTTCATGTTTAAAATAAAAATAATTAAAAGCAACAACATCCTTGACTCTTCAAATTATGGTTTTAACCATTACTTGAATGGGTTTCAAGTCATTTGTTTTCCTTTTGAGCTCCAGTGTGGTGGTTGTCATTGTGTTCGGAGCACACAGAAATATTAAAAAGTATATATTTACAGAATTTTTAACCAAACAGAAGAAATATTAAATCTTAATATCTAAACAATATGAGACTGAAACAAGCAAGTGGTTATGGAAATGTACATTAGGAACCCTGGTTGTACATGATCTGATTTAAAAAAAAAACAAAAAACAGAATCAGTGTCTAAGATAAATTATGATTCAAAGCCCCACGATTATGGCGTTTCATTCCTGTGTTGAATAATCTGCATGTTCTGCTCTGATTTCTTCAGAAGCTTCTGCAAGACAGCTGATGCAGCTGAAAATCTTCTCTGTGTGTCTGATGTGTGCTGCTGCCTTCCTGCTGCCATCTGTGGCCTCTTTATAAAACCAGGTTGTACCACCGCGAATCATCGCTGGAGACACATGGATCCTCCTGTTGTAAAACTTTGAATAATAAATACCACCAGCCAGATATTATAGTGGTCATCGAGCAAATAATGTGAATCGGTATAAACTTTTAAGTGCAAATGAAGATCTTCCAGGTATTTACTGAGGAACCAGTTGGGGTTATATTTATAAACTAGTTTTTGGTGTGTCTGTGTTTGTTTTTAAAACGTCAATTTTCCAGGCACGTACTGCTACAGCACAGTCAGCTTACTATGGTACTTTGAGTTGTAATAAGAATTCTATATATATAGCAGACATCACTTTCAAAAAAAATTTGACTCCGCAATTAAACTTTCTAATTGTTGCTCGGAATGTAAATTTGGAAAAATTCAGGTGAATTTAGTTTTTTTTTTTTTTTTTTTTTTTATTCCTGTCGCAATTCCCTGATTTAGGAATTTTAAAAGATAGTCCTCAAAATTTTCTCTTACGTTCTCTTAAACGTCCAAAAATAGCCAACCCTGAACCACACAGACAGTAAACACTTTTCACTGAGAAAGAGGCGAGTCTGGATCCCTCTGCGTCTACTGGCTGAAGCTACTGTCATGTGACCAGTGACGTCAGCGACGAAATGGCAGCCTCCTTGTTTAGTAAATTGACACAAGGTCCGAGCTGGTAAACAAAAATACGCTTCGATTTTTCTCACCGGAGCCACCTTTGAGAGGCGGAAGAGCGGGTGTGTATTCAGTGTTTCGTCGTAGCGGTGCTTTAGCTAACCTTGCTTCAGACGGTTCGAGCTTCTCCTCACAGGGGGAACTGCGGGCTGTTTTCAGATCGGCTATAACCAGACATGGGTCTGGGATCTGCTACTCGCTTTAAAGCAGGTCAAAATCGGTCTCTTTTACTGGGAGAAACCAACGCTTCTTTACTACTCCCACACACCGCCACACCCACCACGTAATTCATAAATGAGTTACTAATATCGTCGGCCTGTTGATCCTGCCTGCACAGGAATAAAAATTAAAAAAAAAAAACCTCCACATACATTTCTACGCCACAACATATTTACTTATTTATTTATACTATACATGATGAATAATAGCTGCTAAGTTATGAAGGGAATGGGAGAATTCATCTTATTTATTTTGTGAACTTGTAAACAACATTCTCATGCAGAGCTTTTAGCCAATAGGAGAGCTCATCGATGAGGAGCATTGGACGTGATTGGTCTGTTTGTGGGTATTTTCTGACGTCGTGGAGTGCCCCCCATAAGTTAACGTGGACTTGGTGAAAACAACGTACAGGTGCAATAATTACGAATATCGCTTCGGCGACTGCCAAAAGCTTTGTCAAAAAAGGCGATTGTTTCCTTAGCAATCGCCTTTTGTGAAGGATGTTATGGGCAGTCTGCATAATAATCCTGTATTAAATTGAAGCTTTTAATTAGTATTTAATGTAATAAAAAAAAAATTTTTTTTTTGGGGGGGGGGGGGTGTATTGTCAAAACAATTTACAGCAGTAGTATATTATGCTGAGAGTCTAAGCAATCTCTATAATCCATTCATTTCACTTTATAAATTAAATGACCGAAATAAGTACATTTTCTGATGACATCCTGAGTCATTGAGATGCACCTTTAATTTGTACGAGTTTGTCTGTGTAATATTTAACCCTGACTGCCGTCATAGTTGCTGAACTGGCACATTATGGCAGATTAAAGATCCAGGTGTGGTCTGTGACTTTGAGCTCCACAGAGTCAGTCAGGCCGAGTGCTGCAGTCGACATGGCTTCTCAAAAGTCAGGTAAAATGCAGCTAATTAGCAAGATCCAAGAAAGGATGGACATTTTTTATCTTTACCACTTTTCAACTTGTAAAACGTCCTCTTAAGAAAGTATTTGTTTTTTTAATTGCTCAGTCAGAAAATATGTGATTTTGTTTTCTTGAATGCAGACACAGCTATGTCTCCAAAGATCACTGGGGAGCTTCTGCGGCTTCTTCGGCAGGCGATGAGGAGTTGCAAATATTTCTCAGAGCCGATCCACGCTTACATAGTCCCATCTGGAGATGCACATCAGGTATGAGAAAAAAACATGCACGTTATTTACACAATACTTCCCAATTTAAGTATAATTTTATGTATACCTAGAGATTAGGCTAAAATGTATGGAGGGAATTTTTGCTGTGCCTAATTCGAGAGCATTTTGTATTTTTTATTCAAAACTTTTAATGTTTGTGCTTACATTTTTATTTCAAAAGCAGGACTTTACATCTTTCTTCTCAAAACTTGTAATGTTTGTACTCACAATTTTAAATATTCACTGTGCTTTCTCAAACCTTTCCTCCTGGCACTCAAAATGTGTCTCTGCTCGGATCAAACCTCCGCTTACAAAACCCACAGACATAATAAAAGAGTAGACCCACATTGGCTTAAAAATAGTTTATTTTGTGGTTTGGTTCCCAACGTAAAAGCTGCAGTATGTAACAATATGTTGTTGTTTTTTTTACACATCTGTTAAATCTGTCAATGTGTTGTGATTGTGTAACATAAGACAGACACTGTGAAAACATTTAGCTCCTCTCCCTCCTTGCTGTGGTGCTATTGCCATCTTCAGAAATACACAGTTGGATCAGAAGCAACCAATCAGAGTCAGGAGGAGGGTCTTCTCGCTGTCAACCACACTCGTGTAGGCACTGACTGTAAAACGCTGATCTGAGCCTGCTTTTGTCTTGCAGAGTGAATACATTGCACCATGCGACTGCAGACGGGAATTCATCTGTGGATTCAATGGTTCTGCAGGTAATGCTGTGCTTAGATGTGAGCAAGAAGCAAGCAGTCGCTCCAAGCGTCTGCTGAGAATCACCTGCTTTTAATCTTTTCATACGTTCAGAAAGACTTCCAGGTTTATATCTGTTCTCATCTTCGTCTCACTGAGTCCAGCACCCGATCTTACTGTTGGATTATGTAAAAACCGGTCCGTTTAAAAAAATTTTTTGTTGAGACAAGCCTCGCTTCAGAAGCAAGCATCTTTCGTAATGGAGCGAAGACGAGCTCACTGGTTATCTTCTACTGTAATCAGAGATTTTACCGTTTAAAACTGTGTAACACGGCTCCTCAGACCCGGTCAGTTCGAATGTGATCCTGTGTGTAACAAAACACAAAGGTAAGCAGCTCTTTCGTTCTGCTTCATTATTCAGGAACAGCCATTATCACAGAGCAGCACGCTGCCATGTGGACAGACGGACGATATTTCCTCCAGGCCAGCCAGCAGATGGACAACAACTGGGCTTTGATGAAGATGGGTGAGCCTCCTCATTCTTAAAAAGAAGGGTCGAATTAATAATAACAAATAACAGCATTGTAAGCATCTTTAAAACCTAAGTTAGCTGTAAAATTCAAGTTGTACCGTGCTGCTTTTACATACTTCCAGGACTGAAGGAGACACCGTCACAGGAGGACTGGCTGATCAGCGTCTTGCCAGAAAACTCCAAAGTGGGAGTAGATCCTTGGATCATCGCTGCTGGTATGAGACGTTGGTTTATTCCCTTTGCCTGTCAGGCTTCCTGTAGCACCTCAGAGTGACATTTAAGATGATGCATGAAGCTGAATTAAGACCCACCTCAGGGGCCGTCGTTAATCCTACGGCCTCCAAGACGAATGTTGCTTGTTGAGACAAATTGGTACAAATTAATTTCAGTGTAAAGTACGACTGTTTTAAGTTTTTATTTTAGTAATCATATTCTCTGCTGATCATTCTGATGATTAATTGAGTATTCGAACAAAAATGTAAAATTCTGCCATAGTGGCAGCCGTAGATATTGGCCCAAATTTTCTAATCTGCACATCCTTATCAATTCTGTATCTTAGAGTATAAAAATTAGGAAAATACCATCTGACGATCACAACCAGGTGTTGAATTCTCGGTCGAGCTGCGGGAGCCACTGCTTGTGTTTTTCTTCCTTCCACTCCTCTTTTCTCGGTGGTAAACACAACACCATGGTTTCTCTTTGACGGCATCATAGATGCTTTCTGCATTTCAAATGCAGCCTGAAAAACCGACAGCTTCCCTTGGTCTCTGACCAACTGGCTCATATGCACAATTTGGAGGTGTGTGCTGTTTTCTCCAGCTCCAAACTCGCCTAGCATGTGCACTCTTCCCTAAAAATATCTGATGAATTGTAGCCAGAGATGTGTTTGCAAGACACACGCCATGAATAATGAACCACTGACGGCACCAGACTCCTCTGTGCAGACGTTTTCCAGTCCTTCCAGGAAGTTACAATGGCAACTATTTACGCAAATCCCCTCATTATTCGGAAATTTTGTGCAGACTTGCGATTCTCAACTATCATCACAACTTTTCCGCAAATATGACCAGTGCCCTTAACGCTTTCTTTATTTCATTCTATTCTGATCACTGCAGCTCGGCTGAATTTTGACCAGTCGCTTTCGCCGGATCCTAATTTAACTTCCTGTCTTATGACATCTCTGCGAGACAAAAGCATGAGTGGCACGAAACTGTAACATTTGCCGTTTTTTTTTTGTTTGTTTCGTTTTGAGTTTTTGCAAAGAAAAACATTTTTAGATGTGCTGTTAGGAGTTGCTGAAACTGTGCTTATGCACTTCAACACATATTTAAAATAAATTTTTATTGTCACAGTAGAAAGAGCAAATGGTCAGGGAGGAGACATTAGACCAGAGGCCAGCAGTGGAGCGATGAGGCAGGGTCTTCTCAGGTAAGGAGGGATTATAACGTGATGAGATAAAGAGGAGGAAAGGAAAAGTTATGTGCAGCAATTTCAACTTTTGTTTAAGTCAATGTTCTGGCAAAAAGAAAACTTGAATAAAATTCACAACTTTTTGATAAAAGTGCAGCAAAATCAGTGATTTTATGCTGCAACAATCACACAAAAAACATTGCAACATTCTGGAAGGACTGGTGTTTTCACCATCAGCATCATCATCATCAAGCACGGTTTCACCACTGATGCTTTGTGTATGTTTAAAACCGTCATCAGGAACTCCCTCACTCCACTACGAGTAATCGGGAGCGCGCCCTATGAGTCCCTGCTGAAACCAACTACGTTTGTTTTATCTTTTTTTTTCTAATGTCATGTGATGTCATACTGCCGTTTTAGTCCGGTGTGACAGTGACCTTAAACCATATCGAGTCATTTAAAGAAAAATAAAAAATTATATTAAAAAAAGATAAAAGCGCATCTTTTCTAAGAAATACTTGTGCACAAAAACTTGTGATGTTGTGTTTCAGACCAGTGGAAGAACATGTCCAACGCGCTGACCAGTGCTGGCCACTCGCTGGTGGCCGTGCAGGACAATCTGATCGACGTGGTCTGGACGGACCGGCCAGAAAGGCCGAGCACGCAGCTCCGCACCCTGGGACTGGAATACACCGGTCAGGCATCGACACTGCTGCTCCACGCAGGATTAGTTTACAATAGTAGAACGAGGTTATGTTTGAGTCTCAAAAATAGTTTTACAAATAAGAAAAAAAAAAGTCTTCCCTCGTTGTTTTTATTGTTTTAAAACATTCCATGTGCGATTACTGTCTGGGTAGTACTCGGTACTCTGGGTTGAGGATGCTGTCCTACCTGCAGGTATCTCCTGGCAGGACAAAATCACGACGCTGCGAGGCAAGATGACGGAGAGGAAGATCAGCTGGTTTGTGGCTACAGCTCTGGATGAGATCGCATGTACGTTAAGTTGGCAGAAATGCATCAGTTTTAAAATAGTTAATCACAGTCGAAGCTCCTAGTGATGCACATTTGTCTCAAATAGTCTCTTGCTGGAGATTCTTTGATCTGAGGATTTCAGTCGCCCACTAAAATGCCGACTTTATCGGGTTTGAGTCAGTTATTCAAGATTATTATCAATGACAATGGCAGTTTGATAACAAGAGTCGTGAACAAACCAAATCATTTTCCTTTACGCATACTCTGATGGTGGGTTAAAATGTAAATATTGCTACCTAATTTTGCTTATTTTCTGGTTTTGTTGACTTGATTCGGTGCGTTTCATTTTTCAGGGATTTTCAACCTGCGAGGTGCAGACATTAATTACAACCCAGTGTTTTTTGCGTACGCCATCGTGGGAATGAACTCCATAAGGTAACGGCATGACGTCGCAGCCGCGAACTGGCATCAACTCTAAAGCTACTGAATTGCGCTACAAGTGCTATTGTTGTAAAAACTTGATTTTTATAACAGAAGAAACAACAATTATGAGTTATTATGGCTACATAGCTAAAGTAGATATGTCAGTGTGACGTAACCAGGAAGTATGTAGAAGAGGTTTTATTTCACCTAAATAAATCCTCTGAAGTGAAATAAAGTAGCTAAAAAGCTGTCAAAAATTACATTATATTAATATCCACTCTTAACTAATTAATATCTAGGAGTCTGGAAAGGGTTTCAAAATCTTTTTTATGACTTTTTAGACTTCAGGCCTCAACTGCCTCAGTTTTGTAATTGCATTAAAACATTTGAATATGACAGAAACACAGAAATAGAATAAATACATAAGGGGTAAACACTTTTCCAGTCACTTTTTGCACAAGTAACTAGATATTTTCTTAGCATTTATGCATTATTATTATACTGTATATGTAAATGTATAAAGTAGAACCTATCTTTAAAATTAAAGCAGTGCATCAGTATTTTATGAATCTTCTTTATGAATGAATTCTTCCCCCTCACATCCATCCTTGCTTTTAGGCTTTTCGTGGACCTGAAGCGGCTGTCTGACCCGGTGGTGCGGGACCACCTGCAGCTGGACTCCCCCAGCCGGCCCGAGCTGAGTGTCCAGACCTTCCCGTACGAGTCTGTCTACACCGAGCTCCAGGCGATCTGTGCCGCGCTCGGCCCCAAAGACAAAGTGTGGATCTGTGACAAGGCCAGCTGCGCTCTTACGCAGGTCGTCCCAAAGGTGAGAGAAGACTGGACGCTTTGTTCAGGACACGATCAGAAAGGGAAGTTGAACTCAGTTCTTAATAAGTGAAGTTGAACTCAGTTCTTAATAAGTGAAGTTGAACTCGGTTCTTAGTAAGTAGGGGAAGCTGTTTGTTTACATCCTCATAGCAGCTGTTTCAGGTTCATGGCGATTTGTGTTGCAGGTTTCAAAGACGTTATAGGGAAAAAATCCCACATGCATCTCCAGGATATCAGTTTTGAAGTTATTTTTAGATGTACAACAGTTAACTCATTTCTCTAGCAGTCTGCACAAAAAAGGCTCACTTGTTGATTTGCTGATAATTTAACTAGCATACTTAAAAAAAATATGCACTAAAATTGTTCTGAACTTTAAAAAAAATTTAAAAACGTTTTTTGAGCTTAGTTTTCTGTGCAATCATTAAATTAGAACAATTTGGATTGTAATTATTAGAATTAAATCCTGAGATACTTGGGTTTTTTTTTATGAATTGTGTATGATTTATTTCTCAGCTAACGTTCGTTCTATGTTTAATACATTTTTACTTCATTTACATTAAGGTATGTATCAAAGCATTTATTTCTTTTTTCATTTCACAAATAAACATCAGTTGGTGTATATATTAAAACACTGGGACTGATAGAAGGTGTATTTTCTTTTTTTTTTTTTTACTTGTCGATTAAATTAAATAAAACAAAAAGGGAAAAAAATGATTCAAAACAAAAGACTGATTTGTGTTGTCTCTTAATAATGTGTCTTTTGTCATTTAGGCTCATAGGACTCCGATTCCCTACACTCCGCTCTGCCTCTCCAAAGCCGTAAAGAACGCCACCGAGATCAAAGGCATGAAAATGGCCCATGTAAGAGATTTTGAACCTTAAAAAAATGTAATTTACATAAAATTTGAGCCATTGATTTCCTCTTTAATTCAGTTCTGTTTAAAAAGTCAGATGTTTTTTTTTTTTTTTTGTTATTTCTCTCAACAGATCAAGGATGCTGTTGCTCTTTGTGAACTCTTTGCTTGGTTGGAAAAGGAGGTATTCTTTTTCACAAAACCAATCTGTCAGTAAAAAGTTTTACATAACTGGAGACTCACAGGCAAGGGTTAAGCCTGGATCAAGATTGGGTCTTTTGGTTCTTTGATACTGGGAACACTTTGTTCAAGTAGATGCCTTTACGTCACTTAGTTCCACTCAAACCTATAAGTGTGCCAGTGTTGTTTTTTCACTCCACTTGTCGTCGCTTCGGCGGCTGTTTCCTAGATCCCCAACGGCAACGTGACTGAGATCTCTGCAGCCGATAAGGCCGAGGAACTCCGCAGGTGATTTTCAGTTTTCCGTGTCCAGTTTGTGACGTCAGTTCAGTTCACTTTGTGTCGCCTTTAATTCCACAGAAACCTGAAATGTTCCAGGTCTGAATAAGTGCTATAAAAGGAAAGAAAAATATATGTTTGAGAATTCTGCCCTGCTGTCTAAAATATCCATGCTTCCTTTCATTTCTTCATCCTTCTCTTTCCTTCTTTCTTTACTATAGTTTTCTAGCAAAAGCTTAAGGCTGTAGTAATATCTGCCTTACATTCATAGTAAACATTTGTATTCAGAATTTAAGATTGTTCTGTTGAGGACTGACTACTTTGGTACATTTGTTTCTGGAAAAGTGTGAAGGTTTGATATTAAAAAATGAATAGGAACCCTGATTTCTGCCTTTAAAAGATGTTGTGTCAGGACTTGTTAAATTCACCGATCATGAGCAATATCGCCCTCTACTGGACTTTTGAACAAAAAAACGTGTCCACTGGAGGTGTAAAAACACGTATTTTCATAAAACGTAGTTTTTAAATAAGCATATTTATTTCAGCATAATTCACTGACAGTGGTTTGTAATTTAGATTTTTCGGCGCGGTTTAGCTTCCTAAAGCTTGGATATTTTAAAGCAGTGTGTGCAGTGAATGAATTTCTCTCTGTTTTTCTTTCCAGTCAGCAGAAAGACTTTGTTGGCCTCAGCTTCCCCACCATCTCCAGCGTGGGTCCGAATGGAGCCATCATACATTACCGGTCAGTAAGGAGACCAAACAAACAGGCAAAACATATTGGTGGAATAATTTTGACCTTTGACCCAACTAGCCCACAATCCCTTCTTGCAGACCCCTTCCTGAAACCAACAGAACTCTTACTGTGAATGAAGTTTATCTGATCGACTCTGGAGCTCAGTACATGTAAATATGTTGCTGTTACATATCAGTAGTTTTATGACATGCTTATATCTACTGAAATGAACGAACAAGACAATTTGTGTTGTGCGTTTGCCAGCGATGGAACCACAGACGTCACCCGCACCGTGCACTTTGGGACACCTTCCGCCTTTGAGAAGGTGAACCGGCTTATTGTTGTCAAAATGGGTTTAACGTATTGGTTCTAATGACCCAGTCCGTTGTAAATGTGGATAACTTTGTGTTTTATTCCACCTCAGGAATGCTTTACTTACGTGCTGAAGGGACACATAGCTGTCAGCGCTGCCATCTTCCCCAATGGGACTAAAGGTGAGCTCTGCTTCTCTAGGAGAGATTGAAGTCACTCATTTTGAACTATGATACTTTCTGGAAATCTATCTGGTATTTTCTTCTTCTTTTTAACTACAAATCATCAGTAAACTGGCATATTACTGAGGACTGGTGAAGGTTGACTTTTGCACAATGAAGATGAAATTCCCTACTTCACTTGACCTCATTTTGTACAACTTTCACTTTGATATTGAATTTTGTTTTGTAATTTTTTTTTGTCAAAAAAGTAAAATTTTGTTGATTATAATTGCACTATAAAAGCACTAAAATGATAAAACATCCAAAGAGGTGAATATGTTTTATAGGCGCTGCATGTACTTTGGATTTTAAAGTAGAAATCCTCAGATTTAAGATAACTACTTTAACAATATTACAACAGCTCTGTAATTAAATCTGAGCTGGAAGCTGCAGGTCAGACCCAGAGAGCTGCCCACAACATCATAACCACTTCCAGGGGTTCACACGAAGGCAATATGTTTGTAAAAAAAAATGTAGGAAATACATACTTTAATCTATAGCTTTTTCTCCGTGACTAACTGCGTCCGTGTGTCCAGGCCACCTGCTGGACTCGTTTGCCCGAGCTGCCCTGTGGGAGTCGGGACTGGATTACCTTCACGGAACGGGTCACGGCGTGGGCTGCTTCCTCAACGTCCACGAGGGGCCCTGCGGCATCAGCTACAAAACCTTCGCCGACGAACCTCTGGAGGCCGGAATGATTGTCAGCGATGGTACGACACGGGATGAGAGGGAGGAGGCGGGATTAACGCCACCAAACTCAGAGAGGCGGCGGACAGAAATGACACATTTCTAATTTTTTTGGTTTTATTCCTTTTGGTTTTATTCCTTCAACTGCGAGGCTTTGAGTTACTACATTCGGAGTCCTTGGAAATGTTTAGCATTTCGGGGTTTTATTAATAATTTTTCAGTCTTAGATAAGTTTTGGAAAAAATGAAAACTGAATATCAAACTAATTTTTTAAAAAAGAGAAAAAAAAGTCTGATTATTATCTATAATTTCTACTTTAACTTGTCATAATCAGAGTTTAACATTTAAGCTGTAATATTTTTGGAGATTTTTATATATATATTTTTAGTTTGTTGATGACGACCCGCTCTTGAATGCTCCCTTGTTAAAAAAAATCTAAATAACAGTGGGTTTTACATCACATCTTAACCGCCTGATCTGAGCAACCTCGGCATTAGTTGATATTTGAGATATTTTTGGACGTTCTCCAAACACAACCTTATCCTTCCCTTGTTTATGTGTCGTTTTTCTAGAGCCTGGATACTATGAAGACGGATCGTTTGGGATTCGTATTGAAAACGTGGTCCTCGTTGTTCCCGCTAAACCCAAAGTGAAAACATAAATATAATCTCAAAAATCAATAAAACACCACCTCCAATCATCATGTGGTGTAATTTCTGCCTTCTTTTCTGTTTTTCTTCCATCTGGGGTTCAAGTACAACTACAGGAACAGGGGGAGTTTGACGTTTGAGCCTCTGACTTTGGTTCCTGTCCAAGTGAAGATGATGAACACAGAGCTGCTCACCCAGAAGGAGGTGAGAGAAATGTACATCGAATACGTCGATTTTAGAAAACTGTCAGCGTCATATATTAGACACATTGAGTTTACTGTAATCTGATGTGACTCCAAGCAGAAAAATTCACAGCAAATTTAAACTTGTAAAACCAACTCTTGATTTTAACAGTCATTTACGGTGATGTTCGTGATGCACGATTAAATTAAGCAAACGCTTCGAACACGTTTCCGTTTTCCTCAGAAATGTTTTGCTGTCGGTATCTGCGGTTTCCGTCGACCGTACAACTCCACGATTTGACATTTCCAAAATAAATTTGCTTAACCGAAACGCACAAATTTTGAAAAAAATAAAATATATTCTAGTATTTCTATAAAATGTCTTGAGCTCATCCAAATTAGTTTATTTCACAAAACTGCACAGGAAACACTTTTTTCGCGCCACATGAACAACAGCATGTTGCCACCAGCAAAAACCACTAAGTAGAACCGACAGGAAGTAGTCAGAAGATCATGTTCTGCCATGTTTTTTTATGTCTTATAGCGTGAACAACTTATTCCAGTGTGATTTTTTTTATTTTATTTATTTATTTATTTTTTCGCGTTTCCTACGTAATGGAAACACTTGTCTTTTCGGCATTAATGGGACATAGACAAAGTTTTGCACACATTTAGCAATGGAAACGCAGCCGGTGCACCGGCATGTGACATGTCCTCATGGCTTCTCCACCCTTGTGTCCCCGCAGAAGGACTGGGTGAACGAGTACCACCGGAGGTGCAGGGAGGTGGTTGGTGCAGAGCTGGAGCGGCAGGGCAGGATGGAGGCTCTGCAGTGGCTCGTCAGGGAGACGCAGCCCGTCGTCTGAGGACTCCACGTCCTCTCCGCCTCCGGCCGCTCAGTGGCTGCTCTGCGATAACCGTTTCACTTCTTCTCCCCTCTTGTCTGTGATCCACGCTCTGCTTGCCTTTTTTAAACAATGCCACCAGTTTTATTAAAACCTGTTAATAGTCACTTCAGATTCTTTTTCTATTTTATGTCTCGGAAAATGTGACGGTGATGTTTTTGAAGATTTCGCCAATCCTTTCCATTAAAGGTACAATGTGCAAAATCGACTCTGTCGTCAAAGGTGTTTGTAAGTTGTTTCGTATTGAATTTATTAGCTTAGTTTTAGTTTCTAAATTTGAGGAAACGCAGTGGAGCAATGCCGACCGATGGCATGGCTCCCTAAACCATCCCTGACTGGAAACGTCACCTGGATTCTGCACCTCTCCCCTCCTCCTCCACTTGACCTTGATTTCCAAATAAAATGCAACAGCTCCTTTAATCTGAAATGAGGATTTTGTACCACTTAGTCCAGCTAAGTTCAGAAGCTAACGTCCTGGATATGTTTAACTATTGAATTCATGACTCCAGCAACGTTCATGTCTTTTGAATCTCCCTCCGAGCTCTTGAGAACCTTTGGCTTTTTTTTTCTTTCTTTGGCTAATTTCTCTCCCAATTTTTCCTTTCACACAACTTTCCACGAATGCTTAAATGCAGCACTTTGTGTACCTGGAGCTTCTTGTGTTTTACTCTTCTGTGGAGCGTGTCAGTATCTGCCTGCTGGACAGCTGTGCAGTCAGCAGACTTTCCCATGATTGTGATAAAATGCTTCTGTATTAAAAATCTAATCTATTTCTTTGCTTTTATAACCAATCAAGCTAAACCTGATGAAGGGTCACAGCCAGTCCTCCTCCTGACATGAATAACTCCAGACTCTGTGCATCATGTTGGTCACTGACAGAACCAAGGTGTCACTGTTTTCATAACAACAACATAATAAATGTTACAATAATTGTTTTATTAGTGTTTACACATGAGTTGTATTTAGGCTCTATAACAAGGTATTTTAAATCAATTAATCTAAAATAACTAACTTTTAATCAGTCCAAATTAACATGGCAAAACACTGGGCTGCGAAGCAAAAACTAGACTTAAAAGGAAACGATAGGAAAACATGTTTATTGTACCACAACTATCCATTTCAATGTTCTTTTCTAAAAGAAAAAGCTAAGTTAATGCATTTGTCCTTATGGAGATAGGTTGTGGGATTTTTTTTTTCCCGTTTTAAATATAAGAATTATACGACCATGACTACCATTTTGAGTCCGGGTTACCATAAAGTTAAAACTTTTTCCCAGGCTCTTGCGTTTTTACTCTGCGTTAATTAAACGCAAGATGAATCCTTTAACCTACAAGGTTCTGATACTGGACAGCCGACAAAGCTACAGACGAGATTAACTTCATAGCCAATACTTTTCTTCTACAGCTGCATGTAAAACATGGGAGGGTCCAGGATGAATCCGCTGCTCGGGTCGCTGGCGTACTCCCGTAACGACGGCGGCATTGTCGGCAAAGTCTGCTGCTGCGGTCTACCGCTGGTGGTGCTGGTGGCTTTTTTGTGTTCCTCCTCCTCTTCCTCGTTCAGTCCCACCGGCAGAGGGTTGCTGTAGATGAAGTAGACCCTGGAGTTGTCCTTTGCAGCCTCCGGTCTCCTGAAGAACGCCAGAGGGTTGACGAAGCTGGTCGACCGCTTCACAGCTTTGACCGCCACCGGATTTTCCGGCTCGCCGCGAGTCACGGCGCTCTCGTATATAAGGGCTCTCTTTGACTGCCTGAGGGAAAATTCCACATTTAAATTTACAGCACAGATCCCTTCGTATTCATAAACTCACTGTGAAAAAGGTGAACCGAGTAAATACAAGCAATGGTTTTTAAATGAGGATTCCTTTATTGGAGGGGAAGCTAACCTTTACTTTTAAAAAAAAAAGTAATTTCCTCTTTTATTAAACCATGAATTGCCTGTAAGTAATGCACAGTCACATAGAACCTGCCTGAGGGCAAGAATTAGATTTCAGGAGGCATCATAACGCTTCACAATCTTAAAGCGGCAGTGTTATTTCCAGGCACTGAGTGTAGCACAGTCAGCTTAACGTCTTGAAACTGAGTCTCTGTCTCTTTAAGAAGCTCCTGCTCTTGCCGACACTCTTCCTTCTACTCCTCACCACAACAACATTTCTCCATTTAGCCTTTATCAACATTTCCACCAGCATTGCACTGAGAATTAGCTTCCACTAGCTCAGCAGACGGGCAGCTCCACCAGGTGTTTGCTATTTGCTGCAGGCCTCATTGCCACAGTTAAAGTTAGTGTTCATTTGTCAACAATAAGAAAGCAACTTGAGGTAAATGGCATCCATAGGAGAGTTTCAAACAGAAAACCACAGCATGACAGACATGACATGTTAAAAACATTAGATAGCTGATTGATGCCTGTGGGGAAGTCTTCTGTGGACCGTCCAGACAGAAGCGAAACTGTTTTGAAAGATGACTATCATAAAACCACGGCTGCGATTTAGAAAGAGAACACCATGCGAAAGGGCTGAGGCCTGCTTTGCTTCTTCATGACGTGTGATTTCTGAAGTCTTCGGTTTGTAAACTTGTGGTTTACCTCACGTGAGTCATGTAGCAGAACAATCGTAATCGGTCAACTTCTCAATGGATCAGCAAAACAAAAATGAAAATTTTCTCATCACCTAAGGGACTTAAATCCGATTCAGACTCCGTTTCATGACCTGAAGCAGGTTGTTTCCAATTTGGCAGAATAAAAACCAATTCTGTTATACAGAGCACGTCAAAATCCCTCCACACAGCAACGTAAATGACTTATTGCCACCAAGGGTTGGCACAGCCAGTTAATACGGTTAATGGACCATCACTTTTCCACATTGGACCAGGCTGGTTTGGAAAGATTCTTCCCCTTAATAAATAAAATCATCATTTAAAAAGTGATTCTGTTTTTTTTTCCTTTAGTAAAGTTATCTTTGTCTATAAAATGTATTTGATGATCTGAATCATATAGGTGACAAAAAAGAAAAACATTTTATAAGGTTCTGTACAGTGTATGAAATTTTCTTAAACTCATTTTAAAAATTTCTGAAGAAGTTAATGGAATTGTCCTGCCTTTGTAAAAATGAAATTTGGATAAAGATTAGACTTTTTTTGTCTTTTTTTGCTTTCAACATAGGCCAAACTTTCCATCTTAGAATCACTTACAACTTTCAGCTATCTAATGAATCGGTTAATTCTCCTCCTGATTATAAAAGTTCATTCTTACAGTCAGACAACTTAAAACGAGTGTCGTGTTTAACAGAACAAACACCCTGCGTATCGAGAAAACGCCAAAGATTGAGCGTCAAGCGTTTAAATCAGAGAGACGGAGCTCCAGGTACATCAGCGTGTCATGCCAACGTCGACCTCTAACATCTTAAAGGTGTGAAGGAGACTTTGCTGACCTGCTGCGGCTGTAGCAGATGCTGACGCAGTACAGGCCGGTGACGGCGAGAACGAGCGAGGCCAGGCCGATGAGGACGATGTTGAACACTCTGACCTCTGGGGTGCCACAGAAAAACAAACTAACATCTCACAGAAACTCCTCTGTTTGAAATCATTTCTACGTTTGCTCTACCCACCAAACACGGGGGCGTCCGCCTCCCCGTCCTGCGATTCGAAACCTATCGTCCTGTTCAGATGGAGTCTCTCCGCCATCGGGGCTCGGCTCATTTTGCTGCCATCGGCGTCCAAAGCTGGGAAGAAAGACTCCTCCGAGTCTCCCCTAGCCAGATTCAAGAGAGATCCCCGACCATGTGACTCAAGCGGTTCGGCCGCTGCCATGGCGACACCCTCCCATCTTTTGTCAGTTCCAGTTGGACACTCTCTTTGCTGCCCGTCCGCTGGCCCGGCCTGTTTACTGCTCATTATTCTGCACAGCTTTCTGGGGGCACAGCGAGGGGAGGGAGATGCCATGCTTGTTACACTGTAATGGGATTTGAGTGGTGACCTAGAACCAGTGGGTTTGCAAGCTTCCATCCACCAAAACAAAAAAGTCATGCCGTAAACAGTAAACACAAAGTTTGTGCGGCTTGTGCGTTCAAGTCGCCCGGAGTTGTAATGCATGAAAAGTGACACAAAGCCAAAGTTAACTTAAAATTTTTATACCTCAGTGATGAAGTTGTATTTATTTATTCTACCATCAACCAGTTTTTAAATATTATTTTCATATCTATGCAGAGTATCTGATTTTGCTCCCTAACTCGTGGTACTGAACTGCATTTCCCACTTCTTTTTTTTACTCTTCTTGATGTTTACCTCGTCCTTGTGTGTTTTTTCAAAGACAGCGGCTCAGTGAATTATTTTAAACTAACAGCATGATTTTACAAACTCTCAGGAAACAAAGCTCAATAGCTCCAACAGTCCAAAACAAGTGAGCAATAAGGGAACAAAGACAACCTTTTATTATGTTTTTTTTTCCCTTTCTGCTTCAGGTCACGATGAACCAGGATAGACATTATGTAATATACCAAAGTGCCTAATTAAACTGATTTTATTGTGTTGTTTTAGAAGCTGCCACACAAAATGAACCAGGAAAGCGTCTTAGGTATGAAGTCTGTGTGCTTACAAAAAAACATCTCGAGTCACTTTAAACAGGATAGAGATACAAGAGAAGAAAACAGGAAAAAGTTATCAAAATTTAGGCTTGAAGAAAGTAGAACCTCTGTCATTTCTAACATTTTATCTATTACTACTCCGATCGATAATTATTTCGGAAACAACGATGAAGACAAGACTGTTTCAGAAAAAAATCAACTATGTATCAGATTCCTAGAATTTAAAGGCCATTTATGTTTTATGTTAACAGAAATTATAATGTACTTTGCTAAAAAAAAATTACCACTTTTCTTTGTTGTGCTAATGATTTTAATTTGTAAATGTGTAAGTCATACATTCTTGAGATGTTTACATTTTTAAAGTTCTCAGATCAATCCAGAACGAGAACTTTTTTATCTCCTGCAGGTATTTACGTGTCTTATCCACTGGGTGGCACTGTTGGAGCCAAAGTTGACATTTTAAACAGTATTTCGGTTTTTCCAAACTCCTGTAAAGAACCACAGGCTTTTATTATGCAACACTAACGACTCACATTACCACAGAGTAAGATATACTTCCTCTAGACCGTATGAAGCGTGAAAGCGTGATGGACAAGCAGCTCATTGCTGCAGCTGTCAGCGCTGCTGCGTTGCAGCAACAAGGTTCAAATCCTCTCTGCATGGTGTTAGGTTGACCCCAGGGACCCTTTGAAGTCACTGAGAACCAGCTCAGTGACTGCAGACTGACAAATGGTTCACACTGTAGCTTTCTGCAAACAACGATGGCCTTCATCAAGCACTTTGAATTTCAAATGTTGTATTTTTGCAGCTCATTAAAGTATCTTGTGGAAACAGAGGAGTGTGTGTTGGATGTACTGCGTGTTGCTGTCGGCCCCTTTTATGAACTTACTAAATAACTATTTATATTTGGTTTAACAGCTTGCAGTTAGCTGAACAACAGCTTCAATGTTCATGAAACACATTAAAAATAATTAAATAGTTACATTTTGAAGCTATTCAGACTATGGATGTTACACGTCCTTCCAGTGTTTCGGCTGCATTATGTAACTTTCACAAAAAATATATTTTTTACATATTTGTTTGTGGGCTGTGTGAAGGTTTTCTATACGTTGACACGCTAGTCACATCAGACCGGTACCAGCAGTCTGGTACCAGTCTCGGTGTTTTATGGTGTGTTTTTAAAATTGGTACATTTTTCTGTGAAGCACTTGGAACAAACTCGCCTTTGTGGCGCCATTTTTGATGCGTAAGAATAGTGCATGACATAATTGATGTCATCCTCGTCATTTCAGTGAGTTGTCTTTTTAATCTGTGCAAAACTCATTTCTTTGGCACTAAACTCCAGGACCTCACAGTCTGGAAACCACTGCAGGTGCAGCTGACTGATCACCTTCAAGACAGTTTCCTCCACTAGGTGTCAGACGCTGACCATCCAAATGAACTTTACTTGCGTCTGAAGCATTTGCCAGTTGAGTCTTTCCACAAGAGTTGTGTCAGTGAGTGGAAGATGAAACTTTGTGGAGATAAAGAGGCTGGAATCTGAGCTTGTTTGTCAGAAATTCATTAAAATTTGAACAGACAAAAAAAAAAATCCAGTTTGGAATGATGTGACGCTGCTTTTATCCTTGAAAATCCTATAATTTGTGAACCATTTCCAAAGCAATTCAGTAAATAATTGGGACAAAACCTCTCCGCAGAGATGTAAAAGACTCGTTGCATCGCTTCACGGTCACTGAAGCAATTTTGTTTCCCGTCAGTGATCACATATCGGAGCGTTAGCCCTGTCCAGACCTCTAACGTACTAAAACACAATAAACTCACACATAAAACATTGCGGAAAAAGTTTTAAAAGGTCACAAGAAGTTTAACTCTCACATCTGCCATCACCCCCCCCCCTCCGCCCCCCACCCCGTGACTTTTTCCACTTTTACTGTGTTGCATTCAGACTCAGCAGTAAGGAGTATTTTGAAAGTAATGTCAGTTTTCAGGACGTGGAGAGTAAATGTTTAATGTAGCAGTTAATACAGCAGCCGATCCACCAGCAGCACCTCACTTATCAGCGCACCTTCCTCTTCGTGCAGAGCCTCATCATTTCTCGCCTCCCGTGTATGAAAATCCCCCCACCACACATTAAGAATCGAGTTTGAGACGTTTCTTTTATGGAGGGGCTTATGGAGATGAAGTGAGTGAGATTTAAACATCACTCCTCTTCCTCTCCACCCCCTTCTCTGTACGTTCCCACTGTGAGATTTATTTATTTTTTTTATTTTTTTGGAAAAAAAGTCTGACATCGCCTCCCTTCCTCTCTCCCAGGTTTGCTGTAACGTAACGTTGCAGAAGAACAACAAAGCCGGTCGCTTTTATGTTCACGCATCGGCGGAATCCCGAATTTCATTTCTGCTTTAACTTGTAAAAAACCAATCAGTCATCTCTAAAATAATCTCCCCTTAAAGCCCTGCGGACTCTTTAAAGACCAGCGGGGAGAATTCCTGCCCCGTCCCTCATCGCTCAGCTTCACCCCTTCTCACCCTGCGGTCCATTCTGATGCCCCCCACTCCCCCGCCCCCCCGCCCCCCGCTCCCCCCTCCTCTGTGTTTATCCAGAGGCTGGTGAGGAATTAGGGTTCTGCTGCGATCCATTTCTTCTGACGTGGTTCAGCGGGAAGGTCCTGCCTTGATTTATTGCCGTTGCTAGTTAAAGGTCTGGGAGAGAACCGCTGACTGCTCTCTGACAGTTTCTGACTCCAGTCATTATTCGGATGAGCGACCGTGTGACGCTTGTGAAGACAATAAAAGGAGCTACAGCTGATCAAAGTGTGTTTATGCGTGTGCAATAACTATGGGATTTATGGAATATAAGCTTTAATTATAACATGGGGTGTTTAGAAAGTAGGGAGCTTTTTGGGAGCGTCGTCTGGGCCAAGGGGGCGCAACCTGCGGCTACGGGGCCACAAGTTTGACCTTCAACGACGACTCTTAATTAATTACTTTGGAAAAAAAATGTAAATGAACGAGCTAATATTTTTTCTAAAAAATTAGATAAAGTAACAGACATGAGTTTTTAACAATTTATCAGCATATTTCTACAAAATTTGCATTGAATTTCCACACAGAATGACACTAAAAGTACTGGTAATGTGTCTTTAGAGATGATTTTCTTATCTTTTTTATTTTTTTAATTTTTTAAAAATAATATTCCATCCTACAAAAAAGAAAAAAAAAAACATGTTACTTAATTTAAATAAATAAAAAAAAATCCTAAAAATAGAAAGAAACTGATGGTTCTTTAAAAATGATAACAAATGTGCATTATTACAGATAGTTATTTAAAATAATAATAAAAGAGTTTTTCAAAACCTTTTTAAGAAAAGTGTTACACCACTTTTTGCCAAAAGTGGTGTAACAAACGCTGTTCTACACGGGTTTTACTGGTGTGAGAGGAAAAGTTACTCTTTTAAGTTGTTAAAGTTATCAAGTCCGACACAAAATGGAAAAATTTAATTCCTTTAAAATATTAAGTTTTCTTTAGTTCTGGATTCTTCGAAGAGCTACTCAAGATGGTGATGACTGTGGGCAAGAAGGATCTCCTGTAGCAGTCTGTATTACAATGCATTTGAAGTAGCCTCTGACTGAAGACACTCTGCTTTTCTATGTCAATCAAATTAAAAAATACTTAGATACTAAAAACTAATCTAGAAAACTTTGATATCTCACAGTTAATTTAATAATTTTTAAAGGGGGGGGTTATTCCTTCCTTATTTTTTCACATAAAAGGAAAAAAAAGGAGGGAAAAAACATAGGAAAGAATAAACTCCCCCCCACTAAAAATGAATAAATTGTGATATATCAACATTTTCTAGATTGATTTTTAGAAGCAGAGCTGATCACCGTCAAATCTGTCCTGTTGAGAAAGTCTAACCATCAAACATGGCGATTCTGCTTATCCAGTCATGTTTAAAACCAAGCATCACTTGGACCCACCATCAAAATCTCTACACATTGCTCTACATGTTTTGTTGCTCTATGACAAAAAAAAAAATAAAAAAATTAAACGCATTCAAATTTATGGTGACAAAATTGGGGGAAAAGAAGTTGAGGGACGTGGATGCTTTTTGATGCACTCTACGCAAAATAAGAACTTAATGGTGCGCTCAAATGAAATAACTAAACACAGGCACTTCTTAACAGGAGCACTGTGTGTTTTCTGATTCCTTTTGGGCTTCTACCACTCAGATCCCGAACGAGCCCCAAACTGAACTCCCATCCGTCACAGTTAGTGAGCAGGGCAGTTCATCCTCTTCGCTCAGCCTCGCCACAGATCGACGCGTCGTTGGCGGAGAAGCAGCAGCCTGCTGCATCCATGAGGAAACCCAGGCCTCGACTCTCTGATCGCCAGCAGCGAGTACCGCTCGGTAAATGGGACGGCGGGCTGCATCTGCAGCACGCACATTCTTTACTAAGAGCTGGAGCCGTCTAAAAGGGATTGCTAAACGCTGATGGATGTCCAGGAAAAGGAAGGAATTCAGGTTCCTCCAAACACAGCGGGAGAATTTCCAGTTTAGCTTCTACACTGAAGTGGCTTGAGAGTCTGAAAAGATTAGCTCATATCAGGGAAATATTTTTCAAAAGAGCGAGAGAAACAAGGGGAAGTAAAGCCAAATAACAGTGGAAAGGAAAAAAAGCAGCCGTCGGAGCAAAAAACGTTTAGGCGTTTGACAACTTTTCAATAATCCTTTGCCTTGACTGTGTGAAAACTGTTAACGTTTGGAGAGATCGTTCCTCATTTCCATGCATGAAATAAATAAAACGTACATAATTAAAGCACAGAAGCAGCATGGCTACTCTGAGTGAGTGAACTGTGTAAAAACCAGGCATTAGAATAGTTTTCTGTGTGAGTGACTGCGTTTGGATCGCAGACTGTTTTTTTTTTTTCTTTATATTTATTTCTCCTGTTTGGACATCTTTAAAATCCAGGGGTCATGTTTTATTATTTCTGTAAAACATATTTTTGGACCTATTTAAGAGACATTTCTACACACATTCAGATAATGATAATGCTCTTTTTCCAGAGCAGCTGCTGGCAGAGTAAGCTGGATTTCCCCCCACACTGTTAATCAGGTCAAGGCTCCTGTGCATGAGATAGTAATAATATAAAAAAGAAAAAAAAGAAAAAGAAAAGCTGCAGAGTCTGAGAGATAAATAACATGCCGCTAAGCCTGTGAGGCATTTATATTCTACCTGATTAACTGTACATTTAACTTTTCATCACGCTGTTTGTAACACAACGACTTCATCACTTCAGTTTGGCAAAGGGAAAAAAGAAAAACGGAAAGTTCCCATGACCTTTTTATCACCTGCCATGATAAAAACTGATTGCTGCCTCTGGGTTTTTTTTTGTCTTTAACCTCTAGTGCAGCCTCACGTGATCAATTCATGAAATCATTCCAGTATTATTGGAAAAAAACATGATCGATGCAACTGTAAAAAATATAGGATGTGATTTAATTTCCGTTTTGCGGCAATCAAATCAAAAATCAAAAATGCACACAGAGGTTTTCAGACATTCAGATTTTGAACTATACGATCCTCGATGCTGACGGAGAGTCTCACGATGCCACGGCTGCTGTACCAAAAAAGATCAAATATGCACATGAGGTGCTTCCATAGATTTCTGCTAAAGCAATCTTTCATCTTTAACCGTTTGCAGGCACAGACAGCAATAATCCAGAGGCGGCAGCATCAACCTCTGAATCAGACGACGTGCTTTTCATCTCCAGTCCATCGAGTCAAACGAGTCCAGAGCTGGAAAAGCAGAACTGGAAAAGGTTAGAGGCCCGTGTCACACCGGTGAGGTAGCAACCCAAATAGCATTAGCAAAGATTGTTTTAAGATTAATAGTGATTTATTAGAAATACAGGAAGAGATAAATGGCTGGTGCACTTTAAGTTCTCAGCTGGTTGTCGTGTCTGACCTCTTCTTGTTCTGCTCAGCGTCTGAGACAGAAAATGTTTCCTTTGGGAAATATAGAAATAAATGTGGGTTTATGACATTATCGTTAAATATATCTCTATATATATATAGAGGAGGATGAAACTGGAGAAAAAAAATCTTCTTTTCCTTAAGATGACAGTCTATCTTACCTTTTATTGAGGTAATTGTTGCTGCTGTTTTTTTTTTTTTTTCTAAATCAATCCACTAAAAATCACACACATCCATGAACATCAGCTGCTGTTTATGTGAAGTGAAAACACCTCTTCAATCAGAAAACTTTATGTATCCCTTTAGGGGCAATTAAGTTTACAGTCCACATCTTCAGACATCAGTAAATTCCCTCGGCCCAAAGACAAGAACGGAGCAGGATCAGGATCAGGATCAGGATCAGGATCAGGAGCCGCAGCGTTCAGGCTTCCCTTAATAGTCGAACAGAGCCGAAGAATGTCAGGCATCAGCGACGTGACTAACGAGGCCGCGAGGAATCCCTTCCTATTTATTCCACATTTAACGTAGCTCATGTCTTGTGCAAAACCCTGGTTTTCACAGGGGCGCGCAGTTTTACAGGAATACTTTAACCTTCCCTATGAGTCGGGTTCAGGATTTTATTGGGATTTTTTTTGTGTGTGTAAGATCCTCGAATGCAGATCCACCACAACAAGAAGATAACGAAAACCAAGATCTATTGAAGTAAGAACTAATGAAAACAAGGGAAAAATATATATAAAAATGACTAGAGAGCATCAGACTGGAACAATAACTATTCCAAAGGAGGATGCAGGAGACGACATGAAGGGAGAGAAAAGAAGAATCTGACAAGGAGGTAAAGAACTGGATGGCTTTCAGCTGCTGTGGAGGTGATTGGATGGCATGAGGATAAGATGAATCCTCTACAGCATAGCAACAACTACTTAAAGTGTAAATGAGCACAATGGGATCTAGCGGGATATAAATTAATCTCACATAAACCCAAAATGAAAAATATTAGGCATTAATCTAAAGGAAAACAACCCAACCCAAAACCGAGCCAGGTATCAGACAAATAAAAGAGTAGAGACTAAAACCCAAGGAAATACGTTTGTCTAATAAAAAGAGTTGGAGCAGCTTCTCCCAAGTATTGGTTGTGTTCTGCAAATAACTACAACCTCCAGCGTTCTCCACGTCTTCCCACCCGAAGCCCAAGAAAACATCCCAGCCTGGTTGAAATCTCCCTGAAGGCTTTGGGAGAGATGGCGTTCATGTCTGATAAAAAAAACCATAAAAAAACAGCCTTGAACTTTTCAGCCACAGTTACAGAAAATGTTTGGCACAGAAACTCGTGCGTCATAGAAATGCCGCTGCGTCCAAAGCGAAGCACGGCGATGGCAGCGTTGTTCTTTGGGATTAGTTTTCTTGAGAAGTAAAAAAAAAAAAGATCTAAAAGTAGGAAATAAAGATGGATTTCTCTTAATCTAAAGCATTAATTAAAATAAACCAAAGCAATGGTTTGACCAGGATTTTTTTTTTTGCAGTTTTAGTGCAGCCTATATATTTTTTTCTCCTTCTACTTGAGTAATATTATTTTAAAGTGAATGCCAGTCTTAGCTGAGAAAATGTTTTTGTAGCTCTAATCACCTGGTGTTATTGCACATCAGATTTGTTTTTTATTTAATTGAACTCACTGCTCAGTTTATGTTGAATGTAAGCATCTATATCTCAAAATCAATGTTTGCGCGTGTGTGTGTGATGGTTTCTTTAATTTCTATTAAAACAACACCTGAATAAACCGCTTGTGGTAGAAGCACGTTCTCTCTTTTTCGTCTTTCTTTTTCAACTTTCCTGGCGTATGAATCAATCTTTGGCTGTGCTGCGTTTGGTGGGGAAACTCCGCCACTTTTCTGTTGAAATGCAGAATAAAAGTGTTTGCTCAGGGATCTGCAAGCCGTCAGCAATCAACAGAGGTCAACGCCACTTGACCCGACAAAGCTCCATTCAGCCTCAAACCCACCGTCTCGCCGTGGCTCCACTTACAGAGAAAAGCTGACTTTATTGGAAAACAGAGCTTCACACCGTTCCCCAGAATCTCAGTGATGGACGGGAGGAGGGAAAAACATGCATAACCAAACACTGAAACAGTCAGTTTAAACCAAATACAGAACGAAACACAGACCTTTGAGCTACTACAGTTGATAAAATATTAACACAAATACAGGAAGCCCACATTCAGGTGTGCTCTTCAGACTTCGTCTAATTGCCATCTTTTCCATCAGCAATGTTCTAAACATCCGTGAGGAATCTTTAATAAATGAGTAATCTGATTACTGTAACCACCAGACCGTCAGACGGATGAGATTCAGTGGTAAGAGAAGTTTTCAGGAATCAGAGGGTTTAATCTCAGTTCTGGCAGCATCAGGGTAGGTCGTTGAAGCTGCAGCACAGAGAGACATGCGGCGGTTGATTAAGGCATAACGTCGACATGGACCGTTGTTCTGAAGGTGAAAGCCTCGCACCCCAAAAAGCAAACTCCTGCTGTCTTTATGTAAGCAGCTTTTGATGCTGGAGCTGTGAATAAAAAGTTAGATTACCAGGCAGGAACCTCGACTTCTGGAGGTCTGAGGACACCAAAGGCATCTGGAGGGAGATTCCAGCTTCTTAAGCAACGCTGGAGATTTACGATTAACACTTTCTCATGAAGATGTCTTTGTGGTTTCTCACTTCCTGGTTATCTGGATGTTGTTCCCCTCCCTACCAGCTGATTGGCTCTGTGTCTAACCAGATCCGCCTGCCATGAAGGTTTGTGACAGAGAACCCAAAACCAATTCAGGTACAAAGCTGCTTGACACGCTATTGGATGGCGTTTGCAAAAGCATCCAATCCAGCGGCACCATTCATGCTTCTGGTTGTTGATTGGCTGAAAGCCAAGAACAGATATAAAGAACACTGTTGATTTTAGCTGCTAAACTGCAGCTTAGGTCGTTTTCACTGTATGTATTTATGCAAAATAAGGTATGCTTGGCATTGGAGCTGTTGAAATAGGAAGTCATAAGAGGAGATATCGAGTATTTGCAGATTTCAGCTATTTAGTTTCAGCCGATGCCCATCTCCAGCAGGTATTGATCTGGAGACCTACCGTCCAACCTGGACAGGTCCATCACAGGGCAACACAGAGACATATGCGACAAACACTCTTCCTGCCACAATTTAAAGAAACCCATCAAGACCCCCGGGGCCGTGATTGGAACCCAATGTTGCAAACCTTTGATTGCTTTGTTGAGCTTTTACATAAAAAAAAAAAAATCAAATTCAGCTATTCCTCTGAACACCAATCTTTGAGTCGTCTAAACTACACACTTGACAAATTTCAAAAATATTTGGTCAGGCTAAAGAAGACACTGACTTCTTGAATCCCATCTTTCTGTGACGAACCAAACATCCAGACCTGGACCTGCATGCGCCTCACTGCACATCTGTGATAAGAGGAAAGAAAAGCTCTGTTTATATAATACCTCCAAGACTAACTATTCCCTTGTCCTCTTAAACGGTGCAGAGATTTATGAGCAGGACCACCAGCTCGTCTTTTAGCGAAGGCCCCAGACTGCTCAGCCATGTAATAGCGTGAAGGAAATAAAAGCGGTTTGCGATCGGGACAAAGCAAAGAGCTTTTTCATTTTCGTGTTTCAAACAGCTGCTCTTAAATAGGAAACTAACAAGATCTTTGAGTTCCTTCCAGACACTCCAGCGGGAGAGCTCTTGTGTAACCTCTCACAAGTCCCACAGTTAGACTAAATTAATGGTAAAGGGGGAAGAAAATATATATATTTTTTCATCATTAAAACCATTTCTTTTTCTAGCGGTTGCCGCTGCTTGATTAATGACGGGGTGTGAATATTGCAGATTGAACTACAATACTCTGAGGAATCAGTCAGTGTTCTGCACGACGCAGTGATTATTCTTTCCTTCGCGTTACCTTACTCATCTGAAAACTATTCCTATACATCCAATAAATTATGGCTTTGGAAAACACCCTCCTGCTGTGTGATGAGAACTGGCTGCAGGCTAATGCAAGTTAATAAACTATCAGTCAGCAACACCAGGTTTTGGAAACGTCTACAGTCTCATTTCTTACATATAGATTCATCAATGTCTGAAGCCCATTTAGTCCCCATATTAAATGAAAAATCTCTGAAAACTTTTCTCTGAACATAGACCAATACCTGGATTTTTAAAAACCTGGAGCCAAATGCATGTCTGTGCTTTTTAAAATTTTGAAATAAATGCTTTTCTAAGATCTTGGTTTTGATTTTCTGAAGGCGCTCTGCTTCGTAGATTTATCTCCCACAGAAATCCCCAAGCAGAGCAGGACAAGCAAACGCAAATGTTAACATTTTGATGACCTTCAGTTTAGTCATTTTAGCCTTAAGTGCTAAGCTAAACTTTGTAATGAATTTTTTGGATTAATTCTTTACATAAAAAATGTTAACATAATCGATTAGGCAGATATGGGAGCCTGCCACATTTATCGATTGCGATTACAAGACGGAGAGATGTTTGTGAACGCTGGAGAGAAAGTAGAAATCATCAGCAGAAAGACTGATTCAAATGTTCCATCGACTTACATTTTATGCCTTTAGTATATTTAATTTGCCTGTTTGTTACATCTACACAGGTGTCCATCTGTCTTCAGGTGTGTTTCTGAAGACAGGTGTTTGGTCTGTTGTCCTGGCTGTTGAAGAACTATAGAATATTTTGAACCAATTTATGAAAAAGTTTCCAAATCCAAATTCATTCAAACTTGCAAATAAAAGATTTCCAGTTAACTCAATGGGAGTTGTTGCAACAAAGGTTGATAACATCAGTAATTAAGTTTTCTGGGATATTATTTACCTTTTCCAAATATTGTCAAGTTCTTTTTCCATTAATACATGAAAACATCATTTGAAAACTGCAGAGTTGGTTTTTTTTTGTCTGGTATTCACATTTTGTTTGATGATCTGAAAGATTCAAGTGTGACAAAAAAAAAAAAATCCAAAACAGAAGAGACCAGTGAGAGTGGAAACCATCTTTACAGCTTTTTATTGTTGTACCATAAAGTAAGCAGATGCCACCAACACGTTTACTTTATTTTCTATTTTTTAGAAGACGAGATAACAGGGCAGTGAGATCAGCAATATTTTTGACATTTTGTTCTATAAAATTATATTTTTTTAACATATATTTATTTGAAATGCTTTCTGGGACTCTGTCCGCTCTCATCCTCTGGAGCGGACGCTCTGGGCCTGGTGTTAATTATCATGATTCATTATGACTCAAGCACTGGAATCTACAGTGGACGTTTCAAATGAGCCAAGACCTACACTACAACGTATACGATGATTTTCCGCGTGCTTACATTTAGTCCACACTCTCTTATGCATTTCTCATCCTCGAAGGAAACTGGCTGATAGATGTCAAACGCTGCATTCCAGCGATTTATGTTTCAGCCATCTATCTGTTCTTCCTTTCTTCCCCCCCGCCCCCCTTCCTTCCTTTTCGAACCTTGGCGAGATTTCTCACTGGAAACCACACGCTGGCTTCAAGAGTGCCCACATGACAAATAAAGACGACCCAGGGAAAAGATGTCTGGGAAAGATGTCACCAGACACTCCGAGGGGAATCATGCGTGTGTGGGATGCAGGAGCCGTGGCCCAAAAATAGAGTGGTCTTGTGTGGACACGGTCAGAGGAATGCGGCTCTCCACATGAGATTATTTTCACAGGACGGACACGGGAAAGAAGCAGGAATCCTGCGAACGCGCCAGCCGTGTTACGTCTCATCGTTTGTAATGTTTTGGAAGAGGCTGGCATTTTATTCGGACCTCGTCATTAACTGCTTGTTTCAAAAAAGACAAATACGGGACACGTCAGCGACAACATTTAGATGATGAATTAAAGCTTTAAATACATTAGGAACATGCTGGCTAATGTGGTGTAGGATTTTATAAAAAGATAAGACACAAATGTCAACATGCTCCTTCAGCGACTCCAGCACGGCATGTCTTCCAGTAAACTGTATTTAACCCAGCAAACTGTTTTTATTCTATTAATCATCTCATAACCAGGTGGTTTTAATATTTCTTTGCATTCTGAACTAATTTGTCTTCTTCTGTTTACATAGATTAAAGTGAATCTTATTTACCTTAAAATAAAGTTTAGGATTTCTGGGCCATCTGGATCCTTTAGCTAAAGGATCCACAGCTTGTGGGGATGTTATAAGACATCGAAAGGACGAATGTATCAGTCAGGAGAAGGGCAGGGAAATCTACAGCGCTACTTTATATATGGCAAAGTGGAAACATTCTTTAATAATGCCAACAAAATTGAACGCTGATGCTGCTCAAATCAGGTTTTGAAGCAATTTATTGTGATTTAATTTTTTTTTTGTTGCAAGGATTTGTTTTTCTGATTCCCTTCATACATGAATATTTTATTAAATTTAACATGAGTTCCAATAGGGAATTTTTTTGTCAAATTAGAAGTATCTTTTGAAATTAACTTTTAGGAAAATTCATCAAACCCACATTTCTGTGTTGCACAGTTTGTATGAACTGATTTAATATTCTGATCTGAAATGTCAGTTTCCTCTATATGGATGTGGAAAATCATCATGACAGCAATGAAGGTTTGAAGAAAGCACCAATCTGTGTGTAATTAATGTGCTTCTCTACATTACATTAACTTTATCATAATGTGCTAATTTATTGACTATATATGGGAGATTGCTAGCAGAACAGAAGCTATTCAATATGTGAAACAAAAGGCAAATTTACTATAACTTCAGAACTGACTGGCCTACGTCAGGACTTTGGTACGTCTACAACGATGACAAATATTTATTTAATTAGTATAAACAGCTTTATCATCGTTGTTCACTTAAGTGACAACAGGTAGAAAAAAAATCTATTCAAGCATGAAATAAATAAACTCCTTGTGGTGCAGTAATTATGATCCACAACCTTTTTGTGAACTAACTAAACCTTTTAAGAGATTCTTTGCGAGCTTCTGCAGGAATCCCTCAGCTGAGCAGGGATTAAAGTCTTAAGTGTCACATTTAGGCATTCAAGGAGGGAAACCCTAAAGGATTCAAATGGTTTTCCAGTTGTGTGAGGCTATTAAAAAAAAAAAGAAAAAGTTTATCTTTTGGTTCATCTGCAGAAACATCAGCAAAGGACGAGCCGCTGTCTGCGATGAAGACGTTTTAGCGTAAATGAGTCCAAAGGGTGAAAACACTAAGAGATAACAGGCTTGGCTCTCATGTGTGTGAATTTCAAATGTTTAAAATCCCGCATTACAAGCTAAACACATAAATGTGTTAAATAAATATGAAAAGAAAAAAAAAACAGCTTCCAGCTTCACTATCAAATAACGTTTTATAACCCAAACTCTGCACACGCGTTGAGCGCCAGCTGCACTGAAACACTGTCCATGATCCAATCCGGCCTGATGAGTGTAAGCAGAATCTCAGGCTGCAGATAAACTAACACAACAGAAACACCTGCAAACAAAAGTCCTCTTTATGCCTCTAATACAAAAAACACACATCCTTCAAACAAGTGATTAAAAAAAAACAAAAAAAAAAACAGTTTTCCCCTCAAGAGTCCGGCCGGCTGCTCCTTGTGCAGCAGACAGTTTTGGTGTGAGCGGCCAAGTCAAACAGTGAAATCACATACTTTGTGCCTCATGGTACGCTGAGCGCTCTCGTCCAAGCATGGAGAGAGGGAAGGAGGTATAAGGTTCTCCTCTCCTGAGGTCGGACACGCCGGAGGTGCCGCGCTCACGAGGCCAGCTGGACCGGGGGTCTGTGATGGAGGCCCGGCGCTGCTCAGCCGCCGCCGACGAAGCGCTTTGTACCGAGGCCGGCGAAAACATTCATTAAGCAATTAAATCGGCTTCATTTTTACATGCTTGACACTCATCTTTAGTCAAATGCCTCATAAAAGTCAGGGTTCCCGTATTGTATAATTCATAAGTCGAAGGCGTTTTGCTAAATTCATGTTGTACAAAAATGGGTGAAATGGTCCATTTTAAATGGGACTTTAATGGCTTCTTCTTTTTTGTTCTTTTACATACAGTTCTGGAAAAAATGAAGAGCCGACTGCCCTGAACCCCATAGAAAATGTCATGGTTATTCTACCAAATTTTAGTTTTGTTGTTTCTAAATGGATACAAACTTGTTTTTTTTTTTTTTTTTTGCATCCTTTGAGGTCTGAAATCACTGCATCTTTTTCCTTATTTTGACCATTTCTCATTTTATGCAAATAAATACGACATTTTTGATTGGAATTTCAGAGACATGCTGTCAGTAGTTCATAGAATAAAAGAACAAAGTTAATTTTACTCAAACATAAACCTATGAAAAGTAAAGTCAGAGAAACTGATCATTTTCAGAGATATCTCCATTTTTTTCCTCAGAGCTGTATATCAAGGATGTGTTGTCAAGGATCAACGATGCTGCCATCCATCCATCCATCCATCTTCACAGGGAAGCCTTTCAATATATCCTTTCATAAATGCATTCATTTTCTCAGCCTAATATTATATGTTTATCCAATCTAAAGTTGCTGGTGGCCAAAGTTCGAGTCCCCTCACGCAGCATCCAGCGTGGAAACATCTGTGTGTTCGGCTTGATGGTTGATTTGTTAAAACGCGGTTACATTAGCCTTCCAGGTGCATGTCGTCCCAATGAGACATCTGGACCGCGTCGACCAATTACACAGTCAGGACGCCGGTGGAGACTTTCTCACAGAGGGAAAACAACACGTCTGTTGGGGAGGAATATTTAACTTGAGCCGTTTAATCTCTCTACAACAACTCAATGAGTTATTATCTCTTACGTTTACTTTTCAGACGGCTTGACGAGGCAGCGAGGATCCACATTATCACTGCTTTAAACCTGCGTTATCATTCAGGAGCTATAACAAGCCTCTCACAGTAATCCCCTCTAAATCCTGACTTTTAAGTTTCTGTTCCTCTGAGGACTCCCGCTCGCCAATCACAACCTGTGATGATGGATTGCATGTGTCCTGACGTAAAATTACAGCTGATCCGAATCACGTGTGTCGAGGGCAGCTGTTGGAAACTTCAGGAATCATTTCAAATGTTTCATCTTTCCCTAGTCTGCAGCTTGCACTGTTTTATTGTAAACATTGTCTGAAAATATGTCATTCACCACTTAGATGACTCCTCGTTGGGGTTGGTAGAAATAAAAATAAAAAACAGGACAAAAAAGTAGGTTAAGTTTCATGATGAAAACAGGAATGCAGGAATTGGTGCTGTGATGAAATAAACTAAATAGTGGTAATAAAAAAATTAAAAAAACCCACAAGCTTTACAAATTCAAATCATGACCAAAAAACAGTTTGATAACAGTAGAAATTAGAAAAAAACCCAGTACATTTTATCATTTTATTTTCCTAGTGCCGTCAAGAGCCGATGTCTGCTTGACGATGACGGGGTTAAGGTTAAATATGAAGTATTGTAATTTCCTGGGTAAATAAAAATGAAACTATTTCCGAAACTATTATTATTGTCGGCTTCTAAAAAAACCTGAATAGGTGGGGAGACTGGATGAAGTGAAAGCGTTTTACCTTTTCGCTTGAAAGTTAAAGTCTATTTGCTGTTCATTCACATCATATTCGCTTTACAAAATGTCACTAAAAATCCTAACATGCTTTTAGAGTTTGACGCCTCAAGGCGTCTTAAGATTGAATCCATGATAACTGTTTAAAATCCAAGTTCCTGCCTTCACTTTTTCATGAAAAAAAGAGAACGTTTTGGTCGGATCATTTCTTAAATCCTGCTTCCTATTTACAAAACAGTAAGGAGTTTTGTTTCAAATTTAAAGATCGTTGAGCATCCAAACGTTAAACAGGACAGAGGCAGAGATAAACAGATGACGATATTACATTAAAAACAACAAGAAAACCTGGAACATGGAAGAAGAACCGGAATAAAATCCAGGGAGGCTAAATCTGTGGGAAGTTTGATGGAAACCAGGAGAAACAACTGAACTAATTGAAGCTGAGTGGGGAGCGAATCTGAGGAAATAAGACTGGACTCACGATGTAATAATAAAAATAATGAATCAGATTTAAAATGGGCACACAAGGTCTTCCTTAAATAAATTAAAAACACCTATAGGACAGAGCAAAAATACTGAAAATACAGAACTGAGAAAATACAAAACACAGGAGAAAATTAAAATAAAGTCCGTAGCATCATGGAGTATTGGTATATAATTTACAAACTATGTTTTTAATATTAATATCATTAACTTTAAGTCATTTTACATGTGTCCTTGTTCTAATTTGAGCCTCAGCTGTACCACCACCTAAAAAATATCATGAAAACTACAGTAAGATCCTGCATCCAGAAATGAAAAACCTCAGTACTGTATAACACAACAGAGGCTAAAATGTAGTGAATAAGCAAATAAAACCGCAGAACATGAGTCATGTGGTATTGATATCCACAGAGAAACTGTCGTTAGGGCGCCTCACTCAGCAGACCTGACATGTCAAACAGGAAAAACAGCAGTTTTAACGCTTAACTTTTAGCATCACGTTCTGCACTCCAGTCAATCCCCCCCACCCCCACCCCGCTGCCTCCTTTTACACCTTTTGCTCGTATTTCACATTGTGAGGCTACATCTCCCGCAGTGAAAGTATGCAGGAGAATCTGAATCCCAGACACAATCGAGCCTGCGTCCACCCAAACACATCTGAACGCAGCTCACAGGAGAAATCAGAAAGTCGGACAAAAGTCCTTTTGTTTGACGAGGGCCGGCGTGGAAAAACGGTTTTCTCCTCGGGCTTCTTGAGAGCCAGGGGAGGTGGTGGACGCTTTCAGACACCCAGGTGGAGAAACTCACCCCTAAAAAGCAGACATAACTCATCGGAAACAACACACAGGCCTCACCGCATGCCGGCCGTGTCCGTTTCTGCTACAGATGACGTCCATAAACCTCATGCAGGATGTCAGGCCTGTAAATGTGTGGTCAGTTTTAATTTATATGCGTTCAAGACGATACGTTTTAGTGCAAGCCGCAGTCTGAAATTTGCACTAGCAAGGACAGGGGAGGAAAAAATAAAATATTTGGCAAATACAGACACTAAACAGTTATGTATGTAGATTTCCACTGTTGACTTTTTAAAAACAAAAAGCTCATCACATTTTAACTCAAAAATGGTCCAAACAAAAAAGGCGTAAAATCATTTTTGTACTTGTATCGACTGGAACAAGAGAAATAACCAATACATTATGAACTGGTGTGATGAAAACATGTGAAACGGCCAAAAAAATGTAGAAACTTTGAAAGATATAGAAGTTATTCATAATGAGCCTTTTAGTTAAGGAGCAGAGCAGTTAGTACATGATCCAATAAAGTACTGATGAGAGAAAAGAGGCTGATGAAGCACTTCAGGTGGAAGGCTGCTGCTTCATGATTGAGATCATTCTGGAAGCCAAAAATAAAACATCAAGCAGTTTTTTTTTTTTACACTTACATGTTTATCTGTGTAAATACATCTGTCTCGTTACCTGGAGGATTTTTACGTATCTGCAGATTTTCAGAGAAGCAGAACGACGCAGCTGTTTTTTGAGACATTAATTTTGCTTTATTATTAACATTTTTGATATTAATTTGAATTTATTTCAGATAAAAGTCAAAAACTGTATTTTGCCGTCATCCCTCGGAACGATAAATCAGGTCACGTTGAAATCAGCAGGTCAGAGTTTTACAAAATTGGTGAAAATTTACGGGCGGCAGAACATTTGACCGCCGCTCATTAAAAAGATTTATTTTGCAGCTCGTCGATCATAAATTCGCAACTTCGGCTTCAGAGGTTTGACTTGGCCAGATAAACTCTTTTTACAAACGTAACTGAAACAAGGAGTTTAGAGCTTCAACAGACCTAAATAATTACTTACTGCACTTTCACAATTTATTTGGAGAAGCCAAGGTCAAAGTTGGGGTTGAATAAACTGAATTCCATCGCGAGTTCACGTCCAAACCGAACAAACATCGCGTTTTGACGAAAATCGAACATGAATCAATGTGACATTAAAGAGAGGGTTTTTTTTGTGTTTTTTTTCTAAATTTACCTTGGCGTTTATACAAATGGCTGCATCACGGTGAGTGTCGTCTCTTCTGCATGTGTCGTGGTCGACACAGGCGGCCTGAACACAAAGCAGAGGTGACCCCCGAACCCTGGAGGCCTTCCTCCCGCCACCTCCCTCAGACCCAAGCGCTCCACTCAAAGCCCACTCACTCGCTTCGCAATAACAAGGACTTCAACAGGCTTTCTGTTCACGCTTTGACTCAGAGGTGCAAAGTGTTACTCCAAACATTTTTTCAGCATTCACCAATGCGGCCATCAGCTCGTCAATGTGGAGACCCAGGTTGTGTTAGTCCCCCCCAGCCCCCCGCCCCACACACCTCCTCGTCTCCCCTGGCTCAATTTGTGAACCTGCTGAGAGTTTATTATTTTCTTTCTCGATTAGAGCTCAACCCGATACTCTGAAGAGTCCATTTTAGCCTAAATAGTATTTTACCCACAGGAAGACAAGTGGCTCATTAATTATTTCCCTATCAGAATAATTGGGAACGGCACCGGAGGCTTGATCGGTGAGCTAAAGGCTCTTTTTTCTTTTTTCATTTAAAAGCACAACCGAGAACCGGTCAAACACGACGTCTCCAAAGAAATAATTACATTTGTACCTTTAAGCTTGAACTGTGTAGTTAATGTGTCGCAGAAGAAATAACCTTTTAAAAATCTGTCAAGAGTATAAAATCGATCTCCAGCAGGTCTTTAACTGCGTTTCGCATCAGAGCAGTTCAACTCATTACTCATATCGTAAAATACGGTCGTGATGTATTACCGTACGTCTGATTCTGCACTGGGTTCAAGCGAGAGGCCAAGACGACAGCGAGATGGAAACCGACTGAGATGGTTCGCAAAAGTACAAATAACTTCGGTGTTGCCACTAAATTAATCACTAATTAATGATAAAACTTAAGAAAACCTGTATTTGTAAAGAAACCGCTGCGTGTCAGACGTAATGTTACGTTTTCATAGATGATAAAGATCTATTTTTATGATTTAAATTGCTTTCAATGACATGCCAGAGGAAGCCTCATAGAGATGATTGTTTTCTAAAGATGCATTGATCCTCCATGTATTGCTGTGCACTGCTGGTCAGGTGGTTAAAGTGAGGTTTCTACACCTTTCTACCGCTGACGATGAAGACAAATTAAAAAACACAGTCATGGTGTGGAAGCTGAATGAGCATCGCTCTTACAAAGGCAACACTCTCAGGGTTTGTCCACACATTTTCATGAGAACTGATATCTTTTCCACATCCTTTAAAAAATACATAATATTGTACACAAGGGATCAGTTTCAGGAAAGTTTTCATCGACATGAACCCACACAAATTGTACCTTGCATGTTGTTGTAAACATGCCAAACCCATAGGGGGCAGTGTAGCACAAAGCTAAAGCTTGTCTCATCCAATCAGATTGTTTCAATCAACCACGACTTCCTGCTGGGAATTAAATGCGATGCCAGTAGGTTCATTTGAGTAGAGAGAAACAGGCTGAACTACTTTTACATTGTGTGTTAGAAAATAAAGTTAATAAAGACAATGTCAACTGGGAATCATGTCAAAACAAATAGTTATATCGACACTTATGTGTCAAACTGTAATACGGTGGGACCCTAAACCTTCATTTTATGTATACACACACAAAATGTGGAGTTTTTTCAAATCTCCACCTTGATTTAAAAAAATCTGTTTTAATGATATTAAGCTGAGTTTTTGTGGATGCAAGGAAAAAAAACGCATAAAAATGTATTTGTTTTCCAAGAAATCCAACCTATGGAACCATTAGCTTGTTAAAGAAAAGAACGGTGAAAACTTTCATGAATATATATATATATATACATATATATATATATATATATATATATATATACAGCTGTGGATAAATATGGAATATATATATAAAAAACAACTGTAATACAAAAGCATATTTACAAGAAGTTCAATTTAATTTTGAGCCAAAACTGGGTAATCACATTCTGTCGCAGTTTTCAGATAAACATTGATTGAAAACTTACCGGTAATTCAGCAGGTGCTGGTAATAGACAGTTTTAAAATTCAAAATAACCTTAGTTTACTTTAGTCTGAACAAATGTAAATAAAACAGGGGAGGTTTGTAAACAGTTTATATCCGAGCTGAGCATCAGCTCATCTCGTCCACTGAAGGTCGGGGTGTGCGGGTAGATCAGCTTCCAATTACATTATCAGCCTCCACATCAGTGACATGGCAAAACAATCCAGACAATGGCTGCATTGATTGTAAAAAGGACTGAAGGAAACATTTTTCTTTTTTTTTGCTTTGCTTTTTCTGTCTTTGGTGTCACGTTCTGCATCTTTAGATAAATGTATGTTTTTTAGGTTTGTGTCACCTTTACGAAAACAAAACTGACGTGAACGTTTGGAAATTGGTGGCGACGTGAGCCGAGCCACCGGGATTCTCCTGTTGCCAGCATCAGATTCTCTCCTGCGTTGGTTAGACCCAGACAGACCAGAGCCGGCGTTTGCTCTCTGCCTGCATCGCGATTTACTGAAAACTGAACTCGTGAAAACTGGTTACGGATTTAAAACATACGACCGGACTCGATGAAATCCAGTCAGACTCACACAAAGCGGCTCACTTAAAATCAACACCTTTGCACTCAGACCCTTGTGCAAAAAAGCTTTTCTGCATGCATGACTGCAGTAATGAAACAAAGCACTCAAAGCAAACCACAGTGGTGCAGAAGCATTACTTTGACTGAGCTGATAAGCATCTTTAGGTTTGGAAGAAAGCTTCTTCGAAAGAAATTGTAATCACGCTCTTTTTTTTTTTTTCTTTGGCAGAATGTAAAACTGCACTGCAACTCTTTGTGGGAACAGGAAGGCAACTTGCTAAGGTAGCCCTTACAAACACCAATCCCTCTGAAAGCGCAACATAACCCCGGAGACCTGCTGTTTAACATGGGATACGGTGTCACGGTGTGTCTGCCCTCATGATAGATGATTGTTTGGAGCAGCTTCCTTCTCTGCAGACCGTCTTGTTGATTGCCACCCAGAAGCAGAAGAGGATTCGGTTTACAAAAAAACTTATTACAGCCCATCTTTGAGTTAGGGGACAGAGATTCTGAAGTTGCTTTATGCCCAACTGGTCCAGCTACAATCCTACTGGTTTCTGTAAAGAGTTTTAAAGTAAAGCGACGTCTGAGATCCGTCTTTTTTTAATCTTTAAAACTTTCCCTCCCATCTGCCTGGTTGTAATTCTGAGTTGTGTGTGAAACAGCGTGTAATGCTCTCTTGACATCTGTTTCTGATATTAAGCAGACTTCCCTCAAGTGTACTGGATAATCCCACACATTGAATTCTGATGCTAAGAAAATGACCCTGTGGATTGAAATTAATCTGCTCACGTTTTAAGGATGTCGAATGCTTATGTCCCGACACCAGGGGGATTTTTTGAGATGCACACAATCTGTCAGTCCCTTTGAGCAGTCACCGCTATAGTAGATGTAGCAAAGAGGGAGAGTCCCGAAAACATCGGTGGACATGAAGGACAGGAACTTGATAAAGTGTCAGGGTTGCCCTGCGAGCTCACATTCGTACCAATTGCGTCCGCGTTTCCACAGTGGGCTCTACGGTTTTCTCTGCAGGTGGAAATAACACACTGTTTGTCCTCTCTCTGGTCAAATGATCCAAGTGTGGTTTTAGAAGATTGTGTTGCTTCTCTGTGATTCCTAATAAGACAGAACCAGAAAGTGGCATGTTTGGTGCAAGGCGAGGAACTAAAGCACGGGATACACCGGCCCTGATGTTCCTCCGTAGAGACATACGGTGTTCGACAGTAGAATCCAGCAGCGACTGATAAACAATGAGGAGTTAAATTACTGGATGGAGAACCAGTGGCTGATTAGTGACGAGCTGCAGCTGTGAGAGACAGAGAACAAGGGAGAACAGGAGGATGAAAATGAAACGCCATATGTATTTTAAAATGAATTTCTTTAATAAAAAAAAACAATTTATATATATATTTTATATATATAAAAAATACTGTGCATTATTTAATGGCACATTTAAATTTCATTACGTATTTACTTATTTGTTTAATTTTTTTCCTCATGATTTTGAAAATCCTTTTTGCGACCCCGTCCTCACTCAGTATCTCACGACCCCCCCACCCCCCACCCCCCCGGGTCCCCGCCCCCCACTTTGGGAACCTCTTCCCTGCAGGATCAGCTGTGACTCTGATGACGGCGATAAAAGCGAACATGTGTTTCTACGTTTTGTTCTTGGTTCATTTCCAAGCCCGAGGAGTGAAAAATGTTTAAATGAATGACCTTAAATGATAAACGACAAACACAATTATAACGTTTGGTAGGAAGAAGCAATTAAAACACAGCGCTGCGTCTGAAAGTTATACAGTTCAACCTGAAACTGCAGACGGCCCTCGCTTGCACCTGGAGTAAAACAAACCCTCCTACCTTAATGAGAAAACGTCGACTGAAAGCTGCGGCTGAGTAAAAGCTAATAATAACGAGGCAGAAATCATTAATCAGAATAAACACATGAAGTCAGCTGGGGGCGCAGCAGAGTCCGCACAGAGAAAATACACAAACCTGAATGTAAAAGTCAGATTTAATCCTATGGATTATTTAGTTTACCATCATTGCGTCAGCAAATTTAAAGCACAGATTACGATCTTGTCTTGCTTTACGCTTAATGTGGATCCATGTCGCAGATCATTCATCAGCTTTTTCTGCTCAATCAAAGGGCAGGAAGCGTTGTAAGTGCACCAGGATGAGGAAGTGATAACGACTAAACTCTGTTAGCAGTTTTATAAACAAATGTGATCATTTCAGCCTCCAAAACTGTTTATGTTTCGCTTAGAGACGTATTTGTGTATTTGGTGAACTTAAATCGGTGCTGATAACACAGTTCAGGAAGTCATCTTTTAAAAAAAATAAAATAAATGGTTACTCAGCTTTATTATCTGAACACGCAAAAATGATTTATTTATTATTCAACATGAGACACAGTTTTGAGTCCAGAACAATTTATGATCGTCTCAGTTACTGCAGTCAGTAATACCTCTATCGAATTGCTGTGTGTCAGTTTTCCATTTCATGGGTTTATGAAGATATGTGGCTTTAGGCTAAAAATAAAAGGAAAATATTAGATCATCGCCTTTCTATGCCTCTCCTACAGTAGCCTGCATAATCTGATCTCCAGCTAACACCAGGTCGCCGTAAATTTTTCTGGACATGCCAAAACATTCAGATAGTGTTAATCTTGCAATAAAGAGATGCAACACATATCACTAAAATGCATCAGAATTGACCAAAACGCTTTTCAAATGTCATAACAAGGACCCTGTAATAAGATTTGCTTTGCTATGCAGGTTCTCTGTCTGCGATAATGAAGATTCACTCACCACAGCATGGTGATTTCTTGGAGTGGCTCCAGCAGAAAGGCAGCACAACCTCTCTTTTTTTTTTTTTTTTAAATTAACAAAAACCTTTTTGACCACTGGGTGCAATTTATAGTATGATTTTCAAACAAATGTGGGAATGCACTGGTCAGGAGATAAAACATAAATTTTCTTAAATAAAGAAAAAATAAAATAAAAGAAGATAAGCAGAAAAGTAACCTAACATGTCCTGATGCAATATCAAAACAATGTTCATCACGCACCTCAAAAGAAACACTGCTAGGATTTTATTATTTAAACTATGGACTTCATTGCTGTCAAGCAGAGAAAACTTTAGATTTTTGCATCAAATGTGCAGCAGCATCAAATTTGACATGTATCCATTCTTTCCAGTTGTCATAATTGTTTGAAAATGATCCGATCAGCTGATTCACCAACATCCACTGATAAGATGGATTAATGCAGCATTTCTCTGATGTGATTTCTTAGAACAGGCAAGGGAACTATTACTATTACTCATAACAGCTTCACAGAACCTCAGTTCACAAATGAAACCGACCCGTGAAACCCACACAGAATGTTTTTAAGATACAGTATCAGCAAATGTTTGACAGTAGCTTTCATGGTCATTTCAATGACTGTAGTCTTTTCTCTAAAATTGAAATAAATGTTGTTTTATTTTTTTACTGTGAGAAACTTAAGGAAAAAAAAGAAGCTTAATAGCATCTATTTGACATCTGTCAGAAGTTATAAATCTTGATAGACAAAACTGTTGCCTGCTGGAGTGAAAATTATCCAAGCTGGGACAATTATTTCCATATGACATGCTCTATGTAACTAATACACACACCTACACACACACCAAAAATGTTCACCTTTTTTTTTCTTTTTTTTACACATTAGCTTCAGCCACACACACCCAGCAGCCCCCCGACGTTTGGGTGTGAGCGTTCGGCTCGGACCTGGACGCCGTTCAGGCCGCTGTCGTCCAGTTGACGGCTGTTTCTCAAACACTTTATCACAAATCAGATCGTTGCCTTCTGATCACTTAGTACCCAATTACAGTATCAGTTCACAGTCTATCTAAATCTGTCAATGACTTTTTTCTTCTCACTTCTAGCTCGTTAAGTCTGTCGTTGTTCGGTTTGATTAAATCCAAGCAGAGCGGGTTTTTCCGAGGGAGTGTTTTCAGTGGAATAAAGTCAGCATGAAATGTTTTTCGAGTCGTTACGACCGTAGCTTTTGGCCTGGACACAAGAGAGAACTTGGCTCAGATTTGAATTAGATTATATTCTTGCAGGCCTTCTCAATAAGCTACAATATTAATGCATACAAAGCTGCATCCTCAGAGTTTTATTAGGACACTTGTCTTTTAGTAGCGGTGATAAAGTTGTGCAGGTTCACAAGCAGGTTCCCGTACGTACATGCTGGACAGAGAGCAACGCTCCTCTATGGCTATAATGAAACTTAATACTGTGTTTTAGGTTAGAGCCTAATTCATGTTGGCTGATCCTTTTTAGACAGACCTCCTGTGAGTTTCCCCCCAAGACTTATTATTGCTTCAGTGTGGTGGACGTAGCCTTACCAAAGTATTCAGACCTCTTGAACTTTTCCCTATGTTGTCACATTTACAAACTCAAACTACAAATCTGTTTCTTTGGGGGGGGATCTTTGCAATGGATTAATAAAAAAAAAAAAAAAAGCTCGAAATATTGAAACGTGATGGAAAAGATCCACGAGTTTTTACATTTGGGTGTTGCTGAATGGAGTTTGTCAGAGAGATCCAAGAGTTACGATGACATCAACTTGATTTCAATCCCTGTTACTCTAGGGCCCCTTAATAAAATCCAGAGATACACATTGACTTTATGAGTCACCTAATTGGTAAACAAACTTCAGTGAACAAAACAGAGGAGCAGGGAGCGCAGCAGACAGGCTGTGGGGAAGCCTAAAGGAATATTAGATTATGAAGCAATTTCCAGAGTTTTGAACGTCTAACAGAGCTCCGTCCTAAAAATGGAAAGAGTATGACACGACTGTAAAGCTACCAACACCTGGCCGTCAACAGGCCAGGGAAGGAAAATATTAACAAGAGAAGCTGATAAGAATGTGTCTTATGTGAACGTGGCCCGATTTAAACTCTGCAAAACACTTTTATGATGGCTCAGTCGAAGTCCAGACCCAAATCCAATGGAGAATCTTTGGTAAGACAGGAAAACTGTTGCTTAAAAGAGACTCTCCAGCTTATTTGAGCAAGCTGGAATGTTGTTGTTTTTTTCTTTTTTTGCAGTGAAAAGGTAAAATCTTTCATTTCCACCGTTAAAAAAAACAATAAAAAACATCTAATTTATGGTAAAATACTGTAGAAAGTACTGCCTCTAATTTACGGTATTTTACCATAAATTAGAGACATTTTTAATTCCAGAACTGGCAAAAACATGCACCAATATGTATGTCTTATTGCTGCAAAAGAGAGTTTTATAAAGTAAATCTCTGGCCTTTTCTTTCCACTTCACAGTTATATGCTGCTTTTTGTAGGTTTATCAAGTAAAATAAAAAAATAAAATAAAATACATAAACGGCACCAACAGTTCGACACACAGGAACAAACCGAATCTGCCGGCTTACAGGGAAGAAATGTGACAAACACAATATTTATGAAAATTCTGACTGAACAGTTTCTAAATCGAAATGCAGGATCTCAGTGACTATTCTCAGACTCCGTTGTTACTTCCTACGATTCCCACGAGAGCCTTTTCTTGATCGCGCCGCAGCATTACTTCATCCTCCGTAGCGCACTCGCTCCATTTACTGCTCCCAAAAGCACGTTAAGCTGAAAATAATTTGAGTGCCAGTTGGGAAATAACGGGACGGCGTCATTGGCTCGGGACGTGATTGGCAGCGCAGGGGAGAGTTTTAAATCGAGTGGGCTGCACTCGGCCTCTGACCCCACAGAAACAACAAATACACTCAGCTGTCCGTGGCGCTGCGGAGCCACGGTGGCCGCTCCGCATGGGAAGGGGTCAAAGTTCAGAGGTAAAAGGAAATCTGGGATTACCCCAAGAAATCAGGACAGATGTAATGTTCTCTATCTGTGCTGTGCAATCTACTAAACTTCAGATCTCAGTGGTTCTGTTGATTTAACGTCCACATTAAATCAACATCTCAAAATTGATGCCACTGCTGATGTGGATCAGCAACCTGGGATCCAAAATGGGACAAACGTTAAAAGCACAATCTGTGCAGGGACAAGTGGTGGTAAAAACTCAAACAAGATATGAATCGAAATGTGATTTTATGCAACTTTTACACAATGATTTTACCCAAACAGTGCTTTTTGATCTCATCTGCTCCAACATCTTTCTTTCTGTAAGAAAAACATGCAGGCTGCCTGAACCAAGAGCAGATTGTAGGAGAAGATAACATTTGTGATTCGAAGCAAGCGGAGGAATTTTATCCTTTCATCTGTTATTCCCCAAAAACAGGAGTGTAGATGTCGGCAAAATGAGGGAAAGATTTGTTCCCTCTTGCAAATCTTGGTAGTTCATCAGTTGCCTCGCAGCTCTTGTTCGTACTTTGACGTACGGTTAGGATTCAGTTTGTCGAGGGAGAAGCTGAGCTCTTTCTTTGTGTCTCCAATTTGTAATCGTTGTCAGGCTGCTGTTGGTAATTTGACGCACTCGCTCCGGTCAAGTGTTCAGCTTCACTCATTTTGAAAGAAAATCTTTCACTTTTTTTCAGTAGTTTTTGGTAAACAATGGGACCCAAAGCCACTTATTGCCATTATCAGGGCCTCCAGTGCCTTGTAGCCACTAAAAGTGAGAAAATGGCTGTTTTGTTTGGTGTGGCGATTACTAAAAGGTTGATTTTGAGATTTTGGAAGAAAAGACTCCGTGCCCATATTTGATCTGCATCTGAAAAGACAAAAGACATTAAAATGAAGATAAGAGTCAATATGTTTGAGAATCCTGTACTGAAATTTCTGCAATGACAGACCTGCCGCTGCTCAGTGGTTTGTGTAACTGTTTTTTTTTTATACTCGTGGAAAGATTTGAATCAATTTGTGGTGTATTTATCTCATGTTGTTTTGTTTTACTGTTTTCTGATGTGCTGATTTGTGCGGGTAAATAATGTGTTGGAATTTGACCTGTTATGTTAATGTATGTCAAAATGAAAAAATGATAATAAGAAAAATGTCAGGGTTCCTGTGTGTGTGTGTGTGTGTGTGTTGAGTGTGAGTGATGCATCTTTTCCAGCGAAGATCTTGGTGAGGAACCTGGGCAGCCTACACAGGTGGATCTCATCAGCCCCATCAGTGGTGGGGATAAAGGAGCAGCAGAACCTTCACTCAGTGCTGGATGATTAACGTGCACCAGTAGTCTCTCTAGCCCTCTCCTGTAGTCCACAGTACTAGTTTTTGATCTGTCTCTTCGATATTTTTCCAGTGGTTTTAAAGTCCTTGTGTTTCCGTTTCTAGATCAGTTTCTGGATTCACCTACGGGATCTGTTCCATTGTTGTCTCCTCTCGTGTGGATCACCTGCAAGTCTGCCTGCCCGCTGCTCCCTCCGCACCACTCAATCGCTCCTGGAAGGATCTAGGAGAACTACTTCTCTGTTATTACAAGGAAATAAAACCCTTACCTTTATTTCGGACTTGTTGATTTGCATGTGGGTCAGAAGGTTAAAGCCCACCATGACAAAAAAAAGATTCAGCTCAGACAGGCAGTTTTTTTTTTTTAATAATGTGCATTATGGCTTTGTGAAGAGTCGCCTCCGATCTTTATCCGTGACGCAGGAATGCGGTGGCTGTAAGGAGCCTCCTTCTGAATAACAGCAGACATTGTTTTAATCTCCGTATCGGGTTTCCTGCCGTCTTCAGCAGCTGTAAGCGCAGCAGAGGGAAATAACTCGTTTTACGGGGCAGTAAAAGTTGCTCGTGTCCTAGTGACCATATTTCTTTTTCGATTTTCAGTGGTGACTAATGTTGCCCAATTGAATTTTCAAATAGTTTTCTATTTGGGATACTTTTCACCTTGGTGATGATCTGGTACGCCCCATTACCTTCCTTCCTTCCGTCCTTCCGTCCATCCGTCCATCCGTCCGTCCATCCTTCTTTCTTCCCTTTCTGGGATTTGTGGATCCTGTACCATAAGTCTGTCCTCTGCAGAAACATCCGCGCTAATAATGATCTGATATTTTAAAAGTGAACTCTGGAAACTCGAGTCACGGACTTGTGTAGGAGCCCTGCGCTCACCGTAGGCCCTTGGTGAGAGACTGATAAACGAGCAGAGCGCAGATTAGCGTACTAAATGACTCGGAGTTGAAAGTTTAAAAGCCATTTGTCACAGCCAGTCCGACCCACACGGCATTGCGCATGGATCATGGAGATAACAAATCCATTACGGCTCTTCTAATATCGCAGCAGTCCTCCTCTGCTGCAGGGCAGTGGCGGAGCTAGACTTTTAAAGTTGGGGGGGCCAGGACTACCTCTGGGGGGGCAACATTTAAAATGTGTGTGTACATCTATTATCTATCTATCTATCTATCTATCTATCGTCCTGCAACTTTTACATGTGTCTCTGCTCAAACACACCTGGATCAAATAAGCTGCTCATTTCCAGCCTATTGCAGAGATGAATGAATGCTGGTGAGGAAATTCAGACATTTTGGAGCAGAGGTGAATCTAAAGGTTGCAGGATGGTAGGTAGCCCTTGAGGACTGGAGTTGGTGACCCCTGGCCTACTGGATCATTTCAGTGGAGATTTCAGACTGTGGCAGGAAGCCGGAGTGCCCGGAGAGAAACCTGTCAAATCTTTTTACATTTTGTCCCATAAATTTAAATCAGACACATGTTTGGTCCCAGTCAGATTTCTCCAGCTCAAAATGATTACTAATTAGATCTTCTAGGATTCTTTTCTTCTTCCGATGTTAATATTTGTAGCTCCTTTCCAAAGGGCCCTTTGTCTTCTTCCAGAGGAGGGGCTGGAGAAACTAACCTCTGGTGTCTGATCACTTCTTTTCGTAAATGTAAATGAAACCGTTGTTGAGCATGTCTTCACTGCAGTCGCTGTCTGCAGTGAAGACATGCTCGTTGTCTGCCTTCACGGTTCGTTCTCCCTTCATTAAGTAACAGTAAATGTCTGTCTGCTTTGGATCCCCACAGATGACGGAGGACAGGTGGTACGTCTCCGTCCCACATTCTGCAGGCACATCGATGGTCTGAGTGGCTTTTGTTCGGTATTCCCTGGTAAACCTATGCAGAAAAAACACCAGGACCTTGTTATCGGTCAGACAGTGTTTCTTCTGCCAGGGTGACCCGCAGCCTGAACAACGGCGTTTGCACGCCAAATCCAACCAGTATTCAAGCAGTATAGAAATACTGGTTGAAAATAATACTGGTGGAAGTGAAATGAGGGCGCCGTTGTTCAGGAGCCTGAGGGAAGTGGCTCCACAGTTAGAGCAGGAGTCGTTGTCATACAACTCTCTATCTGTGTCGCCACCAAACGAATCCAGCCAGACCAGCACAGACTCCAGCAAACTTTTTGTGTCGAAATCCTTTCCCCCGCCTGATGGCAGCTTCTTCTCCCTCAGCTCCATCAGAACTGGGGAAAGGTCTTCCTGACTAAAATGCTTGCCGGGCTGGCGGACAGCTGAGAGGAGGAGACTCCCACAGCAGGGGATGGACGATGCCTCCAGAAAAACCCTTTCCTGAGCGAGACACCGCTTGGTGACGCTCAAGTTTAGGACGCTCTGGAAGGCAGCGTTCACCCAGCTGTTCTGGAGCTCATTGGAGAACTTGAAGTTCTCCTCCTCTTGTCCTGGTCCTGCAGATGTCGTCCCTACATCTGGCAGATCTGAGCCAACGCCATCCACTGCATTAACGTCAGGGGAACAGGAAACCTCGACAGCAACAGAGACATTTACATTTAGAGCTGGTTTTTCGGACAAACAAGCAACTCTGTTGTGTTCTGAAATACAACGATCCCCGTCCGGGAAACGTTGTATTTCAAAGGACCCTGAGAAAGTGGCCTTCAGAGGACTACTATCCTGTAAGGACGGGACCAGCGAAACCAAAGCTTTGGCTGTCACTTCAGCCACAGCTTTGGCTGCGAGATCAGCCGCAGACCAATCTTCCCCAGCCGGGTTAGATTTTTCTGCGACTGCAGTCTCACCCTCACGCTGTACCATCGTTTCTGAACAAACCTCCCCAGCCGGGTCGGTTTGTCCAGAGACAGTACCATCGTCCTCTGTACTGTCTCGTTCAGAGGACGAGATGGAGTCCGAGGTCCCAACATCCAGCGAACAAACCTCCCCAGCCGGGTCGGTTCGTTCTTTGGAATTGGATGGAAATCCATTCCAAAACAGATCGTCCTCTTCATTCTGATCGTTTTCTTCGTTGCCATCCTTACCTGGAAAAAAACGATCGCACACTTTCTTCATCCCAGTCGTCACGGCATATCCGATGCCCCAACCAACCGGGAATATCAGGGGAACAAGCGCTGTCGCAAAACTGAACATTGTTGCTTTACACAATTGTGAAACTCCAAGAAATGTAGAAATGTCTGGATCCTGACTGATGCTTAGAGATTCCAGCATTCAAGCATTAGAACTTCTTTGATCTACTGTGATGTACATAATGTCACCTATGACCTCATCAGTGAGCTCACTGGACTTCTGGTGCAACGCCTTGCTTCTGATCGTTGCTATGGAAATGATCAGCTCAGCTCTGCATGACTCAAGCTGGCATAAATATTTAAATAAAACATTATAATTTTTATTTTACATGAAGAGATTAAAGGATTTGTATATGATTTAATTTTTTTTTTGTGGTTTTCCATACCTGCTGTGGTATAAATGTTCTGAAGCCTTTTTCCACTATAATTTTTAATTACAATTACGGAAATTTATTAGGATTATTAATGTATTAATAATTGCACAGTGCTAGGAACAGTCTGTGACTTATTATATTTATTTGTATACATTTTCGCAGACAATTTAATGCTGTGACTATTTTACGAAACATAAGAAACAACAGGATCCAGCCCTGCACTTATACATCATTTTATTGAGGTCCAAAACTTAGAAGTTCTTGTCTTGCGTCATTCAGGAGTCTTGGGTATAAAAGGGCTTCATGATTGTATTTCAAAGGCAGATTTCAAGAACAACTCGGGCAAGAGTTTGGGTCAGACTGTGCTATTCCGGGATGTTGAGGTGTGCAGGAATCTTCACTATATATATATATATATATATATATATATATATATATATATATATATATTATAAGTCCCTATGTTACGGAGAGAAAGCTTCTTCAATCAAGACAGGGCTCGGATGTCTTTTACTGAACATTTCTGTTCAGTTTTTATTGAGGAGAAAACGGCCCATGCTGATAACGGCAACAGCTGTTCGTTACCTAGCAACTAAAATCAACAGAAGCAAGACAGTGACAAAAGACAGAACCAGATCCTGTTAAGCATTCTTCAAAATAAAAGACTTCCTCTATCCAAATAAATCACACTTAAATATGTTTCACTTCACCTTTTGTAATTATATACAATCATGTTCAATTCAATTAATAATAATCATCATGTAAATTTTGGTTGACATATAATTGTAAATCAGCCACTTATCATGCAAATTATACTTAACATATAAGTGTAAAGAGGTAAACCCAACCAAAACCGACGGATTGTGTTATTTTCTCTTATAAGATGCTCAATTGAACAGAGATGGAGTTTCGTCTTTGTCTCTGCGATAACATGAATATGTTTTTTTGTTTATTAAAACGACACAATGGGAACGCCAGACTGTCTCTGACTGGCAGGACGTTTTCACCGCTCCCTTGACAAGCTGACAAAGTCGTGCAGCCAAGTGTGGACTTAAACACACACAGAGCCTCGGTCCCTCTGTCTTCCCGGCTCCGTCCACAGCCCCCCACTCTTCGTCCTTCTCTCCAGCTCAGTGGATCGGCTTAGACAACCATTGATCCCACTTGTTCTGGTTCACCAATGTCTGAAATTCCCCCGTTCAAATCGACAGGAGAGGAATCCTCTCTGTCCTCTGGGATGACTTTTTTTTTTTTTTTTAAGGAGTAGGTTCTGGGGGGTCTCGTAAACATGTCGGCCTCCACGGTGTCTATTTACCTGGAGAGCAGGAGTGAAGAGCATTCCTGGATGCTCTTAAATGGGACTTTACAGGCGACCTCTGAGCCTGGGAGATCATCAGAGGTTTATGGATGTCCTGTAAAAACACGGCCCTGCTTCAGAAAACCTCCAAACTCCCTATTTAAAAACAAATCCCATGCTCGGTTTCTCTGTATCCAAAGATTACAGAGCAACTCAATAAACTCAAAATTGCTCTTTAGGTTTGTGAGTTAGCTTCCTGAATAATTCCACTTTATATACTTTACAGGATTTCAAGTCAATTTAGCTTTTTTTTTTACGCCGCTATTAAATTCTGATCTGAATTTTAAAGGGGCAATATTATGTAAAATAGACTTTTCTGAGCGTTTTGTCATGTTATAATGTTAACAATGTACCTGGAGTGTCACCTTGATCCTGTTGTGCCTGTTTGAGAAGTCCTTTCATTTCACATGAGTATCTTTTTCATATGGCAAAAACTCTGTGAAACACTCGATGGAGGAACGTCGTTTTGCTGAAGTACTGAAGGCTGACTGTCGAAAAGAACAGGAGCTTCTTAAAAAGACAGTGGCCCAATTTCAAAGCTTTAAATTGCAGTCAGATTTCTCTTAAGTCATATTTGATTTATACATCTACACTATGTTGCTGATAGTTTCTTGATTGTGTTATAAAATAACTTTACATGCCTGGAAAACACTGAAACTAGAGTTGTTTACATGTAGGGATGAGATTTTTTTTTACTTATTTGTTTTCCTAGTTCCTTTAAATTCCTGCTTGTTTTTGTCTTTCTCTGCACACATTCACCGCCAGCATCTTACGACATAGAAACATGTTATGCTACATCCTCTCACCTTGTATTTTATGCCTTTCTGTGGTCAGCATTTATGAGGATTGACCTCTGGTGGCTCATAATGTCCATCAAACGAACACGGTACACGGTCATGCTGTTTTCCTACCTGCAGGCCCACAAATTGGGGATGACATTTTCAGACGGGTCGGCTAAATGTGGTCAGGGTTGCCCATAAAACCAGTGTGTGTGGGTCACTGACGGAGGTTTACATCGATGGTTATGGCGTCGTTGACAGACGGTGGAGCTACGGCTAAGAGAGAGGAAACGTGTGTTGACTCACAGAGGTTTATAGCTTGGATTTTAAGATCATTCTCTAATTCACTTTCCACAAACACAAAATTATTATAAAATATTAAAGCTCGTCATTTTAACCAGACAGAAGAAAAACACGAGAGATTGAGAAACTTGTTGCATGTGGCGGAATCCCAGGTACGTTTTTGGACCCTTGTTAATTACTGTTTTTATCTTGCAGCTGAACATTTGGGATAAAAACTCATCGGTCATTCGAAGACGTGTTTCTTGCCGGGTGATGAGGCCTGCAGAAGCCGTGCCTCTTTGGGTTTGGTGCCGTTTCTCCTGAGCATTTCGTGGCCTGACTTTGTGATGAATGCCTTCAGAAGATAAGTAGCTGTGCTGAATGTTTAACTCTCGTGAATCATTCTTCATCTCAGAGGACGACGGATTCCAAATTGTTTGGAAAGGTCCTGTAATCTGTCAAAGACAAAGCGTCTTCTTTCCTTCTCGGCTTCATCTCCTGCAACCCTGCAGGCCGGAAAACTGTCAAAACAGCCGATTCTAGAGATGCTCACACTTACCAGTGGTTATTTGATCAAGTGCTCTGGATGTGGAGCAGCTTGCTACTGTTTGGCCTTCTATGAAAACTGTCCCAATTTAAGTTTTTTTAAAAATAATTTCTTTTCACTGTTTGGTCTTCAAAACTTCTGAGTGACCTCGTCAATCTGTTTCTATCTTCCGGTGGATCGGCCTGTCACCTCGACCTGCAGGCGGCCTTGCCGGGTGTTTAACATCCCCCGCATCCAGAGTTACGTCTGTCTGTCTCTCATGTCTCTCTCCTCCATGAAAGACAGAAGCGCCTCCTTACTCTGCCCTGCCCTCAGTCTGATCTCTGGAACGGTGCTCCTCCTGTCTTGCTTCAGGATCTCTCCTCCAGCTGCCTGCTGACCATCAGTCATCCTCATGGCGGGCAGAATGTCTGAGGTCACCGGAGTTCGACTTATACGGTTTGCAGGGACGTCTCCTGGATTCCTGAGTTCATTTCATGACTCCAGTGAAATATTGCAATAAAAAAAAAAAAACAATGGTTTTTTATGTTGTGTTTTTTGTAAATACTGCTTCCAGACATTATTGTAGCTGCACCGAAATATGAACCAAATCACCCGCAAGTCGTGTTAAAGCAGAGAACAAACACGCTAATGTTAGCTAGCAGCCTAGCTTGCTCAGTTTGAGAACACACACTTGTTGCTGGTCACAAAGTCTCTAAAAACCTCCTTAAAAAAATTTCCCCTTTGCTATTATGATTAGTCAAAGCATTGGTCCAGCCCCTGATTTATAGTCTATCAGTCATCATTATGCTGACATGAATCACAGGCCAGGAAAACATTCTTCTGAAAATGGGCAGGCTGCTAAGACGAAGTCTAGAGTAAAAAAACGACTTTAGAAAAGCAAGAAGAGCAAAAATGTCATTTATTACACAGTCCTGGCTCCTTTAAGTAACGTTGGAAAACAGGAATGACGTCAGATCCTTTGCGCCGTGTTGTTCTAAAACAAAAATGGAACAAAAATATTTTTTCTCCTCTCTTTAAAAAAAATACGCGAAGTTCCTCCCGTTTTGTCGACAAGTCGTACCCTGAGGCGGTATCCAGACGTTTAGCTTTTATTTTTGCGTTATATTTTATTTTGACAGCTTCCTGGTGTCGTTAGCATTAACGGGCCTCAGGACCTTCCAGAGAGGCGGGATAAACCACTAACACCGTCAACTCCAGTCCCGCCGTGTCTGTGTGAGGCCTGAGGAGATTGAGCGATCCCCGGTTGGTGTTGAAATAGGAAGTCAATTCACTTGTTTTCTTTGCATGACAGGACGAGTTAATTCTCCTCTCTCTAAATATAAAAACACCCTGTCCTGGGGAGCTTTTAGCACAGCAGTAACTCAGTGTTTAAACAAGGTTCTTGCAGCTGTAAAAATAAGCAACTGCTCCCTCTGTGGGACTATTTATTGCAAATGATATTACTTCTTTTTGATGAATGAGAATGGGATTGTCCTGGATGTGCAGAGATGTCACAGAGTGTGTTGACATTAAGAATGTATGCAGCCATGATGATGTTCTAAATGTGTATTTAGGAAATGCAGGAATGACTGAATTTATGAAATATGAACACACACCGAGTCCAACTCTTAAAGGACTTAAATATTATCTATTTGAAAAATGTTTTAAGCATTATATAAAAGTCTAATCTCTGGACTGAATTTACATTTTCTTTTTACATTTTTAAAAAAAATGTAAAATATTAAAATAAATATCACTAACAGTTAGTATATTACAAGTTGCAGCTGCAAGACTTATTTTAGAGGATAAAAATGTGTCTCGTGAGTTATGAGTGGGCGGAGAAAACTTAAATTCGGTGACATATTCCTTCAAATATGACGTTAAAATGTCAAAATTTATGTCCCATTTGGTCCATTTTTTCAGCACTGGTTTCCTCATTCAACCTTGATGCAGCTGGTTTAAACTGAAACACAGTTTTCCTGAAAACAACTAAATAAGCAACTATTATCTAACAACTAAATCCGTTTCTACATTTAAAATAAGGAATTCAGAGTCAACTCACATGAAAACTTGGGTACTGATTCTCTCACTGTTTTTCGTACTTCGGCTTTTATTTTCTTCTCTGTGAAATTAGGACGGGCATTTATGTAGTTATAAGTCCAATAAATAATCCAATTAATGTTGTTGTTCAGAGTTATTTTTAATCTAATCAGATTTCATAATCTCTCATATTTTGAAAAAGCTGTTAGGCTAAAATAGAGATCAGAACCCAATTAATGCAAATGCAACAGAAAGTGGAACATCAGTTAAATTGTACATACAATTTGAGCTTTCCTGTTTTTAGATAGCGAGATATAGCTGAACATAGAGAAACATAAATGTAGATATTTACCAAATGTATATGAAGCAAAATGGGCAGAGAAAAAAAGTTTTTTTTCTCCTGTTTTTATTATATTATGTTCACAATGATTCAAAGCAGAAGATCATAAACAAGCTTTTCTCACCGACGTTAACTCCAGTTAGACAGAGGAATCAAACGTAGTTATTACATTTATCAGCAAATGATCCAAAACACACACAGAGAGGTAACAGCAACAATCCCATCTCAGTGAAGTACATTCACTATGAATTTACAAAAAAAAACATTCAGCTGACTTTATCTAAACTCAGTTTGCAGAATTGGAGAAAAAAAATCTGTTTTCTGACAACAGAACCTCGATGCTTCAAAATAATGAACTGTATAGAAAACGTTCAGGTTCTTAATGAATGACTTTTGATCTTTGCTCACAAAGCTGCATTTCTTCAGAAAACAAACCGGCGCTGATAGGAAAAGCAGTGATGAAGCACAGCTGCCTCCGATGCAGCAGCACCTCAGCTGTCAGAACATAATCCAGCCATCCCTTCACTAACTCTGTGGTAAACAACTTCCTCATACCACTTTCTCTAAGTACTAGAGTGTGTGTGTGTGTGTGTGCGCGGGGGGGGTGCGTGTGTGTGCCCCACAGCCTGACCCTTTGCTCCCTGTAAGAGAACCATAACTCTCGTCTAAAAGTCATTTGATGTTCTTTCCGGGGTCAGAAGACGGAGCGCCGTCAGCTATCTGCTCCAATCAGAGCTGCTTTGTTACACTTATCGGCGATGCTGATTTGTTGATAAGATGAGAGGAACGACAAGCCGACGGAAGCAAGTCGAAAACGGACGAGCCGACGTGAGACAGACAGAGGAGAGCTGGCGAACAGAAACTGTAAATGTTTATGAAAAGTTTCCTGCAGTGATAATTGAGATCAGATGTCACAAAGGCTGCTAACGTGATCGAGAGCCAGGCGGTGATTATAAAACATTTCATTTGTTCGTTTGTGTTTTCTGGCCAACTTTCAAACCCTCAGCAATTGCGCGACGTTCAGGACCCCAAAATTAGAATTAATAGGAGCGAAATCTGGCGTCTGTCTTTTCCCCCCGTCGTACCTGCAGGGATCAGTGTGTGTGCAAAAGATCAGGGCGACTCAGATGGAGTCACTGATGGAAGAAGACAGAGCTGTGTGTCGGAGGGCCGATGGAATGAGGCGATACGCAGGGGAAGAAAAAAATAAAGGTACCGGAGAAGAGAAACAACTGTGAAAGAATGAGAGAAAAAGTACTAACCAGTTTGAGGAGTATGTGCTACGTGAGCTACGTGAACCAGTTCCTTCAAACCAGAACTAAAGAAAAACAAAACAAAAACACATCATGACAGTTTCCAGCAGATACCAGCCAAGCTCAGGTCTGGGAAAGATTTGGAAATGCAATTTGCATATTTACACTTTACAGTTGGGTTTCTATTGGGAATAGCAGAGAGTCGACTGTTTTTAAATCTCTGTAAAACATTTATTTGAAAGTGTGAAAGACTGAAAAGTAAATGCAGTTTATCTGGGTGTTTATAGGACTCCAGGAACAAACTTTACACCAATAATTCATTTTTTTTTTTACAGTTAAATCTTAGTTATGACTAAAAACTTTCTAAAAATGGAGATTCATTTACTTCTCGACGATAAGATGACTTCAGCATGCCGACATTTTTACATGACTAAAACGTTTGTAGCTTCCATACAAAATGTATTTTTTTCTCATGTTTATTTAGCATTGCATTCAATTCAGTTTGTTTAAATTTCGTCAACAAATGTCATCTCAGTTTTACAAAACAAGTCATTTTAACACAGTCGCACATATTTTCCAATTGATCCTAGTTATTAAGCATTTGCATTGAACTCAGATTATTATTCAAATTGGTTCAAAGAGTTTCATATCTAATGAAACCCAGCAGATTGCTTCAGGTCTTTGACCTCCAGCGAGAACGGAAAAGTTGCGTTGTCGACTTTGCAGCAATCCCTCACACCAAACAAGCATGTAGCGACAGTGGAGGGAAAAACTCTCCGTTAACAGGAGGAAACCTGCAGCAGAACCAGAACCTGACTCAGTACAAGCAACCGTCTGCAGGTTCTGAGAAGACGGAGCAGAGACACAAAAAGAACAAGAAGGACAAGGAGGAGGATGAGTACCTTCTGTGTTTATAACAAAAAAAAATTTATAGTAGAAGAACGCTTAATCGATTGCAGCGTATCTCAGCTGATGCCGTCATTCAGATTGATTGGAAAAAGCAATAAAACTAGATTTTTATAGGCGTATAGTTTTAATGATAAAGTGGTGAGAACCATTTTAATATTGATTGATTTCAGAGAGTTTTATTAATCTCTTCTACGTTTTTTCAAAGCTGTAGAAAAAAACGTTTTTTTTGTTTGTATTTCTAATGACAAAAATCTAAAAATGTAACATTTGGAATGACAAAAACGTACATCTGCTTTTTTTGATTCCATGTAAACTTTTATAAATTATGATATATAGTTTTTTTTGTTTGTTTGTAATGCCTAGACGTTTTAAAACATTTTCTTCGCAAAACTCTCACTTAATAAAATTATTATTGCATTTCGAAGCAAATCCAAAATGATTCTATTATGCTGCAAGAAAGCATCTGCAAAGGAATGTCAATTAACCAAAGAATCACTCGTTGAAGCATTTTTCCAAACTGAAAGCGTTTTAACAAATGAGCCATGGAAACTCTGGATGAGCGAAAACAGCAGGCTGGTAGTGAAAAGAAAAAGCGGGTAGAGTTGAACTTCACCAGCCTTTAGGCTTCAGCTGAAGCTCAAGATGTAATTAATGACATTCCTGCGAAGCCCGAACATCACTGAAGGTGCATTCATCGCCTGGCGCTCGAGGGCCGGCCGTGGCCTCCACAAGTGAAATCTTTGCTTCTGCTTGGATATTTTTTTTCTTCTTCTTCTTCTTCTCTTTTTTCTCTCCTCATGAGCCTTTGTGGCTCGATCACTGGAACGAGATTGGTTTTGAATGACGTCTGTCTGGTTGGGTTAAATGAAAACGTGGACACGAGTGGGGAATCTGTGAGGGGAGGGGGGTTTAGCTCTGTTGTTTGTCTGGAGACTTTACAAAACTAACGTCCTGAAGAGGGAGAAGCTTCGTTCGATGCCAACGCTTTTGTCTCTGCGAGTAATTAGATCAACGTCCTTCTGGGGGAAAACGAAGTTCTCGTTCGACGTAAAATATTTGAGTCTTGAGTTAAAACAATGTTTAATACTGTCCTGTTATTACAACACAACTTTATATAATCCATCGGATATTAAAATGTCTCCCTACAGGCCTTCCTTTTCAGTCTCTTTTTGGACTTTACTCATTTAGCAAACACTCACTTAACAAAATGCAGATGGACTTAAGTGGTTTTCCCCCGTAAATGTCGATGACCGTGAACCGCCAGGGAAAACCGACAGCGAAACAGAGTCGTTGATTTCAGGTAAGGAGCCAAAGAAACTCGTGATGGCCGGGATTTCAGCTCCTGCTCTGTTGAAGTGTAAAAAAATAAAATAAAATAAAAACCTTTTTGGACAGCCTTGACTCCAACAAACCCCAATAATCCTGTGACATGGAGACGTGATGAAAGTCCCAACACACAAACAGATTGACAGCCTGATTGAGACGTTTGGAGTCGGTTGTTGCTTTTGGGCGTTGGGTTTTCCTTTCTGGACGCTCGGCGTCGGCTGCTCTGGGAGCAGCTCCTCCGTTAAAGGGATGGGATTTATTGCTCGGGGAGTTTTCTTTGGCTGAATGTGTTTCTGAGAGCTCACTTCGGAAGGAGTGAACACGCTCACCTTGAAGATATGCTCCGTTCGCCGAACGTGGAAAAAGTCCAAAGGTCTGGACGTCTTTAAAGAGAAAAATATGGTGCTCTTTAGAAACTAATTGGTTTAATTATCAGATGCCTAATTATTTTAACACGGTGATGAATATTTTTAAATGTTAAAATGAGGATAGAAAGGGTAGAGTTATAAATAGAACATTTTGTAAGCCTCACATTTTGATCACCAAACTGTGGCCTGGCATAAAGACTGCCCACGAATAGTGATGGTGAAGTTTACAGGTATTTTCGTCCAAAGAACAAAAGGAAATCTGGACATAATGTATGAGAGGCAGTAAGTCTGGCCCAACAAGAATATTCTGGGGTTCTGAGGCTGCGGATGGAAAAAGTACTGACCCAAAGAGAACTGCTATTTGGTATTAAGTGTGATGTGCATGAATGTGTGCGAAGGAAAATGGTCTTGAGAGACGTTATTATTTTCATAAACTCTGAGTTGGGGTTGGTTTTAGTGTTAGGCACAGCAGTGAGCTCCAATCCCTACTTTAAATTTTCTTTTAAATTACAGCCTATTCTTGTGTCCACAGCTTGTGAAACCTTGCTATATTCCATGCATGTGAATTTGTTCATCTTACTTATTCGTGTCTTCCTTCGTAACCCAGATTAAGAGCTGTTCACCCTTTAACTGGATGTCTGCAGTAAAAGACACTCCTGCGGTTTTCTACCTGTGTCATGTGTCTTGCTGTTTCCCCAGACTGTCTTCAGTTTAGGGTGGAGCTGAGTAGAGAGCAGCTGAAACGCCTCATCATCCACTGTTATGACGTTCAAAGAAAAATGGCTACGAAACAGAAGCCGAACGTTTTCTGTAAATTTGTACATTGAAAAAGCTCTTCTCCCTCCTTTTGTTGTTGGCTGCTTGCTATTTAATACAGATGCATTGTCCTCATGATGAAAATGTGACTTGTTGCATAAAATAGATTAAAGATACTAATCCACACCACAGTGGGTTTCTAAGTACTGGCTGGGAGATTTTAATGCGTTGCATGATTGATGTTAATGTTGGCCTCGTCAACAATTGTAGGTTTTCTGGTTCTGAATCGATGCTCAAACCGGACCTGAACCAACTACGCAACATATATAAATATATATATATATAATTTTTTATTTTTTATTTTTTTTCTTTCTTTTGATGAAAAGGAAATTTAAACAAGAAGAAGATGCCTGTTGAGTTTTTTGTTGTTATTTTTCACATACACTCTCTCAAGACGTCTCTCAAGACCATTTTCCGATGTTGATGATTCTAGGTGAAAAAGGAAGGAAGTGACGGGGGGTGACGGCGCTAAGTGGATTGACCCGGGCCATCATGATTAAAGCCATGAAGAGGCCTTCGCTCTGGGGTTATTAAAGGATTATAAAGAGCTCTGGAAGACTATAAACGACAGGCCTGGAGAAGATTAGGCGACGCTGCAACTCAAGTCAACACATTCCACATCACCACAGAGCTGGAGTCAGGTTAGCTCACCAGGAAGCAACTCTGCTGTTGGTTTGAATGAAATCTAAGTCACGAGCGACGACAGCAGATCAATGTTTTACAATAAAAACCATACAGTGGAACCCAGCTGGTCTGATACGGTTCAATTGATGCCACGTCTGTCGTTTGTGATCGTCTTTAGCTTTCAACGCTCTTATGATAGCGACTCAGTGTTGCTGTAAAGTCGATCACTGCTTTTTGTTTGTTTAACGTGTTAAATGTAACGCTGCTTTACACGAAATGTAAATAAAAGTAGAAGCTTGTTACATTTTAAAATATTATTTCAGCCGGAAAGATTCCTTGGTGTTTTGGTTACTGATGTCATCAAAGTGAGCCGATAGACGGTTCAAACACCAAAGTAACAATCTGCTTTGCAAATGGATTCACGCATCTTGATCAACATTTATAGCTTCTCACTGATGTTTGTTTTACAAAATGTTTCTTTGTGCTGAAAAAGCAGCCGTCTTTGTCAAAGAGTTTGTCCAGAACTGGACTTCTACTGGCTTTCTTTCCTGTCTTCTGCTAAAAAAGTATTTATGGAGATCTCTGCAGCTCCTCCAGAGTAACCATGGGCTTTTCTCTTTACTAGTCAGTTTAGTTGGACAGCCGTTGGCAGAAAATGTTTTTTTTTGCCAAACATTTTCCGATTTAACGCGATTTATCAAACAGAACTGAACACAAATGCACACGACGATTCAGATTTGAATTTTTACAAACATTTCTGGTTATATACCACTTTATATTGCTCTGTCTCAGAAAAAAAAATCCCAATAAAATCCCTTTGAAAGGCACCAAAAGGGACACATATGGCATCATTAAGTTTCTATTTTTGCTTACTCAAGACACCGTTAACAGTATTTCTTTATCTCCCAAATCAACTTTATTTCTCTACGTGAAAACACATCCATCTTGGTGGCAATTTTTTTTTCTTTTTTAATCTTTTAGGTCTTATTCAAAGAAAACGGAGAACTCAAACAAATCTCTGAGACAGTCCAACAAACTCCTGACGTCGTGACTTGAATTGCTTTATGTATCCCACCTTAAACTTCATATCTAACAAACACCAAAGTGTAAATATTTAAAAGAATAAGCGCAGCAAATCAAATAAAAACAGGCCGCAGCTGTAAAGCAAAGATAAATCTGGTGTTTTGTCTCTGTTTCGGATCAAGCCGAGGGGTCTCATCCTCATCACAGTGAGGCAGTGGAGGAAGAAGCCCCTCACATGTCTAATGCGAACCTGACAAGCCTGAGTCCAAACGTCTAAACAGTCTCTGTTCAAAGCCTGGAGGAGGCAAATCTGGATGTCGAAATATCTGTGCGCTCCTCATCATCCTCCTCTCCTTCCCGTTGTTGCCTCTTTCTTGCTCCAGTAGGAAAACCGACCGAGTTTTATTTGAGGGTTGGACTGGTGTGTTAGCAATTTTGGCTCTCGGCGTTTTCCCTCTGAATATTTTAGTACCGACTGCGCTTCAAGCTCGACGGATTTAAAAAAGAGGGATCCCGACTCCGAGAGCTTTAAATCAATGCCAGGTGCGATGCGATTTCTTTATTTCGTTTTTGAACTTTGAATCTATTAAAACAGCTTTAGAGCGTTGGAAAACATATGTTGTTTGGTTGCCAGCCGTCACTGGCTAATCAATTAAAGACGTCCTTTTGCAGTAAACTGTGCATAGTTACCCGTGTTTGCAGTTTCCTTCACTCCTGATGACACTAAGACTGTAAGGTCATTTTATGTATATAGCATTTTCAGCAAGAAGGCAATCCAAAGTGCTTAAATTAATTAAAAGAAAATATAAACAAAACAACAAACCAAAGGAAAGGAAAGAGTAAACTAGGAAAAGCTAAATGTTGATCTAAAGTATATAAACTAAATGTTCCTGTTCTGTGTTGCTAAGCAGAATAGAAAAGATTTCAGCCTCAGAACAAGTTTGGTTCATTTATACACTGTAATGAGAAACTTTCAAGTTTGGTTCCCAATCGACCCGAGCCGATACGTTTCCACATCATTTGTATCAGAATTTTTCTTTTTCTTTATGTTCTAGGTATTTATTTCCCTTAAACCTTTTTTTTTTTTTTTTTTTACATATTTAACAATTAGAATAAAAAAGGGCACTGTGGAGGTCAGCCCGTTTTGTTCTGGGGTCCCTCTGCGCATGTCGTCATCTCACGGTGCATCGGCGTTCCCGAGGAACCATAATGGAAACCAGAACTTCCTGAGCTAATTACGAAGCCACCAGTGAAGACAGAAGCGCCATCGCTCTCTCGGTGCGTAACTCCATCACTCTTTGCTCCGGTCCCAGTCGACCCCGTCCGCAAGCGCTGCTCATCCTTCTTAGGGGTTTACAACACTGTCTCTTTTGTTGCCTTGGTTCTGCTTTGAAAAAAAATTTGAAAAATCCCCCCCCGTCTACCTTTTTTTAACACACATTTCCCACAGGGGGGTTTGTTGCATTTCAGCCAATTTATCAGCAGCTAATCTCAGCTGTCTGGCTTTGAGGTGTTTCGGGGCCACGCGCTTGCAGTGAGAAATCGCTGCTGGGCAGAAACAGAGCCCTTCTCTTCCAGTGAATGTGTGCGTCTGCGAGAGTTTCCTCACTTAAGACAAGAAGTCTTGGCTTACATAAATATTTGGTCCCATAAAGGCCGTTAGTGCCGGCTTATGAATCACAAAGCTCGTTAAACCGGAGCGTAAACAAACAGCAAAGCGAGTCCCGGCGCCCTGCCGAGCTCCCTCACTTTTCATAGCTCAGTCTGCAGCCGGCCCGGCTGTGGATGGAGAGAGTCGGGCAGCAACCTGTTCACATTGTTTCAACCTGAAATAAAACAACAAAAAAAGCCGAGGGTTGTTGCCAGGATGTTAAACCTGGTTATCAGATTTGAGGGGAAAGAAATCTTCCCTCAGAGGGGATTCCTTTCGAAAGAGTCAAGAGTTAACGAAGCGTCGTCAAAACATGGATTGGATGTAAAGAGCGAATGGCGGGGAGTTCAGAGGTTCACTGAGTTTATTTTAAGAACCGCCCGTGCTCCAGCGAGCGATTGAAGAGTAAAGGTGTGAGCCTTAACGAATTTCACTGCTAAATGAGGATTCAGGAAGCCTGTGTTTTATCGACACTGTAAAAGCTCAAAATCTCGCTAGTGTTTTTGGTTGAGTTTCGAACGTCTTGAAATAAGAAAGAAATAACTTACAAGCAACTTTTTAACAACAAAAAAGTACTAATCCCTCTGGAGGATCATTTCGCTCACAACATTTTCTCCATGTTATAAGTGAAATAATCTGCCAGAGGGAAAAATACTTTTTCATCAATATTATTAAGAAACTATTGACTTAAACCAGGCTCCTTTATGTTAACGACAAGCTACTTGTGAGTTAATTATTTGCACCAGAGACTAGGGACCAAATACAACTGTAAGATTATGTGTTTTTGCAGTGTCGTCCTTTTGTTTAACAATTTGATCATTTAATGGCTAGTTTGCTTTCAACAAGAGTCATTATATTATGTAAATTTTCATCCTTATTAGAATAATATTATACATACATGGGTGGGGGGGAATTAGACTGGAAATTATAATTCATTAAAAAGTAAAAGAGGGAAAAAAACCAGTATATATTAGAAGTTTTTCTGATGGCCTTTCTCATATTCCTTAGTGTAAACTGGGCCTCAGAAAATGTTCGACTCAAAAGCTGGAATGAGATCAACAGTAAAATGTTGAAAAAAAGAATTGCATGGCAGACCACAAATTGACTGCCGTTCTTGTTTTCCTTCAACTTTTACTTACATTTGGATGATCTTATTTCAAGCAGTCAAATCTGGACGTATCAAACATAGAAGAAGTTTTTGCTTGTTTGGGTTTTTTCCTTTCGTTCCCTGCCGTCGCTTCAGTCGACTAACGGCGGATGATCCCAAACCGCCGATTCTTACAGCAGCTGGGCGTCTGCAGACTCTGGTTTGTCTCCATTTTTGACGCATTTTTCTTTTGGTGTTGCTTTATTTGCTCGTGTTGAAAAGGACACAGCAGAGCACGGACTTTTACATCTTAGTTTGGCTCGTAACCGTTCAGCGTCTCTTGCTCAAACACAAACATTAATGTGGCTCCATATTCAGGCGGTTGGAGCTGAGAGGCTCACGCTTCTCCGCCAGCAAAATGACACAATTTTCACCACACATCTTCGTCAGTAAGAGCCTGTTTTGTCATTTTGGTTGAAGTTTGAGGGGGGCAGCCTTCATTTAACATCATTGACACCGTAAATTATTTACAACTAAGCCCAAATGCTAATTTACTAGATTTAAAATTGTTTTCGTTTAACTAAATTGCTTGTTTCTGATAGGAAGAAGATAATAAAACTGTGTTAAAGAAGAAAAAAAATTTAAGAACGAGCATGTAGAAAATTATTCCAATCCTTTCCGATCGATGACAAAACCTTTACTGACATTGCAGTGATCAACCGCTTGTCGTAACGGATCCATTTTTCCAAAAGGGATTTTGACGATTTATGTGTTTCACATTGGAAGGCCTCCCTGTCATCACCCTAATTTTTAGCTCCCTTCACAGAAATATGTAGGTAAAGCTAAATCTGCCAGAGATATGAATAATTTGGAGCTAAAATAAACATAAAACAGTAGTAAAGATTTATTTTCCTCTTCCTCTAGATATATGTATAGAGTTCTGTATAAATTGACTCATCACCCTCTGAGAATAGAAGCACTCTTCTGGAGCATTTCCCGTATCTTCTCCTACATGCTCTGTTACTCCTTCTGTAAACAAAACTAGACGTTCCTTGTTCACATCGGGGAGTCGGTCATATTTTCCTGTTGTGTGAGATATCAACACTTTTATTTTCTCCAGTTTGCGCTTAAAAGTTCATATTTAGAGTGCGTCACATGACGAAACAAGATAAATCAATAGAAATAAAAAAGTACTCTGAGATTTAAAAGGATTGTGGTTTTCTCTTTTCCTTACTTCATGTCTTCTGTTTTTACAGTTTTTTTGTGCAGTTTATTCCTGGTTGAGGATAATTACATAAATTCAAGTATTTTGTATTCCACTGTTTTTAACGAGGTTTAGAGATTAGATAAACTGTCTAGCCGGCGTTTGTGTAAACACACAGATGTTTTGAAAAAGTGTCTGATGCCTGAAGTGATACTGAACTACATAAACAGGTTCTGGAGTGACACGTGCTGCCCTCTCTCTCTGTTTTTGAAGGAAAGGCTGAACCCTCCTTCGCCTCCATGGCGCCGCGGCTGCCTACGTGCGACACGGACAGGTAACCCGCTGCCTTTTTAAAATGAATTTTTTATTTTTTTTTATTCCCCCATGCGGGATCTTCCCACGTAGAGGCGAATTCTCGTTCAGAAAAGAAGCAGGAAAACATTTCACCATTGCTTTATTTTTCCCAACATGCAAGTTGTAATAATTTAGGATGGAGTCCTCGCTTTATAATCTTACAAACATTTCAAATTGCCCATCAGTTCGATGGGTTTGGAAGTCGTTGCATCGTATTTTAAAACTCCTCATTTTTTTGGTTTTCACAATATTTTTCATGTTTATATTTTTTCTTAAAGCAGAAGGTCTTTTTTTTTGTGAGGGTAAAAAGTGACGGACACAAAAAGACAAGCAGAACGCCAGGAAGCCGAAATAGTTTGACACCCGCAGTACAAACATGCCTTCAGCTGAACCGTGTAATCCGGCTATTTTCTCTTTCCATTACATCTGCCTAAGTGCCGTCTTCAGCTCCAGTGTTAACCTTCGACACCTTTTCTTTTTTTTGTCTCCTGCTGCTTGCTGCGGCTGACGCGGTGACCTCGTGAACCCCGCGGTGATTGTCTTACACGGTTAAGTGCCTCCCGGTTGTGGGCATGGCTGGGCAGCGATAATGTCTCCCAGATTCTCCGATACGCAGGCTGTGTACACAGGAATCGGCACGTAGGCACACGTTTCAGCACACAAGCAAACCCCACACGTCGGCTCCTCGTCTCTCTGTCTCAGAGGTGAAGACGGACGCTTCCGGATGCTTCCCAAGGTCAAAGGAAGTCACGGCGACGACGTCGAAACATGGCGAGTGTTTTCTGGTGCGTTTATTCAGGAGGGAACTCTTCAGTCCTCCTGAATTTTGCCAAATATTCCAATTATGGACCTAAACCTGCTTGGTGTCCTTGCCAAATGTTGTATATGCACCTCATTCTCTGTATATTTTCATACAGCGAGAGATGATTTTTTTCATATTAGAGACAAAAACAAAATTAAAAATACTCTTATATACAAACACAAACAAAGCAAGTCCTTCGTTCTTCTTCTTCCATGTCAAACTTCAGTGACCTCAGATCCACTAAAGTGATTTGAGGTGTCAACAGATGGACGATCCTGTTGATTCAGTTGAAGATGTGAAAACAAAACCAGGTGTTACCTCTCCTCTCTGCTCAGGTTTGCTCTTAATCCCAATAAGTAGTCAAGAATCTCATCAAATCTTCTGGTTGGCTACAAACAGAAAAAAGTCAGTCTTACAGAAATGCAGTAAATTAGTTGCCGTTTCCCCTCTATGAAAGGTTTAACCATCAAGCACACAGTGAGTTTGATTCATGAACTAAATATTTTGAACAGGCAGTGATCATTTTATTTTTTGCAAATCTGATCTTTTTGTATCAGTTTCTTCAATATCACCTGATTTTCATTCTGGGCCAGAGTCCCACGTTTTCAGACATCAACATGTCTGTAAGAGCTTGTAAAGTTTATCTGTTACCACTGACGTCTTTGGTGATGTTTCTTCTTTTAAAACACTTTTATTTTATTTTACTTCCATAAAATAAAATTCCAGTTTATATGAATTAAAGTGGAACAAAATTTCATGGATCAAATACAACATTTTCCATGCTACTATAAATATCACTTAAAATCTTTACACAAAGACATAAAGTGCTGAAGAAACCAGAAGGCTGTGAAGCAGTTCTCCCCCTCCCCCACTTGTTCCTGCATACTCTGAGTCTGTTGACTGAAAAAAGACCAATTAACTCATTTTAGACACATTCATATTCTGCCTTGGACAGAAATAAGATTGGGCGATACAGACTTGTAATTTCAGCACAATATTTTGTGGCATTCATTTAGATTACAATGAAATGTATGTTAGAAACCTGCTTAAACTTTCTTGCTCAAAGAAATGTTTGAATAAAATCTGGTGAAAATGTCAAATGTTTGGGAAGCAGCACAAAGCGTCCTTAAGGTTAAATCCTTGATCTTAAGATCTGGGTTAGTCCTCTGTCCTCAGGATCTCAAGAAGTTTTTGTATTTCTGCATATTTTGACATTTTACACTCTGTGACCCCTGTGAGGACGCCCTACTATTCTGATTTAAGACATATAACCTTGAGTCCTGCTCTATTTTAAACTTTTTTCCTTCAATCACAAATGACATTCACGTCGTGTTCAGTGGTTTTATTCCCAGAAACTCAGAGAAGACTTAATCATGTTAACTGGGAACGCAAATTTCCCCTGAGGTTTGCCAAAGCCATGGAAAATTTGTACCAATAGGCGGCTCCAAGGTCAGTGCTGGTCACTATTTTAGGCGCATTATCATCTTAAGCATAGCTCTGCACCCTGGGGCTTATCAGTCACAAATCTAGTGGAAACTTGGTTTGTGGTTCTGTTTATAGAAGCTGCTGAATGCAAGACGGAAAAGGTCCGCATGTCCTTGTCGACGTGCGACGCTGAGGAAACGTTTGAAAGGGTTTGGAGATGCAGCCCTGCTGTCTGAGTAGCGTTTTATGCTAATCCATGTGATTTATAAGAAACAAATCGATAAAACCGTGAGGCTGCAGTGGGGGTGGGGATTTATCGTATCGTTTATTTGTCGTGATACATTTCTTATCACGATAAGAGCTTTGATTTGTCACGAAAATTCCAGTTTGTTTAAAATCTACATAAACTGTCTGTATTGTCGGGATTGTTAGCTTTAGCTTTTTCGCCGCTGTTTGTTTAATGTGAATATCAATACATATCAATAAATGTAAAAATATGATTAGATACAGTTACTGTGTGCAGTTCAATGATACAAATCAATCACACTTCTTTAAGTGACTTTTGATTTTGTGGGGCTATGATTGGGGTTTTTATGGAGTCATACAGTTACCTAAGAAAATAAGTAATAAGTAGTTGTTACTGTCATTTTTATCGTTATCACAATAATACCACAGAATATTGTGATGAAACTTTATGTGCGTACTGCCCAGAGTCCTCTAGGCTAAAGGGTTTCGTCGCTGCAGATTTCTGATGATTAGCTGTGAGCTGCCTCTTTGTTTAGACAATCTCTTCAATTGAATGTCACGAAAGTGACAAGTTATGCAAACATAAAGGTAGGTAGTCACCTTACACTGTTGGGAATTCAGCGAGACACAAGTCGCTCAGGCACAATCACCTCCGACGTGTGTGGGTGTGTGCGTGTGCGTGTGTGTGTGTGTGCGTGTGCGTGCGTGTGCATGGGTGTGTTTGGGGGAGTGCCTGCAGGGATTCAGGTTTAAGTGTCTTTTTTTGTGAATGGAGCGATTCAAAGATAACAAGACTAGTTCAGCAGAGATTAGGAGGCACAATCAGGGAAAACCTTAAAAGCCTGAACTAAAACACACAGTGCACATCCACAAACACACACACAGTTGATCCAGTTTTCACCTCTGGACCATCTGCTCCTCTATTCAGCAGCGTCTATGGACCGGTGCCTGGCTCTGGAGGTCACCGCCTGAATGTGTGTGTGTGTGTGTCACAGCAGACAATAACCAAGCTGGACAGCCTTCACACACACACACACACACACACACACACACACACACACCCTAAACACACTTCAAACAGTTTGCTGAGACCTTACACCTCGACCAGACTATCGGCATCTTTCAAGACGGGGGTTACCTATACAAAGGGAGGCGAGTGAGGAGGATGTGTTTAACTGTGTGATGTGTTTGTGTCTTTCCCACTCGAGCCTTGTCCGCTCACATTCACACGCCCATCAGTCACACACGCACAAGAGAAGGAGATCTTTAAACGCCACGCACACACGAGCAGCAGATCGATACGCTCGGTCCTTCATTAAAAGTGTTAACATCTGCTCATCGACCAGGAGTAATTTAAGTCCCTACACATCGATTTGAAAGGAAAGATCAATCTGGGTGGCGGAGCTGCAACGACCTTTAGGTCAGGGGGCGTCGAACTCATTTTCGTTTTGGGCCAGATCAAGATCATGAAGGCACTTAAAGGGCCGGTTGTGCCAGAATGTATTGATAAAACCTGTTCACAAACTGTTAAAATATCAATGAATTCTTCAAATTAAATAATATTATTGAACATCTTTCCGCTTCCTACAGGATTTCGTGATTCTTTTTGGGATTTTTTCCAATAAACATCAAAGTGTTTGTGGTACTAATTCGGAAATATCTGCGACATTTTTCACTTATTTATGATGGTAAATGCGACTTTTTATTACTTGTTGTATAGATCATGTAAGATACAGCAATTAAAGCCCAGGAAACTGTTTGGTACAATTAAGCAAATTTTTGACAATTTTTTGAGAATAATCTGTAATAAACTCCCAATTATGTATTAGCGAAAAAAAAGTGTGTGCTTTGCTGATTTTACATGAATTTCCACAATAATTCTGAAGAAACTGGAGGGATTGATTGATATAATTTGGCAGTAAACAGATAAAAAGTGCAATGATTTGATAACATAATATTCTGGAATCCAGAGGGCCACATAAAAAGCTATGACGGGCCAGATTTGGCCCACGGGCCTCGAGTTTGACATATGTGCTTTAGGTGAATGTGTCTGGTCCTTTATTTGCCAGCTGATGTTGCCAGAGTTCAGGCTTTGATTTTGATTGCAATAGTGAGAGAAAACACTGAAAATAACAGATAGAAATAGAGAAACACTTTACAGAATCACTTTCCAAGGCCACTGAGAACAGGAGCCACATATCTATCTGTAGGTGTTTGAAGAGGTTTTATCAAGAGAGATTTGTTTTCCTTTCAACACTCGTTCCTTCTGTTCACCACTCAGTCCAAGGATTTACACTGGAATATCAACCGAACATAAGTTTTTCTTGGACTCGCAATGCGCTTCTTTCCGTCCAGAACTAGAGCACTGTTTTGATCAGACAAAAATCACATGAAAAGGGAGACGTTTGGAGGAAAATTCAAAGTTCTGCTCATTAAAGCTGCAACATGTTGAGATGTTGGAAGTTCTCCAAATGCAGAAAGTCAGAAAACGGCATCAAACAAACGTTCACGGGAAATCTCTTAGCATTCGTTTGAGTTATTTCTGAGTCTCTCTTTTGTTTAAGAGGGTTTATATTTCACACTTTCCAGAGCTTAACCTTTTAATCCAGAGAACCGAACCTAATGGGATGGAGGAATGCAGAATGATGCATACTTTAAAAAATATATTGGTTTTGGGACATTAGAATTGGACAGTTCAGCTGGATTTATGACTTGATTCTCTGCTGACATGGCAGGCGGTAAAAGGCTCCGCGCGGCGTTATGCAAGTGCTCTCACTTAGTTTAAAAGAAGCTACGTCGGCTAAAAGCACAAAGAGATTTATTACACGCTGTTATTACACCCTGCTGTTCGATCAGCAGGCTCGTTAGCGTGGGAACTTCTGCACCGACTGTCAGAGTAAGGATGAATATCGATCCTCCGCAGGTGTCATCAGTACATAAACGCAGATTCTTTGGGAAGCGAACGGCGTATTTCATAAAGTTAGAAAGTCCCATGGCTCTGGTGGTAGAAGCAGGAACACAGTTTGATTTCTGGACCGGCGCCATTTTCCTCTTTTCCTTCTTCCCTTCTTTCTTTTCAAGTTATTAACTAATAAAGGCCGGTGAAGTTTCTGGATCTTAGTGTAGCAGATTTTCTCTTAGTATTTTTATTGTTTTATCCATTTTGAAGTAAAAAAAAATTACAAAAATGCTCAAATCTAACACGCCGCTTTATTTAATCAAATAATATTTTCTGAGGATGTCGTGCTATTCTTTATTTTTATTTAATTTCATTCTGATTCAGAACCACATTTCCTTACAATAATAGACTATGAATGGAACGTAATGCTACCAAATACTGAGGAAATGTGTTTAAACTTCTGTTTTTGAAGACTTAACTAAATAAATCTCTGACATATTCTTTCTTTTATTATGGTGGTATTTATGAAACAGAAATAATTGTAATTCTAACTAACCTAAAGCAAGACAAGTTTGGTCTGATTTAACTTTAGACAGTGAGAAAAAAAAGGAGCTTTTTGATTCACTGTACATAAACTTATGGGCTCAACTGTATTTTTTGGGGAGGTTTTACAAGACAGAACAACTAAAAGTAGTGAAGAAATTAAAAGTACAATAAAATTATGTGTTTTCGAAAAATTTACTGTCACTGAAAATCAGAAAATTATCCTGATTTAAAGTTTTAATTTGAACTTTGGCTCCTGATTAGACGACTTCTGAAGCCAATTTCTTTTTATTTCGGGACGTCGAAGTGAAACGGGTTGACACCTGGTCCATTACATATCTGACGTATGTGGGAAAGAAAAAGAAAATCATGTTATTTTCTCACAGTTTACATAAAAGCAATGACTTTTGTTGACATTTCTAAAAGAAAAAAAAAAAACAAATTCTAATAAAACTCTTTGAACTTCAGCATGAGGATCCGTGAAGAAGCTCAAACATTTTTTGCACTTTACTGACAGAGGCCCAGTCGGCTTTGTGACCTTTGACCCTACCTCTTATGATTCAGAAAGTTGCTTTTATGTAGCGCAACGATCAAGTCAAAAATCGACAGCCAGCCTGCGCCGCCGCGCTGAGAAGCCTTCGATTAGTCGCATTACATTTAGCCTCCTCCGTCTGGAAAACCTCTCAATGCGGCTTCAATGAGCCGGTTAAACTCGCCTCCAGTTGTCCCGCTCACCACGGGGGCAGAGCAGCAGGAGGAGGAGGAGGTAGAAAGTGCTGTCATGTTCTCACAGGCAGGTCATAAATTGGTGATGCTGAGAGTTACGGACCTATGAGGGCATTTAATGGGCCACAGCTGAGCGCACGCAACCATCAGAAAGACTTCTTAGCCTCCACAAGAAACCCAACGCTTTATGTAAAAATAGTCTGCGCATTAGATAATGCTGCAGCACTGGAAAATTTAACATGAAATGTTTACGCCGGCAGGTCAGAAATCTTTATATACGTGACATAAAACCTCTATTTCTTTTAACTCAGCCGGTTTTCTCACATGTTCTTTCCGCCATCTACATGTACAAAACATTCACTGGTTAACGGTCCGCCTTTTCATTGATGATATATTCTGTTACATGTGTAGATTTGAAACAATTATTAACAAACAATCTCACCATTTCACAAAGCATTTCATGAGAATATTGTCAGACAGATGTTTGAGTTTGGAGCATTTATTTCATATTGAAGTCATAGATGAGGCAGAGAAGGATGCAAGTTTCAAGATATGAGATATTTGAAGATTTTGTTTTTCTCTACTCACCAAAACCAAAGTTCAAAAAGACAAAAATATCAGAGTTTTACATCAAGAAGTCCTCATGTTTTAAAACTGAAACAACACAAATCAACCCTCATGCTCTGCAGGGACACACATACAAAAAAACCCACAAAATTCAAAAGCTTTGCAAAATCAGTTTTTCATTAAATACTTTACGTTCATCACACCAGAATTGCTACTATAACCTTCATGAGCTGCTGCATGCTCTCTCTCCTCTCTCCTCTTTCTTCTTGACAAGAAAGGTTCTGCATTTACATTGGACCCGGGCCTGGTGTGAAGGGGACTTGAGAGAAAATAGTACCCACTTCTACTAACATTTCTTCTGACACGTGCGATGGAAAATATACGAGAAGTTGGTGCAAGTGGAGAACGTTAACCATCCAGGACGTACAAGAAGGATGATGAATGAAGTGAAATAATTTGTGATGACATTAGTAATATCCTTTTGGAAACTTTTTTCCTGCAAATCAACGGCGGAGCGGAGAGCAGAGTGGAGGACGGAGCGACGTTCAGGCGGCAGCATCTGCTCGCTGTCTCTGCATGCTGATCTCCTGGACAGTTCATCGCTGCAATATCGCTTCTCCGCAAGAAACCCAGAGGGCTGCAGACGTTTGCGTTCTTTCATGTTGTCTTTTTTTGCAATACTTGAAGACAATACAGTGAATGGCTTAAGCGATCTATCTTACAGGCAAGCTCGCACATGGTTTTCTTCATTTCAAAGACTTTTTCTTTGTTTTGTTTTTACAACATCTTGTCTTGCCTCTTACTGTGTACTTTCCTTCCTAAGGAGTTTGCCTTGAATATTCTTTTGTCTAAATCTGTTGCAGCTACAGCTATATGTTTAGGGTTGTTGCCATCTGTGCTTTTTTTTTTTTCTTTTACATTTAACCCCACCTTCAGAGTGGTATTTGTAAATTGCAATACTTATAAAACAAGAAAGAAAAAAGCATCATTTAACTATCAACCTGGATAAATCCTAGGGTTATGGATAAGTTTGCAATGCACTGAAAAAGCAGCACTTCTTTTTTGAATATAATCACAAAAGTACAAAGTGAAGGTACAGAAAAGGTCGCAGAAGACAAAAGCATAAATTTCACTTTCAAAAATGTTTTCTTTCCTCTAATTATGTCCTTTTGTTCTCTTAAAAAAAAGCAGCAATAATTAAAATGCAATCTGTCTTACACTCTAGCCAAGCAACTAAAAATGAGCGTTTAAGTGGGAAATCTAACCTTCATGACTTTTGCCAAAAAGCACAACATCTTGCTTGGTTCTACCTAATTACTCATTGTCCTTTTTTTTTTCTTCTTTTTTTTTTATGGACAAGAACCAGAAGTGAAAAATGCGTGATGCGTCTAACATAACTCTGATTCTTGGAGGTTGCTAAGCTCGTTTTCAACACTCGACGCCGTGCTGTGTCTGTAGTCTGCTGCCAAAATATGACATTTTATGTAATGAAATATACTGTTTGAGAAATGAACATCTACTAAATCATGGAAACGCAGCAGCTAAAGAGATGGTATGCCAGTAAATACTTTCATGTGTGACCTGAGTGTTGGGTCCATCTGTAGATGTTTGCTTCTGTTTGAAGAGCCGGTCGGGTTGGACTCACACGTTCGCTCCTGGATACGGAGCGACTGCTGACTTCTCGTAGATCCAGTCGGGTGCTGACAGTGGGAACAGGCTCTAATGCTCTGAAAACAAAGAGCTGGTCGTGACCTAAAGATGGGTGAAGTAAATGGCTGGTAACACTAGAAGAGGGCAAAGGAATGTGACAAAACTCCCTCTGAAGAGGTCGATGGTGAAAAGAGGAGCAATTTGACCAAATGGGAATCTGAGACGTCAAACAGCTTCACATGAAGAGAAAGTCACTGGTGTTTTAACCCAGAAATGCAGTGGCTTTAGACCATCCTTTAAGTTTGTGTATTTTGCTTCCATATATTAAATTTCTTATGAGAATTACTGCACAGACTGGTTTGATACGCCATTCGGCATGTTTCTATTGTGCCTGCAGCTCATAAAACCAATTTGTGTTGCACATTTCAATTCAGATCAATTAAATTCAAAAATTCCCTAATAATAATAGAAATCCAACTTAAAAAAATAAGTACATTTTTTAACTAATTTGTCTTCATTTATTTGTTTGTTTAATATGAGAACATAATCTATTTAATTGGATAAACTTAATTTGAGTACTTATAACAAATTAACTGAGTTTTTTGTGTTGGGTCACCTGGTCTCTTTTGTCAGTGAACTTTATTGATCCCAAAGGGAAACTAAATGTTGTTGTAGCTCAAATCATTCAAGGTTTTTCAGAGTTGTTGTGGATGGTGATGGCCTTCTGTAGAGGTCTATGATACAGCGGTTTTGAAGAAGCCTCTGACTGAAGACTCTCTGTTTTTATATGACAGTCTTGTGAAAACGATGCTCCTTCAGTTGTGGGACGATGATGCGGTATGATTCGGGTGAAGATACTTGTGTCTCACAGCACAGAGCATTGATTGGGACAGAAAAATGTCACTGTTTGTGACAAACAAAATGCTAATGCATCATGTTTATTACTGCAGTAGTATCACAAAAAGTGGCTCTGCATTATATTAACCTCAAATAAGTGTTTGGTTGTCAACAATATTGTGTCGATGAGGTTATTTAGAGACTTATTCTAGCAACTCTATAGGTACCATGGTAACAACATCAAACATTTTCATGCAAAGTGGACCAAACACTCACCAGTGCATCAGTCCTGGTGGGTTGTAGAAGCATTAACGCCGTCAGCCGTTGTTGCTTTAACAATTGTAAAAGGGGAAACCACTGGCTGCCTCCCACCTGCCGCAGTGTGAGGGCCGGCCCGGCTGAAAGAAGCGCTTAAGTCTCACATTAACACTGGTTGTCCAATCTGCCGGGGTCGTGACCTCCACCCAGTCCCAGTTCAGAGACCTCACCGCAGCCCGGCTCAGATCTGGCCTCCTCACAGCAGCTCTGCTCTGCTTAGTGTCTGTGTGTGGTGTTTAAATTGAGTTGTGTGTGTGTGTGTGTGTGCGTGCGTGCGTGTGTGTGTGTGTGAGCCAACACATTTGTTTCTTGTGCGCCAGACATTCAACCCATTAAGCCTTCAGAGACCATCGGGGATTTGCATCACAAAGACAGCATCCATGACTGTGCAGGTTTTTAGCTCGGAGGTTTGTCTCGAGCGGAGCGACGCGTGAACTCAAAACAAACTGCTTTTAGATCGGCTGCTATCAAGAGCAGAGCAAGAGTAGCTGGAGGAACATCAGTGGGTTAATTCAGCTTCAATTTAAACAACCACTCTCTGACATTCAACAGAGGCATGTTGACTCCAGGCCGTGTGATTTGGTGTTTACAGATGCTCTCCTCGTTTTCTGCCAAGCCCCCACGGACTCCATCGGCCCTGTTTTGACACAAACTAGAGGAAATTTAACTTGTCCATGTTAAAGTGACCCATGTCACCGTGGGATATCATGAGGAGGGGAGGCTTTCAAAGATATGGCACCAAGATTTTTTTTTTCTTACATGTCTTTTCTTCATTTCTGTGACAGCGATTATGTCAAGAAAACGGAGATTCAGATTAGATTTTTATAATATTTCACGAGCAGAAAAATGCCTGTTTTGGGTGCTGTTTTATAGATCTTGTAACAAGGTTGGCGACTGATAACTTCAAGTGATTTTTCTATCATTCACTCATAATTTACAGTACAGAAATGTGGCAAAGTGACTAGATGAATAACATCTACGATAAGATTATTGTTCAGAGTCATTTTTTTCAGATTAGTCTGTCCTATTTCATTACAACATGAAACGGCACAACGCAAAATCTTGAAAATAGGTGAAGAGGTATTTGATGCCATACAGAAGAACCTTTTGAATTGTACTTTCTTTTTCTTTCCCAAATGTTTCAGATGAAATTAAAATGAATTACAAGCCACAGACAAGAAAATACAACATGCAATTCTCAACTCATTTATTAAGATAATCAGTTTTAATAAAATCTAATCTGGTTCTATTGGGGAAAGTAATCGCCCTCATTGTTGAATGAGGGCGATGGGTAGTGCATGTGCGCATGCGCGCTGACGTCTACCGTTTCCTCTTCCCTATACCTGATTGAGCTGCAGTCCAGTTGTACCATATTTTTTCGACGGGCTGTTTTTGATCCAAAAAGGAATTTCGAGTGTCTTTTATGAGTAATCAAAGGCAACAGAAGCCTACGCTAACAGGCCAGCGTTTCAAACCTCGAAAAAGAGATGGAGAGAAAACTGGGTCTATTTTCACTAGTCCTGATAAATGCCACCATAAAGTAGGTTATGAGCTCTCTGAAGCAACCCACAACGCCCCAGACTAAAGTAATTCCAGATCAAATACAATAAGAAACAGAAACAAAGTGATTGACACATATCTCCTATTATCCACAGTTTGATTAAACATGGATCAATCATGAACTTTCCAGAACTGACCGGACTTTCAAAACTTCTCCAAAAGTGCATTGAAGGATCAACCAGGAAGACCTAATAAAACTGCAAGTGATAACTAAAGCACCGGATGCCTCATTTATCTCTGTTAAGGTCAGAGTTCAAGATTAGACAAAAGGAAAAAGATTTGGAAAACCGTGCACCTTTGTAGTGGTTTGTATTTCAACTCCATTGGTTACCAAAAAGACCACAAACACCTGTCTCAGTTTTCCACAAATAAAGTTAACAATACAAAAATATCAGACAGATTTACGTCTCTTTATGAGTTTATCACTCACGTTTCCCTGATCTTACGAAAAAAAACCTGCAACCTTAATATCTGGCAACAGATACAGCCTTGCTCAAATGTCTCAACCACACACGTATTCTTGCAGAGTATTCATAGTGCATCCCACCCAATTAGAGTTCACATTGTGATGTCTATCCCTTTACACGGCCTCCCCGCTCTTTGCATTTCGCTGAGAGAAAGAGCCGACCACTGCCAGCTCCTAAAAACACACTTAAATGTAGCACCGGTAGACACAGGCACTCAAGTCTGCCCTCTCTCTCTCTCTGGCATCCTCTAATATATACAGTAAACACATGTCCTTCCCTATACAGAGGCAGAAACTATGGCAACGGGATCACGTGCAAACTGCGCCCTTGACAAATTAATGAAAGACCAGGCAGATTTCAATGTGCCCGTCAAGCGGGCGACAAGGATAGAGTGGCAGGAGAGGAGGGGCGGCCACTTTTTGTCTTTGTTTGGTGGAAGCATCTATTGAGTGGCATTTGGTGTCATGCCAGATTCTCCCCTCCTCAGACCGGCCCAAAGTAAACTGGATTTGTCAATGAGAGGCCATTCTCCATTGATGACAGGCAAGGAGAGCCGAAGACTTCAAACGCATTCATTGCGTTGCTGCCCTAAAAGCAGCAGCACATTCAAATGGAAATGTCTTCAGCGTCTGTCCCTGTGGGTCTGCGTAGCTTTTTGACTGTATGTGCTGTACATGTAAACGGGGATTAATTGTCAAGAGCTTTATTCAGTGAAGAGTCCTCAATGCATTTTGTTTTGCCGAGTCTTTAATCTTTGTTGGTTTTTGGGTTTAGTACCCTGCTACAGCCTAAAAGGACTAAATGAAAACTAATACAAATGGACCAATCCAGGGTCTGATTAAGTGTAGCTCGTTTAGTTGGTCACACCTTTGTCAAGCTGCTTGGCAGCCATTTTTTTCCTAATCAAACCATTTCATACCTTTATTACATATTAGCTTTTGTGAGGATTTGGTTTGTCTGTGTGTTCATTTAGGTCTCTGTGTTGTCTACCCCTTGATTGTCTCCAGCTGTCTCTTGTTTCCTTTGATTACTCCCTGGTGTATTTAATCCCACCTGTGTCTGTGTTTCTCTGTTGGGTCTTTGTCATTTATCGTGTCACACGTCTTTGCCTTTGCTGCAGGGGTGAGAGTCATTGCTGTTGCTCACCTGTGCTGCCAGAAAACTTGCACCAGTGTGCTACCAGCATTTGAGCTCCATGTCTCTGCACACCTGTGCTGCCTGGATTGTGTTATTCATCATTAAATCATAATTTCTCTCACTTCCACCAGGGTCTACCTCACCACCAACTCATGACAGCTTTGTTTCTTAACTTTTGTGTGTTTCTGAATTAAGATCAACTGTCATGTCATATGTATTGTCGAAATTATGTTATTTTCTATTCTATTAAGTTATATCCAGATCCCAGTTTGGGGCAGCGGATTCTCAAAATATGACATGCTTTGACTCCCGACACTAAATTAACTTTGAGTGACCTCTTGTTGGTCAGTAGTTATTTATCATAGTCACAACCCAACTTCCATACGATAGACAATTACAACTTTTGTAGTACTACAGAATGTCAGAATTGACCAAGAAAAGTTGAACAGACAAAATGACCTTCATCCTTCTACATCTGTTTATAGGATATGTCCCATACCACTCTGAAAATTTGCTTGCTTATAATACTTGCTGCTGCTTTTGCTTTTATTTTTCTCTGGTGTCTTGTTAAAACAGGCTGAAAAGTAGGAATATCGCGACAGAAATCTTTTGCTGTTTTAAAGCCACAGCTTTGTAAGACGTTGGTATGAAATGATCAAAAGTACCAGCAAATGGACGCTGCCTAATGTTCATCATGGCCCATAAACTTAACCAACAGACAGGCTCAAAAGCTAGAAATGCAGGACTTTTAGCAAAGACCCTGAGCACAATTCAAACAACAATTGTTTGAAAGCTGAAGTGAGCAATAAATTCAGCACAGAAACAAAACTAAAAAGTGAAATCGGACAGCAGCAGCATTGCACCACCTAAGCTTAACCACAAAGTGCAACATAATGGCTTTGTTTCCTACCAAAATAACGTTACACAGCCGCTCTCTCTTTTATTTCTGAGTAATTACCCAGTTGTGGGCACTGAAGAGACTGTTTAGAAATGTGAGCACAATCTTCTGAACAGATCCATAATAAATCAACACAAGATTACTTCAGACTCTTAAGGATACTTGAGTAATTAATCATTTAACAGAAACGACATTCTGCGTAATCAGTGTGTGTGTGTGTGTGTGTGCATGTGTGTGATGTCCCACCGGAGAAGCCAGATGTTGAGACCAAGCATGTTAACTGATAAAGGCGACCCCCGAAAACACCACTTAACCCCCACCCAACCCCCATCACACATCTTAAACCCCAATTTTATGTTTATGAAACCAAAACACACAAAGGCAGGAAGTGCGTACCTCTTGGAAATATACACATTTTGTTTTTTAATTAAGCTCCAGGTGAAATTTTCTCCACAGAATGTTATTTTTACATAATAGTGATTTTATTTAACACTTTTAATGATCCAGAAGCTATTACCGAGGCTTACGTTTGTCCCAGTGTTGGCTAAAGTGTGTTTACGCTTTGAACCGCTCATTCAGCCCAGGCCGTGATCACAGACTCCTGTTTATCTAAGGAAAACCTTTCATCTGGCCAGCCACCATAAAACCTATCACCAGACTCAAACGCCTGAACCAGCACAATAAACCCTGAGCAATCTTCTGAAAAAGATCTTGCAAAAGGAAGCAGAGCTCTGCTGTCAGGCAGGAGATGACTGGACAGATTACTCTGTGGTTTATTTGGTTTCACTTTAGCAAGTAAAGGTTTTAGGAGACGTTAATGACGTGCTTGTGTGGCGTTGGTTTGTTTAACAAGCGGTCACGCCACCGTAAAGTAGAAACTCTTCAGCTTTCATGCTAGGATAAAATCCAGTTTGGTTTTGGTTTCTGTCACAAAACAACATGAAGCTGCGTTCAATGATTTTTCCCTGCTAAAAGAAAAAAAAAAGCCTTTTACCGTGTTAATTTACGAGGAACGACGAGAGACAGCAAACCGAGAGAGCGGGGCAGTTAAATGTTTCTGTGTTCTCACTTGCTCACATTGCTTCCCAAACGGCCGCATCCTCAGATCTTACAAGCAGCTGTCACATCTGCTATGTGAGAAAATAACTAACCTAACGGCCTTTACGTATCCGCTCGCCTTCTTCTAATTGTGTGGCGCTGCCTGTTTGGACCCGGCGCTCGTCTGTTTTCCATCATATCCCTCGTCGGGTCAGCCGTTTGCTCGTGCTCGTCTATCAGGAATGGTCCAGAACAAAGACCTGGAAGATCAAACCCCATAACCCAAAGCAGAGACGCGAACATGCTGACCTTTGACCTAACGTAACTGTGCTGTCCCGCTGCTCGGGGAAAAAGTTTCAAGCATATTCCCATTAGCGTCATTGGCGCTAGAAAAACCTTTGACGTTCATGTTTATGACTCAGAAAATGAAAATCTTTGAAGTTTTATCCATTTCTTATGAATAGAAACTAATGGGTTTATTGAAATAAAATTGGAATTTTTGTAACATTTCGGTGATCTTTAAGTTTGAAAGACTAAGTTTGTGTTTTTGAGGTTAAACAAAAACGGACAGAGAATATTTCTGAACATGAATTATCAAGTTTTGCCTGTAATTCTTAGTCGGATTTCTGAATGAAATTTGATTGTATTCTGACTTTATTTTGTCCTCCATCCCAGCTTTAAGTCTTTTAATGCAGATAATTCTGCAGTTTGCTGTTTTTCACTCTCAGTCCCACAGATATTTGTATCTCTACGATTTGCTTTTCATGCAGTCTCAAACTTATGCTAAAACTCCCAAACTAATACTTTTTTTTAAATCTCTCCCCTCTGAGAAAATCCTCAGATTTTTTTCTGCCCAAGATAAAACCATTGAGCTACAAATTACAAGTCACCTGGGAGAAATCATTAATGGCAAGCTTCCTGCTAAATTTCATGCTAAATTTCATGATCTAAAATGTTTGGAACTACAGAAACCAGGTGTTGTGGTTTGCATTGACAGGCGATGTTTCGAACACTGCTCTGTTCAAACCATCATTATTTTATAACCTAACTTTACCTTCACTTTAAACTTGTCTTTATTGTTCACAGAGTTAGTAGCAAGTGTAAAATTGAGCAACGTATTTGTTGATGAAATGTAAAGTTTATTGCTTGTTTCATAATTGGTGGCTGTATTTTGCTTTTATTTGAACTTTGAACTGCCTTGTCGCTGAAATGTGTTTAACAAATAAACTCGACTGAGACCTTTGCCACTGGAAACTGCATTTTCTGTAGCCACTCTACTGATTTGTAGAAAAGCATATTTTTCTTTAGAGAAGCAATAACTGGATTCCTCTCAGGTGCAATGAGTTTCTCTCACTTTCATCTCTGGCTGACGGTGAACAGCAGCTTTACGGCCGTCGGCAGGCCTGAGGCATGCGAGTGCTCTCTCAGCACGCCGCTGCGTTGTGGGGTCTGGAAACCACAGCAGAGGCTCTATGGATGGATGGGCAGGTTTTTTTCCGCAGCGTAAGGTTTCATTGTCCATGACGGAGTGCAGCGGGATCCAAATCCAAGGATTCAGTTCCTCCAGGAAGTCCAGTTCCACTTCAACATCTGATGCATCAAAACAAAAAAAAGTGGCAACAACGTGCATAATTACATGCTTGTTTGGAGTCCCGCGTACAATCAGACACATGCACCCGCATGCCGGCGTCTCAAAGCCACACCCGCACCGCTCTGTTTGGGTTCAGCTCATCAAGATGTGAAGCTGGAGGCTCTCCATCAGATCCTGGAGAGCTGCAGAGGACGTGAGGACTCACATCTGTCCCTTCAAGCTTTGTTTACAGCCCTCATTCTGCAGCATCCTGTCCATTTCTGCTCACTTAGGAGAACAGACTCCATTCAATAAAATGCTTAAAACTATATAGACGGACATCTATGGATCTTATAAAACAAAAAAAAAAGAAGAAAAAAAAGCAGAGCACTACTTTGACCATTTGTGATGAATAAAGTAAGTCAAGTTAAATCTTTTGGTCAAATTTTGAAACATTTTTAATATTAATATGGACTTAAAGAAGTGTGTGTTTTAATGCTCATTAAGCCGTGGCATCCCTAAAAGGTGGCTGGCGGGGGGACGAGGCCCCTGGAAAAATGCTGGCCACTCCACTTTTATGAATCATATTCAGCTGAAACAAAGGAACATTATCATCTTCTTTAAATTTAATAAATAACACTTTACATAACACATATTTAAGAGTTGTGATTCACATTTACAACAATTGAGAATCAAATCAAAATGTCCCAAAACTGATTTAGAAAAAATGTAAACAAATCTGCTGTCTGTCAGCCTCCATTTTGTAACTGTACAGTACGAACGTAAATATCACATATAATTCAACTGCACACTATTGATTATGGTAAGACACCCGAGACGGTTAAGTCAAAACTTAAAAATAAAAAGAATTATCATAACCTCTGGTCAAAGCAAAACACCAAACCACAGTAAAATGGATTAAAAAAAGATTAAAGAAAGTGATTTTAAACACAGGTTGTCATAGTTACAAAGTCCTTGAGGTGGACACAAACAAAAGGAAACAAACTGCGGCAGACAGCAAAGCTTTTACATTAGAAACAGTTGTGTTCTGAAAGAAACAATCGATTTTCTGCTCTTTTTAGTTCAAACTTAACTATGCATTTAGATCTGATGAAACATAACAACACACCATTCGGGCCTTGATTGCAGAAACCTCCAAACTTCACCTTCTTCTTGATTTTTCTTTGGCTAGCTTTGCACACAAGAAATGGAGAATCACAGAAGTCAATTTTAAGATCTGCAGCTCCTCTTTTTTTTTCTTCTTTTTTTTTTTCTTTCGGCACAACTTTTCCTTCCTCCTAATTGTGGTCCAGATGTGAGGTCTAAACAGATTCGTAATAGTTTAATCACAGAGCAGACAATGAAAGTCCCGTGGAGCCTATTAAGGACATGAACCAGGCGTCTAGGACAGGAACCGGGCCAGAGGACAGGAACCGGGCCAGAGGACAGGAACCGGGCCAGAGGACGAGGAGTCAGCGAGACGAAGAGAGGAAAAGGGGGGGGGGGGAGTTCTGTGTCCTAGCAAACAATAACACAACACTCAGCTGAAGCGTGCAGCATTATTAGCCCAGCCGTAGGGAGCTCTGCAGCTCTCAATGGGGCTGGCATTGACTGGTGGGCAAACTGCCGGTGTACTGGTTTTGGTGTGTGGCGTTTCTATGTGTGTGGTGGAGAGGAAAACCCACCAGATGATGGAAGAGATCAAATAAAGATACAAAAAGATGAAATCTGGAAAAGAAACATTACATGAAAAGAGAGAACGCCGCCCCTAGAGCTGTCCACTGACTCCCAGCCAACACGCTTGCAATCAGGGAAGTCTCCTCTCCTGCTCTCACCTCCTCTCCCGGGACCCACGCCTCGCTCTCCTGAGAAAGTGGGACTCCCCCCTCTCCGTTTCTGCTCCCTCCCACTGCAGCTTTAACTGCAGCTGCAGCGGAGCTGGAGGACACAGTCGTGCGCTGGATTGTAAAGGAGGAAGAGAGCGCAAGCCATTCCTGAAGCCATTCCTGAAGCCATGGACGTCAAGCTGCTGGCGCTGATGACTCTGCTGGCCGTGGTCATGCAGGTTCCCACTGCAAACGGTGAGTCTGGACTGGCAACTCTGGGGAGGTTTCAGGTCACTTTGCTGGTTTGGTCATTCTTTAGACATTTTTTTTGTAAAGAAAGCTTATCCAGTATGTTGATTTGGTGGACATATGGATTTAATGGAGGAACTTTCACATTTTCTGGTTTCAATCTGCATGAGAAAAATGAGTTTCCATTTTAATGTGAAGCATGTACCATCGGGGTACTTGCATTAATTTGACATGTTTTCCAGATTTTACACGTTTGTTTCATTACTTTTCACTTGGATCAGAATATTACTGCAGCTCTGTATAAATTTCAAGAAATTTGAGTTCTTAGATGGCAGACTGTTATTCTAAAAGAACTCTGTCATAATATTTCCACAACATTGCATCGCGTTGCAGTGATACATGATGATGGAAGGTGTTTTAAATATTAGTTTTTCTGCCTGTTTTCATTCTTTAGTAAATCAATTTTGACCACTTTGTTTTATAATCATGCTTTTTCAGGAACTGTTTTCTCTAGCACTGAGGCAAATTGATCAAGTGGTTCTTAAAGTTTTACCTCAAACTAAAGGTGATGTGTGCATAAAATGGTCTGATGGAGCTTGTAGTGATAATTTAACTCACTTTATTTGTTTATGTAGCACCAAGTTGTATAAAGTCAACCAGTATTATTTCATATCTATGATATTAACGCTTAGGTTTATAGAATTTTGTTTTATAAATTGAATGAATTAATGAAGAAATAATTTATTTATATTTAAAGATAGAATCACAAAGTGCTGTGAGATCTCTTTTTTTAAATCATAAGACAAAATTAGGGGCTTAAAAGTGCAAAACATAAAATATAAGAACATGGAAGAAGATAAATAACATTATTACTATAAATTCAAAGTCCTACTAACTGAAATACAGAAAAACATTGAATATGTCCAATATTTTTGGTTGAAACACTATTTCAAATCTGATTTCCTGCCTTCACTTCCACAGTAAAGTCTAGAATCTTAAATCTTGAGCGCTGCCTTCGCGCTGAGCCCCCATTAATCTCCTACGGGTTAACCTCTGGGCTGCCGAGTCGCCCGCCGCTGCTGCTGCTACTTTGTGCTACAGCTTGTCGTTTCAGCCCCAACGAGAGCCCCCTCCAGCATATTAAAGCCTCGGGTCTATGTATGAGCATATATTTGTCTTTTACTCTTTGCTTTCTTATAATTAGTTTCTAATTAGGGATAAAGAGTGAAGTGGGGAAAGCAGTGGGCCTTGCTTGTGGCCCCGGTGCTGCAAGCTGCATAATAATCCCTTAGTTTGCATGAGAAAGAAGTCTGAACGGGTGTGAATCATTAGGCTGAAATTACTGAGGATTTAGTCATTTGTGGAAAGACATTAGGTGTTTATATATATATATATAATATATAATATATATAAAATCAGTGGCTGTGAGTTGAATCCCACAGCAAATTTTTAAAATGTGAAATTATCTGTTGTAAACTGGCTGTTATATTTTGTGTATTCTCAAAGACCTTTTTAAGCTCTTTAAATTACAAAAAATAGCCAAATGAGCAACTACGTGCAGCAACAGTTGCATGTCTGTTTTCCTCGGTGCTCAGCAGGTATCCACAGCGCTGATTTGTAATCATTTTAAGAATGCGCTTGAGCTGGTTTCCACACAGCCTGCTGATGCCGTCTCTGCTCCAGAGGACTTATTATGAGAAAAAAACAAAAAAGAAATGCAGAGGGAAGAATATTGGAAAAGGTCGAGGGCCCTTTTCCCTTTAGAGTGGCCGGGCTAAATGCCGCTGCAATGAAAGGCTAAAATTCTGCACCTGCGGTTGTGTGAAAGAAAGAAAAGAAGTGGCCATAAAGGGCTAATCTCTTTTTAATTAACATGTCCTGGAAAAAAAATAGCAGCTAAACTCAGAAATCCTCCATACTTTGTGAAGATTTGTTACAGTAGATTAAACATGTTCACTGAAGAAAGAGGGGCATTAATGCTTGAATTTGAAACATAAATGATTTTATTTCAGTTTAATTTTGGTGCCAGCTGCTGATTTGCTTATTGACTTGATTGTTGCCTGCTTGCAGCTTTGTGATGAGTTTTTGGTTTGTGTTGTCTGCTTGCAGCCAAGCCCATCAGTCTGGTGGAGCGCTGCTGGTGTCGCACCACGCTCAACACCGTCTCTCAGCGCTCCATCAAGGAGCTCAAGTTTCTCCACACCCCCAACTGCCCCTTCCAAGTCATGTAAGTAAATGACTCTTTAAGAGTTATGGAGTGCTTATCTCTGAGAAATGTCTTTCCCACTTTCTAATTGTCTGATCTTCTCACTAATTTGTACAGATTTCTATGTATTAATGACTTAAGCATCAGGTAATCTGGGGGAAGTATAGTCAAATCCCAGACTGCATTTTTGGATGGAGTTTAAATTTTATTTTTTTAATGCGAAGAGAGGTTAAAGCAGCTTATGCATTTAAGTAATAAATCATTCTAGAGGATTTTGATGCTTTAGTTTTACGCTGAGTTCTCAAGAAAGGTGTAAAATATGCATCTAGCTTTGCACACGTCTGAGTTCTGGCCCATACAAGGTGTCTTGGTAGGATGTAAGAGTTTCATGGATTTGCATTATTTCCTACATTTCAAATATTATTTAAAACAATAATTTTCACTAAAGTTCAAGAAAGTCAAAGTTTTCCATGAAAGCAACGTTAAAGACCAACTTGTGCAACAATATACGCTATCGTCAGTCATATTTATCATGGAAACCTTACTTCTGTGCAATCAGCCTCCTGCAGGCGACGCAAGGCATTGTAAGAAAATTTAATATGGAAAAAAGTATAACTTCTCAGCTAAATTTCATGACTAATTTAAATCCACATTTTTAGTCAAAATGTGACATAGCTATAATTAGCTTAGCCCTAACTACTTAGCAAGTAAACGACTCATGTTAGCTTAAATGTGCAAACTTGTTCCGTAGTGCAACTCTGTAAAATTGATATTAATATTATTATTAACAGCACTGTTAATAATAATATTAATTATAATATTAATATTAACTGAAAGTGTTAATGCTGAACAAAGCTAGCAGCACTCTGTGCTAGCTGGTCAAAACGCTTACGCTAGCTCAGTGTTTCCCAACCCTGGTCCTCAAGGCACACTAACCTGCATGTTTTAGATGTTCCCCTGCTTCAGCACACGTGATTTCAATTGTTGGCTGATTAACAGGGTTTTGCTGAATTGCAATCATCTGAATGGGGTGTGTTGAAGCAGGGGAACATCTAAAACATGCAGGTCAGTGTGCCTTGAGGACCAGGGTTGGAAAACACTGCGCTAACTTAGGCAAACAAACACGTTCTGTGCTTAGAACAAATGTCTTCTCTACAAACACCAACATAACATTATTACACAGCTTCACTTTGTGATCTTACCATTTCCTGTGGCTGCTCAGTGAACCTTGGGTCAGTTTGTTGTAAAGTTTCAGAAAATGATGAGGCTGCTCCTCCTGTCCGCCCTAGCAAACTTGGGCTTTAATTTTTAATCCAATGCTAAAGTCACACAAAAGGACTTACGAAGCTGTTTTTGTACATTTTCACTATTTTTGACCGACGTGTGTTGACGTGTGGGGTAAATGTGAGGCCTGGTGTTGATATCCTTTGACTCGCTTCCTGTATGAAGAGAGATTAAAACAACACAATCCACTCAGAGAGAGGAAAGCCGCGACGGGCCGAGCTCGAGGGGACCATTTATGTTTGTAAAGGAAGCAATCATTAAGGGTCAAAGAGATTACCTTTGTATTATTGCTGACCCCTTGTGTCCCTTATCCTCTCTTTTTTGTTATTCATTTCCCGCCTCAAACTGCCTCAGCGACGATGATTGATGTAATGTCACCGGTCTGGAACGTATTAACTAGAAAGTCTCATCACTTCCTGGCTAGAGAAGAGTGGACATCAGAAGCTTCAGGGCTTCTGACAAAAAAAGAGGGAAGAGGGGTAAAAAAACAAAAAAAACAAGGGGTGGCCAAATGGCAAAAAATGTCACAGAGGACAAACTGCTCTCTGGCCAGGCCAGAAACCCACCGTCCAGGGTGTCTCTACTGGAGCAGATGTAGGAAAGCTGGAAACACTACACCTCCAAAAAAACAGAAAGTCCTCCCCCATGCGTCCCCCCATGTGCCATCATCCTCACGGACCTCAGCATGCTGTTGATATTAACTTGCTGTGAAGTAATTACTACCTGCTGCTGCTGGAGCTCCGGCCCACAAATTCCAGCCAAGTCAATTAAGGTTCAGCCTCTCAGAGCGTCTTCCTCACAAGACGAAGGGAGACACATCAAACCATAGAGAGCTTCTGAATGGACGATCTGGAAAGCCCTAATGAAATGTAACAGAAAGGGAAGGGGGGAGAAGAGGAGACATCCCCTGAGGAAAAGCAAACAGAGATCCGGTTTCTGGGCCGCTCGGCCTCCCGGCTTCGCGTGTTGGTTTGAGGGATTTGATGTTGATGCTCGTACGACCGACCCTCCTGGAGGGCACTGTAGGCAAAGGGGCAATGCGTTCCTCCTGCTAATGTGTGTGGGAGCATCGAAATGGGTGGAAGGGATTGGGAAGAGCGGGGAAGAGGGTCGTAGTCTGAGGAATGTGTTGAATTTACAGTTGTGTGACAGAGAGACGGAGGGAGGAGGAGAGCAGGGCAGAGAGGCGCTGCACCTCTGAGCTGTTAGCTCGCAAACACGACCTTTCGGCACCGGGGTGTGATATCAGCCACATGTTTTAAGAGGAGGTGAAACCTTACAGCCTGACCCGCCAACTCTGACTGTCCAGTAAGATCTGAAACTCAACCGGACAAGAAAGCTAATCCCTTTACCGTCTTTTCACCGACAGACCAGGAACACCAAGAAATCAGGATGAATAAACGTAGTTTAAGGAACAACAAAAGTGTAAAGTGTCTCTACATTGGTTTATGGTGAGAAAAATGATTTAAAAGAAAAACTGTAAAGCTCCTGAAATAAGACTGCAGCGTGATATTTTGCTCCTACAGCTTTTACACATCGATCGTGTTGCGAAACAGTTTTCTGTTTTCATCTGCATAAATTAACTTTAATGGTTACAGGAGAGATGCCTCCTACGCAGCTAAATGAATGATTTTCAGAGCGAAAATTCATTAGCAGATATTTTTTACGCAGTAATAATATCACGAGGAAACTGGAAGTACTGGAAGTGAAAACGTGTATTAAAAAAAGCTTCTCTGCGACATCATATTTGATGAGATGAGGAAACTAAATAAAAAAAACAACAACCAGAGAATCTGTTGGTGTGAAGGTGACACAAAGGAACGACTCGCTTACAGTGAAACATGGCGGAGATCCGATTGTGTTTGACTGCTGGTCGGCTTTGATGCTTCCGTTACGGGAGGAAGTAAGGGATTAAACGGATAATACAAAAGCATCTCTGTGTATTTTTGCAAACTCGGGTTCATAGTTAAATCGTTCCGCAGACCGCCGGCGGTGAAAGCAGCAGACAAAAGAGCATGGAAATGTGATTAAAGAGGAAGAGATGGAACGTTTTAAACCTGGCCAGCAATGATTCCCACTATAAATCCCAGTATTGGCTTTGGAGGCAAACTGAGATCTAACATTACAAGAAGACTTTAGTTTTTTGGGGGGTTTTTTCCTAAAGAACCTGAACACACCACAGAAATGCGAGACAGAAAAGTGTGAGAAGCATTTTGATGTCTGGAGGAATTGTTTATTAATGGCAAATTATGCAAGTAAATGAGTCAACGTTTTGAGTTACAGTGTCTGTTTCACTATAAACGTTTAGTCGTTAAAGATCAGAACTGAACGAGTTGTTGTTTTAATTACATTTCAAGAGCATGTGTGCTCGAGACATATTTCCCCTATTAGATAAAATAATATGGATTCAAGCCGGCAAAAAATATCTACAAGTAAGAAGCGAATATTTCATGTAAGAAATTCACACCAAACCAAAACAGAAGGAAGTTTTAAATGAAACCAAGGTGATCCAGAGATGCCAGATCTGTGAGGACGTTTAATGCGCTTTGCAGAGACATTTTTACAAAGAGAGTTCAGTGTCATCGCTGATATGAGTGGAAACAGAAAGCTGCGATTTTTCATCCTCGGTCCCAAACACACAGAAACCTGCTGTAATAACGCAATCCGTCTCGTTTAAACAGGACGTGCTGGGATTCTTTTAGAGACGAGGGGTTTTGGACCAAAACCATGCGAGGCATATTTATGGCACTTCACGTGCAATTTAGTATTAAAATCCCTTCAATTTATTCAGCTAAACTTGAACCCTGGATAGATTAGCTTTTAATCAGCTGATAAGGAAAGTTCTGCTTCCTTGTTCTTTGAATGAAACACTGATAAGGTTTAATTTAGTATTTCCCCTTCAACATGTTAGAACAACCAGTAATCCCTTTCTGACGGGGGAGGTTTGAAAAATGATCAATCAGCTGACAAGCAATTTAAGATAATAAAGTCAACGTCACTTTATTATTCATTAGGGCTTTCTTTGTCACAGTTGCAGGTGTTTTAAAGTAGATATGGGCATGTTTATGCTTCTTACATGAGCAAAGAAGCATATTTCTGCAGCAATTTCCAGATTTATGAAGACCCTAAAATAGTTTTGCCTCAACAAAAATGACCTATAACCAAAAGAAATTGGTTTTAACACAACGGGAAAGTTTCCAGACTATGAGAGCAACTTTGAAACAGCAGAAATAATCAGTAACAAAATGTTTCTGTTGCATTTAATTCCGGTTGCTGGTGGGTTAAAACAGTTGTGGTACGAGGGTTTTTTTTTTTTTTTTTTAATTTATGGATTCCTTAGTTTTCTTTAGTTTATTCAAACTAAACATTTGAGAGCAAAATGTTTAATGGAATCATTGCCAAGATAAATTCATCTTAGGACTCTTTGCACATCATTAGGGGTTGCTGTTACTCATCGTATCTGTTTCACTTCAACAAGATCTCACTGAAGGTTTTCGAAAACATAAAGCGAGCGTCTTGAATTAATAAACCTGCAACAATTTTTTTTTTTTCTTTTTTTTTTTTTTGCAAAACTTTGATTAAAATAATCATTTGTAGACACTACCTCTCTGCTGCGCATCGTCACCGAGATGCAGGGGGTGGGAAAAAAAAAATGTCCTGCAGCATAAATATGCCTCCATGACGTCCTTGAAGCTGATTTATAAGACGCATGCTTGGATGAGACTCAGAAACTTCCTCTCTATCTCTTTGTGTAAACACACGTGTTAGCAGAGAAACTGGAGAAGTAAATGTCCATCTGCATGTCGAATGGTAATAATCACAGACAAATGGTATGTAATTTATGGGTTTTTTTTATTCTTCTTCCGTAGTGCTAAACTGAAGAACAACAGGGAGGTTTGCATCAACCCTGAGACCAAGTGGTTGCAAGGATACCTGAAGAACGCCATCAACAAGTAAGAACAAAAAAAAAAATCTTTGCCTTTGACGAATGATCCCTCACAAAACAAGAAATATGCGGCTCTGCTCACACAAGTTTAGATGAAAGAAATAAACTTTTCTCATTCCCGCTTACAATTACTCTCTGAAATTGTTTACGAGCAGCAGACGGGCTATAGGAGAAATAATTTCCACTCATTTATGAACAGACTTAAATCTTCCGCTGCGATTCGCGCGCCTTTGTTTCCGCGAACCTGCTAAACATTTAATCCAAAGTTCGCATAAGATGTAAACTTGAGAGCAGATGTTCAGTATTTACCTTCGTCCTGCACATTTCCACATTTATGTCTTTGCCAACTGCGCGTTATCAGAGCCGCATGAAATGCATCTTTGAAATGTCTGACGTCACCTGGCGGAAAAAAAAACAACTAAACCTTGATTTACTGTCAAATTTCTGTTTTCTGAAACATTATAAACATTTTCCAAAGCAATTCCCAACCAGCAAACAAAGGCAAATATGAAAGCTTCAAACTATATTATAACTTGAAATTCTTATAGATCATAGGTCATAATTTAAATTCAAACAATTAATTGGAAAAAAAAAGCATATTTACAACTCCTACACTGCAAAATCACAAAACCTTACCAAGTATTTTTGGTCTAGTTTATAGTGCGAATATGTTAGTTCACCTGAAATAAGACAAAACTCACTCACAAGAACCTGTTTATCAAGATATAGGATCCTGTTTTAAGACAATAATTTATTTTAATTGATGAAAAGGTGACTATATATATATATATATATATATATATATATATATATATAAGTAATTAGAACATTGGAATAATGTCTTTTTCTCAGTAAAATAATCTGCTAATGGAACTAGTACTTTTTAAAAATTCAATATTTGACATTCATTGACTTAAAACAAGCTCTGGTATTTTGCTGAAAAGTTACTCGTAAGTTAGTTTTGTCTTATTTCAAGTGTACTAAGATATTTGCACTAGAAACTGGATCAAAAATACTCTGTGAGGTTTTGTGTTTTTACAATGTGTGAACTTATAATAAATAGCAGTTCTTGTTCCCAGAGGTTAGTATCTTCCTTCAGATGTAGAGAATCAAAAATGTCACTTGTTAAATTTGACTTCAGAATGGCAATGTCATTCCAGCTAGCCACATTTTTTTTCTACGGTAACCAGAAGTTGTTTGTAGCTTCTGCTATTTCCATCAATGGTTCAAGTTTTCCTAGACAAGCAGCATTCTCCCATCCAGGCTGTCTGAATGGGAGAATGTTTTCCTGCTCTTACATCCTGCTGAATTAAAAACAGATTGTCCACACGCTGCAATAGCATCACAAAAAACAAACCCTAACCTTTTCATTCCTCTGCTTATCTCCCCAGGGTGAAAAAATCCAAGAGACGCAACACCAAGAAAGTCTAAGCTGCAGAGAAAGGGGCATGGAGCGCATCGCCTCCGAGTCTGAACCCCCCCAGGTCAAACCTCCGTACCTCCCTGACACTGCTTTGGATGTATGCAAACACGCTGTACGCTACCTACCAGTCCACCCACCTCTGTGGACCGCTTGCAGAAGCAGCACTTCACCTCCAAACCTGCACTGACCACACCGCCGTCTCTCCTCCCGGCCCCCAAACCCAACTGGGCGAGGAGTCGTCTTCTGAAATCCACACAAGCTCCAGATGCAGTGATGAAGCAGCAGGATGCAAACAGAAAGTGTGTTGTTTTTTTTAGTCTCTGAACGTGGATGAATTGAACTAACTCTGCTTCTGTGACTGTAAATAGTCAGGGTTTTTATTTAGTTTTTTTACACCTCTGTAAAGAGAAACCTCAAGTTTTCCAACTCACACAAAAGCTTTGTGACTTCATAACCTCTTCAACACTAACAACGTCTCAAAGAGGACGCTCACGCACCGACGCATCAGTTGCGCTTTGGTGAAATGAAGAAGTGCTTTTAATTTGCGAACACCAAAGGGAACTCATGCGAGGCAAACGTGTCTCCCTTTTCTACTAAAATACACCACGTTCTCAACAAAGATTCCCAGGTTTCCATCTCCTCCCACACTTCTTCTTCTTCTGTCACAAAAATCACCTGCATGTTCTCCATCACCTTGTCCTATAAATTTCCCCTCTGGCCTCCCATCTTCTCCTCCTCCTCCTTCGACACAGAATATGGGTTTTCCAGACACGACGGCTGAACTCTAGCGGCCGCTGATGGTCAGAGGCGAGCTGGGCGTCCATGTTTGATGGAGCCTCGCTTCGTTTCGAGGAATCCTCCTCCACTGTGTTGACACCAGCCTCATGGTGCTGCTGTATGTTCACAAAGAGGAGTCAGAGCCATTTATACGACTGTGTATCACTTTTTTTTATGTAAGAGGGAGCATCTACTAACAACTGGGAGATAAGATAAAGTCTTAAGCATTTACTGACAACGGGTCTTTTGCCAGACGAAGTTGAAGCCATGCAAGGGAAAGAAAGTATTTTAGTTAAAACTATTTAGCAACAGAAAACACGCCCACCTCAAAAATCATGGATTCCTCTATGATCTTAGGTTTAGGGGGGGGTTTAGTGAAAAGAGTTGAGAGAGCCCCATCCACCTCTATTGGCACTTTTGCTGAAGATGTGCAAAAAGTCCTAAAAGGCATCAATTACATGTTGCTGTAACATAATCCCACACTGACTAATTTGCAGCAGTTGAATAAAGGTTAATTGTTGGCAGGATAAACTAGATCCAACCGTTTTTATTGCTCTGGCTGAACAATTAGGCGGATTTGAATAAGTCGCTGTATTTTGCTGCCTGACGTTAATGGCACGAGTCTTTTCGACCTTGAAATGTGGCTGATCTGACCTCTGTCACGTTCAGTAAAACGTCATGATGAAAATCTCTGATGTTTCAGGAAAAACGGAAAAAAGTCGGATAAAAGTAATAAAAAGACTTCGGTTGCGTTTGTGTTTTGACAACTGTTTGTGGGATGTTGTTGTTGCAGTACAATTTAAAAAAATCTATTTTCTTTTAAGGCTTTTTGCACGTTTTGGAGTGTGTGGGTGCTCTACGATCACAAGTTTAGTGTTTTATACCAACACCATTCCTTTTTTTTAGGAATAAAAAGCTAATAAATTGTCAAAATTAGTGGGGTCATGAATGTCACAGAGGGAATGTTAGGGTTGGCGAAAGGGAAGTTTTTGTTTGTCCACTTTTCTTTTTTTTTACATATATATATTTGAGCCACTTTATTATCAGATGTGTCCTTTAGTGTATTTTTATTCTTTTTATATGTGGAATCTTACTAATTGTTTTTTTTATCATAAGTAGGTAAGAGCTACTAAATGAAGGTGGATTTTTCAGTATTAAACTTCTTTACCACAAATAAAAAAGCATGTAATTCTGTATGCAAAGAAATACAAAACCATCACTGTTTGACTGCTAAATGTATTTTTTGTTTTTGTCTCTCTTGGTGTTTCTTTACCAGCCAAAATGAGATACTAACATGTCAGAGCTGCTACAGCTGACATATTTTTCTTTAAAGAAAGCTTTTGAAATTGCCTTTGAGCGCATAGCTTTTCCCGAGCTCAGGTCAAACCAACTGAACAATTTTATTATTTTTTCTTTTTTATCGTTTTACTTCAGTCGATGTTTCAGCAGCCAATGAGCCGAGACAGAACCAAAGCTCAGCTTAGATCAGAGCGACCGGCATGTGCTTTCAATCTGCCAGCACCCAAAAGCCTTTCCTCAGTCTTACTCAAATCTGTTAATTCAGAACCAGGTGGTTGTGATCATCGTTTTTATGCTCATGTGTTTCATTTTGCGCTGGTTTGTTTTCTTCGGTTGCTATCTGTGGTTTTTCTTTCCAGTTGGGAGCAAACGGTGCAATAATCTTGTAATTAATCTCTCAGAACTGAACACCCAATAATCCTGTGTGGTTAAAGTAAATTATATGAACACATTGCTCAGAAAACAAAGTGTTTCAATAAGGTTTTTTATTATTATTTGTTGTTCATTACCAAACTACTCCAACCATTGAAACTGGTAAAGAAAAATAACATTTTGTAACTTCTGACATTTTCTCATGTTCAATCACTAGATTATGCTGGGTTGCCAGCACTGAAACTATGAATTTACGGAAATCAAACACGGTGATAATGAGTTTCAGCAAAATGTCTCTGTAAGAAAATGTAATCAGATCGACAAAAAGCCATTTTAAACTCTGTTTTTTCTCTTTCTTTTACCTTTAATGTTTTTATAATGTCTTTTAAGTTGACACTCAACTTAACTCTTGTTCTCTACTGTTGTATTTTTAAATGAATCAAAATGAGTTTTACTTCGGAGCCCACGACAATGTGAAAATGTTTTTCTCCTGGCAGCTTCTGACTTATTCCTTTGTAATGGTTTAGAAGATTACTTCCTGTTTTCCACAGCTTGTAAGCCAAGAGGTTGTATTTTTTTATTTTTGTTGTTTTTATTTTTATATCTACGCCCATTTTTCAATAAAGCATAATAAGATTTAAAAAAAAATAATAAGTGCACTACCTGTGTTTCATCCATCCCAGACAACTTCGGTTTGAATTTCTTGCCTATTTAAAGGTTAGTTTTTGTGACTTAAGTAGATTCACTTCTTCTTTTTTGGTAATTTGTTGAAGAAATCATGCAGCTTTTTAAAACCGTTCATAATTGTTTAATAAAATTTTTCTGCATGACAGCCTGTAATATCACTGTGTTTAACCGGCCTGTTGTGACTCTGATCCGGAAGAAAAAGACGAACAGGCTTTCCAGATATTTTTAAACAAAAATGCAAAAAAATTGGCACATTTTTTTATTCTCCCCCTTTTAATTTGACACCCCTAAATGAAATCAAGTGTAACTACTTCCACTAGAAGTCAAATAACTAACAATAACGTTTGTTAATGGCTACAAACCGTGACGCCCTCAGAAATGTTCACAGGGTGTCCAGACCAGGCCTGTAAAAATGTCCTGGTGAAAAAAACATTAACCGATTTTATTTATCTGTTTGGGTTACATGATTTGAATTACATTGAACAAGTTATAAAAGGGGAGACTTCATATTTAGGATCACTACAATTTGGTCTCTAACTTATATATTTTGCATATATTTTCAGAACGAGTGTAAACATAACAAAAAGATTTGTCTCATGGCACTACTACTTACAGCTTCCAGTTTGACTTTTACCCTTGGTTTATGATCGCATGTTGCAGCTCATTCATGACATAATGGATATATAAAATAAATGTAAAAATACCTGTTGGGGTCTAAATACAATTCCTATGAAATTCGCTTTTAAGAGTGAAAATCGTTTTTTTAAGAAATAAAAGTCTAACAACCATATCCATGCACTTCCTGTCTTCACTGACTGTTTGGTCACATTTTCTTTTTTTTTTTTTTTTTTTTTTTTTTGCTGTTTCCTAGCAACAAGAATTGGCTCAACTTACCCTTTGGCTCAACTTGCCCCAGTCTCCCCTGTTGTACATAATGTGATGAGAGCTAACATGCTAGCATTGATTTTTTTGTCAATTGAAAAGTATATACAGTATATATTTTTAAAAAATGTGCCCTGAGAGCAGCTTGATGCGGTTCTGAACTGTTCTGGATTCCTTCTCTTACAATCAGGAGCTGTCACTTGGCATTACTCACTTTGATAATAACAAAAGTCAGGCAGCGGGACAAACTCAACGACAAACCGTACAACAAAGGAAAATAAAAACTCTTGAGGCCAAGCTTCCTGCAACACAAAAGCAAGCCCTAATTTAAAAAAAATAAAATAAAAAAAAATAAAGCCAGCCAAAATTTCAAAAGGTTTTGGCTTTTGAAGCCACTCAGCCTTCGCCTCCTGAAGGCTGAGTGAATAATTCATGAGCTACTGTCAGTTTTCATTATCCGCCACAGAAACGAAACTTGTTTAACAATCGCTTTTCCGTTAAAGAGTCAAGGAGTAAAAGACAGACGTAAACCCAGCCTGAAATTTTAACACCTGAGGTTTCGGCTGGTGTACGTTCGTCCGCAGCTCCAGAGAACCCGAGTGGCTTTATGACGCCGTCACTTCCAATAATGGGGAACCAAATGGAGCGGATTCATTTCACGGCACCGCTTCCTCCTCTGACCTGCGTGCGGATGCGTACGAGGAACCAGAGACACGATTTGGACGTGGACCAAGTAAGTGCCTTACGGGGTCAGAGTTGCATGTTTTGGGCCTTTGGGGTTCAGAAATGATTATGGGATTTCTGCGCCATGCTTACTCAGCTGAGCCCCAGAGGTGGCCGACAAGGGTACGAAGTGTTTATTAAAATGTAGTTTCAGGGACACATCACTCTAAGCTAAGGAATGAAGCGTTTTTATAACCTATAAAAAAAAATAAAGAAAGAAAGTCAAACCAAACACAATAAGGCCTAGGGTAGGAAAATGAAATATGTTTCAATAAAGCTAAATTAAGTATTAGGGGCCAGTTGGGACATGTAAAATATTTCCAGAGGGCTTATTAGAGTCTGAATGAGATGTACGCTGTCCAACCAAAAACAATAAAGGCAAAGGTTGATGAGGAGACATACCAACAGACAAAGCAGCAAAGGAAATGTCGAGAGAAATGGTGCAGTGGAAAGAGGACCTCACAGAAAACTGGAGAGGAATCTGTAACACATGACACATTTATTATACGTCACAGCTGTACTCCAGGAAACCACTCTGGGTTTTTTTTGGGGGGGGGGTTGCATCACTTCTTTGGTTTTCCTTTTAAGAGGTTAATTTGGCCTCTTGTCTCTCCCTCCTTCAGCCCTGGGTGATGTAGCTTTCATCCCATGTTCATCTAATTTGCTTCAAACAAGCTAATGGGAACAGTTTTGATTCACGTTTCGAAGGATAAGTTGGGATGGATCTGTGGGCTGTACAAGACATGTTCATTAGATCTTTTGCACAAAATCAATCTTATATGAGATTTTCGTCTCTTCTGTTCTGACTATGTTGAGCTCTTTTAGGGCCTCTGTCACTTTAAATCCAAATAAACTCCTGCTAGCCGCACCGCGCCCAACTCATTTACACCTGCAGGTGACAAAAGCCAAAAATATAAGAAAGCTGCATGAAAAAAAAAAAGAAAAAGGACATATCCATGTGCTGTTTTTTCTTCTTCCCCCGACTCTGTGTTTGTGGTTTTATTCCATGCAGAAAGCTGCCTGAATTCAGAGTTATTACAGTGTTACTGTAAGATAGATGTTCCCCGTGGGTTTTTATTCCTTCAGGTTACATTTCCCCCCTCCTAAATATGATCAAATGACATCCCCCAAGTCTGCGATTTTCTGCGATGCAGACCGAAATAAAATAAAAAAAACAATATCATTCAAAGTTTTTCTCCAGCAGTAGTTTTCATTACTGCACGCTCACGCCATTACATCTAAACACAACAATCGTTTTATTGTATTCTGCTGGATGATATACGGAGTGGAGTTTTGTGTCAGGAGATTTTGCTACGCTTCAGCTGATGTTTCTTCCTCTTCTCTACAATATTTTATATTTTGTGGATATGTGTGTGATATATCCACAAAATATATCCACAAAAAAAGATGGTCATCTCTGCTTTCTTCTTGGTTTCTTTCCCCCGCCCCTCTGTCTGTTCTCTGGTTTCATTTCGTCTTCTGCCTGCTCTCAACATGAACTAGTTCAGCGTTGCTTGCTAGGTTACAGCCACAGGTTTTCGTTCGCCAGATCTTTTTTTTGTTTGTTGTAATACTTATTATGGTTTCGTTTTCCAAATCAGGCGTACTCCTGTTTGTTTCCAGAGGAAGGGATATTTTATTTTTTGCCTTGATTCGCCTTTCAGAGACTTTGGGTGTCATCACACCGGACAGTCCGGTCCAATCGGGGACCAAATTTCAACATCACCGATAAACAACAAATGTTTTTAAAAAGTTTGAATTATGTCCTACTTGAAGTAGATGACCTAATTGTCATTTTTCCTATATTGTAAAACAAAAATGTTTGATGTGAAAAAATTTTCTGTTGCTAAAAAAGTTACTACAGAATTATTTATCATTTTTACTAAAGTAAAATATCCACCTTTGTTTTAGTTTCACGTATGAAATACGTGTGCATTTCATAAACGTTTATGAAATGCACACGTATTCATTCCAAAACCTCATTTTGAAATGAACAAATTTTTAAGCATCAACCTTTCCAAACATCATTTTTACATGCTAATACAGAGTTTTATATTCAACTTTTGGCCAAGTCGTACACATGTCATTCAATAAACACATCCTGAAAATAAGAGAGGAAACGGCAGCCTTCGGCTAAACTCGCCTCAAACAGAGAACATAACCACGCAGGACAGCCAATTGCCCAGCTGATTTGATCCTTGAGGTTGTGTGTAATCCTGTGATTTAAGGCTCTCATCTTTGAACAACCTAATACCAGGCCTGCTTAATGGGAAACATGCTGGCTGCTGGTCCACACGGAGGTGTGTGGGTGTGTTGATGTGTGTCTGTCTTTTGTCTTAGTGGACAGCCAAGGGAAATGAAAGTATGTGTGTTTTTGATTCCTAACAGAACAAACCTGCATAAACATAGCCGAGCAATTAACCGTCTACAAATACAGACAAATTCTACAGTGAAGGCATGCGAAGGTGAGCACATCCATCTTATTTTCCCATGTTATTAAGCTGAGGGTCACCCAGGAGGTTTGCAATCATATTTAGATTTTTTTTTTTCCCCATTCCTGAAACACTTTGATCATACTCTGTTTCGTAAAAAAGCTTTTTCTTTACATATTTAAAGTGTGCCTTCTCTGTGTGGTTAGAAAGAACAAACTGCAGGTGGATGAAAAAAAATATCTGGAAATAAATAACTATGTAAATAAATACTAGCGATGCACGATATGTCAGTATCGATATTGGTCATTTTTTAACATATCGGGATCTGTCCGATCAGTTCATCTCGACGTCGTTTCTGTTTGTGTTTCAGGAGGGAGAGAGACGAGGGTCGGCCCTGACAGTGCTAGTGATGCAGCAGAGGATTATGGGTGTTAAACTGAAGCAGGGGAACAATGTAGGCGGTGCGGTCGCTTTCACACAGTGTCAGAAGTGTAGGGAAATACATATAATATCACTAAATATTGATAAGTAATGCCACTGTATCAGATTTTATATCAGATATCAATATTTGCTCAAATTTTCAATCAGTGCATCACTAATATTTACTGTTCAATAGCTTAGAAAAAAAATCTAAAGTCAGCCTGTTGGAAAAAAAAGAGAAAACATTAATACCCTTCTCCGGTATTTAGCTTAGCATCTTCATTCTTCTCAGTCAATTTAATAAATAAAGCCTCACTTTGCTCAGGCTTTATTTTTATAGTGTTTGTGTCCAGGTAATTAGTTCTATCAATGGAATCTTAACTAAATAAAATCATCTTGTAGTGACAAGAAATTCAGTCAAATATATTTACATTTCTTTGTAAAAAAAATTTTAGTAATTTTGGTGAGGGGCAACAAAAGGTTTTCACATAGAATCTATTGTTTTGCAGTAAAGTGCTGCAGTGTGAAGTGTTTTCATTCTGATTCTTAAATTTGCATAAATGTTTATGAAATGCACATTTACCTAAGGAACCTTTTTTTTTTAAAGGCAATCAATTCCATTAACTGGATTATTAAATAGAAATTTTACCAAGGTTCTTAACTGATTTCTTCTCTTCATACATAAAAACAATTGATACCCAAAACCTCTAATGGACTTTAGAAACCACACTGAAACAAAGGCTCCATTTAACTGAAAGTGGCTTTGAATAGGTGAAAAGCATAAGAAGGATGAGGCAATTCACACTTTCTAATGTCACACAAACTCCACACAACCCTCAATAATTCAGCATCAAATTGACAGAAATTAGCTCCTGCTCCCTTAGGAATGTTGTTAAATCGATCACTGAGGCTTTCAGTGTTCTTGCAACATAACATTAGAAGAAGAAAAAAAACGATAGACACAGACAAACATGTTGATTGTAGTTTTCATTTGCAGACATCCTTTATGTCTGACTCAGGGGACAAAGCAGAACAGCAGAAGAAAAGAGACCAGAAAGACGGATATCATCGCTTGTTTGCAAATACGAGCTCTGAAAAGAAAAAAGTCAATGCTTTTTTTTGTCCATGATCCATTTTGTAAGACATCCTGAACAAAAAAGGTTTGCAAGGAGTCATTCCACTGTGATGCAGGACCGGGCAGCCTGTGTCTCTGTTGCCTGGTTATCACAGACGTCTGCAGGCATTCAGCAGACCAGCACCACCTACTCAGAGGAGAGCCCACTTCTCCGCTCCTTTTGTGAGAGAGGCGAGTCCTGCAAGAAGTTGATATTGAAACCATATCGTTACAAACTGAGCATTTCAGATGTAATCTAAAAGATGATATAAACTGTGAGGTGACAATTAAAACATATTTTTTTATGTTTGGTTTAATATTTTCCTACTCTCATCTTACTTAGGCACAAATCTGTGCTAAAGACTTGGTGCATTTACTCATATATTGCTTCTAAAGAGCCATACTTTCCAGAGGATTTTTATCAATCGTTAGTGTCTGGGTTTCAGAAGGTCTTTCAAATGTCTTTTTTTTTCAGGTTTGTTTGGTTTTATCTGCTGTTTGACTCGGTTTCAGTTCAGAAACTGGTAATTTTTAGGGGAAACGATTAACTCCGACCGATGAATCCTTCATTCAGTACAGCTCTAGTCCATCTGTCGACAGCAGTTTTCTTTTTTCAATGTTTATAGAAGCAGCTGATTGTTAATCATTACTGCAGAAATTGATGAGGTCTTGCAGCAAAATCAGTTTACTGACTGATTCATTTGCCCACAGAAGCTGATTTTTTTATATATCAGTCTGTAGCTTCCCTTGTCTCTTCAGTTCACAAAAATTATAGAAAACCCATGGAAGTTTTTGGAAGGAACAATAAACACACACTTTGCTTAGCGGGAACGTCTCGTTGCTCCAATTACTCCACTACAACCACTCACTCAAACTTTTTAAATATAAGTTGAACGTTGGACTGTCAGGTTGAAAACATTTTGTGTAATTCTTTCGGCAGTAAATCCAGAGAAAGTTTTCTTTGAAGCCTAACGGCCGACAGAAAGCAGAGTTCGGACGAATCTGCCAACGTGTCCCGAACGCACATCACAAGTCGCTACCGAGGTTCTGCTTTTCCTCATCTTCCTCTCTCTGTTTACCATTATTCTCCGTGTAACGTTAAATTTTCCATCCGCGGCGTCGTCTGTTGGATTTTCTCACACATCTGAAAGACTTTTAGGTCACAGAGAAAACAGCTTTTTCTTTTTTTTTCTCTTGGTTTACCCCCTCTGCTCCTTTAGGAAGTTCTTCATCACTTTGTTGCTGACGAGCAGCTAAAACGCTGTCCGCGCCAACAATTAATCGAATCCCCAACGACTGCTCTTCTTTTCTCTGAATTGCCATTTGAAAAGCCTGTCGATATTTCCATGGTGTTCAAAAGTAAATACTTAGTGCTCTATTTAGCTCTACTCTAAACAATCCTAAGACGTTTAGCAGTGAATAGATGTGGCCTGAAGCCAAGGCAAACGAAGGTTAATGTTTCCAACTGTGTCAGTCCCGATAAAACCAGCAATCTGAGCAGGTTAATGACAAGCCTGATTACTCACACGACCTCCACAGTTGTGACCCTGGGCGGATTTACAAACAACCAAGAGACCGTTTTGTTTTCAGATCGGTGATTGGAGTGAGACATCAGGCTATATTAGACTGGACTTCCTGGACCGACCCAGGAGAGGTTAGATTTTTCTCATAGCCGTTCTGAACTTGCTCTGTCGGGGGAGGAGGGCCAAAGTGAACTCTTCATATGTGTTTCATAAGCCTCTGTCTCTGAAGACCTCATTTTGCAGGTGTGACGTTAAATACGCAGTGTGTACGCCGCAGGAAGTGACCAGATGTAAGCTCATGTAACCCAAATCCCCGGTGGTGACCCGTGCCGGGCAGCCGACAAATGCCAGTCATTTAATCACGTCAAATTAATGGGGCACACGTGCCTGACTCTCAGCACAACATGCAGCGCTGAATGCGTTCATGCTGTATACCTCGTAAAGGCATTTTCTTACCAAACAAGCACAAACTTCAAAGTATTTTAGTGAGATTTTACACGTATTATTAAGCATAAGAATGTATTCACCCCAACAGCAGGTAACATAGCAAGTATGAAGAAAAAGTGTTTTTGGTCAGAGACCAAAAGGGAAACTTTTGGGCAAAACAGCCAAAATGCTGATTTATATTGATCATCATAATAAACGCACTGTCTCCCCTGTGAGAGCTGGTGGTGGCAGAATGATGCTGTGGGATGTTTCACTTGAGCAGGAACAGAGAGGATGATCACAGTTGATGGAAAGATGAACAGAGATGAATTCAGGTCAGTCCTGGAAGAAAAGCTGATAGAAGCAGCAAAACCTGAGATTAGAGCAGAGATTCGCCGTCCAGCCAGAGCAACAACGGATCGGTTCAGATGCAAGCATGACCATGTGTTAAAAAGATCTAGTCAAAGTTTAAACGTGAATCCACCTGGGAATTTGTGGAAAGACTTAAAGCTGGGGTACATGACCTTTATTGAAAAGAAATACGATTTTCAAATATTTGACAGTTTAATATGAGACAGATAATTTGTAAAAAAAAATCCATTTCTTCTGGCTTCTCCCATTACTTCTAATGTGAACTACAGAAACACACAGGGTCTTAGCGCTGTCAATCAAGCTTGGGCACGCGCTGCTCACACTCTCAGTTTTTCTCCCTGCTGTGCCACAGCTTCTCCCCATCAGCAGACTGGCAAGAATGCTAAGGCTAGTTAGCATGGCCTCGCATGGCGGAAGGTAAATGGAATGGTTGTTTCTCCACAATTAGCACACTGAGCAGCGTATATTGATTGACAGCAGTAAGACCTTCCTCCTGGCGCTGATTGGGTTTTTTCGTCGGGAGCGGTGCATTTCTCCAAATGGCACTGGAGGGAGGTGGAGGAGCTTGATTGCGACATGGTGACAGTTTTGACAAATATGCAAAAAACCTTTTTAAAAACTGAAGTTCACTGATTCTCTTCATCCAATCCGACTGAGCTTGAGCTATGTCGCAGAAAAGAATGGGTAAAATTATTCAGGGCTATGTGGTGTTTGCAGAGTCATAAGCAGCAGCAGGTCGTTCAAAAAAGTACCGACTCACAAAAAAAAACGAAGTGACATTCTCCTTCTACTTCACAAGCACACACTACTTTGTTCGGCCTGTCACACCAAATCCAATAAAATTCATTGATGGTTGTGACTGTAATGCAGCAAAATGTGGGAAAAGTTCAAGGAGTAGGAGTATTTTTTTTAATGGCATCCCAGAAACTGGGAAGTGGAAGCAAGGTCACAAAGTGGGTTTACCAAGATCTCAGAGATACCGTCAACATTCAGTCAACCTGGGCCGCAATTATGCAGCTGTTGTCATCGTTCTTTTGTCAGCTGATTTAAACTGGGCAGCAGCACTATGACATTTAGAGACACAGGCTTGTTAACTGTGATGTCATCGGTTCAAATCCCCTTGGCTGCCTGAGAATGTGAATGGAAACCATAACACTTCTCAGTTTCATCATTTACAGTGCTTCTAATTCCCATCCATTACAGCCCATCTGGTCTGTGGACGGTGTGTTTGTTGTGAAAGCAGCTGCTCGGTGTGCGATAAGGCAACAGCATCAAAGGGAAGGTTGTCAGGGCTTGAAATCCCTTGTTTTGTAATGTTGTCACAATCGGCCTTGGTGACACATAAAGCAAAGAGCCAGTTCAGTAAAAATGTATCTCCAAATTGAGACCACTTTTATGGATTTTACTGGCCCTGGTCACTTTTTTTTTTTTTTACAAAAGTTTAAACCAGCCAATATAGCTTTTATACACACTTGTAATATTTTCCTGTCACTTTCAACACTGGATGGAAAACAAACTAAATAAGGTGGAGAGCTTTTGTTTTATTTTATTTTTAAATTTTCTTTATGACTTTCCGGTTTGTGGCTGCCAGTCACAAAAGCCAAGAAATAAAAGCTTCAGATCCTGCAACTTAATCCCAAAGACCATCCAGATATTTCTGCAGCGATGGCGTTTCCTCACCAGTAATGCAGGGGAAAACATTTCACATAAAATATCTGGAAAAAGGTCCGGCATGGCAGAAATCCTTTGCCATCACGTAATAACTTTAACGGCTTTCCTTGTGTTTTAGCTACATGTGATAAATGCCAAATGAAATGGAAACACAATGGCTCTTTCAGTTCAAACCGAGCAAAGAGTAACACAATCTAGAAGTCATGACCCACGTCTGAATTACATGCAGCTGGATTGACGATATACTTAGCTGGGCTGTCCACAAACATTAAAGGCCAAGAATCTTTGGCGATTTGACATTTTGATACTTCACAAACTTCAGTTTTCATTTCTTGCAACCTCAAATTGTAATTTTTTTTTCCTGTGCTTGAAGTCGTTTTTTATTTTTAATTGGTTTAATATTTCTCCAAATTCCCTTTAGAAATCTGAATCCTGCAATTTGATCCCGACACTGACAGGATGCTGGTGTAATGTCGGCTTTTTACACTCATTACGGCATGAAGATGTGCACAGATCTCTGTGCACACACACTGAACCACAGCAAAATCAGATGCAGGTGACTTGGGCTCCACTTGTGTTTGACCTCAAAATTATTCAAACCCCGTGACATTTTCAGATGTGCTTTTATTCTCATTCGACCAGTAAGTTTGCATTTGATGGGAACTGAGGCAGGCAGCTCTTCAAAGACAGTAACACAATATAAACAAGTATCAAATTCTGACTTTAATTAGCTTTTAATTACACTTTTAGTAATTTATGGAAGAATCTGCATTAGCATAACAGCTTTTTATAATTGCTGACCAGTTTCTTGCATGTTTAAAGGTATAATGATTTATCTTTGGTTATAAACCCTTAGTCTTGGCGGCTGGAAAGTCTCTTTCCATCACCCTAATCTTTAGTTTCCTTTGAATTCTGTCAGATTCGAGTCAGGATGTTGATATTACTTCAAGTCAGCCAAGAGAATATATATATTGCCAAAAAATAAATAAATAAATCAACAGAAAAGAAAAGAAACTTTATCTTGATACAACTAAATGATCTATGGAGTATCTTGAAAATCATATAACTTAAATATCCACTTTCAGCTCTTTTCAAGTCGAATCGTATAAAATTCAATTAATTTCCATTTCATAAAGTGCAGCTTAGTGCAATTATAATAATCTTACCTTACCTAATTTTGACTGACCAAGGTTGCAGATACAGCTTCACTGCCATAACTGGAAAAAAACCCCACAATCAATTAATTTGAGAGTGGGGAATATAGACAATATAAATACATGTCATGTGTCAAAATGTGTCATCTCATGTACTGTACCATGCAAACAGCACACCTGTCTAAAGCTAACTGTAAATAAGTACATTTAAGACTGAGGGGATTAAAAGATTTCCACATCAGTTTATCAGACTGGTGATCATTTGATTATGCTAACAAAAAAAGGCATCCTATGCAGCGCTAGATCATTTAAACTAAATATCTGATGTGGATTTTTCACTTTGCAGCAACCAACACACAGGCACACAACCTTTCATGGCAACCAAAGCCGGCTTTAAATTAAAACACATTTTTGTCCCTAAACCATCAGCCATGAGAAAAATTCTCAATTCTCCAAAGTAAATAACACAAATCACACAGGAGCTTTTATTTTTTGCAGCCAGTTCACAGACTGTGTGGAGAGCTCACCATGTTTGAGTTTGAAGGCATGGGCAATAAAACGCTGCATTGAAAATAAGCTGAGCTGTAACTCCCTCCTGAGGCGAGACAGTTCACAGGGTCTGACGGAGACGGACGGGTGACACGAGGGGTCGGAGGTTGGGGAACTACCCTGGGTGGCATGGTTTGGCTTTCCTTCTGCGAAGCCGTCTCTTGGGAAGAATGAGTCGAGCAAAAGAATAGACAAGGAGATTGAAACGTATGCGTCCATCTTTAAATGATCCCAGTGCGACTTCAAAATTTCCCCGACGTTTTTGCTGCTGGACATCGGTGCGTTCTGGAGACGAGCCGCTGGGAAATCTGCTGACACACATGGAAAGTTATGGTCGACCTTCTCCAAATGTGCATGTCGAGTCCCAAGAACCATTCACATAAAAATGGTTTTTAGTTTGGTCTTTTATGTAACAAATCAAAATTAAATCAAATTTATTATAGTTAAACTCCGTCAAAAGCTATGTCCATGTTAGTTAACCAAGTAAGCATTACAACAGGCTCCATCAATAGCCATTACAGTTGAAGGTACAAGTTGAACGAAGAAATGTAAATATATGAGTAAACTACGTGTCCTGTGAATATTTTACTCCCAGGTTTGGTGGAACAGACTTTGGGTTCCAGAATCTCCCAGGAGGAATTGGGACAGTTTTCAGCCTTGCCGCATATGGAAGCTCGCATTCTGGAAGCAGGAGTCCTGCATCTGGCCAGAAGGATCTGGAATGAGCTGCGTGCGGAAGAGGCCCTTCCAGATGAAGGTGAAGACAAAAGGCAGTGTGGGACTCTGGGTACAGGTCACAGAGTGGTCATCCCAAGCTGCTGTGTTTGGGCAATTCAGGATCGCTGTCCTGATCCTGATGGACAGTACAGGCAGGGTTTCCCTCAGTGTATTATGAGCCTGGCGGGCCACCGGGCTTTACTTGTGCCCCCACCAGGTTTAGCATTGGTAATTTATTAGCTGTTTTTTTTAATGATTGCCTTTTTTTAAGACTTTATAGTTGGTGTTTAGGTATTAATCTTCCAGTCTTCCAAAAATGCGTAACTATAAAATGTTATTTATTGCAAAGTGCTCCTGTAGATATATGAACATTTTGAGTTCTGAAGACATGATTCCTTCCTCCATGTCTCCTGCAAAGTCTGACCTGTTGAAAGAGCATAAATAATTAGATGTGCCACATGTTTTGATTCACAATTTAATAAATCCTTAGAAGGAAGAAATGCTTAAAAATATTTATGATCAAAAACAGAATTCTGTCCTGCCAAATGAGGCCTACTGTTTTTTTATTACAATCAATTTCAAGTTTTCATTGGGAAGGCAACAAGCAGCAGTGAAGGTTTGACACAAACATTAACTTCTTACCCTGGCCTCTGCTGACTGGTATCACCAGCAGCTCCTGTGTGGTGGAAGCCGGCACACCGGACAGCACATCATGCTGACGTGGGTCATTTAGTCTCATGGTTGAAACTCGAGGGAGTTTGTGTCCTGATGCCACCAGTTTCCTTATAATTGGCCTCTGAAGTTGTGGAATGTAATGGAAGTCCTTCTCCTCCTTTATGGCATACGAACTCCACTTCTGGACTTCTTATTATAAAGCTTGTGATGTCCGAAACTGGATATTAAACACATGACACAGATCAAAATACTAATATTCCATAGAATAGTGTTTTATAGGAAACATACCTAAAGTGCCAGAACTTGTGAAGCTCTTTTAGCCAGCGCGCATTGAGAATGACTTCTGATGAAGCTGATGGTAACCAGATCCCTTCTCTATTCACTCCTTGTCTCTTTGCTCCTCCAAGGGACCATGCTGACAGGCATCCAGGGGCCACTCATGCTCTCCTGTGACATGGTGTAAAAGGCCTCGCCACATGTCCTAAATCAGAAAATGAACATAACAGTTTTAACTTACTTAAATGCAGATTTTTACAGTGATTGCATCTTTTCCCCAATGTTTTTCACAATGCGTGTACAACGTAAAGTAATTGCACGTTTATAAATGCATTGTATGTATTACAATGCACTTGTCATGTAATATGTCGCCTTATTACATGTCAAATGTATTGTTGAACAATATCACGTTCAAAACAAACATACTGTAAACACGCTATGTGTCAACACCTCAGTGCTTAATGTTAGCAAAGATAAATACATATTGTATTTTAGGATAATTCTATGACTCACTAAAAAGTCGTCACAGGTCTTGCTGCAGAATCAAAAATGATTGCAGATCTCCTTGTTCCACGGCAGAAGAATGGAACAACCTCTTTGCTGCCCTGCCTTAATAAACACAAATCATTATGAAATGACTTAACATATTGGATAAAAATGTACAATTTTGACACTTATTATGTATTCATGTAAAACTTACTGAATGGATCTTTTTGCCCAGGTTGTTAGAACCATGCCACATGTCTAAAGTGTGTAGCACTTCACTGTCCTTGTATTTTCCATTGACTGCCACAGAAATATTATTAGAGATACATCGTCAGATGAAATCATGAGGTCAAGCAAACATTTACTGTTATTAATATCACTACATTGCACTTACTAAACAGAGCAGATATCTGTGAATGTGCATCTGTGCATATTTCAGCAAGTTTAACTTCCGGGTGTAGCTGGTCAAAGCTTCTGATAAAGCGATAAAGCCTTCCCTCTCCAGAATCACAGAACTCCTCTGCGTCTCACGCTTGTCAATGTTTACTATGGATACAATTTATTTAGTGTCCTTTTCCATGACGGTGTAGATGCAGGACTGAGCACAAAACCCAGGGCTGGGTCCATTCACCCATAACTATGAAAAATAACAGATGCAAAAGAAACAAAGAATTCTTATCAACATGGGATCACTGTTTTAGGCAGAGATGGATGTCTAGGGTGACATAACTGAGTATTATACTCACCAAGTACTACAACATTATCCTGTGACTGCAGTCTGGAAACTACTTCAGCTCTGTGGGAGCTGAAAGCAACCAGCAGTTTGTAAGATGCTGACCTGTCTGTCAACTGACTGATGTAGTTCATTCAACGTCGCTGCACTGGACATCTATGGTAGAGAACAATAACCAGACTTGTGGTTGTCCCAAAATTCTTTGATAGTGTCAACGCAGTAACTGTCTTGCATTTTGACAAAGGTTGACTGATCCACTGCTCCCATATTCATAAACCTGAACAGCAATGCAACTCGGGCATCGTTGTTGCCAGACAGAATTATGCTATTATGAATTATGCCACAGAAAGTCCCCAGCTTGCGTTCCATACTTGCAAGTAGGCTGGGAATTTGCTTGCCACACACAGCTATTGTTCGAACAAATCTGGAAAACACATTCATATACAAATGTAGCATTACATTTTAACTATTACAATGTTGAAGTTAAAACATACCTATGGCATGGTGAGCGCCGTTCCTCTGGATTTGGTCTGGATCTGGAACGGTCAACATTCCACAAACGTCTGTGGGTCTTCAGCCATTCACACTGGGATTGGCAGCAACAGATATTCTGCACGTTCTTTCAAACAAGCAAGATAAGTGATGCCATCTTCACTCTGGACTTTAGTTATTTCTGGCAGAGTGTGGGATTATGTTGTCTCCATCTCTAAAACGTCTGATGTCAGCTTTTCCGCACATGTGCACATTAAGGGCCTGAACCTGGAAGCACGCGGCTCCAAAGCATAAACAAAATCCAGGGTTGAAAGGGCAACCTTGAATCTAGAAAACATTTAGAACAAACATAACCTTAATGATGCTAAAAACAGCATGATCTTAAATGGATGGTTTTCACAGTCAAACATAAACAGTAACGTGTCTAATCTTGTTTTTTTGTTTTTTTGTTCAGCAGAGGTATTACTGCAAATCCACTATTTCTTTGTGGTAACATAGATTTTCTCCAGTTATTGAGAAGCATTTCAATCAAGCTCTTACTTATTTGGCTGCTGGCTATTGTCAATTCTTACCCTACTGTCAACTTATTTTAACTGCAACAAAATGGTAGCTAAATTAACTTAGTTAATTGTTTTAAATGAAGACGAAAAACATTACCTTTGAATAGAGAAATGATTGCGGTAAATGAATGTATGAAGTTCTTCACAATCTTCTCTTTGTCACCGACACTCACAGGAAGCTGAAAGCATCCAGCAGTTTGTAAGATGCTGGCCTGTCTGTCAACCGACTGATGGAGTTTATTCAATGTAGCTGCACTGGATACCTGTGGTAGAGAACAATAAGCAAAGACATAAATGAATATACTACTGCAGTCCCAATTTACACCAGCATGTTTCGGTAATTATTGCACACTACACAGAGTTTGACAGATAAAATTATCGAACAACCAGAAGTTATGGTGGAAACATTTTTTTTTTGTTTGTTTCAATGACGGTATAAGTAAGTTCAGTTTGGAAATGTAAAAAAGATCCTTTAGTTTCACTTCTGCTGTGCTGTTTCACCTGTTTGCTGTGAGTTTGCTCCTGTCGGCCACCATATCAGATCAAGTCATCGTCGCGTCCTCGCCTCTCCACAATCTGCTACAACCAGTAGATCAGCAGATGGAGGAAGTAACCTGCTCTAGGGGTTGGTCAACTCAAATCATGTGACATGAGTTCATGGAGAAAGGAAACACAGAGAAAAGACAACAGGGCCAAAAGAAGAGAATATACATGGACAGAAGAAAGAACCTCAGTTTCATCCATATTTAAAATTGTTAGCTAGGTAAAAATAAGTTTTCTTACTGTTTTTGTCGACTGGGTTCTCTTATCTTCCTTCACCTGACTGGTGGTGCTGAAGGTGGAGGATTATAGTAGTTCAGGAGATCCAACCTGGAATGATCAGAGACATTATTGATTTGCAGAATTTCAATCTGGGATCAGACTATTTTCTCTATTATTTTATGTCTATTCTGTTTTTGTGATCTTTCTATGTTGCAACCCATAAACATGCTAATGGCCATATAAACTATTTGTTTCATGAGATTAATAGTTTATCTTCATAAAACTTTACTCCACATGCTCTCTATTTCATTCCCTTTGATCCTGTTCTCTAGTGTCCCTCTGAATAAAAGCCATTAATTAAATCCCTAATCATAAATTCTGTCTATGTTCTCCTTAGTCTTCTCCTTTCTTATTGGTCCATTGCTGTAATGTGGTCTTGATACAAAATGGTCAGGCAAACATTCCTTACTTAAATTTTAAGTCTCTACGGAGGACACCTTCTACTAATTGTAAATTTCTTTCTACGCATTTTTATTTAGTGAAGCTGATGGCTCCCCATTGCCAGCAGGAGCCAAGCAGTATGATGTGAGTGAGGAATGCAAAAACTTGCAAGCAGTATGAAAAACATACAGGAGGACAGGAACCACATGGACGGCGACAAAAGAATCCAACGGTGAGCAGCTAAAACCTGAAAGATTAAAACTGGGAGAGTGGATTAGTGGAAGAACAGGTGAAAATAATTTGCTATCTTGGAGGGCACCGTGTGGGGAAGCCCCACTGTTACACCCTGAAACTTGGGAGAGTAGAGAGAAAAACACAAAGAGAGAAACAGAAGACAAAAGTGACTGACAGACAGATCTCCAAGTCCTCATACCAGAGACAGAGAGAATCTTGGAAGAAGCCGTCTCACTGGGAGCTGCTCCGTCTGAGACTGATACTTTTGGTGACTGCACCTCCTGGTGGTCCTCATAATATGTTTATGGTGGTACAAGCCTTTGGTGCCTTTGGGAACCAAATATTTATCACCGTCTTTTCCTTTTATCCTTATAGGTTTTATGTTATGCTCAGCAGGGTTAATTCCTCTACATTTTAGCTTGTCCACCATGACGGCATCTCAGCCATCTCACAACTTGAAAGATTTGTCCGCAAAAGTATTGTACTCTATTTTTAAAGAGTTGAATTTGTCCCGAAAATTGTTGTCTCTTCTCAGTGCTTAGAGATTTTAGATTCGACACCCTGCAGCATTACCTACTTTTAAAAGTATTATCACCTGAGCCTAACATGTGGACTTTCATTGTTACTGTTCCTGCAGTTGTTGTTTCTTACCTAAAAAAAAATACCTATCTCACTGTGGATTTTATGACATCTAGGAATTGTGTTATAGCTTTACATCTGTTTATACCACAGCTCAACTGATTATATTGTGTCCCTTTTAGTGTTTTTTCATGTCTTAAAAATTCGAACGTGCCAGAAACATTGTTTCAATTTTAAAGCGCTTAAGTTGCAGCAGTGTTGTCTCAATTGTGTTGATTCCAGTGCCCCGAGTCGCGTTATCGCAATCCTTTTGAGGTTTAATTTTTACTCAGCAAGAACGTTTTAGATTTAGTGTTGTCTTGTTCCTTTTAGCATTTTTCTTTTATGCACCAGTGATATCCAACTCCTTTTAGTGTTTGTTTTGTTCAGCAGTATGGCCTCATTCCTCAGAAATTTTAATTTTCCTTCTCCAGCATTGGGTCATTGTTTGATTAAACAGAAAAAAATACTTTATTGCCTTTTTAATCAGAATCCTTAAAATGTAAAATACAAAATCCAGCAGCAGGATAAAGAAAAGCCCCGGTGCAAGACGCTACCTAGGACATCCTCAGTCCTGCCAGAATCCTTAGCATCTAAAGTGAAAAATCCAGCAGCGGGATAAAGAAAAGCCCCGGTGCAAGACGCTACCTAGGACATCCTCAGTCCTGCCAGAATCCTTAGCATCTAAAGTGAAAAATCCAGCAGCGGGATAAAGAAAAGCCCTGGTGCAAGACACTACCTAAGGCATCCTCGGTCCTGCTAGAATCCTTAACATCTAAAGTCATCAATCTAGCAGCGGGATAAGAAAAAGCTCCGGTGCAATTACCTAAGGCATCCTCAAGCCTGCTAGAATCCTTAACATCTAAAATACACAATCTAGCAGCAGGATAAGAAAAAGCTCCGGTGCAATTACCTAAGGCATCCTCAAGCCTGCTAGAATCCTTAACATCTAAAATACACAATCTAGCAGCAGGATAAATAAAAGCCCCGGTGCAAGGTGCTACCTAAGGCATCATCAGGCCTGCTAGAAAGCTATTGTCTTTTAAAAAACAAACAAAAATAAAACAGAGAAATGATAATGTCCTAATGTGACTTCCCAGGTAGGCCTTCAGTTTTTCAAGATCCCAATCTAATCAGAGTCACTTGACAAGTGGTAGTGAGGTCTAAACCACAATTGTCTGAAACTCTCTCTAGTTCCGTCAGATGTTGAAGGAATTGATTCCTCTTCTATGTCATCTTCAGAGTCCATCCAGAAACAGAAGGCAGGGGATGACAAAGTTGGATCTTTGCACTGTATTGATGGTAAGGGACTGAGGACAGGGAATGTCAGAATGGGATCATCCCATGAAATCTCAAGTGAAGGACTGAAGACACAGGGTGACAAAATGGGATCCTCCCAGTATGTCAAGGGTGAGGGACTGAAGACAACGGATGACAGAAAAGGATCGTCGCGCACCATCCCTCGTGAGGGACTAAAAAATGGAGATGACAGAAAAGGACCATCACGCACCATCCCTCGTGAGGGACTAAAAAATGGAGATGACAGAAAAGGACCATCACGCACCATCCCTCGTGAGGGACTAAAAAATGGAGATGACAGAAAAGGACCATCACGCACCATCCCTCGTGAGGGACTGAAGACAGGGGATGACAGAACGGGATCCTCATGGTCTGTCTTTTGATAGGCAATGAACACAGGGGTTGGCAGAATGGGCTCATCCTCCCATTCTTTACCACATCTCCATGGCAACCTTGTGCCGATACTTTGAAGGACCTCCTCCCAACTGGGCTTCATGGCAGGGACCTCCTCTTCATCACTGCTGTCCCTGGACCTCTTGGCGGGGGGTTCCTCTTCAGCATCATTGTTTATGCCGATCACAGATGTCACATGAGCCGCATCCTCTTCCCAACCTACCTGGTAATGTTGGGAGGTCCCAATAGGTTTGGAGTCCTCTGGACTCAAAATGGGCTCTTCCTGCTTGTCAAGTCCACGTGCGGATTCAAGCGAAGTCAAGAGAAAAATGTCCTCTTGAAGCTTCTGAGCCATCTCGATGTTCTGTATGTATTTAAAAATTGGAGGAAGAACCTCAAGCAGCTGTGGTGCAGTGTAAGCACGGTCCACTGTTGAACTGGAGCTGGTAGTACAGCCATTACCAACTTCGTCTTCACTGGAGCTGATAGAGCCACCACCGGAGTTGCTAGTAGAGCTACCACCGGAGTTGCTAGTAGAGTTACAACCGGAGTTGTTAGTAAAGCTGCCACTGGAGCTGCTAGTACTGTCATTACCAACCTCACCTTCACTGGAGCTGGTAGTACTGTCGACAGAGTCTGGAGGTGACCTACAGCTTGACACCTCTCCCTTGTCTTCAGAAACTGACGGGCAGTAAAATGTGACGGGTTAGTGAAATGTCGTCTGACATCTGCGGGAAAACATCTGACCACCTTACCGAGATTCTTACCAATGTCCGGGTGTCCCTCCAACATTAGGGATCCATCAGGAAGAAGCACTACAGCATGAGCTATGAAGGAAAAAAAAACTAAATGCTATAGTTCAGTATCAAGACCTTCACAAAAATTCAAAGAAATGTTTAGAGAGAAAACTGAAATACCAATACATTAACCCAAGTTGGAGAATGTCTTTGTTTTTCTTGACTAGATTTAATTAGCAATATTATTGCTATACTATACTGATGGGGGTCCACAGTGACGTCGATGGAGTCCTTGATGTGATACATGATTAGCCTCTCAAAGCACTTCATGACTACCGATGTTAAGGCTATAGGCCGGTAGTCATTCAGGCTCGTCACTGTGGAGCACTTGGGGGCAGGGACGATAGTGGCAGTCTTTAGACAGGTGGGCACAGATGACAGTGACAGTGAGGTGTTGAAGATAAATGAATCACAACTGGACTAAATGAAACCGAGATCATTGTTTTTCTAATGAATTTTAACATTTACTGTTAGTATTCGATTAACTTCTAAAAATGGTATCATTTTCAGAAGTTCAGAAATGCAATAGAGCAAAACACGGTTTTTCTGGTCTTGAGTAACTAAATAAACTAAATAATTTAGTGACTTTGTGAAATTAATAGGCACATATTGATTGTTCTTTACAGATAAGAATAAAGTTGTGTGTTGTTATTTAATCAATGTATCCATGGAGATACTGCATTTTTCAAAAAGCTGGTTCAAAAACTTCTTTCAAACCAAAACAACTACTGTGTCAGCATTACTGATTTTAACTAATTCAAGTAATGTTTTTTTTTTTCTTTTCAAATTAGTTCACTCATGTAGGAAAACTACATGTAGGGCATTTTTCAAAACTGATTTGAAAAATGATCTAGTTTGCAAGAAATGTAGCTGTGTTTTCAAACCAGCATAAGAATTTTTGTCAAACACAAGTGTTAACATCGGAGCCATTTATCCACAGATTTCAATAAGCCAACACATAAATTCCAAATCCATTTAAATTAACTCACAAATTTGTTTCACCCCACAAATGAATGTTCTTTTTAAAAATAATAGTAAGTATTTAATGTGTTTCATTTAGCGTATCTATGGAAACGGTGTTTATCAGGGCATTTTTCAAAAAACACCGGTCAAAAATAAGCTAGTTTTCAAAAAAAAAAGGACATTAATTCAATTAACTTGATATTATTAACTAAAATACTTATATTTATTAAATCACTACACGCTGACATTTACGAAATTTAGTCAAGAAAAAGGCTCATTAGCAAGAAGGATCTATGCTAGCAAAACATGCTAATAGTATTTTTTTTGTACAGCAGTCGGAATTTCTTTAACACACACAGACACAAAATAAACTAAACAATTCACTAATATCTTGGTAATAACTTGCTTTCGTGTATTAAAAATAGTATCAGAATTATATTAACCTTCCGGCTGATCACCCCGCTGGTGCTTCTCCTGGCCAGAAACCATCTTTTGCAGGTTTGTTTACCACGGGCTTCTTCAGCAAGTGCTTCTTCAGCGAGTTTTGCAAAGCAGACTTTCTCAGCAAGGACAAACCTTCCGAAGCTTTCTATGCTCTTTCAGGCGTCTCCTTCAAAAGTCCAGTCGCAAAGGGAAAGAATTCCGAAGATCAGGACCATTTATAGGGCTGGACGCGTGCGTTCGTCAATTCCACGGGCTAACGTCGTTTCCATGATTTCATTGACGAACGCACTCGTTCATGGAAACGCCATGGAAACGACGGTAACGTTGGCAACCATATAAATGGTCCTGACCTTATTTTTTTTCCCTTTGCGACTGGACTTTTGAGGGAGACGCGTGAAAGAGCATAGAAAACTTCGGAAGGTTTGACAAGTTCACACTTGCTGAAGAAGCCCGTGGTAAACAAACCTGCGAAAGATGATTCTTGGCCAGGAGAAGCACCAGCGGAGTGACCAACCGGAAGGTTAATATCATTCTTCTACTATTTTTAATAAATGAAAGCAAGTATTACTAAGATATTAGTGAATTGCTTACTTTATTTTGTTTTTATGTGTGTGTTTTAAAGAAATTCCGACTGCTGTACAAAATAAGACTATTAGCATTAATGAGCCTTTATCTTGACTAAATTTCGCTGCAAATGTCAGGAACGTTAAACTGTGGTGTAGCAATTTTAGAAATATATGTATTTTAGTTAAGGATGATAAAATTAGTTGAATTAATGTCAAATTTGAGGAAACCTAAGTTGTTTTTGACCGTAATTTTTTTTGAAAAATGCCCTGATAAACACTCGGTTTCCATGGATACGCTAAATGGAAAAAAAAAATACAACTAATAAATTAACAATGCTAAACCAGGTGGGACACTGAGGGAAACCTTGCCTGTACTGTCCATCAGGATCAGGATAGCAATCTTGAATTGCCCAAACACAGCAGCTTGGAATGGCCACTCTGTGGGACAGTACCCAGAGTCCCACACTGCCTTTTATCTTCACCTTCATCGGGAAGGTCGTCTTCCGCACGCAGCTCATTCCAGATCCTTCTGGCCAGATGCAGGACTCCTGCTTCCAGAATGTGAACTTCCATATGCGGCAAGGCTGAAATGCAACGAGGTGGATGTTGCATGCAGCGCTTCCTCTCCACCACAGAAGACATCATCTCTCTGCATCTCTGACAGACACACCAGGACGGTTGGCTGGGGGCAGGAAGTGGTGTTGGAGGAGCAGAATGGCTGAGTATCTGAAAAATCAGGCCTGAATAACATTCCAAACATTGCTCAAACACTTGCTGCATCTGCTGCGAATTCAATTGCTCAAACCTGCTCCTAGTGATAGATAAAAAATAATTGTTGAAACTCAATGCACTACACAAAAAAATGTAAATATAGTTTAGGCCTAGATTTTGACTGTAAAAAGGGCAAAACATGGCCACCTAAAAAAAAAAAGAAGAAATGCACACGCGCACAGTTGAAACCAGATATTTACACACGCCAAGTAAAAAGATAAAAACATTTCTCTCTGTATATAGATAGATATGTTTTTTTTTAGACATTTTTTGTTTGCATTTCTTTGTTGTGTGTGTTTGATGCATTTTACTTATGGTTGTACCCTTTCGGTTTGTATTTGTTTCGCTGATTGTTTGCTTCTATTTTCTGTTATTGCAGCATTATTTTGTTGTTGGTTGCATCCTTTCTTCTGTCGCATTTGGTTGTCGCGTGTGTTTGCAGCGCCTTTCAGCAGGGCTGCTGCGCCGTTTGCACCTGTCGGCCACCGTAAAATGGAAACGTCCTAAACGTGATTTCGTTCGGAACGTGCTGCGTGCGGTTTTACTGCCAATCGGAGTACGTGCGCAAACACAAACTCCGACATGTCCGATGCGTCCTTAACAATACAGGTACACAACAAAGACCTCTGCAGAGAACACAAAACATAAACAGAAAAGTTATCAAACCATCTCCCCAGATGGCGAATAGACAAGCGGGGAGGGCGCCTGCGGGCGGGGTGAAGCGGGTGTACGGGGATTTTTCTAGAGGCCACAGGAGGGCCACTAAACCGTACCGTTGGTGTTTTCCCCTACTGCCTGGGCCTTGTCCAGTCTTCAATAGGTGCTCTGAAAGTCATTTGTAAACAGCTGGTGTGATCACAAACTTGTTTCGGAGGCGCATTAGAGGAAGCTCTCTGATGAATTCAAGGGAGGTAGCCGATCAGGTTGGGACAAGAGAATGGAGATGTGTATCTGGATGCTAAATGGGATTATAGGTCACTGCTGAGGCTGTTAGGAAACAATGCAGCCTTTGTTTCAACGAAAATAGTGACTTTATGTCAGAAAGAGACAAGTTCAATGCAATATCCTGAAAATGTTACTAAAAAAAGTAGAAGAAATGTAAAAATACCGTCGTGTAATTAGAGTGTTTTTCACAAAAAATAAAATTTAAAAAACACTGTAGTATTGCACTTTAGCAGTTCATGACACGATGCATGTAAAAAGTCAGTTATTTTAACAAGTAAGTGTTTAGTACTGCACTTTATCAGGAAAACAAGATGTGAACTCTGTGGGAGTGTTTATATTGGCCCAGTGTAAATCTGGAGCCTTAAAACTCTTCTTGTGTTGATGATTTAAATGTTTGAGCGGAGAGAGGGTTTTTTGTTTTATTTTTGTTTTTGGAATAAACAAAACTCTTTCAGCCTTACTTATAGGGCACTGTACAAATGCACACATGACAAAAGTACCATAAATAATAAACAGAAAATGTGAGAAACAACCAATAAATGTCAATTTTTTAATCACTTTTTAATCACTAAAGGACAATCGGTAAATAACTTCAACAAGGAATTGAATCCTACAAAAAGAAATAAATTTTTATTACAAAGTCTAGTTCTTCCAAAACCTTTTTAGGTTTCTTGGCTTCATAAAATCTTGTTAAAACTAGGACATTTTCAGAAAAAAAAACGGATTGCTTTTTTTTTCTTTTCTTTTTTTCTGTAGGATAATGATCAAAAACATATGGCCATATCCACAGAGAAATAATTTCCCAGAGACAAAATCCAATTTATTTCATTGCCAACTGTCTTCAAATCAAATAACAGTTGGTTGTCTTTTTTATTATTATTATTTTAATGCTGATAATCAATTTGTTCCAATCAAACTATCATGAAATGACAACGTTTTTAGTCAGGGAAGCATAAATAAATTTTATTTTCTAGTAATAGAAAGAAACATAACATTACAAAAAATATGAAGTAACAATAAGACATGACCTTTCACCCCCTCACCTAAAAGTTAAAAATTTTAATTTTTCTTTTCGTTTCATGTCAGAGTGACCTGCAAAGAGTTCACGTGTCCTTGGAGGCGTCGTGTTTCCATCGGCGCTGGAGTTGATAAAAACCCGTCACTCCCTTTTGACCTGGGAAATAATGTCAATTGTACCTTTTGGACTCCAAAGACAAAAGCCAGATGTTGGTGTAATTCACATCTAGTAAGAACGGAAAAACAGAGGGTAATCCTTGGAGGTTGTACATTTTGCTCTGAGGGAAATGCGCTGGCAGTGCTAACATCATCAGGCATGATGTTGCTTATGTGTTAGCAAGCCAAGATTGTTAAAGGGATTAAGCAGCAAGGAGAGACAAGGCCGATGGGAGCAACACTCGGTAAAGATGTCTCCTTAATTATATTCAAGCACATGGTTCTGGTTAGGGGACGATGGTGGGAGACCACAGTGAGTTACGACCCTTTTCCAGTTCCTGTTAAATCCAAACCAGTCTCCTGGTGAAGTTGTTTTGTTGCCTCGTCGTTGCCACAGCTCCAAACGGCAAAACCGCCATTTCTTTCAATTGAGATGTGATACTTTGCTCTGCGTCTGCAGCTTCCCAGGCCAATTTACACGCTGATCCGTATCTTTGGTCGGCTCTCCATTGATTGTGTGCGTGTGTAGTTTCAGGGACGAAGATACACACGCGCGTCCCTGCGTCGCTGTCAGCATGACAGCACTTTTAACCACATGTTGAATGCCTGCCCGGGGCCGAGTGCATCTGTCGACACTTCTGTCCACACAGCGGACCGCTCACACGCTTTTATCAGAGGAGGGAGGATCCGAGAGAAAGCTAAACTAGAGTTAAAAAGTCATTAGTCTTGATTTGTTGTCTTTATCACTTGCAACTGTTGACCGCAGAGCAGATAATACACAAGCTGTTTGAAGACACACTGCGTCATGAATGGAGCTGCAGACAGACAGGACTACACAGCCTGGTTAGAGAAGAAAGGAGGAAAACTAATGAGAAGCAGTAAATAAAAGGAGAGTTCAGGGCAAGACAGAAAAACATAAAAACAAATTTGATTATCTAGCTGAAAGGGGAAAGGATAGGGTTAGCTTTATTCCTTAAGGGGACATTCTTGAAGCTTTTTTTTTTCTCAAAAAACACTATGACATTGACAATAGATCCCACATGGAGTACTTTGTGAGACAGATTCTCACAAGTTGCATTCAGTGTAACACAAGGAAAGTAGGGCAAATGTGTTTTCACACTGTCCACAGGATAACAGCCCAAGAATGTCAAGATACCGTGGAGTAAAGTAACTTAAAAAAAAAAAAGCTGAAAATTAGATAATCTAATACAATTGAGACTTTTGTAGATACACATAAATGAACTCTGAAGACATCAGGATTCCCTCCAAGTGTGGCCTTTTCATTTCCTGATTCCTGAAATGGCAAACTTCAGTGCATTTTATTGGACATTTATGTTGTCACCCAATATTTAGGGTGCCTAATTTAATTCATCTATTTAATGGTAGTCTGAATGTGGTTTGCTTCTGCATCCTCTCCCTTTAACTGAAAAATAAAATGCCACAACTGTCTTTAGAGGTCGTCAAACGAATGCCTTTAGTTGGAGTACCCTGTGAGTAATTTCATGTCAGTGTAGATTCAGCAGTTTTGTGAAGGTCTCAGAGGTTTGCTGGAAGACATCAGGGAACAAACAGCATCATGAAAAACAAAGAAAGTAGAGGAGAAGTTTAAAGTTCAAATCAGGGTCGGGTTTTAAAACAATATTTTCATATGTAAACATTTGAAAACCTTGTCTTTTTTATTTTTCTTCCACTTCACAATCATGCACTACTTGTTGCTGGTCTGTTAAACAACATCACCATAAAATTCACGTTGCTTTAGGGTGTTGTAAGATGGCAAAATATGAAAAAATTCTGGAGGTGTGAATGTTTTTCATGTATTCTGAAGAACCGTGTGTGGAAAAAAAAAATAAAAATAATGCCTATGAAAATAATTCGTCCTTTTTTTCCCACAGAATGTTGTTGTTTGCGTGTGGGAGTGCTTGGCAGCTAAACAAAGTGCCTTTCAAACAAACCACACAGTTTGCTGAATGCTAATTTGTGCCAAAGTAAGTACGCCCTCTCCTCACAGTGCATTTCAGCAGATAATCATGATAACCTGCTTTATAGTTGCTGAACCAAACAAGATAAATGTTTAATCAAATTCCTTTACCGTATTGATTTAAAAACAGTTACGCAATAATTGCAGAACAAACTTTTTTATCTATGATAGAGTGTTATTTTTCCTCGACAGGAGGTTCCTTAAATAGTTTTGTGAACCAGATCTGAGCAGATTCTCAAGGATCCATGTTGGTATACAGACAGACATTTCTCAGTAATTTATTCTGTTAGATAAACTTTAAACTTCCTCTATCAACCATGTCAAAATTACCTTTTTAAAATGTATCTTTCTTTTTTTTAACGCTGACAGATTCCTCATCTTTTTGTTTTGTTTTTTTCACACTTTCATGCATCAGAATAATAAACAAATTTAATATCTGATAGACTAAATAAAAATCTGTTTTCAAAACATGATTTCATTTATCAACAGTAAAATGTTATCCAATAAAAACCTTTCTGCTCCTTCATCTATCAGGTGAAGGATTGGCTGCTGACAGGAACATCCGGTCCCAACGTTCCCAGTCTTTTTAGGTCCCAGTGTTCCCAGTCAGTTAAGCTGTATCCTCGGCTGCCCTTGCTCCCCTCACTGCGAATAGTCCTGGATTTTTGGATTGGTTTGGCTTTGGAAATGTTTTGGCTTTTTAATGCGTTACCTAACACACTTGCACATTCACTCTTTCACAAACTGATTTGCTGACGCTGACTTCATGCACTTTAATTATTCTTGTTTGATTTTTTTAAAATTCTGATTCAAGTTAATGTAATAAAAAAACACTCAATTAGTTTTTGTTATCAGTTTTCTCTTTTTTGGAGGCTTTTTGCGCATCAAGGCCACACAAATCAGATCTCAAAATATTGAGTATTATTTGGTGAAACACAGGGACCCATTTTTCTTACCTAAAACTTTAACTTGTTTTTAGTGTTGGTGTTAATATATGCCAAAGTAGGCTGATTTTATGAGGGGTGGGGAGTTATTGTCCTCTACATCCTCGGTGCATGACTTGCCAACCAGTAGAATGACATTACTGTCCATCTGTTTATTAGTGGAAGTGGGAGGGAAAAGTAGTAAAAAAAAACATTTTTTTTTAAAATAAAGAACTGCAGGAAGGCTTTATTGGAGTAAAAGGTAGAGAATCATAGCGTGAACCTGAACTAACAACTGGAGATCCAGAATCCAGTGAAACCTCCTCCGATTTGATTTTGATTCAGACTAAGTTGTGAACGAACGTGGAACAGTGAGAACCATTTCTAATGTACGATTTCTGGATTTGGTGCATTAGTAGGAATTTCTGCTGTGGTAATTACGTGCAGCACATACCTGGATGACGTGAGCGCCGTTCTCACTCCAGATAAGTTTCGTCTCGTATGTGGCAGCGTCCTCCTCTCCATGTGCTTTTTTTTTATTTTTATTTTTTTATTAGTTTTGGATAGTCATTTTTTGGGGTTGCAACTTACTTATCCAAATCGGACACAGTCTTTACCTTTAGGGAAGCTGTAAATATAAACTCCAGTAGCATTTTCTGGCTGGTTCGAAAACTTAATTGTAACCGTGTTGCACCCATGTTCCACCACTAGTTGTCACATATCGCGGGAAAATATTCCAAAAACACCAGAGCAGTTTAAAAACACCTTTCGGTTCTCCTTTAAGCTTATTTATTTTGTTTAAAATTTTCACGTGGACTCGCTGCTCTGGCTCAGATCTGTGTTGTATAACTCAGGTGAGCTTGAGCAGAAACCGATGGTCAGACATTCTTCTCCGGGATCTTCCGGTAAAAGAGACCCGCTGAACATAAATAACCCACAAGGAAATTGTTAAATCACAAGGGCAAGAGAAAACCAAAGTACAAACACCCAAGGATCTTGACATAATCAGTATGAGATGAGTACATTTGTCTTAATAAATGCCTTCCAATTTGTATGAAGCCCAGGTTTTTCTTGGCTGCAACATCATCAGTAATAACTGTGGTGTCATCGTCATGTATTAAAGTTTCCTAATTCAGTGTCTGTCTCACTTACATTTCATGCAAGTTGGACCAGTGTAGGTTTCCAAAGCAAGCCAAAAACAGATAGAACTGCAGATAAAGAAGCAATTGATATTACTTTATAAATCAAACTGACCTACAAATGTATGGCGTGATCAGTATTTGATACTGAAACCAGATAACAAAAGGAGGAACGCTTTGGTTTGCTGAACTAGTCTTGAACTTTTGCTTGTTGTACAGGCGGCTGGCTCAGCCGCTAATTGAAAACAACAGGCTGTGAAACCATTCTGCTTATTCATGAAAACAAACTCTTTTTTTTTTTTTTTCTATTCTTTTCACCAGAGCTGTGATGCAACCCGTGAAAGTTAGCGCGGCTGTAACTCAGTTTGACGCCTTTGCACTTGGGAAGCCAAATTCACAACCAGTAGCATTTTTTAAATGAGGCTACTATAGTGCAGTTTAATTAGCTTTCAAATGACGGAAAAAAACAAAATGGGACAAACTTCTTGAGGTTTCGATAAATCTGGAGCAGTAAAAATGTTTCAGATATCACAAGCTGTTCTGTTCGGTGGACCTAAGACAGCGAGGTTCACATGAAAAGCTCAGCCACACAGCAGCTTTTGTTCCCATGCGTCCCTCAGGAGCGGCTGCACCCCGCTGTCGATGCAAAACCTCCACTTTAGTCAAACAAAGGCTAAAACCCACAGGCAGCAGAGACGTCACATCCAGGCCCCCCCATCGCAGAGTCCAGTCTGGACACAGATCAGCTGCTAGAAATTAAGCCTGAGCTTTAATGTGGGATGGTTTCGCTCTGAATTGTGAAATATTGTCCTTGTGAATAACGAATGCCTGGATAAGAGAGCAATCGTTTATTTAATATGCGTTTTTCTCTGATTAAGTTGATGTAAGTCCTTGTGGTGGGTTATTATTTTAGTAATCCCATAATCTATTGATTATTCTAAAGATTAATCAAGGAATTAAATAAATAAAAAATCCCCTTCTGTAGTAACTACTTAAGCTAGTAAAAGAAATATATGACAGAGAAAATGCCAGTAAGCAATTCAGTTCCTTTTTCTTAATAAAAGTGATTCAGTCTCAAGTTTAAAGTGTGGGGGAGAAAAAAGCTTATACTTCAAATCTATTTATGTTATTTTATTCACATAATTACTCTCCTTAATAAGCAAGTAAAATTACAAAAATAAGCCTGCAGAGAGCAAAGTCAGAGGTCTGGAAGTGTTTTAAACGGGTAGTTTAAGATATTATGTGGCTTTCACTTCGGGCTCGTTAATTAGTTGGACTGGCTGGAGCTCAGACACAATGTTTATGAGCTTGATCGAGGTGGATTTTCTTTTTAAAGCCTGATCTAAACTCTGGGGGGGGGTTCTGCTGAGCTGTAACAGCATCGAGGATGCACTATTGTGAAACTGTTTAGCTCTGAGCTGAGTCTTTCTCAGTGGCACTTCTTTCTGTCCGCGTCAACAACTCATTGGCTCAAACACAGTATGCTAAATTCGTAAAACATAATTTCACGTAGACTGAGGCGGAGGCAGAAATCGAGCTGCTCGAATCATTCGATGAATCGTTACAGCCCTAATATGCAGTTTTCCACCAGCAACGATGTTTCTGGCCCCTTTCCGCTATGCTATCGTGTAATAAAAGCTGTCAAATCCTCTAAACCCGTGTTTATTTTTCACCTAAATTCCCATTCATTACCTCTTCATAAAGATGAGGCACTGCAGCTCGTGTCTGCTTTGAGATTTTTAAACTCATAATGTCAACAGACCTCTTTATCATGGCTGGAATCTGTCGCAGACACTCTGCCTCTGTTTGGACAAACCAGAGCAGGCCGTGAACGGTGAAATCGCCGGCTTTACGCGAGGCTCTCCGCGTATTTCCTTTCTTCATCAGGACCAGATGACGCGAGCCATTAGCTAAGAACTTGATCTGAGCCGGAAAATGTCGGATTTCACGGCCCGAGCCAAAGCCTTGCAGGACTTTGCTACTTGATGGGAGCGCAGCACGGACGCTTTCTGACCTCTGCCAAATGGGCCTAGATTAAAAGTAGAAGACGTCTGCGTCCCATGCAGAGTTTTCATGTCATGTTTTCGGCTTTTTATGACCACCACGGTATAATATGTTTATGTATGCAAAGCACTTAGGTGAAGGCTGGATATGTCTTTTCAGACGTCAGTCAGCGTAACTTATCAAGCCAGCAGGGACGCTGAAGGTTAACGCAGTTCAGAAAGTTCAGACCTTTGCTGCCAGCTGAGCAAATAACGCCACGGGAGAAAAGCTGGGTCACACAGCACATAAAGAAAAGGAGATGAGGAGGCAGATAAAGGATGTTTATACTCACTGTTTGCGCCGAGGGTAATGTCAGGGAGAATGGGAAGAGGACTGAGTGGGTATATGATTCCTCCAAAGTGAGCGTCGTGTACACCTCTTAACTCGGTGGATTGCCTAACGTTTCACGGCCCATTCATCTGCCTCCATTGACACTTTGCGCTTTCTAAGGTAGTTTATCGTTGCATTTTGAAACTTGGCTGAACCCAAAGCTTTAGCAAAAGGAGTGCTGGTAAATCTAGAAGAATGGGACTGATGTTGGACGATACGGGCTCTCTGAGCTCAGAGGGGGTGAAATTAGAAATGTATGTGATTCAGTCTGGATTTTTACCATCAAAGTGGAAAAATATTATTATAACAATGCTGAATAATGCTCAGGGATATTGCCATATGAAACCCTACAGGGGATTACTCTGTTTATGTGTCTTGTAGATACTGGAAACAGTTCTTATCATTCATTTAGGTCTGATTAGAAGTTTGGATGGACTCATCATTAGGACCGGATTTAAAAGCAGATGGGTCATTGTTGCCAGACGTTTGTTTCCTATAACAAGTGATCAATCTGTTCTGGTAATTTAATCATTTATCTTTGGCAGTGAGGATGGAGGGCCTCTTTACCATCACCCTAATATTTATCCCCCTCCACAGATTCCCCACCAGATTCAAGTCGTGACTCTGATTGGGTCGCTCCGAACATTATCCAGAATCATTCTGATAAAGTTAAAAACTTACTTTCAAACCTGTGTACAGTCATATTCAATAAATTAGAAGAATATTTTCTGATTAGGCTCATTTGTCAGATTAAAATTCTTTGAAAATAATAACCTTTAAGCTAAAGCAAACTTTTCATTAACCCCACATCTCTATATTATAAAATGTTTTACTATAATAAGTTTTTTTGTTTGTTTTTTTTAGGGGAGACGTTGGGTGTATCGGTGTTATGTAATACTCTAATTTTAAATGTCACAATTCAGTCTGTGTGTAATTAATAATTGTGTTGACTTTGTAAAAAAAAACCTGCTCAATAATATTCTAATTTATTGAGTGTCATCACTCTTGCTCCAAAATGTGTAATAGAAAGATATTTTTGATATTTTACACGCCTTTAGCAGCAAACAGAGCTGCAAGCCAGAATGTTGGTCACTCTCCATATCGCAATCGTCTTCTCCGCTTTGGTAAAACATAAATACAAATCCTAAAGTTTGATCTTTCACTGCAACAATACGCACAAGACATAAAGTTACGTACAGAATTTGTGCCAACAATTGTGATCCTTTACGTATAGATTTCTTTCAGCATTACTGGATTTGTTTTGGCCCCTCTATCATGTGAAAGTCTGTGGAAGAAAGCCGACTTTTAGAGGAAAATCTTTCCGGCTGAAAATGTTTAACAGAAAAGGAAACGTTTTGGAATCAGTGTTGCCTTTAATCTTTTACGACTTACAGTACGTGAGCATGTTCCTCTTGCTGTGGTAGTTGGCAGTAAGACATATAATCGGTGCAACGATCTGCCGCAATAATTGATTTTGCTTAAAGAATGAAGGACTGGGGACGGGGTGGCGAGTTTGGCATGATCTTGGCAGCACTTCAGTCGGACTTTAGTTTCATTCTGGGTCTGGATGGACAGATTCATTTAAGCCGCGCTGAGTGACGGAGGTTTTTTCTTTAGAGCCAGGGAGATTTAAGGCGGCTTTCAAAAAGAAAGAAACAGCTACAGCCGCCCCGGTTTCATCACTACACATAACACAGAGGGATCTGCAGTTACTCCCAGATGTGAGTCTAACAAGGTGCCAGAGAGCTAAACCTTAAAATGTGTACAGTGGAAAGTTGCTGGACAAACAAATGTTTAAAATAAAAGATTTGACATATTCTCTCACCAAGTGCTACTTCTGTAACGAAGCTATGGAGCAAAGTAAGTTTAACAACCTTGAGCTCCTTAATGCACAATTAACACAGTTATGAGGATAATTACTTTAAAAACAGTACGACATGACCTATCGGCTGCCACACAGGAACAGTTTATTTTGGGAAGGCGAGGAATGTTTCAGACTTATACGCCAAAGCAAATATCATGGTAATTTCATGTGTAAATTGCCCCCAATTTCTGCAATACATATACATTTGACGTTCTTAATCCAACAAATCTGCCGAGATGCAGTGAACACGGAAATCTGTGTTTAATCAGAAATCTGAGCTGGATGTTACCCAAAAGCATTCATCTTGTTTTTGACATTGCACCTTAAAGGCCCCAGATGCTTTAAGGTGCTTTAAGGTGTTTGGTTAGGAAACCCTTCATTCTGCCTATTTTTATGTAAAATGTTAAAAATGCATTTAGAGTAATTGAGTTTCATTGAGTCCCAATTGCTTATTCCATGTTTGGGACCAAAAACAATAACTTCTGCATTTTCTGGGGTAAGGAGGAGGAAACAATGACCCATCTGGTCCCAACCATCCACCCTGCAATCAAGTGGAGACACAGAAATATAAAAGTACCAAAGAAACTACAAGTTCTGTTGTTTGCTTTTGTTTGGGGGCAAGGAGTTTAACATCCAAATACCTATTTCTGCTCATACCCAGGGGTCAACTGATGAAAAGCAAAGCAAAGCGCGCTCAGAAGAGAAAAGAACAGAACAAAATGACCTGTCTCTAATCTCCATGTGCCAGACACGGAGTCTGTTTACCTGCAGAATGTTTACAAGAAAACCTGGAATCCCCCTCCAGTACAACAAAAGGTGGACGTGTGCATGTGCGAGGGAGCTGTGTGCATTACATGCACTACCAGAATCAACACCTCACTGCTCCATTCTCTGGCTGCATCTCGAGTTTAGGCGTCGGCAGGCTTTGTTTGGAGCTTTGCCTTCTGCTTTCTCCAGGCTCCCCTCCCTTGGCTGGGCCGTGTGGTCGGCAGAGAAAGAGCGAGAGAGAGAGAAGCCCTGACCTCCGGCGCTCGCTGCGGAAACAATGGCGACGCGCCTCGGTGTGACAGCGGGAGACAGGAACAGGCACAAACACAGGAACCTGCCTCTGAGACAGACCTGCCGAGGCCTGAGAATCTGGAGGAGGAACTGTCTCTGGCTCACTTGCTGTCCTTTTCCAATATGCCCTGATATGACAAAAAGGCAACACGCTTGTTGACTGTGTGCTGTTCTTAGTCAGGAGTCCCAGTGGGAGACGCTCCAAGCGCCACTCTGTCGTACAGAGTATGGCAGGGATATTTTTAGGATACAAAGATGGTATCTTCATCTAGCGTTCGGCAACATAACACTTCTAAATAAGGTCTTAAATACCTAACGTCCTAACCCTTCCAACAAGTACTGTAAATGTTTCTGTAGTAACAAATATGCTTAGATAATGGCTGTAGACCAATGCTGATGATGGCAAGACAAAAGTCTTGCTATTATGAGTCAGTTTTCCATTGAAATGACAAAAAAGTTCCTTTAAAAAATGTACTTGCTCTAGTTTCCCTTCTGGTACTGATGTTTGTGAAGGGAAATTAAATTGTACTGTTTTCATGTTTAATGACAGCTGGATAAAATTGTTGTTTTTTTCCAATAATTATTTTAATGTCGAAAACAGCAGAATTTCAATGAACTTAAGATATTTTTAAACTTGATAGTCTTGTACTATTGGTTGGATTAGAGACCAGAATTGCAACAATTGTTCCATTTTCAGCTGCTGTGGTTTGCTTTCTCACTGCACTGTCAAATGAAGGCGTTTGAAAAACCTGTTCCTCCTCCTCGCCTGTGGTGGCGCTGCTCCAAGAACTACTGAAGGAAATGACACAAACACCTCTGAACAAGACATGAGCGCAACTTCCTTCTTCACAAGATGTAAACAAAAATGGAGTGGCGTCAGATTTTAGGATTTCTCTGTTGTCTCTGGTAAAAGACCACCAGCCATTTCTCCCTCTTGCATTTGTTTAGGTTGTGTTTACCCAGAATGCTTTGTGCTGTAGTCTGCTTCCTGCTTTTGGAACGGTCTCCAGTATGTTTGATGTTCATCGATGCATTCAAGCAGCGACGGAGTTCACTTAAAGTGGACTAAACAGGGCTGGTGTTTAGTCCACTTTACACCCTGAGACAGTTTTTTGCAGAAGGACTGTAATACACTTTGGTTGAGACGTACATTAAAACGTCAATGAACTGCAATGAAAGGTCATTTCTAGCCACACGTTTATATATTTTTTTGTAGAAAAATGATTAAAAACCAAAAAACATATTTTTAATTCTTTCCACTACATAGCAACAAGTTACTTTGTGCTTGTCTTTTCAGTCTTCAGGATAACACAAAAAATAAAATCACACCAGAGAGAGGCTGAAAAATAGAAAAATAAACGACTGGTACCAGATGCTACTTAAATATGGGTGTTGTCTGTGTCAAACAAATGGGTCTGACCTGAAACTCCCAAGATCTTATCTGAATTCCTCAAAAACACATCAGATTGCTCCCATCAGCTGAGTTAATATTGACTTGGACAAGGAAAACCTTTTAGTCATCAAAACCAATGTTTAAACCCAATCGCTTAAGTTGTTTATATAACAAATCTACTGTATTTACTGAAGCTATGAGTCACGAAAGCCAATAACGAGGTCCAACATCTGCTGAATGAAGGATGTATAAAGGTGCAGAATTAAAAAGTTCACAAGTGTGAATCTTTTTAGCAGCAAAGGTCTCACATCCTGCTAAAAACCACGTTCATCTGAACGATCCACAAAAGATGGATGTGCTTTCTGTGCAATCACCTTATAATCTGATCGTATAAAAACACTAATAATTAATGATCTGCAGACAGTCTTTTTAGAACAGCTCTGGATTTTTATTAGACTATTAAAAGCAAACATTAATCACTGCTTTGGCATCTCTGTATAATCTCAGTATTGTCATTCGTTAAGGGCAGCGGGTCAGACAGAGACGATGACATTAATAGATCATAACAGACTGAACTCGTGTGGAGAAAATACACGCAGCACTAAGTTAGGACTGAGGGGCTTCTTTCGCCCGTCAGCTGCAGGATGTCGTCGGAGAAGTCGTTGGCAGCATGGAGTTTGGGGAGAAAAATAACTCCATGTTGAGATTTAACTTTGTCTCAGAGGACTTTGGAAAAACAATGAAAAATGCGTAAAGCAGCGCAGGCAGATTTCACAATTCAAGCCATAAGTTAGATAAACTTCACTGCCTTGCGAATGCACAATATAGAAAACAAAGATAAGTATACTGCGCCACAGTATGCACAATTTGTTACAATACAGACTTATTATATAATAGTTAGAATTTTTTTTTACCTCAAAGATGTACATATGTGTCTCGAAATTGAAAAGCTTGCTAACCCAGTCCTTTATAAATATTCACACTTATACTTACCTTAGTTGGAAGAAATCACTTCCTTAGTTCTTCTTCTGTGTTACTATTGCTGTATCTTCACCTGCTTTCCCTCTGTGGACTCAGTCAGGTTGAGTGTGTAGCTCTGGATGCATGCATTGATGTTTGTATTTTTCATTTTAAAATTGTGTATAAATGCACTTTACATTCCATTCGATGTATTTTTAATGATTGCATATTGTTGTTTTTACATTCCTCTCCTTTTGTGTATATGTGTCTATTTGCATTTAGGTGTATAGTTGAGCGTGTTGTACATATAACCAAGCTTTACACTGAGAGCTTGTAATTCTTGTTCTTACATCTTACCAGCAGTTTTGTTTGTTTTCTTTTGTAAATGTTGTGATTCTGCGGTTTTCTTAATGTGTAAAAACTCTCCGCTGCTAACTGAAACCAAACTTTGGCTCACTGCTGTGTTGAAAGCTGAACTGCTTCCGTCCTCTGAGTCCTTCTCCAGCATCTTCTCAAGAGTTCAGCAGACCTCTGGAGTAGGTTTTCTAAAAGAATCCCTTTGTTGTTGTTTTTTGGCTGCTGTCACATCAAATCTTATTGAAACGTAATGAAACCCAAATTATTTATCTCGGTTGTTATTCAGCTTTGGAAAGGTGTCAATACTCCACAGAGAGTAACATTTCTTCGCCGAAGCCTGGTTTCGTTTAGGCACTCTGGGCAAATCAGCGATTTTTCTAGCATTGTCTTTAATGTGGCACACAGTTGTAAGCATCTGAACTTGGCAGAAAAAACAATAGCTTTCATCCTGAGAGGAGTGATTGTAATTGCCTTTTTGAACTTCCAGAGGAAAACATACTCGCTCAATGGCTTCCCAAACATTTTCCCCTTATTATTTATTTAAAAAGATTGGATAATGGGGTCCAGGTTGGGGGGGGGGGAACACATTTTTGGCACAATTACTCAGCAACAGAGGGCATTATTACAACTATTTAACTGTTGGTAAATTGTAGCTTTAAGAAACATATAAAAAACTTACATTTAAGTACTGCGCTGCATAAGATGCAAAGCTCATAACTATGAGGCTGTCATGATGCAGCTTAGATGGTTTCCAATACACATCAAACTAAATGATCTTTTAAGTAAAGGTGTTTTTCTTCTGCTAAATGTTCGCTAAAAAAAAAAAAAAACTTTGCAAACCTTGACTATTTGTTTAAAGCCTCGGACAGAAAGATATTCTGAAAGATGATTAAGTATTCTTTGTCTTTTGCTATGACAAAGTGTTACAAAGTGGATTAAACAACCTCAATTCAGTTGGTCATATGGGTGGTTTCCCAGGGCGGCACAAGCATCAGATAAAACCAGTCTGTCAGTTGTACCTTTAACAGGTCTTCTATTGCTTTTATTTATGTGCGGACAATAAGCACAGAACGAGGAGTAATTAAAGGTTTAGAAATCCTTTTGGAGAATATTTGAGTCGCTGCCTGCCTTCTGCTCTGACATATTGCCTGACCTTTTCCTAGCGTATTCATGCATAAAAAGGGAAAGTCATTCCACGCATACAACAGCTATTCTTACCATACACGAGGTCCGTACTGTTAACAGCATCTCATAAACAGAGGTTTCCACAATAGAAGTGCTGATAAGGGCACAATTACGCTATAAACCTGCCAAACGCTGATAGACATCTAAACACGGACTTCCTCTCATGCACATTGTGCTCCATTCAAGGTAAGCAATTAAAGCCGTGAGTGGCAGCGCTGTAATAACTGACCAGATCATATCAGTCAGCACCCAGCTGGTACCTACCGCTCCCCCTCATCCCACCGTCACACCCTCCTGCTACCTGCTTCCCTCAGGCAGAAATGTGGCATTGTTCATTATTGATGAGATTAACCTTGAGGAAATCCCCCCGCTGCTCCAAAGTGGAGACCGTCAGTCTGACGGGTGCAGCCAAAGCAAACACTGTTAATCAGCCAATCGGTCGCCCCCAATGCCCACCTGACACCTCAACTGATGAGGATCCAGGCTGTTTTCGAACGTAATGCTAGATTGGGACTGCCAGGGGGAACATTGACGGGGGCGAGGGGAGGGGATGCAATGTCGAGAGCAAAGCAGGCTTCCTTGATTTATCCTGTATTGGTCTCCGAGGCCGAGCTTGAGACGCTTTCCTCGATTAAGCAGGAACCCCCCGCTGGGAGAGGCAGCGCTTTCAAAGAATCCAAAATGCACACGGCGGCCGAGTGTGTGAGAACCGGTCCTCCATGCTGGATTCGACGTGTTTTTTGGGGGGGGGGGTTTTGGTGGAGGGAAATGTATGACAAAGATTGAACCGAAGGTGGGAAAGTACCTACACTGCAAAAACACAAAACCTCACCAAGTATTTTTGGTCCAGTTTCAACTGCAAATAGCTTAGTACACTTGAAATAAGACTAAACTAACTTAGAAGTAACTTTTCAGCAAGATACTAGGGACTTGTTTTAAGTTAATGATTCCTTAATAGTTCCACTAGCAGATTATTTCACTTACAACAAGACATTTTTTCCCATCTTATAAGTAAAATAATCTGCCAGTGGAACTAGTACTTTTTTAAAAATCAATATTAAGGAATTATTGACTTAAAGCCAAGATCCCATGTATTGTTGAAAAGTTACTTCAAAGTTAGTTTTGTCATTTTTGGTGTAGGAGCTACACCAAAGCTTCTTGATAGGATTTAGTGTTTTTGCAGTGTGTGAACTTATTTAATGCAACTAAAGTGTACGAAAGCTGCACAAATAGTCAACATTATACACATAAACCATTAACTTTCCTGGTGCAAAGCCTTGTTTATTGTAGGTCCTCTATTGCACAGTGCCTTGCAAACATATTCTCTCCACTTTTACTGACTTTTTGATGTTACAGCTACAATGTTCATTGTATTTTATCATGATTTAATGTGATAGAAAGACATAGTGCATTATTATACATGGTTTTCAAAAGTGTGGAGTGTATATGTCCTCCCCCGATCCCCCATATTTACTCATCTGGAGGCGGACATTTATACCCATCCTCCTTTTGCTAAGTAGCTCAAACTTAGTCAGATTGGATAAAAACAAAATTTTTTAAAGGTGTTGCCACAGATTCTCATTTGGTCAGATCTTTCACCAAAAGATCAAACACACACACACACACGCACACACACGCGCACACACATGAATCTGCTTTGATCTAAAACCGATCCATTGTGACTCTGGCTGTGACTCTGGGATCTCAAGTGTTCTCATGTTTGTTTGTTTTTTATAATTTTTTTCCCCAGGATTTAACTTAATTAATTTTCTCATTAACTCTGACCAGCTTCCCCATTCCTGCTGAAGAATTCCCAAAGCATAATGCTGCCCCTACCATGTTTCACCATGTGGCGGGTTAGTTTTCCTGCTAAATACGCGGGTTTGTTCTGTGCAGTGGAGCTTGGGTCATTCCTCAAAGCTGGGTAAATGTCAAGACACAGAAATAGAAGGTTTTTGTTGTGGATTCCCGGGCGAAGGAATGCTACTCTGTTCAAGAAAACATGCGATCCTGGGTCAGATTCAGAGGTGGAGATATTTGGACTCCATGGATTAAACTGGGAGACGCTTTACTTGAGAACACAATGGATGTTGTGATGCACATTTCCCATTGTCCATTGTAAGAATCCCCCTGCCTCGCCCTGCGTTGCCCTCCACAACACGCCTGTTTTACTGTTACAGGAGAAAACAAAGGGTGAACTCATCAATCTTTTTGTTTTTATACCCATTTTACAAAAGACCGCATTATGTTTCTCCAATAGCACAGTTTTCCAAACTGGGATAGGCTTACAAAATCCCTGTCTGTCTATTGGAATTAAGTTTATGCTCCATGATTTTACACAGTCAAAAACATTTTAAAATATCACTTTTTAATTACATTTGTGCATGTGGGAGGTGGGGTGAGGGTTAGTCTTGTACATGCAAGAATATTAAATTTATTTCATAATATACATTCTTACAAGAGAACAGAAAGGTGTGGCATGTATTGATATTGAGAAATGTTGAAGTACGGAAAATCTAGTTAGCATTCTTTTAGAACGACACGACTGTCCAAACTCTATTAGTTTCATTAGTTTTGAATTTGGGGTTTGCTCTTTTTTGATCGGTTTTTGATCTGTTGCTTCCACCAAATTGTGACTGGTAAAGCAGGACTTCCTAAAGGTTCTAGTTAGTCTTCAGGTTCATCTCGACTCCATGTGTTTCCGATTTGCTCGGAGACAAAGTGGCTCGTGACGGACAGGGGATCAGGGGATGTCAGAGGGCACAAAACGCAAACATGCAGCAGTGCAGATTCGGATTCTCATGAAAAATAACTTTCACAGCCACTGTGAACTTCAATTCAGCAGATGCAGGAACGTAAGACGAAGATTAACTTTTGCAAAGAAAATTGTGATGTGGAATGCGTATTTTATGGCCTTTCGGCATCCTAAATTGTTGCAACTGACACGTATGAACACAGATTTTCCTAGAAAAAATATGCGTTTGAAAGTTTACAGCTCATTGTTTCACTGACGATGAGTCATCCTTCAGCGGTCGGTCCGTTGTGCACACTCATGGTTGATCAATGTCGGATTGAAACATAGCAAATAAGTGACTATTTGCTCAGCTTGCCTCATTGCCTTGTCTCACGGCTCTCTCCATCCTGCCCTCCATCCACCTGCACATTCTAATGAGGTGATCGCAGCCCTCAAATACCGCACTGTGATCACATCGCATGCCTGGCCCATGTATGCACTTTCCTCTCTTTGTCGGCCCGCAGCTTCCCGCTCACACACGGAGGCCCGGGCTGCTTCCTGCAGATGAATGCAGGGAGGTGTGCTTCCAATTATAAGCCTTGTCCCGGGTTAAACACACTCTCCGCTGGCCACCACAGCCACCAAGATTAATGGTACAAACGTTCATGCAGCCACCCCTGGATCCCGCCGGGGAAGAAAATGTTTCCACTTTTTGCGGCTGTAAATCAGGAAAGCACGGCTGCTGCTAGCTGGCTGCTGGGTCACTCACACACACTTACTTCGCTGAGTCTGTCTGGGGGTTCGAAGAGAAACCTGCAGAAATCCATCAAAGGTGCATGTCATTTCGACTTATTATTATTTTTCTTGCTTTTGTTTTATTTAATTTTAAGTGCATTTTTACCTGTCAAAAGCAGCAGCTGGCCATTCATATTCACTGGTTAGTAAAAGAAGCAATAAAAAGCTGATTCTTTTCCCCAGTAAAGCTTTTTTTTATTATTTTAGACAACTTCCCGAACTACTTCATATTATTTACATTTTATGTTTGCATTGCAGAGTGTAACAGAAATGTATGGTTTTTAAAATATTTTCCTTAAACCACAGAAGAGAATTTTGCTGCATTTACAGTCTTTTATTGGGAGCATTTTTCTCATTTTTACATCTAAATCTCATACATGCATACATTTTTAAGTGGACATCAAACTTAAGTTTCATCCTAATGAGCCAAACGGCTGCACATCTGCAAATGCGAAGAATGGCTCTGTCTACAAGTGATAATTTTCTTTAAGTTACCTCCTCCTTCTTCTTCTTCGATTTTTTTGGGCTTTTTTGACAGTTACCAGATAGAGAGAAAAGGCAGGAAGACATGCAGCAACTGTGTCAAGGTCGGGAATCGATCCCAGGTCGGTTGCCTTCGGGATTATATCCTCTGTGCATCCTCTACCTTAAGAACCAGAAGAGCTGCTTAGAGAAACTGAAGGATTTTGTCACAATTATTGGGCACTTTTTTTAAAGTTACAGTCAAAAACTAACAGCAATAATTTGTGTTATTTCGACTGTCACAGAGAACAATGGGGTTACTGTTTCGGTAACACTATTTGAAGGGGTGTGCATAAGACTGACATGACACTGTCATAGACATGACATAACACCTGTCATGAACATAAAGAAGTCTTTATGAATGTTTATGACAGTTGTCATAAAGTGTCATTCGGTAAATAATGACACTTTTAATGCAAAGTTGCTCTAAAAGTTGCATTAAAAGTCCATTAAAAATGCCAACTTTGCATGATTTTGATAAATTATAAAATAAATGAGGTGACAACATGAGGAATGCGTATACCGGTTTTGTTTTAAGCCTGGAAACAGGGTGAGTGACTGATAAAAAAAAACAAAAAAAAAACAGACAAGTTAACAGTCGGCGGGTATTTAGCTCGATACCAGAAAAATGTGAAAAATAAAATGTAAAAAAGATAGAATCCTTGTACATAAGAAGATTTTCTGGACCTTTGCTGTTTGTTCGGCCAGCTTCAGAGCCTTAGTGACTGCTGCAACCTGCACCGGAAATGTATTTTTGGAAAGCATCACTACACTTACAACAAAACTAATGTCTTAAGTTCTTGAAATATTTCTGAGGACACTCAGTAATTCGCTGGGGTGATGTTAACTAGCAGATAAGTGTAGAAACAGACTTCATTAGCGGCGTATGGTTACAGGAAGACTGCGAACCTGCTCCCATGTTGGCACAAGCCGATGAAGATGTGTCAGTGTTATTGAATGCAACTTCAGTAAAGCACACTGAGCGTCACACAATCCCTGCCACGGTGGTGTGAAAAATCATTTGCCTCCTTCCTGATTTCCTATTGTTTCTGCATGTTTTTCACATTTTGGTGTATTAGAACATCAAACCAATTTAAATATTAGACAAAGACAGCACAAGAAAAACGCAAAATTCAGTTTTCAAATGAATATGTTTATTATTATGGAAGAGACAAAATCCAAACCCACACGCCCCCTTTTGTGAAAAAGTGAAAAGAGATCCAAAGAAAATCAGGAACAAATGAGAAAGAAAGTAATGAAGATCTTGTTACAAAGTCTTTTCTAAAGCTTTGAGACTCTGGCGAACCACAGTGAGAGCATTTTGTGGTTTACTTATGTTGTCTTTCATTAATATCTAAATGGGTTTGATGTTCTGAAACACTGAAATGTGGATGCACAAAAACAGAAGAAAATCAGGAAGTGGGCAAACACTTTTTCCCACCACTGTAGTTTCTTCATGATCAAAGATGACATATGGTGACAAGTGAATGCTACGGAGTTCAAAGCACATTCTTTGTAGTGCACTCACTGTGGAGGCGCTGCATTTCATTTTGCTACTTGCTTAAACGCCAAGCGAATGTCTGGGTGCACTGATATCTTCATTTCACTTCTGGAAAGTCTAAGAAAGTCTAAGAATCAACCGCTGTCTTCTTCTGCTCTCTGGTGAGAAAGGTTTGCCTGACAGACCGACCCACCAAGTTATGTCTTTACAATTAATAATAGTCACCCCATTTCAGCTACCTTTCAGACAAAAAAATTGGTATCGGCCTAAATCGGAATTGGCAGGTTAAGCTTTTTAAAAGATCGATAATTGGCGATCAACCGGAGAACAGCAATTGATGCACCCCTACTAAATACCATTGAAAATTAATGGTCACCTATGCGATTGATGAAATCTGGGTGAGCATGTGCTATTTTGCAAAGAAAATGTCCATGAAGGTCAATAAATAGAGATATACTGGCAAAAATATTGGATTGTAAAGAAATGTTGCTCTACAAAGTTTTCCTACTTTAATTACTAAAAAAATAAAATCACAAAATACCACGGCTACGTTCTGTGGCTGTTGATCTCCTCAACTTTTGAATTACGAACTGAAACCAGCTGCATCTTGTTCTGGATTAATTTAGTCTGAGCCCTTTTATTATTGAAAACAAGAGGAAATCCCGCACAGACAGGAGGGTTTCCCTTCTGTGTAATAATGTTTCTAAACACAGTGCCAGAATGAATCAGGAATGTGATAAACAACGGAAAGGAACAACATACCCACATGATACTAGTGTGATTAACAGGACTTGGCGAGGCCGAACAGTTTAGTCACAGGAGCATAAACCCCAAGGTGCAATGATTTTAGTTCAACACATCATCCAGGTCGCACTGTTATAAATAACCCCTTTTGCAAAACATGCTACTTAGGCCCGCTTTAGAATATTACGCACTGGTTCTAGAAGCTGCACGGACCTTCCTACATATTGTTGTTGACTAATGAATCAGAGAAAAGCAGCCAAGATATTCATAAACACAGGAAGCTGTATTGAATCTGAAGGCAAAATCAGTCATGCTGCTATAGAGTCGAGGTCAATGTAATATTGTTGATCATAGGAAGCTTGTCTCGGCTATTAACAATGACAAAAACAAACAGAGGTGGGACGTTTGGAGATGAATGTTGTGGTGCAGGACTTCGACAGCCAAAAGGTTTTCCTCTAGACCGCAATGGGCTTCGAGACATGAAAGAAGTACTTGTAGCTGCCAACATTCATTTCAATACACAGGAAAAAAAAAAGAGGAAAAAAGTCCCAGCCCCCTTTGTTCCTTTGTTTATCATCTCAAATGTTTTTTAAAGAGCAAATGGTGCAGGTTCTTCATCCAGGGTGCGACTGAAATTACTTAATAACACAAAACAGGTATCATATTAAGATGTGCAGATTAACAGAGCAACAACAGTAGTAGCTGATAATAGACGTTAAATATTGACTAATGCATGTGACTCACTCTTTAGTTTGGACACATAAGAAATGAACAATAATTGAAGAAATCAATTATATACAAGATCCAATCACGCAAAGTTTTTATATGATATAAAGTTAGCTTTAAAGAAATAAAAATGGAAAATTTCTAGACGATTCTGTGCCGTTTGAAAAGCGAGCGCATTGCTTTGCTTTGCTTTACGTCACGGAGTTTGGTGACACCTGGTGGTCAAAACACGCAAAGGAAAACAGTTCATAGTTAAAGGGAAGATGGAAAGATATATATATATATATATATATATATATATATATATATATATATATATATATATATATATATATATATATATATATATATATATATATATATATTTCTTTCCATTCCATAGGAATGCTTGATGTCATTATATTATGAACACAAATATGAGCAAGCAGAGGATTCAATTGGATTGGAATCAACTCCAAGTTGAACTTGATTGGATTCGTGCCATTCTTTACTCCCCATTTTCGTCCTCTTTCTCTTTCTGTTATATGCATTATTATAATTGTTTGCATGCAATGCAAATAACTGGATCTGAATATTCAAAATAAAATTAATTTCCACTAGTTATTATTAAGGAGAAGCCACACTTCTTTATCTGCCGGCAAACAACAGTATATTCGTAACTTTCTTGTCCTGTTTTCACAGTAGAGAAAATTACATATCCATAGATAGGATACATAAGTTGTCCCCTATAGATAGATAGATAGATAGATAGATAGATAGATAGATAGATAGATAGATAGATAGATAGATAGATAGATAGATAGATAGATAGATAGATAGATAGATAGATAGATAGATAGATAGATAGATAGATAGATAGATAGATAGATAGATAGATAGATAGATAGATAGATAGATAGATAGATAGATAGATAGATAGATAGATAGATAGATAGATAGATAGATAGATAGATAGATAGATAGATGGATGAATGAATGAATTTGGACCTAATAAGAGATTTTAAAAAATAAAGACAACTAAAATTAGCTTACCTAAACATGGTCATCTTCAAAGTCATCCACCGCCCATATTAAACAAGTCCCACCTTTCTTTCTCGCCGGCAATAATTATTTGTGTAATTTTTAACTTTTAACCAATCACATTCTCCACCCTCTCAACCGAGACTCTGATTGGCTTGTTCTCCCCATCTTTTGGGGCAGCAGCATCAGAACCAGAGACTTTAAAAGGCTCAGCAACCTGATAAAGAAGGTTGGAGATTTATGGAGCAACTGAGGATTTATAAAATCAAGAAAATTATGGACAAACCTGTGCAGCCTCTTCAAAAGAGGCTTCATCAGTGCTGCTGTAATACAGATTGATAGGAGATCCATCTTGCCCACAGCAATCAGCATCTTCTCTTTGAAGAAACTTAGATATGACTTACAAAATGTCCTTCTTGATCAGTAAAGTATTTCTGAATTAAATCATCATAAATTATGTAACATGCAGGGTTTTGTACCAATATTTTAAGATTCTAAGGGGGCACCTTGCTCTTAAAGTTTTACAAACAATTTACCATGGCTTACTGGCTTTAGTTGTACATATAGACATGTTTCAGAAATCCAGAAAATATGCTTTCGTTGGCATGTTTAAGATATTTTGCAGAAACCTGGTTCGAGCTGCCAAATTTATTTACTGTCGATTTGTCAATGGAGCAGCACATACTTCACTAGGTCTGACAGACACATCTTCAGAAAAGGTGTCTTCAGCTTCGTTATCATCACTCTGTACAATTAAGAGGATCAAAATAATATTTTCTACACTTGTTACTCCATTTGTATTAGCTGATGGTGACATATTATTCATGCCATCCATTCATTCTCAAAACTTACCTTGGTGGAATCGCCCCTCACAATATGGCGGACACGCCGGCGAGGCAACAAAGTGATGCGTCGCGTCATCTAAACTTCTTCGCTGAAACTCATGATTGGTGTAGCTTTTAACCAATCATCTTCTTCCTTCTCCTCGGAAGGTAGGCTGCGCACTGAAAAGGTAAACAAAGCTTCTCAATTTCATATTTTCTACAAACCACGCTAGGGTGAATTTCACGTCTTGGGCTGTTAATGAATGAAAGTTACTTTTTGCAGTTTTCATATTAACAGACTTATTAATGTGCTCTCAACATGACCTCCAGTGACAGTTTTGTAACTGTCCCCCAAATGTCAGGTGCTGGTCATGTAATCCCCACTACACTCCAACAGTTTAACACAATACTGAAGGAATGCCAAGCAACGATATTATCACACATGTATTCTACAGGAACGACACAATAATTCCTCACAGCTTATAAACCTGAATAAACTGCAACCGTGTAAAACGACACTCATGAGTTCCTTTACTGTAATACACCACATACAGCGCATCCAAAATGTAACCTAAAGCAAGCTGGTTGTAAGTGTCTGTTCACTTGACTGCAGTAGCATGTAGTAGGTAGTAGCAGCATAAGGTGTCCTGAAATTATTTTTAGCACAATTTGACTGTTAGTTGTTTTTTTTTAGATCTGTAATTCAGACTTTAGACTTGTGAAATTACATATTTAAGTGTTATATTATTATATTTCTGCCTCAATAAGGTGGCAACTCTGAAAACCAGAAAAGATGGATAGCAATTCAATCTCTGAACCCAAATCCAATGGAGTGAAGAAAGGAGGAGTCAGGATCATTGTGGATGACAATGATGAGGGTCTTAGGTAAAGACCTAACGGGGCCTTTCATCTGAAATACCTACACTATGGTGAGATGTTTGAAGTGTTAATGCCTGTATTTTATTTCTCTCCGTTTCAACAAGTCCAACCGACCTGTCTGAGATGTTAGCCGAGGGCACCAAGGAGTCCCACGATCGAGCAGAGAACTGTCAGTTCGTCAAAGATTTCCTCAGGGGTCGCATCATCAAGGATGTGTTTAAGGTTGGCTTAAAAAGTACACATACGTGACATGTTCAAAATACACATGGACCTATGACTGCAAATGGTTGTACTTTCCTTTAGAACATTATCCAATTTTTTTGTTTGGTTTTTTACTACTTCTGCATATATAAATATTTGCATTTCAGATACAGAACCTATTAAAACTGTCGTTTTGTCATTGTTCTGAGCTATGTGCAAGTTTAAATACCTCAAGGTCCATCAAACTGGTTTACCAAACAAACACGGAGATCAATTCAAATATCTGAGTTTTGGAAACTCATCTGTTTTGATTCGTTTAGGGAGGTGTGAATGCGCAATCAAACTCTGGTCTGCCTTCACACCTAGGTCTTGGTTCAGTTGAAATGAACTGTGGTGCAGTTCAATAGCGGACTGCAGACTTGCTTTTGTTCTTTGGAAGCATTGTGGGTAAATATAACCAAAATAACTGCGCAAGTCTCGTGCTAGCAGGAGAAATTGGTTGTGGTCTTTTACCAAAGACGAAAGAGAAATCCTACAAGCACTAAAATCTGAAATCACTCCAGTTTTGTTTATGTTTTGTGAAGAATGAGGTTGCGCTCATGTCTTCTTCAGAGGTGTTTGTGCCATTTCCTTTAGTGATTTTTGGTACAGCGCCACCACAGACCATGGGGTGAACAAGTTTTTCAAATGTTTGGATAATTTGTCACAATGCAGTGTGAAAGTGAACCATACCACTTTCAATGTAGTAATTTTGGTCCCCAGTCAAACCTGATAGTATGAAAACACGCAGAGTTTAAAGCAATTGTGCGCTTCTTTCTTTTCTGTTTTATATTCAGAGAGCCACGGCAGCTTTGTACTTTGTCTATTCAGCGATGGAGGAGGAGATAGAGAAGAATAAGGACCACCCTCACATCGCTCCAATCTATTTCCCTGTGGAGTTGCACCGTCGCGAGGCCCTGGCCCGGGACCTGGAGTATTTTTATGGAGCGAACTGGGAGAGCCAAGTGAGCACAAAGCACAGTCATAGTTTACTTTCTATGTAGTTTGTCGCATTGTTTTCATTAATTATCTGCAACAAATTGTGTTGTTGTCAGGAAGCTCTGACCAATGAAAAGCAAACTTGTCATGGCGGCGTTCTCTCCGGCAGATCAGCCTCTCTGCAGGCACCAAGCCTTACGTGGACCGGATTCACGAGGTGGGAGAGGCAGACCCGGTTCTGTTGGTGGCCCATTCCTACACCCGCTACATGGGGGATCTCTCAGGAGGACAGATCCTGAAGAAAGTGGCCCAAAGGGCTCTGAAGCTGCCTGCATCGGGAGAGGGTCTGAACTTCTACCAGTTTGAAGGAATCACCAGCCACAGAGGCTTCAAGCAGCTCTACCGCAGCAGAATGAATGAGCTGGAGCTGGACCCGGAGGCCAAACAGAGGATTGTAGACGAGTCCAATAGGGCGTTTGGATTCAACATGATGGTGGGTGAGCAGGATGGGTCCAATAAAGCTGTAACTAGAAGGCTGAAGTTAACGTGGGGATTATTAATTCTTTAATCAGGTCTTCTCAGAGCTCGAGGAAATTGGAAACACCATCAAAGAGGAAGTCCAAGAGCAAGGCTTTGGGCATGGTCATGCAGAGCTCATTCAAAAAGATGATTTCAACAAGTGCCCATACTATGCAGCTAAAATGGGTAAGGTGCCTTTGCTGTTCTTTAGTGTATATTATCTTCTGTGTCCTCCCCTCTTGTTCTTCATTTTTTCCTTCTTTTCTTTTTGTGCCCCTATTCCTGGCCCTACTTGTGTCGTTTATTTATTCCCTTCTTCAGTCCACCCACACTATGCCTTACATCCCTTTTTAACTTCTGTTTCATCTTCCCTTCCTTGTCTTACCTCCTGTTTTACTTCCTTCTTTATGTTCTACCATTTCTTTTATCCTTGCTCCACACATACTTAAAGCTTGACCCCCGTAAAAATATCTGTTATATTTTCAAATGGCTTCAGTGTAACTCAGAATTTTCAAAAGTGTCTAAAAATGTCTGCATGTTTTAAAGTAAATGTGTAGGAACCCTGTAGGAATGTTTTTGCAGAAAGTTAACACTGCGTATCACTGAACGCACCGTCTCCATGGTAAACCGTGATGGCAGCATCATGCTGTGGAGATGGAAAAGTTAAAGGGCTATTGAATGTTGACAAGATAGTTCAAAGTACTAAACAATGTGAGTGTCGATGTGGTTTGATTAGATTTATTGTTCGACCCAATGTTGAAGTGATGTTGGATGACTAAAACAGCTTTCATTTATTGCTTGGTGGAAGAACTATTATATAAACAGTTCTTATCTACTTGACATTTTTAAACTGTCTGTTCTCCTTGCCTAACCTTCCCCCTCTCCTCTGTACAGCTGCAAATGGGAATCCAACCTATGCGCTCCAGTTAGCCAAGACGCTTGTGGGTCATCTTCCCTGCCAGGTGGCGCTGGCGGCCTGGGTTGCCATCTTTGCTGGCTTTACAGCCTGGTACCTTCTGTAAGCTCAGGCAACTTTCATCAGCCTTTAAAAAAAGTTCAGGATAAAATGGCTGTTTAAACCATCTTAAATTTAGTTGGATGAACTCAAGTTATTTTTTTTTTGTTTTTGAGCGACTTCACTTGTAGGACTGGAGTTAGTCTAAGAAGATATTACATGTTGTGTGACAGTGAGATCTTCCTCCACGGTGCTTTGTTTAGATCCTGAATTCTGTGGGCATACAGTTATGAGAAACTTTGTCGTCTAGAGAAAAGCTAAAACTTTAAACTTGTGGCATATCATCCAAAATCATAAACTGTATTTAATGTAAAGTAGTTTTAGAATAATGGAGAGTATTATGTTGTTTTAAAAAATGCTCTGTGCAAATGTGTGTGCATGTGTAAAAGTAAAAATCCTTAAATGCCACAAAAGTGGCTCATGGGTAATATTTACAGTTCATTTCAAATCTTCTGCTTGTAATCCTTCAGACAATGAAAGCAGACAGAATCTATGAAAACATTCAAAAGATAAAGATAAAGAAAGCTTCCCTTATTTTTTTTTTGTTGTTGTTGCACAGTCAGGAACAAATAAAGTTGCAACTTTTCAGTCAGCAGATATAAGCGTTTCACCTGACGACGTTGCTCCTTTGAAGCGCCAGGGGGCGCTGTTTGCCCACATTTAGGCTACTTGAACGAGAGGAAAAGCACGGACTGGATGCTGCTGGACTGATATAGAAACACCCGAACGAGTCAGTGTGAACGTTTCTATGTTTCTATATCATGTTAAAAACGTTGCATCCAATCAGTCCTTTGCTACTGCAATATTACACACAATAACTTTGCAATGAGAATTGCATTTTGATATATTGTGCTGACAGCCGAGCCTAATTGCTATGTTACTCTAATAAGTGCAAGACTTTGTTGAAGTTATTTTTCTTTTAATGGAAATAAAAACATACACACTATCTCTTAAAAATGGTGAGAGACTGATAGGATTTCTAAATCCCCAAGAATTTTCATCTTCATACTATTTATTTTCAATAGCAGTGCAAACAATATGCGTGATTGTACATTCATTCCATTTTCATCAGTCTAGTCCTACTGTCCTATCAGTTATGCAAGCAACTATTGAAAACCTCCGAAAACTTTCTCAAAGCCTTGTTTATCTATGACCCGTCCAAAACGAGTGGAGAAATAAAACGTGTCTGGACTGCTGTATCTCTTCAGTTTCAGTATAGTCTCACTTGCAGAGTCTCCAGTATCCGCAATGGTCATAATGTCTGACACAGGGAGGTAGATGTCTTGACGCTTGCCCCAGAAAGTGAGGTGAGAAACTTTGAGCGTGGTTAGGGACGGGTCCAGGTACATCATTCCTACAACTCTTCTGAAGAGGTGACTGGCAATGTAGAGCATGCCACCAGCAAAAAGCGCAATCCCAGTTGAGTAGCTGACTAGATATAGGGAGACAATTCCTTGGAAGTAGAGGAAGTACACCGGGGGCAAGATGACCAACGTGATTGCAGTCTGAAACAGCTTGAGCCTGGACACAGCTCTCAAGAGCCTAATGTGATGCATGGTGTAAATCATAGAGTATTTCTGTGTTGATAGGTCAGAGTATCTGACCAGGGTTGTGATTTTTGGCGTGAGGGTTCCACGACAGCTCTGAAGGAGCGGAGTGTGAGCTGAACGAGGCTGAAAACAGCCCGAGAGAAGAAATGACCTTCTGGTGCAGGTCAGGGTCTGAGAGGTGAACCTGGTCAGAAATATTGGTCTGATCTGTGGGAAAGAAACATTTATCAGAAGAAAAACAGCAACTGTGTAGCCCAATTGTGAAAATGCCCGATATAAAACAAAACCTTCTCAAATGTACAGTAAACCTTGATGAAACAGCGTGTAACCAAGACTGATTTTTAATTCTCTAAACCTTCAGGGAAAAATTACTTGTTTTACTCGACTGTCAACATGCACTCATTTTACATTATGGTCTACAAACATTAAGACAAGAGCTAGAAAAATTAGGAGCTATTCGGTAGAATGGCAAACTTTTATGTAAGCTGCACTTGTAATTATGAATGAGAGCTAACCTGGAGCTATCTGATAAACTGGATTTTACTTTTCGTTGCTAATATTATTAAAATAATATAAATGTCTCACCATGATGCTCATCACGACTGACGAGTGTAGTTTTTTTAAAAAGAAAAATGAAAATGAAAGCAAAAGGAGAAGTGATCAAAGTCAACCTGAGTATGCTAGGAGCATGCTGATATGAAGCTAACCTACAGACCGACCCGGAAGAGTTTAACAAAACAAGCCGTCTTTGATTATCCAAATTTTTTTCCCCTTTATGGCCCTGTGTAAAGACATGAAGTCAAAAATGTATTCGACGTTATCTGCTTTATTACTGCTGCCATTATTCCATATATAAAATAACATAACCGGCTAGCGCGGGTAGCACGGAACTGCTAGACTGCCACATCCGCTGGGAGGTGCAACCTGAAAGTGTTCCGCTTGTCCGTCCATCCGGGTTAGATGTCCCACCGGCTCTCTGCGGGTATTTGTATCGCCCTAAATCTTACAATGAACATTTCTAAAATGCTATACCCTACGAGTGGAATATAGTCCTGCGTCAAACCGTATTTTAGGAAAATGACCGCTGCAGGACAATAAATGTCACATTTAAGGGCAACTTTGCCTCTGCAGTTTGAAGGTAATTTCTGCTTTCCGAATCGAAACTCCGAGGACACGAAAAAGGGAAAACAAGGAGAACCACCATGCTTCAGCTGGGAGATGAAGTCACCCTCTACTCGCTGGTCTTCGTGCTGGTCCTGCTGGGAACCCGGAGCCCCTTGTGGTCCACCGCCCTCACGACCTCCCTCTATCTGTTTGTAGCCATGTTCAGGTTCCCGCAGCTGGCGACCAGCAGGGCACGACAGGTACTGAACCCAGTAGCGGGAAAGGCATCCGCGGTAGCTCACCGAGGCAGTGGACACGACGCCCCGGAGAACACGATAGCAGCCATACGGGAGGTGAGAGTCAGTGCCAAAAAAGACAAAACTTTCCACTTATCTCTAGCCTGTGAAGGAATTTATTTGGGAAAACTCCACTAAATAAAATTGTGGTCTTACTGGGTTTTATTTATGAGTATCGGAGTAAAGAGGGCTGGCTCACTGCAGTTTTTTGTAATACAATCATTCACTGCAGGTTTTATATCTGTTGTATGACGCAATTTGATTCACATAAAGATTTTTGCAACCTATTGTTATATAGTTCTTTCTAGATACGAACTTTCTTCCCATTTATTTATGAAGAAAGCAAAGTTTTTCCCAGGCTTCTCATTTTTAACCAACTTGGTCAACAAAACTGGAAGTGAGCTGAACTTTTTTTTAAAATCACAGATTAACATGAAAATATGTTGGACAGTATAGATTGAGTCAAACATATTTATTTTTCGTATGTTCTTGAGGTTTTTCTATTATCTTAAACTTGTTCTCCAAACTTGTTTTGCAAGTATGACTTCAGAAAAAATTGTCTATTCATCATTCTTTAGTTTGACTTTTCGCCTGAAGTGAAAAACAAATTTGTAAAAATCAAACCTCAAATATCAAGTTCAGGATATTTTTTATATTTGCTGTTAAATTGAATATGGTTACCCAGCATTGAACCTCACATTTGAAGTACCGTTTTAGTGACTGGGCTTTTCTTAATCTGCAAAAATGTATAAAACTAAGAAAAAGACTAAGGAGACCATAAGGCTCCAAAGTTGCTGAATGAACTGAACTTTATCAGTGACCGCTTCTCTCAACAAAGTACAACCGTGTCCAGACGACTTTATCTGGTCAATTATAGAGCTTGTTGCTTAGCAACAGCATGTATTACCAATCCCGTGCCAAATGTTTCTTTGCGACACTACAGTAAAAACAGTTTGTGCTTTCAATCATCAGCGCCCATCAGATACCCTAAATCAAAGTTCTGAAGCAACAGTGACACCTAGTGGCTCAACTCGTCTCCTACATGTAATTTAAAACAGTTTTCAGAGTAACTGGATGTAGAGATCAGCCTTGTCAGCGCCACCGCTGGTTCTTATAGCGTCGCTCTTTCAAAGGATTTTGTAGCACTTATCTAACCTGTTAAATAAACTCAACTAAATAACTTTTTTTTTTTTCTTGAGTTTTGTCATGTTTTGTCTGTAAAATTAAATCTCACGTTGCATGTATGCATTTCTTCCTCTGCTTATAGGCGAGTAGGAATGGTGCAACCAGTGTTGAGTTGGACTTGGGGTTCTCTGCAGATGGGATCCCCATCCTCATGCACGATGACACGGTGGATCGGACCACCAACGGTTCGGGCCCACTCAACAAGATGAGCTTCTCTGAGCTGCGCAAACTAGATGCATCTGCTAAACATCGATTCAGGTGAGAAACGGACAAAACAGAATGCGGAAGGATCTAAACTCCTGTACACATGTCTGTCATGCTGTTGGGTAACAAAATGATCAAATGATTGAATTCAAAGACAGAATGTGGCAATTATTTTATAAAATACACGTGTTATTGTGAGATGATTATAAAGGTATTGTTTTGGTCGTTATCTCATCAGAATACAACTCCTCGTTTCTAAAGCCTGACTTATGAATGAGCTCTGCTTTTCTCACTAGCTCCAAGTTTGTTGGTGAGAAGATCCCAACTCTGGAAGAGGCGGTGAAGGAATGCATCAAGCTGAAGCTCACCATCTACTTTGATGTCAAAGGTCATCCAGATGAGGTGCAGCCAACAAAACAGAGTTGATGCTGTGCAGCCGGTCAGCTGGTTTTATTGATTTGCATCCAGGTGAAAGTGCAAAAGGATGTTGGGCCTCTCCTGTGCGTTGCAGAAATAATCCTACCTCTCTCGAACGCTTCCACATTCAGTCGCTGCAGTTTATATTACTGGAATGTTTTGTGGAACAGATTGAAGTGAAGTGGAAAGAATAGTTATGTACTTCTTTGTATCACTTTTGTAAGCCACCGTAACACGAGGTCCAACAATGGAGACAATGGTTGAAATGAAATCTGTATTAAAAACTAATACAGATCTAAAGGCTTCATCAGAACAACATGGAATAAGAGGATAATTATTGATAAATGGGTGCAGATATGACACCGATGTAGCTTTTTCTTCAATAACATTTAAATATACTGATTGCTTATAAGGAGCAACAAGGATAAAATTAAATAAGCTTATTATTAAATCTTGTCACACTTGAGTTTTGAATTAATACTGAAGGTGTTACATTTCTAAAAAAAAAAAAAAAAAAAAAGGAAAATCATGTGAATATTACATGTGAGAGATATGCACGTGTTCGGCCAGACGGCTCTGTGTTTGTATTCAGGCTTTTAGGCACTGAATAACTAAGTTGGTTGATGCAGTGTTGAATGTTTTCAGTGTATTTTTATTTATTTTTTTGGTTGACATTGTTTGACTGGAGGGCCCACAGCGGTGTGTCTGTACTCGCACCATGTGGTTGTTTGGAAACGGAACAAACAAAAGCACTTGCTGCAAAAAAAAAGAGAACTGACTGACCTTCTGCATCCCTCTGTTTTTCCTTCCCATTCAGTCGGCTGCATCGCTTAAAGACTTGTACAAGAAATATCCGGTTCTCTACAACAGCAGCATCGTCTGCTCCTTCCATCCCAAAGTCATCTACAGGGTAAGAGTGTGGATGATCTCTGGAAACCTTTTTTTTTTTTTTTATTTTTTTTTTTTAAAGCAGAAGGTTTAAAGCAAATTTTACGCAACCCCTACATGGTGACATAAGTTCCCAAAAGATTACATTTGGTTTTTGTTACCTTAATCTGTTTTCCTCAGAGCGACGTTTGCTTCACTGCTTTGCTGTGAAACGTAACGTTACACAATCCAGGTCAAACCCATCCCTCAAAAACAAGTTTCCACTCGCACTTGCCTGTGAAGGCATCGCAAAAAGCCGTAAATCTACTTGATCTTAGTTGTTTTAAGCATGCGCGCTTGTATTTATTTTTCCCTATTTTACTTTCTCGTTGGTAGCTGTTCAGTTGTGTTCTCGACGGCCGTAGCAGGTGATTCTCGCCGTGTTTGAGAACGCTGCTTATACAAAAAGCCGTTGTTAAAATTGCTACATTGCTTTTAAGTTTGGGCACCACTAGTTTAAATATATAAAGGTTATTATTAGTCAAATGCGACTTGAATGAGAATTTACGACAATATATGCTGATTAGCTTGATTGTTTTGCATTTTTTAATGCCTTTGCACTTTGAGAAATCTTAAATTATCTTAGCCAGCTATGTTTCTTTTTACTTTTGTACATTTGTTACTAAAAAAAAGAGATAAACCTCGGTTTAAAAATAACTCACAGCAGTAAAATCTGTGGTTTCCTCTATCAGATCATTCCTGTCACATATATCTGTCGTTGCTGCTGCAGTCCAGACTTTCAGACATTTGTTTTGTTTGTTTCGTTTTATCCAGATGAGACAGATCGACCCTGAAGTGCTCACGGCGTTGACCCACAGGCCGTGGAGTTTGAGCTGTCTCGGCGACGGTACGCCACGTTTTTCCTCGCTATGGCAACATCACTGGATGATGATGATGGACGTCTTATTGGACTGGGCACACCATCACCTGCTGTGGAGGCTGTGCGGCATCTCTGCCTTCCTGATCCAGAAAAACGTCGTGTCACAGTGAGTTTAAGCCAGTCGGTCTTGGTCTGAAATTCAACACTTGCTCTGAAGTCGCGCTCCCACGACGATCCAGAAGGCTTATGTTTTTATCATGTCGACGTGTTCTCCAAGCGCTCCCGTTGAACTCGTCCTCATACGTGTCTTCCTGTCTGCAGGGACTATGTCCAGTACTGGGCTCAAAGGGGAGTGGAAGTCGTAGCCTGGACCATCAACACAAAACTGGAGAAAGATTATTTCCAGGAGGTGCTACTCATCAATTACATCACAGACAGCCTTGTGGAAGATTGTGAACCTCATTACTGAGACACACGGTCAATGGCTGCCCACAACGTCTCATTATCAGATAACATTCTTAAAATGAAAGAGGATGTTTTCAAGTAATTACTCCTCAGCTATCAGTGTCAACAGATAAGGCCCTCTTCTCACCAGACTAAGACCATGTGACAACTTTAAAACTAAACGGAAATATCTACCGCGGTGCACCAAGAGCACAAGTGTGAATTTCTTTGTTAGAGTTCCCCCACTGCTTTTAGAAAAGCGCACACACCTCCATGCTGCACATATGCAGCTTGCTGCGGTGGTTGAATGTGATGGTGGAGGTGCAGAAACCTATCGTATTTACAGAAATTTTCCTCAGATTGCAAGGAAACTTCATTGTGAAACAGTGATACCGTTCTGACAGAATGGTATAAAACAGCAGTAACTTTCCACTCAACGAGTTTTTTTTTTCTTTCCCCTCCCAAATTTTCTACAATCTAGCAAAATGTAAGTAGTCTTGAAGATTACAGGGCGATCCCAATCTGTTGTGAAGAGGGTCGGATAAATCACATGTTCCAGTACTGTAAACCTACGCTGAGTTTTATCTGTGGATTTTCAAACTTTTTAAACTTTATTTCTAACTTCGTAATAAGAGGCCACGTATCAGGTTTTGTGTTTCCTTCTCGACACTTTATAAATATGATAAATTCAGTTGCACATGTGGTGCATACAGAGATTTTCAGACAGCATGCGTGTACTCTTTGTCTTAAACGGACTCGTCTCAGACTGTCTGTGCAAAAGTCTTTACAGGTTTTTCTGGGCTCCTCAGTTTATCTTTGGACAACGGCTGCTAGCATTAAAGTAATCTTTAGTTTAGTTTGACGGTTTTTAAAGAATCCTTTGAATTTATTGATTTGGCCACTTAAAGTGCAAAACCACCAAAAAAAAGCAAATCCACCGTAAAAAGCTCTTAACTTAAGGAATAAAACAGTTTTGTGTCTGCAAACGTTGACTTTTAAAAGAACCCTTGAATTTTAACACAGTACATATGAACACGTACTCGGTGCCGCTCTGGTTTGAGCTCTTTCACAAAGAACAATGAGCAGGAACGGAATAAAAAAGAAACAATCAATCCCCACTGCAAAAACCTGGCGGCACTAACTAAATGCTTTTCTGGTCAGAGTTGGTGTCCTGTTTTGAATCAAATACAAGACAATCCTGCAATTTCAGTTTTTATTAAGTAAATATTCACCTTTTTGACATAATTTTAATCTGTCTAAAATGTACCATGAAGAAAGCAACCAATGTCCAAAATATTAAAGAACCATAAGAGAACTTCCATTTGAAACAAAATGGAGGGGGGGGGGATGACAAATTAAGACTTTTGCACAGAAAGACTTCTGTACTCAGGATTTTAATAAGTTTCTTGTTTGCTTCCTGTCTTTATTTTTGCTTATTGTTGATGCCTGAGACATTTGTCCTTCCGCACGAAAAGGGAGAGTGTGATAAACTACCTATAATATGTCTTGTTTATGAATATGAAGAATGACTGAGAGTCAATGCGCTGGTTTAATGCAGATCAGTCTTCCTCTACGCTCATGTGTGAAAGGACTTGTGATTATAAGCAGTCATATACTTCTTTTTTTTTTGGTCAAAGTAATTTATCTCCATTTATTCAGAATGGTGGGAGTGGCACTGAAATGCTGTGATATATGAAAATAAACAACCAAATCTGGAAGCAAGCAAGTAAGGGCATAAGCAGTAAAAAAAGGAAAGGAAAAAAAAAGTTTGTGTGGAGTTAAAATCTCTAACAAATAACTTTGGAAACTGTTTTAAAACATCCGGCCATCCTTGTTCTTATGTGAGTTTTACAGTTTATCTTTGTTAATTATTAAATTACACACAAATGATCAGATAGTTACATTATGGGTAAAGGGGGGAAAAAAAAGACTTTTGGTTCAATTGGGTTTACTTTGGTAAAACTGCTTTTATGGTAGACCTACTTAGAGAAACATAAAATGAAATATAATAAATACATTAAGATATTTATTCCCACTCATTTCTAAACTGCTCTTGATCTTTTATTAGTCGTTTCTTAACAGAAGAAACGCCCTGCTAGAAACGTCCATTTAGAGAATAAGAAACTATCAAACAAATGTGTTTTTAGTGTTTTAGTAAACGGTGGCATTGTGCAGGCAACTGGTCTCTCTCTGCAGACTGAGTAAACTGAAAAGAAGCAAATAACGAGCCGCGCCAATTACATGTGTGATATATAAAATGACAATAAGTGAGATGTCTTTGTAGAATGCAGCTGTAACTGATAATGTATACTTGAGTATTTCAGAGCATGTGATTATATTTCTGCTTGTGTTTTACTAGCCTCACATCTTTTACACTCTGTACAGAAAGTGATTGTAAGCGGTCATAAAGTGGAATGCCTATTTCATTGTCTGTCCTAAAATAAAGCAATGTTTGGGTTTTTATGATGGAATATGTCTGTGTTTACATGTGGAAGGAGTTTTTGGAGCAGAAACGGATTCACGTTGGATCAGGTTTTTACGTTTTGTTGCATCTCGGTTGATCTGATTGTCAAGCAATCCAGCAGTTCCTCTACAAGAGGGAAGACGATTCTTCTGCGGTAAAAAGGCAAAACTCTCTAAAGAACATGGAATGGTACAGATGTTACTTTGTAAAATGATTCAAGTCCAGTTTGTTTGTGTAGCACATTTCAGCAACAAGGCAGTTCAAAGGGTTTTATATCATAAAAACAGAATATATTCACCAATTATTAAACAATGACCTATTGTCAAATACCATCATCAATCAACTCAAATACGTTGATCAATGTTTCACTCTAAGCCGCTGAGTTTTTTTTAGCCTTCATTTAAAAGGAATTTTCTGGAAGTTTGTCCCAGATTAGTGGTGCATAGCTGCTGAATGCTGCCTCTTCATTTCCACCCTAAAATAACTCATTTGTTCATGTCACAACCTCAAACTTTGATGTATTTTATTGGATAGATGCTCCCAATTGAAACAGAAAATGAAATCGTGGGAGAGATTTTGCTTTGTCATTTTTGTCTCGGTGTAAATAAAGCTGTTCTGTGATGACCTCAGAGTGCCGTTATCAAACAAACGGCACCACAAAGAACACAGCGGACATAAAACAATATCCTAAGCTCCAGTTCATGACCCGACAAGGAAGGCCATGGTTGAAATAAGTTAACATATGGAAGAAATTGTCGAAGGTCGGCTAACGAGAATGTATAAAACCCCTTGGGCTACATCCACAACACCATGTGCATCGGAAAACTAACACTGTTTGTACATCAACCACATTGTGAAACATGGCAATAGCAGCATTGTTCCATGGGGACTGTTATTTTCTTCAGTGGAAAAAGAGACGTTGGTCCATGTGGAGAAATGTATAAATGTAGGAAAACTTTAACTAGAGACTGGGGGGGAGGGGGAAAATGTCCACCTGCTAGACAAAGCAGGTGGACAAATTCCACCTGCTTTGTCAGGCAGAATGGGACAAATTCCACCTTCTAGCAGGGCGATCCAGAGCTACAATGTGATGGTTTAAGACTAAAGCTAAATTTATGTTAGAATGTCCTAGTCAAAGTCCATTGATGTTAACCCTATCCATCCAATCTGAGCAAAGAAGACTTTCTGACTCGGTTGGGCTAAATATAAACTAAAACCTCTTAAAAAATGTAAGTAACTTTGCTCACTTGGGTCACATAAGCTCTTCTTGACCAAATCTGCATGTAAATACCAGACAATGGGAGCTGCAACACTAATATCCAGATTTAAATTTTTAGATCCCAAAGCTGGGTGGTTTTTTTTTGGTGGACAGCCAGCAGAAATGAAGGGATTTGAAATGTGTTGAAGTCTTTTGAGTTCTCATGTGATTTTTGGATTCGGAGAAGTTTAGTTCAAGGAGGTGTCGTTCATTCATCTAGCAAAAGTTTTCTGACCTCGCTGTTAATGTTAACCCTGTAGCATTGTGAATGATTAACTCGCTGCTGTCTGACCCAGATAGTGTGGATGGACGGGGTGGGGGAGGGGGGGGGGGTGACTGAGCAGTATTGGATATCACCGCAGATAAGCCTGTCTGAGCCGCTTCTTGTCTCCGCTGATCTCCAGGAGCTAAACGCAGACGGTCGGCTGACACTCGGGTGGTTTTGTTCACCGGAACACCAGCTGCTACCTGTGCTTACGGCTCTTGGATCCCAGAGTGATGCTATTAAACAATGAAGCCACCGTACAGCTAGGTATCCATGGAAACCGGAGAGCATTTGTTAAATAATCACGAGATGCTGAGTCACTGTGTAGTGAAACTTTGTTAATTAACAACCACGCGGACTGGAAAACATTAGATCTCTGCTTGTAGTGGTTTATTAGGTGAAAGGTGAACACTTGGCTCCGCCTGCGTAGATTAAAGAGAAACAAGGCTAGCGGAAACCAAGAGTTTTCAACTTCAGAATAAAAGCCTACGCTATATTCGCCAGCATGACAACAACCGAAAGGCATAGTGAAAAATGTTTTATGTTATCATTAAGGGTCATCTTAAAACAAGTGTTTCTATTAAACTTGTTTAAAATATATTTAATAGAGCGCTTTGATAATTCACTAACAAAACCGTCCTGCGACCTCAAACAGTAAAACAATGCATCTAAAACATACATTTCTGGGGGGGTTTATTGCACAATGTTCCAGTAAAAACAATAAATTTGTACTAAAATAATATATTTAAACAATTCCAGATACATGCGTCATTTGTTTAACACGGAATTTATTTAATTACATACTTTTACCTCAATACTTGATTAGATACTGTTTAAAGAGAAAAAGATCTACATTTCAAATAACGTATTCCGATGTTTTACGTTGCTTGTTTCAATTGTTTTTCTTTAGATATGATGATGAAATAAAGTTGATAAAAAAGGCTATAAACTGTCTCGTAAGCAATTTCAGTGTTTAATAAACAATATTGATCCAAATACTGAGCCCTGTGGGACTCCAAAAATATCTAGTCTCTCCTCTAAATGAGTGGATGAAGGATGTACCTTTTGATGGCGCAACCTTTACTTGTAGCGTAAGGGTTTTATTTTGAAATTCGCCACCGGACGCTTTAGAAATCTCAATGGGTAGCTTCACAATGTACGAGCGTGGTAGTTCCTAGTCCTTATGAAAGTAAAGTGCGCTTCGCCCTTGTAATCTGTCAGAGGAGCGGGCGTATTGCAGTCATCTTCGGAGCTGCAGAGGTGCACAGCAGATACAGTGTCCGGCTCAGAGAGTCACAGTCCTCGGGCGTCAGAAAGCGTTCATCCCTCCTCCTGTGCACGGTCCCCGGCACCGTGGACCCGGGTTCTCCTTGAATGACCTACACACAACCCTAAAGAACACGCAGTGGTCCCATTGGCACCTGGAGGACAGCAGCCGGTCCGGAGCGCACTGCTATAAAACACAGCAGCTGACGGAGCCAAGCAAAGCGAGTCCCATGCAGGCTTCTGGCCGACCTCAGAGCCGCTGACCCCGGGCGACAAGCCGCAAAGCAGGACGCGCTGCGTCAGGAGGAGCGAGCTGGAAGTTTACGGTGAAGAGTTTAAAGGTGGTCACCGGGGAAGAGGCACACACTGACGGGCTTATTGCTGCTTCCTGACATCACATGATGTACACAATCACCAGGGGTCCCAGCAAACTCGTTACACAAAGGAGGACAGGTGAGTGAGAGGCGGCGCGGGTTATCTAATGAAGCTTCACCAAGGAAAGTTTGCTCGTTTGAGTTTATTTTAAAAATAATAATTAAAAAAAAAAAAACTGCACAAGGTTAAACAGTTGGATTTCACCTCAGGTCCCACCCAGCAGGTCGAGAGCAAGTTCAGCGACTTGAAGCTAAAGCCCACCTCTTGGCTCACCTCAAAGTGAGTATACACTCCATCTTCATTCTATTACCGCACCTGTAATTATGGAGTTTTGTTTACGCGATTCGCGCTGGCAGCCGCGTGGGCCCAAAATACTTCTTCCCACGTGGACTAGTAGTGCGATCATGTAACGCCTCGACGTGGCCTGCCTCCATTATCGGACTTTTTTTTTGTTTTTTTCTGGGGTTTTTTTTTTTTCCTTTTAAACCCGCTCTTCCCCTTAGAGACTCTCTCAGGTCAAACCTTTGTCTACGTTTACTTGAGAGTCAAATTTCGACGTGTTAACATTGTGTCTATGGGGCGTTCATGATCGGTTGTAAAATCAGGTTCTATCTGTAAACTCATATCTTCTGGAGCCCTTATATGTTAGTCATTTTCCGCGACTCAGTAATGATGAATAATAATGTTTGTTTTTTTTTGTTTTTTTTTAGAGGGAGGGGGAAATGGGCTTTCATAATAAAATGTCCAAGTTCTGATTTTTTAATTATTATTATTATTCAGTAAAGATGGCTGCATATCAGGAAAAGTTGGTATTTCTCATAATCTTGTTATACTTTTCTCATAATAATGACTGATATGAGTGGCAGAAATGGGCTTCCATACTTTGATTTTTTTTTTACACTATACAAATTAACACAGAATATTTCTAATAATTTATGCTTCTTTTTTGGATTTTATGATCAGATAATAGTGATTTGTTTTTAAATGTGAAATTTAGATACAACCTGTTTCTGTTTTTCTGTTGGACAGAAACTTAAATTTGGCCTGATTATTCTCTTATAATAAGAAGGAATCTATTTTGGCTTCCAACAGAAACTAAACTTGTTGTAATTTTCCAATATATCCTTGACCAGCAGTCGGGCATGGGCTACTGCTAGTCACTAAAAAAAAAAAAAAAAAAACCTGAAAAATTGGAGAACCATTGATCAAGACAAGTTCAACATTTGCTCCATGGAATTAAAAATAGAGACGATTTAAGTCTAACTTTCATCAAATTAATGTATGAACACGGTTCTATTGTGAACCTCGTGTTTTACCTCAGTTTCCCAGCTGCTGTTTGCTCCCAGTGGGTTAAAACCTCAGCCTCAACTTGCCTCAACAAATATGGCTTCTCGCATTTTCCGGCTAACGATCGGCGCGCCGTCCTCCCCGCAGCTCTCCGCCTCCGAAGATCGTCTTCAACCGGCTCAACGGGAAGCGCCACAACGGGACGGCCACGCAGAAGAGCCAGAGCCCGGCCGCAGAGGGATTCACGCCGGCGCACGAGGAGAACGTCCGATTCGTCTACGAAGGTGAGGATCACCGGATCAGTGGGCCGCGCGCGGGGTCAGACGTCCCGATCTGATCCCGAAGCCGACAAGAGATCTTGTTGCGCGAAGTGTGTGAAAGTCAGAGGTCGAGAAGATCGGAAGCGGGACGGTTTTTCCTGCGAACTTGCGATTCCGTGGGAGCGGATATCGTCTGATTTTAAGCATTTCAAATTTGATATCGGGTAAAAATGAGACATGGGCTGTCCGTACACCCACCTGACCTCAGGTTAAGAAAGTAACGTTTTATTTAAACATGAATTCATGTTTAAATAAATTAAAAAATGTAAAAAAAAAAATCAAAATAAAAAAAAAACTACACAAAGCAAAACAAAAAGATCTCAAAGAGAGAGAGATGTATCATGCAGAATAGAAACAAAGTGATTGGCATGTATGTGAAAAGCAAGTTCAAGGCAAAGGCCTCTTTTCTTGAATTTTCTTCCACTTATTATGAGGGACTTTGGCAAACTTTTATTTCCATTCAGAAAAAAGAGCCCAGAGGAACTCCGCTCTTCTCACTGCGCAGCCACGTTCTGATTTCTCCTTAAACGGACAGCGTAATTCCATCTAACCCAGAACAGGTTCTCTAGTTCATTTCGGTGTGTCCCGTCTACAGTAATTAAGCACCATTTTTCCAACAGCGCTTCACAAATCGAAGGTCGCTTCGAGTTACTTTAATGTGGGTCAGCGCGGACCCGGAGTCCCTCGGGGGGAAAATAAGAGCTCGGACGGCTGGGTTTGTGTAAAGCAGCAGCTTTCTGTTTCCTTTGGGCTCTCGCCAGGAAAGATGCGACTCTGGTGGTTGTTTGTTGCCACAAACTTCAGGGCTTCGTTGTCGCTGGATCTAAAAGAAGAAGAAGAAGAAATAAGAACCAGTCCCTTAAACCAGCTTTCGTGCAGTAACGTCACTGGGATTTGGATTTCAGATACGACAGCCTGACAAGTAACAAGTTGATTAAAGATGCAAAACACTGAGACCTTTTGTTCCATTTTGTCAAATTATTTCAATTAAGGCTGCCACTGATGATTAATTTAGTCAGGGATTTATTCTATTGATTAGTCTGACGATTAATTGATTAATCGGATAAGAAAAATTAGCACATTCTGCTGTTTTTTCATTGAAGTCGTTTATATTTCTTGGATTACTTTTAGTAGGTTTTTTTTTGTTTGTTTTACAGAATTTAAACCAAGCGATGCCAAGTCTTTACCACTTTAGGAGTTTTGGGTAGAACATATATTTACAGTCAAGCTATTTTTAATCTTAAATGTAAATATTTTTTGTACAGGTTTGGATTAATTATTGCTCCAAGTATGTTCTCCAGTACAATCAAGTTCTAAATTAGTTGACGATTATTTCAATCATCAGCTAATCTCAATTTAATCGGATTAATCAACCCAAATTTGAATGTATTTTTACTCTGATTTTAAAGTAGCGTCCAGGTTGTGAACTGGAAGGAATTTTATTTTGCAGATAAAAAAAATCTAATCCATTGCAGTCGGTTGCATTAAGAAGTCGTCCAGCTGTGTGTGTGTGTGTGTGTGTGTGTGTCTTGGTCTCAGCGTCTGACGTCCTTGTGTGTGTCTGACTGTGTGCAGTATGGCAGGAAGTGGAGCAGAAGCTGGAAGACCGAGGGGATTCAGCTGACACCAAGGGGCCGGTTCAGTACGCAGAGAAGACCCCCGGCACTGTGATGAAGAGTGAGTTACCTCCACTTGTCCAGCTCAGCGCCTCACGCAGCACAAAGCACAGCCGCCCTCGTAAAGCTGATCTCCCGTCTGATTTGTGTCGGGCGGCTCTGTTCCCGCTCAGTGCCCTGCAGAACTTTGAACGAGTAATCTCACCTGGTGTTGATTTATTGGCTTGATTTCAGAAGAGCTGCTTTCATCACCCCGGTTGACTCAAATGCCACTGTGTCTGTTTCTTTTTTTCTGTCTTCCCTCCACATGCAGCCTGAGGACGGCTTTTAAAACGGCGCCTAAACGTTTCGCTCGCCTTTCAGTTTGAGAGAATCTGGCTGTTCCAGATAAACCGGCTCCAGTTTGTAGCTGCAACATTTCTGATGGATTATTTTTAACTTAGGTAGCCGGCACTCTTGTATAACTGAAAACAGATATTGACTTTCATTTGCTTTGTATACAGACTCATTTTTAAGCCTTTTAGTTTAATCAGAATTTCCTGTAGAGGATTGTTGCTCCCGTTTTTTTTTCCTCTCCTAAAAATCAGTATAATCTAAGTCTTAAATGTCCCAAAGACTGTGCTGAAATAATAAATGTAAAGAAATAAAATAAAAAAAGCTTCATGGTGAGCATAGAACTTGAGTAATAATCCAATCATTTATTATTTAAATGTAATAGACGCCATTTAATCATCTTTGACCTATAAAGACAGGAAACACCCAAACTGAGACTCCATACTGTTCATCTCCTCTGATTAGGTTGTTAGATTAGTTGACGTTCAAGTAAGCAAGAAAAAGTGAAATGGAGAAGAAAGAATGAAGAGGAAAGAGGAAATATAAGAAATTAAAGGAGAAAAATCAGAAATTAAGAAAAAAAAATGAGGAAGGAGGGAGAATTGAATGTAGTAAAGAAAGAAAGGAGGAAGAAAGTTTTAGAAAATTCTGGTTAAACTTTTGGAACATTTTACCAACATTTCAAATGGCTACCAGTAATTTCTTCCTGGATTAACCACCTTCACACTGAGCATAATCTGTTGCTCACTTTCTGCTTGAAACGTGGTGCATTCACTGAAACCCCACCGAATGGAAAAAAGGGTTTTTTTAATTAAACTGACCTCCAGTTTAAGCAAAATGACAAACTCTTGATCAGAAGCTCATTCTCCCTTTTCTCCCCTCCTCTGCCCAGACTTTGTGCCTATAGACCTGGAGGAGTGGTGGGCTCAGCGCTTCCTCGCCAACATCGCCAACCTGTCGTAACCGTACGAGAGCGCGCACCGAAAACGAAGCAAGCCCGCACCGGTGCCGACCGCGAGGTGACCGGAGACGAGCCCGTCTCCCGGGGGGCCGCGGTGCTGTGCGTATCTTTCGGAATCTGATTTTTAAAGCCCCGTGCTTTACGCTGCTGTAGAGAAATCTGGGTGTGCAATATAAACTCGTCCCCTCCGGTCCCTGAGCGGAGCAGCGGCGACCTGAATGTGGACTCTTGACAGAACTGACCTCATGTTGTGCTGCATTAAAGGACACATCTCTACTTGAACAATGTATGAGAAGATTTTTCTCGTCTTTAAACACGCACAGCTCTGGGTACGTTTTGGGTGTTTGGATGTTAAGCTTGAAGTAAAGAAAAAAAAAACATTTTCAAAACTTTTTGTGTGTTGTGGTTTCTATAGAAATGTTAATACGTATTTTTTGGACCATAAGCCGCTACTTTTTTCTCCCGCTTTGAACCATGCGGCGTTTCTGTGGATTTTTCTTCAACCACCAGGGGGCGCTTTAGCAGGAAGTGAATCATTGGAAGTCAAAACGGTAAGCTTAATGCAGATTTATGAAAACCGAGAGCGGCTGGGATATCAGCGGCTTATATAGGCACGTTACTAGTTTTATTTTAAAAAATACTCTGTAGATGCGATTTATAGTATGGTGCGCTCTACAGTCCAGAAAATACGGTATATATCTTTTCAGCATTAGTGGTTTTTACTTGATATTAATTGGACAAGAAGGACGCAGAGACGGGCGGCAACATGGAACCGCGGACCAGAGTCGAGCCTCTATTTCAGGGTCAGGCTGTGACGCTGCGCCACGGGACGTCCTGTAGCCCATCAACCCAACGCTGGTCTTTGGATGTTAAACATTTATAACCATCACATCCTGCACACAATATAACAAACACTTCTGATTTATTTTAACAATACAATGCAACATATGAAAAGTTAACTCCTAAAATCTGAAACCTCTTTTTTAAAAAAAATCTAGTATTTACAAAGTTTAAATTGGTGTAAACGCCTCAGAATTTAAAAAAAAGTTTTAACCAGACAATTTTTTTTTTCACATTTTCTACAACCAAATTCTCTGCTAACGTTTTAAAGCTCCGTTCTTCCGGCCGCCTCCTCCCGTCCCCCGGCCCGTCCACGCCCCCCGCCTGCGGCCGGCCGCGTGGTGGCCCGGCTTGGCCGTGGTGAAGGTGATGCACTGCGAGTCCAGGTAGTCCACCAGCTTGGCGGCGCCCAGGCGGATCCCCGCTGCCTTCAGCTGCTGCTGGAGCTGGGAGAGAACCAGAGGCTGGTACTGGAGGATCCGACTGTACAGGTCGGATTCGGACAGGATGAAGGAGCGCACCGCCTGGAGGCGGTCCTGGAGGCGCGAGGCAGCCTGGGAGGACGACACGTCGCTGTCCGAGTCGCCGTCGGAGGAGAGAACCAGCTCAGGGTTGGACCTGCTGACGAGGAGGACGTCACAGAAGAAAACCATTCATCATTTCTCTTCCACTTATACAATTAAACGCTGCTTTGTATTTGTAAGAAATCCCAAATGAAATATATTTTGCAGTTGGAAAGTTATATAATTGACATAGGTGGGTAAAGTTCCCGAAAATCGTATTTAAGTAAGAGAAACACCACTTCCACATATTTTACTCAAGTAAAAAAAGTATTTGGTAAAAAGGCTACATAACATTAATCAAAACATTAATCAGTTAATATTTGAAAACGGCATTATCAGACAGACCAAAACATAAAATTATGTGAAAATGTTGCCATTTTTAAAAGAACAAAATGAAAATAATTCATATAAATAACTTAATTACAACATCAGGCAAAATAAAAAATTTTCCAAATCAATTTCTTTCAATATAAAACTCAGTTTAAAAACTGCGGCTGTGTGTCTTGGTTAAAACAAGCTTGTACTTCATTCAGTGAAGTTACTCAGGGTTTTCATTCAAGCCATACTAACTAAAAGTAAAAATTACGGCGTAGCATAAATGCTAATAAAAGTAATATTTTTTTCAAGAAGTTACTCCAGTAAATGTAGCTGAATAAATGTAACTAATTAAAACCCATCTCTATGAATTGATAAACAGCCCTATGGGGTCTGAACACTTCTCCACTGCACGTGTTTTTTAGTGTGCAGAGACAGACGCTCTGATCGCTCCACACACCTTTCCAACTCGTCGCTGGCGGCGGTGGACGAGGCGTTTGAGCCCTGGGAGGCAGAGAGCGGATCGCCGGCTTCCTCTTGGTCCGTTTTGACGGGAGACGCAGCAGCAGCGGGCGCAGCTGCCATCGGCTCTTTAAACCGGGCGCAGGAAACCGCCCTGCCCAGGGGCGCCTCTTCTTCCTCCTCCTCTTCCTCGGAGCTGGTCAGCTGGTGGGTGTACTGGTGGATCTCCTTCAGCTTGAGGACCATCTGACGCTTCGGTAAAGGTCGCACGCCGAAGCTGCATGAGGGGGAACGTTAAAGGCGAGCAGATGGACGGGAGAGGGAGGAGGAAAAAAAAAAAAAAAAGCAGCCTGAGATCGACTTAGCCGAGAGTAATCTGATTGGTTCATCACTTAATCACCTTGATCGGGATTGAGGGGAAGAAAAAAAACAAAAAGAGACAAAGCAACTTGACCTTTGTGTAAACTTTGCTCAGGGCGAAGATGATGATGAAGGAAGTGAGGATGAACCGACTGACCTGCTGAGTTTGTTCTTGAGCTCCGGCGTGTCCATGTCAGAGTAGTGAGGCATGGGGGTGATGGGCCCTGGGGGGCGCCGCCGGGTCTGCTTCCACGATTCTGACACAGCAACAGTTTATGAGCAAGAAGGGTTTTCTGATGGTGCAGCATGTTGTGAGTACGGCAGAGGATCAGTGATGCTGTGGGCCTGTTAGTCTCTCCAAGACAAACTATCAGAAATACATCTACGGCTAAAAAAACAAGCGCTCAATTAATTTCAGTAACTCACTTCAAAACTTGAAAATTATATTCCTTATGCATAGTGTAATTCACTTTTATGGCTCAGAGTTAATAAAAACTAAATTAGATTTTTTTTTTTTTAGAAACTAACTTAGAAACTTTACCTCACAAACCTCTCAAAGTTTTATTTCTGTTTTTTTTTTCTAGTACGTTTTGTTTCCATTCAACTTTCCACTAAAAAAAGCGGCTTCCGCCTTTTAGGGGGCATCAGTCACCGACCCGTTTCAAGTCGACATGTCTTTGTTGTCACAGCAACATGTCTGCATCAAGAAAATCTTTTTAATGGCTTTTAAAGCTGCAGTCGGTAACTTTTTTTTTTAAATCGCAAATTTGACTTTGCAGTTTCAAATATAAAAAACGTTTTTTGTTTTTTTTTGGTAAAAGTTACCTGACGCAGCATTAAATTGTTTTCTCTGAAATAAAGCTGTTGAAGATCTTTGAATTTCTTAAGATCGCCGTAGTTTGAGTAAACATGATCTGTTGAGCTGTTGGTGATTAAAACATTTTAACACCTACTTGGAGTTTGGAGCCGAGCCGCCAGGTTCGCTCTCTGAGACAGAGGAAGACCCTCCTCCTCCTCTTCGTCTTCCTCCTCTCCTGCTCCTCCATCGCCCTCCCAGCTGCCCCATATTTCGGAGTCCAGCAGGTCGTTGTGGACCTCTGGCGTGGTCAGCGGGCCTGGACCTGCAGCAGGGTTCTGGACGCTGCTTGCAGCTGTCGGTCTGGATGCTCCGGGTCTCCCTCCGGAACTGGACTCTTGGGTGTTGTCCAGCTTCAGGCTAAAGCCGCCCAGGTCGCCGTCGGCGCAGGCGTCCAGGCCCCAGGAGTCGTTAAAAGCTATCGGAGGCTCATCCATGAAACTTTGCTGGAGACTAGAGTCCCTCACATCTGGAACAGACGTTACCTCGCTCGTGTTGCTGACGCCAGGCTGCTCGCTGGACTCCACAGGAGAAGACGACAAGGACTGACCTGAAGAGTTGGACACGCATGTCCTCGCCTTCATTTGACCCGACGTGCTCTGCCTCTCTGGGTTCGCATTCAGCAGCGTGCTGCTGATGCTGCGTGGCTGCAGAGGAGCCTCGTGCTTTGAGGAATCTCTAAAGGGACGGTTTGCTGCAAACGCTTCAGAACTCCTCCGTTTGTCAGGAGAAACTTGGCGTTCTGTGGAGGCTTTAAGAGGAGTGCTGGAGGTCGGGACGGTGTTCCTGGACGGCGAGAAGGCTGGGGACGGGTCCACTTTGGGGAAAAGCCGAGTCCTGCACATGCTGCTGTCGGTCTGCATGGAGGCGGCCCTCGTGCTTCTGACCGGAGACCTGACGGGCGTGGAAGGGACGAGCCAGGAAAGCTCAGGCGAACACCCGACGGGATCACCGGGACTGAACTGGGAGCCACAGACCGATTCTGTGGGACTCGGGTTCTGTCCGGGTTTGATCCCCGTGAAGCTCCGATCGGCTTCTGCCTCTTCGCTGGAGTCGGACAGAACGATGAGCTCGGCCTCGTCTCTCCTCGCAGGCGAAGGGGTGGCGCTGCGACGAGCTCGGCTCTCTGCTGCGGCTTCTTCGCCTTGCCCATGTCGGTCCTCCGGAGCCGGTCGCCCCGGGGACGGCCCGGGGACAGGAAGGTTGAGGGAGGGTTCGTCGGCGACGCTTGCAGACGACTGAAGCAGAGTCCTGGCAGAGTGTTTGGGTGACGCTTCATGAGGAAGAAGAGGAGGCGAGGATGAAGCCTCTCCGTCATGGTAGACGCCCCAGGACTGGGAGAAAAGCCGACTGTAGCTGCGGTCCGAGCCGGGTTCTGGTTCCGCATCTTTCTCCTCCTCTTCCTCCTTCACCCTCTGCCTCTGCGTGGCGGCAAACTCATAAATCTCCTCCAGCTCCTGCTCATTCACTCGCTCCTCGCCAATTTCTCCATCGCCCGTGGCGACCTCGTCCTCTGGTCGATCCTCCTCCGACCGTCCGCCTCCGTCCGAGTCCTCCTCGTTCCACATGGATCGAAGGAGCTCCACGAAGGCCCGGTCCGTTTGGTTGTTGACGTTTTCTTCCTGGTTTACGTCGAGCCCATCGTCTCCCGCCGCCGCCACCATGTTCTCCGGTTGGAAACGACACAGCTGCTCCAGCTCCTGCAGGTCAAACCTGGAGACGCAGGCGTTGAGCGTAAACGCGACTCAAACTTAAATAGTTTAAATTTTGACCAGGGATCAACGACCTGAGGCTCTGGAGCTGTAAGTGCCTCTTAACTACGGCTGGAGAAAAACTAACGAACCGACTGATGTTTTAAATGTAAATAAACATAAACTGGTTTTAGCAGACGCCAAAAGTATCAATGATATCGCTTCTTTTTTTTACTGAACTTTCCACATGTATCAACATTCCATAGAAGAAAATGTATGCATCCTCTTTTAGCAAAAGTTTTGTTTTTCTTTACTAAGACCTAAAACTGGAAATAAAATTGTAATGTGACAAATTTAATAAATTATACATCAGAAAATGATTTTGTCTTTTTATCAACAGAGACATTTGTGGCTCTACACAAGTTCTACTTAGGTGGACTGATTGGGGGGAAAAAAGGCTCTTTGGATATCAGAAGTCATAGACCCTTGAAATAGGCCGATGTGAAACAGGAATATGATTTGATTTAAATATTTCTATTAAACCTGAAGATTTAGAATACAGCCTTTTTGCACATTGGTCAAGACCAGAGCTCCTTCTTCTTGCCACCTACATTAACTATTGCTAATTTTAAAAACAAGAAAAAGCAGCTGGACTCCATATTTAGTCAGCTGACACCTGGTTGCTCTGGATTTTATCATCCAGAGCAGTATGATTAGTGAATTCAAATAGACATTACACTCTTGGATTTCTCTTTGTAAACCATTTCTGAAAACGACGTTAACAATTATAAATCACTGACTATCACACAGAATCTCAACTAAACACGTCAGAGTTTGTGGTTTCAGGTGTGTGGAGCTGACCTGGATGCCAGCTCCAGGACGTGAGGCCGCAGCGACGCAGCGATGCAGCAGCGGGCGGTGTAGAGGTACCGCAGCACAGCCAGCACCGCCTGACCCGGCACGTCGCTTAGCAACACCCTCTGAGCCGCGGCCGAGCCCTCTTCCTGCACGCCGAACCCACTTTCATGCACCTGGAAGAGGAGGGACGGATCACAGAAAGTTAAACTCCGTCTTAATCTATCAGAGCAGAAGACAGTCACAGGTTTGCAATATTTCACGGTTTTTGGTACAAATTTTCACCTCAAAGAAAGAAAAACAGTTAAAGGATGCAGATTTATATGAGATATATGTCTATTTGTGGTCATCATAAATGAGACTACATCTATGTATTCCCCAACTAAAGTTTACAAATATTATTTTTTATAGTACAAATAATTTTAATAGCTTTACTTTACTTGTAAAACCTACTCAAAAATACAAACCTAAACTACACCTAGCCACATATCCGGTTGAAAATGAAACCTCAGAAAAGGGGCGGGGGAAGAAAAGACAAAACAAACACTTTTATTTTTTTTGTGTATTTTTCCAAAATTTTCATGAGTCAAAATGTCCAATAAAAGAAAAAAAAAATCTGTTTATAATTTTAAAAAATAGAATAAATAATTTAGCCTGGGAAAATCTAAAAATTGTATGACTCATTTTTATTTTCCCCATACACATTGGGTATAAAAAAAATGTTCAAATCAAATTCTGGATTTTTCAAAGAGTGCATAGAAACCCTGAAAAATGAATTATTATTGATTAAACTGAGTCTGTATACATCATCTGGCTGGATTAAGGAAAATCCATAATAATCTAACATAAAGTTTATAATTGAGAGATTGGTTCACACTAAGAAAAAGAGCAGTAGTCAAAATAAGTTATTAAAAAACCAAAGTTAAAATGACAATCATCCTTCTCAAGTAAGGAGTAATAATCACAACAAAGAGTTAAATATTTCAGATGCTTCCTGCTCGCTATGCCACCTTAGATATGGGGTGTAAACAACGTTATTTATTTAAAAAAGATAATAACATAGAGTCTAAAAACGTTCATCACTTTACCATTTCAGCCAGCAGGGGGCAGCGAGTGTACACCATGAAGGAATGTGCAAAGTAGATCTCGCCGCTGTCCACCTGGAGCTGCAGGTCACTGAGCTGAGGGTTGTTGACCATGCTGCTCAGGTCTGAGGACAGCCTGGAGAGCGCCACCTACAGGGAAAACACCGTAACAACAGATTAAGATTACCACAGACAGGACAGCTGTTTTCTTTTTCTTTTTTTTTTTTTAACTCTTGCTGGTTTGTAATTTACACAAGAAGCAACAAAATGAAAATTCATTGACATTTTTTGACAAACATGTAAGTTAAATTTAAGTCGCTGAAAACTTTGTGCTCACCGACTCATGTCTGGCTGCGTCTCGGTCTGCCTCTGGCTGGTCCGTCCTCCTCACTGCCCGACTGCTGCTGCTGGCGGTGTTGTCCGACGGCTCGGCCTGATCCTCCGACTCTTCCTCCTGGATGAAACCGCTCAGGTGCTCGGCTGCAGAAACGGACGCAATCGAGATTTTGTCAAGATTTCACTCACAGCTTCCTTCTCATCTCTCCCGACCGTCATACAGCTCAGTCGAACCTGCCATTTTTCTCCTAATATAAGTTGCATGACAGGGTTTTACCTTTGTCTGCGTATCCGTATTGGGTCAGAGTCATGCCGTCTTCAGCCAGCTCCATCAGGTCTCGGATGGCCTGGCTTCCCACGTGGAGCTCTCCCGTCCCTGGAGCGGAGTTAGATGAGGTCTGGGAGCAGGAGGGCAGGGCGGGTGGGACAGAAGACTCCGGCTTGTTGTTGCTGCTGCTTGATAAGACCGCATCTGGCTGAAAGTGGAACAGGAGGACATTAATTAAAGAAGGATACATGATCTGTGCTTATGTAAGATTGTGTCCGTGCATCATTAAAAGTCTTAAATTCATACATCTAAAATTAGGGCCATGAAATTTCTTATTTATTTTAAAAAATTACGTTGCCCTTTAATATTTTAATCACAGGTCTTACATTTTGTCGTGACAGCACGGTTTATCTCGTACATTCAGTGCATTTATTTATTTATGTTAATGGAAAAACAGCAATCCATTGTTTAGTCTTTCTGAACTCAGTATTTCTAATCACATAATATCCCTTTAATGCAAATAAGAAAACGACCACGACATACCATAATACTGCCAAGTCCTTGCAGTTTTAAACATGTTTAGTCTGTTTTGTTTTTGTTACCGTTTTTCCTTTTTATTTACAAAACCTACACACTTTACGGTCTGTTCTGAAAACTGTTATATTGTCAAATGTACTTCCCTGACTTGTTTTGTATGTTATATATTATTTATGGCTTTTCTAGTTCAGAATAAGTTAAAAATAAATAAATCTTCACCGCTTTCTGTCACTCAGACGGTTGAGGCTGCCGCCAACTCACCGCTAACATACCCTTGCTAGTTAGCTAGCTAGTTAGCTTTCCTGCGTCTATTAAATTTACCGCCAGTTGGCTGGATGATAAAGTTCCTGCATTTTTGTGGAAATATAGGTCATTCATTATGGTCTTAAAATGTCTTAAATTTGAGTTGGTGAAGCCTGCAGAAATCTTGTATACACGCTGGATTTCGAGTTTATTGAGAAGAAACTGAATCTTGTGCTCCGATTTAAGGTGGTCTGTAAAACGAAACGCAAAGTAATATAATTTTTTTTTAAAGGTGGGCCATCAACTTTTAAGTCAATTCAAAACATGACAAAAAAAAACCCAGCAAAAAAGCACGAGAATTAATCCTTTTTTCTCTATTACCTTTGTTAAGTCCGCCGTAGCAAACAAGTGCTGGAGCTCCGCAGCATAGAACTGAGACGGACAGGTGGAGCCTCCATCCAGCAGCGTACTTTTCCGCCAGAGGGGGGCAGCACCTGTCCAGCCGGGCAGCTTGCTGGGGCATCTCGTCGGGGTGGGAGGAGAGGGCGCCCGGCGGCGAAGCAAGAGAGCAGAGACGCGTTCCTGCAGCCTCGCCAGGGCCGTCTCTGTGTCCTGAACTAGGAGGAGTGGCGGAGGACGAGGGGCGGCTACTTTTTTCTTTCTCACGCGTCCTTTAGCTGCACAAAAGCAGAGAAGAAGAAATGATGGTTGAGTTGGAGTTTATGAGATTCCCCAGACTGATCCATCACCAGATGTTTGAAAGGTGCTTAAATCTAAGAAGTAGTGTTAAAGTGAAGTACATCTGGAAAATTTTCACAGCGTCTCTGTTTTTCCTTGTCTTGTTCCAAAATGGATTTTACATTTTTGCTAATTTCTTTAAAAAAAATAAACAGATGCCTTACATTTTCCAAATATAAGGCATGATTACATACCTTTACAGCCTAAAGGTAAAGGTATGTACAGAACTTTACAGCCTATTCGTCTCGAAAGGTCCCAGAAAATCTTAGTGGTGTTACCGCACCAGCATCTGGCTTCCACGTCAGCAGTGGAGTGACGGAGCTGTGAGGACCACCGCTCTGAACCTGCTGCTCCTTCTGCTGCTCCAGCAGGGAGGAGGACAGAGCCAGAGCCACCATGGTGTCCTCGTCCAGCCGGTCGGCCTTCTTCCTGGGCTTCTTCCTTGCTGGAAGCGCCGGCTCAGGCGGCGCTTTCCTCTTGATGCCGCCCGTCTCTAGGCTGGGAAGAGAAAACGGGGACAGTTTCTTCAGCTTTAAGCACTGAGGGGGCTGCAGCGTTAAAGACGCGTCCTTCACGACGGAGCGCTCACTGTGCGTTGGCGGCGACGGCAGAACTGCGGCTCTCCTCGGCCTGTCTCTGCAGAGCCTGCAGCAGAACGGCCGTAGAGATGCCCATGTCTGCGGAGCAGCGCTTCAGGTGGGCCGAGCGGCTCTTCTGGCTCTTGAACTTCTTGCCGCAGATGGGACAGTCGGGGACAGCGGAGGGCGGGGGGAGAGACGGCACGCTCTGTTCGTTCTGATCCAAACACCTGCAAGAAAAGCAAACACGTTTTTTTTAAACACAGACCGTAAATCCTGTGAGGATTGAGTCTTTTCAGAAGCTCAGTTAGCTCAGATTGTCCATTCAAAGCAGTTCTGGTGTGTATTTATTTATTTATTTTTTTTTTTGATTATCGTCCTGCTGGAAATTCTCATTGTGTTCAAGTTTCAACCATCTGACCTAAACCGTCATCGTCAGACGAAAGGAAATTGGACAGGATCAGGGCTGAAATGATTAATTGTGATGAATCGATTGTTGAAATAACTGTTAGTAATCAATTAATTAACTGACTCAAAAAAAAGGCAATTTGCTGAAAGAACAGACTCAGAGCAGTAGTTAAGCCAAAACTTGACAAAAAAATATATCCATTTTGAATTTAAGATAAAAAAATAACCCAAAACTGTCAGAATGTAAATTCTGTTAAAATGTAATCAAAACAATAAACGGATCATCATCTAGTCACGCAGAAAGCTCAGATTTTTCCCACATTTTGATGCTGTGAGTTATTTTTCAGCTGAGAATGCGTCCTTCACTACAAATGATTAAGCATATGCTTAAGGAATGCTTTGATGTTGCATTTTGGGCAATAAAAATGTTTATTTTCTCAATTTAAAAAAAAAACTTATTAAGTTGTTTATTTCTGTCTTTTAATGTTTATTTCTGTCTTTTAACGTTTATTTCTGTCTTCTAGCTGTTTTCCCTTCTAATATTGTACTTAAGGCTGAAGTTGTTAAATGAAGCATGCAGATTTTCTTTAACCCATCAACTGGCTAAGACGGTGGCAGCAGGACGCTGTGGGATCGCTTTGCTGCCAGTCGTGTTCGCACACCAGACGAATTCAGTAAAACAACAACTGAAGACGACTACTTCAAAGCTGTTCAAGTCAAACGGTTTCAGAATGAATAAAGCAGCTTTGATTTGGAAAAAAATATTTCTTATGTCTGATTTTGTAATTATGTTCTTTATATGAATTCTTTTCATTTAGGTCCTTAAAATAGGAAAATCTTGTAATTTTATATTTTGGTTTGTCTGATGATGATGTTTCTGAATATTAATTGACTAATGTTTTGATCAGTCATTCAACCTTTTTTTTTAGTTTTTTTTTTTTTTTTTACCAAATTACTTTTTTCACTCTAACTTGAGTGATTTCTTGAATGGCTACTTTTTACTTTTCCTTGAGTAAAAAAAAAAATAAAAAAAAATTGAAGTAGTGCTACTCTTAGTTTAGTGCAATTAATCGGTACTCTACCCGCCTCTGCTTGCAACATGAAACACATAAAGGCAGAACATGTCCGGACCTGTTGAGGTGTTGTGTGCGCCCGTCGGGGGTCATGTGTGATAAGTCCCGGTGGCAGATCTGACAGAAGAAGAGGCCTCCGTCCTCCAGGTGCATGATCTGGGCCTCGGCCGCCTCCCTGTCCAGCTCCCGCTGCAGCCGCAGGGCCAGCGCCTCGTCACTCTCTGGGGGCTCAGAGCGGGGATCGGAGCCCCCAGAGAGCAAAACTGCCAAATAAGATAGAAGAACTGCTAAATAAAACCAACTCCTAAAAGGAGAACAAACAGCATCAAGTGGCTCTCTGGACTGTCCACAATCATTTTGAAAGACTTATAAATGATAAAGAAACAACGGACGTTTTAGAAATAGATGTTTTTGTTTTGTTGTTGTTGTTTTTTTCAGGGAATAATCACATTGAATTTCAACAACAAAATGACACTACAAGTATTAGTCATTTTACTTACATCTATTTATTACTGTTAGGCTAGAAAATATTTGCTAATGCCAACTTCCCCAAAGAAGAAGAAAGCTTAATCCTTATCTTATTTTAAAACAAAAATATTAACAGTTGTTTAAAAATTACAACAGGATTTCTGTAGTAGAATTTAGAAATAAATGTGTGTAGTATTTGTGCTTATAAGGCAGTTAAATTGTTGCTGGACTGAGGGCAAAAATGGCTTTGGGTGTCATTGAATAGTAAAGGTTGCAGACCCACGTTCTAGCAGGACACAGTTGCTTAGATCAATGCACGTGTTAGAATGGCCCAGTCAAAGTCTAGACCTAAATCTGAATAAAACTGCACACCACACACTGAGAAAAGCATCTAAAAACCAGCACCATTTTTATAACTTACATGGCTTTGTTTGAGTTGGAATAGTCGTTGCACTGCCTGCTTTCTGATCCTGTGCAGTCAGAGTACAACCGTCCTTCTTTGCTGGCCCGATTCTATTACTGTGCATCATCTTCTGCGGACTGGCTCTCTTAAACTCCTGCATCCTGAGGAGTACTTTGTCTTTTGCCCTCAGGTCTGCGTCAGGTGGAGGAACAGCAGAAGACTGAACAGCATCCCCTGAGTCACACCCAGTTCCTCCACAGACCACCTCCGATCCAGTGGGTGAAAACCCGGACAGAGAATCCTCATCCTGCTTATCAACCTTCCTCTTGTCCCCCCGGGTTGTTTGGCTGGAGCTCTGCTGTTCTTCTGCCTTCCTGCTCGGTCTGCCTGGTTCTTTCTTGCGGACGCGCTTCTGCAATTTGGAGCAGAGGTCCACAAAATCCAGCTCGGAATCGTTCATAGCGATGTCATTAGTGTTGCATTACAGGAGGCAAAGCAGCACAGTTCCGGCTGTCAGCGCCAACCCGCAAACGCAGTCAGGTTAGGCAGGGAAAACGGAATAAAAACCGATTTCCTCACCTGGGAACGGAGGGGAAACAAGGTCCTTAAACACAACACGACAGACAGCATTTGGTATGCTAGCTGTTTGTGCTAATCAAAAACTTACTGAGATTTGCCGTTAGGTCCCTCATTGCCTCAACACTCTCTCGCTGATGTCACGAATGTTTATTTATACGTATTGTTGGTTGACAAACAACAGAAAGACCCGGAGAAATTGTTTATGTTTCAAAACGTTTTTACCAAAACCGCTCCATTTCTAGCTTCCGGTCACGTGATAATTAACCAATAAACAGGGATTATTCAGACGCTCTCTTCGCTGACGTCACTTACTGTCATATAACATAACGTAATATTAAATATATTTTAATATAATAAATAGAGAGTTTCCGACACAGATTTTCTGACTTCAACAATAACCTAAAATTCTGTAGGTAATGTTTCCAGCTTTATTTTGCGTCCTTATTAAAAATATTGAATTCACTAAGAATACAATAATTCCTCCACTGGAAAAGGAAGTTAAATAAATAAATAAATAAATAAATAAATAAATAAATAAATAAATAAATTATTATTTTTTTAATCTAGACCTCCAACCGTGAGCGAAACCTTCTGAGCATTGCTGTGTAAAATAACATATTGTGTTAGAAATTAAGGAGGTTCAAATATGGGTTCGGGGTTTTTGATATGGGCAACATGGGCATTAGCCCGGGGCAGCATTAGAAAGGATTGGATGAAAAAAAATCATCTGTTGAGCCCTGAACATTTTATTAAATTTTATGCACATAGCTACAAAAAAAGTCGCCATATCCAACGACTGTCTAGACGGTGCCCCCCACTTGCTGAAAATATGGAGCTACGTTTAGTTTATGCCCTTTTGTCTTTTGAAAATTGGTTCTTGAATATGCTTTGGTGAGTATTTTCTGATATAATTTGCTTAATCTGAAATATTCAAGTATGTCTAAAATAATCTAAAGCACAAAAACCTAAAATAAAAGGAGCACGTGCAGATTGTTAGCCTAATTTTCAAACAGAAAATTGCTCACAAATGAACAATTTTACAGAAAGAACATGTGCAAGCCGCAAGCTAGTAACAATAAAATAACTGCGTTACTAATTAACTCATTTTATCGTTTAGTGCCATAAAGCCTTCGGCTGTTGGCTCTGTTCAGCAATATTTAATAGTATGTTTATGATTCTCATAGTGATGGGAATTGGGGCTGTTTTTTCGAGATCCAGATAATTTGGCTCATTCCCCCATAAGAACCGGTTCTTTCTTAGATCCTAAATGGCTCTTCATCATTAATGTTGCGGCAGTACCATGGCTAGACAAATTGATAATCGGTAGTTTATTAACCCTGAATGTCAATTCCTCTTAACAGTGGTGTATAATTTATGCCAGTGGTCCCAAACTGCATTGCTGGACACTGGGGATGTGTCCAGCAACTAGATGCTACAGCACACCTGGTTCCAATATTAGCTCATTTATACACATTTATTTTTTTTTGTCTGTACTTAATTTCGATTAGATTGCTGCTGTAAAATAGAACAAGTATGGGAACACGTTTTATTTGTAAATCACAAATTGGCATATTTCAATTCAATCCTGACAACGTGGGCTAATTTTGGTGCAAGATCAGTTTTCTCTTACTGCTTTTAGCAAGAAGATGGAAATAAAAGTCAAAGAAATGAGGGTAGTGGTAGAGTTACATGGCTGCTTCCCTGCGGCTGTGGGGGAAGAACCACAGACCTCGGTCCTCCTGCAGATGTGGGCCCTCAGCCTTAAGCCAACCTGAGATGATACTTGTAAAACTTTACAATGATAGAAAGGTTTAGTGGAAGGAAAACGTGCGGGTGTGCAAGTTAACATCTTCATAATAGTTTAAATGTTGATTAAAAAAAACAAAAATTCCGATAAACTGAATTAAAAACACTTGGAATACGTCACAGCATATAGTAAACACGAGTTCACTTTTTGACGTTGAATGTTTTTAAATGCATCTGTAAATTAAATATGGAGGAGTTGAGCATTTACACACGAGGCTAAACTCTGAAGGAAAAAAATATAAATGTATATTTTTAAGTATACAGGAATGAAGATGTTTAGGCTTAGAAAGGGGAAAAAGACAATGCTTTAGGTACTAGAAGATTCAATATGGGTTATGTGGCCCAAGTTGATGCTAAAGGACAAAAAAGTTGTACTGAAATGAACGACACACACCAACAGTAAAAGTATTGCCTCATTCAGTCAACAGAGTACTGGCGTTCTTCTGTTGCACACAGTTTATTTAACAATATGGTATATAAGTAAGAAATGAATCTTTTACCAGTTTATACAGTGATTTCATTCTCTCTTCCTTATATTTATAGTATTTTTGCTTAATAGCTTGATTTACAATAGGAGAAAAAGGAAATCCCCCCCCAAATTCAAGTGTTTGTGAGAGGAACGAAGGTTGATGACAATTAAGCTTTCCTTGCGGTGAATCTCAAATGTTGCCCTTTCACCCCTTGATAGCTCACAACTTTAGTGTAAAACTTGGGGCTTTTGGGAATTATTTGAGATCATTTTCTACAAAACAACCTGCTATCATTCCACCTCAGCTTAGGGGGCTGGTCTCTTTCTCACGCTCTCTTTACACTTTACATTTGTATGACAAGGAAAAAAACAAAAACACAAAAAAAAGGTATGACAATTTTCTTCTTTTTTTTTTTGTCAAACCCAACAACTTTCTACACCAGCAGAAGAATTTTTTTTTTCCAATTTGAGATTGAAGTCTGCAGTCCTCTGTGAAAACTCATTCAGAGCAGTGTTCCTATTAGTGACTGTGAGGGTCTGTGCATCAGTGTCTTCATGTGCGCCTGCATGCATGCCAGCGAATACGCAGCCTGCCGCAGGCCAGCTCCTACTTTAATACGACCGAGTGCTCTTCATAAACACGCGCACAACAAAAAGTCAAAAACAAAAAGGGAGCCATTGCCGCCCCTGAATGCATCGTCTCGCAGTAATGGTACAATACTAGATTACAATTGCCAGGAATGACAGATCGCGAAGAGAAAAAACAAACCTGTCCCGATTCCCAGACAAAAAAAAAAAACAAATATTTGTACAGTTTTAACACAAAAACGCATTACTTTCTTTTCAAAAAAGAAAAAACAAAAAATTAAACGGTACAAAATAAAAGATATGAATGGTATAATGCAATTTTACATTTTCTTAGAAAAAGAAAGAAAAAAAAAAGGCATGAAATCATACCACAAATGATAATAAACTGAGTACGGAACACATTTGGTCTCAACCAAAAATATATTCTTTGTGATTTAATTTTATTTTAAGAAGAAAACTTGCAAATCCCTCAAACATTTTAAGGAAAAAAAACAAAAGAAAAGAAAAACAAACCAGACGCTTGGGGTTTAGGAAACTATTACATTCCCAAGAACAGTTTGTTTCTTGACAGTTCTTTTTTTAGTTACCTCCCGCCCTCCCCTTCCCCAAAAAACAGCTGAAACTTTTTACATGTCAGTACAAAACAAAAACGTTCCCAATCTTAGAAAGAACGAACGAAGCCCTCAGGTGGGGTGAAGAGTCCGAGGGGGAAACTAGGGAGTAGAAGTGAGGGGCACTGGGAGAGAAAAGAGTTCTTTTTTGCTCCCAGTTACAAAATGCTACAACCCCTCCACAAACCTCTCCAGCGTGTCCCCCGTGGCGTCCCCCACCAGCCCCAAATCGCTGTTCAGTGCCCCCCTGTTGGGCGTATTGAGCTGCGGCAGCATGGCGCTTTGCTCCGGCGTCCCCAGGTGTCCCTGCTCCAGCGACTGAAGCGGGCCGCCCAGCACCGGGTGGGGCGACCCCGAGTGTGGCAGGGCCGGGTGCTGCGGTGAGGGTTGCGGTTGGTTTTGGACTTGCGGCGAGGGGCTGGAATGTGGCGGCGGCTGTTGCTGCTGCGCAGGCGACTGGACAGGCGCAGGGGAGCGGACCTGGTTGCCGAGGGCGTTGGCCAATCCCGGCTGGGCAGAGAGGTGGGCGTTGCCCTGAGCTTGGCCGGCCAGCAGGTGGGTCTGGGGGCTCATGGGGCTTGGGTGGGCCGGGGAGCCCATCTGCTGCTTGAGGACGGCCTGCTGCTGCTGGGGGAGCTGCGCCTGCTGTTGCTGCTGCATGCGCTGATGCAGCAGGCTCTGAGTGGAGTCCATGCTCATCCCGGGCTGGGCCATCTGGGCCATCGGTGGGAGCTGACCCATAGTTACGGCCCCCGCCCCAGCAGCGCCCGCCTGCTGCATGGCTATCTGCTGCTGCTGCATGCGGATGTGGGAGTACATCGCAGGAGTTCCCTGCGGCTGATTGGGAAACTGACTGAGGTGACCCTGCGGCATCACCCCTTGCTGCTGCGGCTGTTGTTGTTGTTGCTGCTGCTGCTGCTGCTGCTGTTGCTGCTGCTGTTGTCGCAATAGCTGCCGGCGGTAGAGCTCCTGGATCTGCGGGTTGGCGCTGTGAGCGGCGTTCATCAGCTGCCCTGCGCCCAGCTGGGCCATGCCCTGCACCGGAGCCTGCTGCGGCTGCTGAGCGGGCATCGCTGCCCTCTGCACCGGCCCACCTTGCATGGCCATGGTCTGCATCGTTGGCATGCCAGGTTGCTGCTGCTGCTGTGGCTGCCCAGCCTGCGGCTGCGGCTGCTGCTGCGGCTGGCTCGCATGGTACTTGGCTGTCCGCTGTTTGATGAAAGCTGCCATTAGCTGCGGGTTGGACTTCAGGATGTTGAGGACCTGCTGCTGCTGCTGCGGGGAGCTCGGGGACTTCAAGGTGCGCAGGAGGTCCTGAAGGGCGTTCGGGGGTATGGTGCCTGTTCTCTGGGGGGTTTGCGGCCGCGGACCTGGTTGCTGCGGCATCAGCATCCTCTGCTGACTCTGTTGCCCGGGCGCCATCATGGCTCGCTGGATGCTCAAGGCCTGCTGCGGCGTGTTCTGGTTCGGAACCACACCTGGCTGTTGGTTCTGAGCTGGCATGGGGCCGGCGGCTGCGGGCCACTGCCCCAAAGTGGGCTGCTGCATGACCTGGGGGCCGCGGGGCCCCGCCACCATCTGCATGGTTTGAGCCATGCGCTGCTGCGTCTGCTGGGGGGTCATGGGCAAGCCATTCATGTTGACCCGGTAGTTCTGCTGGTTCTGCTGCGCCTGCGCCATCATCTCTATGTGGTGCGCCATCTTGATGGCGGCAAGAGGAGCCTGCTGCTGGCGCTGCTGAGGCGGCTGCGGGAGAGGAGACTGCTGCTGGTGCAGGGGCGAGGCGTGGGGGCCCGGCTTGCCCTGCGACACGGTCGCCTGCGGCGGGCCCGCTCGCGGCACGCCGGGATAGGCGGGAGACATGACACCCGCCGAGTTGGGTGTCGGCGGCTGGTTGGACAGCGGCTGCTGTGGCGTCTGAGGAGTGCTAGGCTGGGCGTGGGACGTGGGAGTGCTGGGCGCAGCGGCGGCGGGCGGGGACGGCAGCGGCATGGTCCGGCCCTGCATGGTGGCCATTCTCCTCCTCATCAACTGCGCCTGCTGCAGCCGGTGCTGCAGCTGCTGCTGTCGGAGCTTGTGCTTGATGTTCAGGCAGAACGGGACCGGACACTTGTTCTCCTGGCAATGCTTGGCGTGGTAGCAGCATAATGCGATGAGCTGCTTGCACACCGGGCAGCCCCCGTTGGTTTTGCGCTTGCAGCCCTTGGTGTGCTGCACCACCCTCTTCATCTTCTGGCAGGACGGCAGAGAGCAGTTGGCGTTGCGGCACTGACACGCGTGGACCAGAGACTGGATGCAGCGCTGGATGCTCAGACGCCGACTCTCCTGCGGGCTTTTGGAGGCTTCGCCGCTTTGGCTGTTGTTGTCGTCGTCCAGGCCGAGGCCCCACTTCACCATCTGGTGCTCGTGGCCCTTCGTGTTGTAGCAACTGATGCACAGATCAAAGTCCTGAACCAGAGAAAAGAACAGGTGAGTCAAGTCAAGTTTATTTATGCAGCCCATTTCAGCAATAAGGCAGCTCAAAGTGCTTTACATCTTAAAAACGTAATACAGTAACCAATATCATGAGACAAGCAGTAAACATATTTTGTCAAATAGTATTAGTATACTATATTTCCTGCACTATAAGTAGCAGTTTGGCTCGTGCGACTATACAAACAGTCATATTGCTTCCTCTTCGTGACACATTTCTGACTGGTGCGACTTCTGATCAACTTATAGTTCAGAAAGTACAGTAATCACAATTTCTATAATTTAAATTCTCATTATAAAGTCAGAAAATTGGATTTGTTTGAGGCTACCAAAATGGTAAAGTGTTACAATTATTTGCAAAGTGCTTTGCATAACAAAAAGTTCTTAATCTAGAGGAACTTTAAACGAGTTAGCCTGAATCTGAAGGAACTCAGTGTTTCAGCAGTTTTGTAGTTTTCTGGAAGTTTGTTCCAGATTTGTGGTGCATAGTCGTTGAATGCATGTTTGGTTTCTGTGTAGTCAGAACATCAAAACATTTGGTTCTACGTCATTCTGTGATTTATAAACTAACAGAAGCATTTTAAAGTCTCTAAGATGAAGGGGGGGCACATTAACCTCAGACAAAACTCTGCTTTCAGTGAACCCTTTTTGAAACAAAGACGTGAAGAAACATAAAAGAGTAACCCACCTCACACACGGTGCAGTGCCAGCGCGTCTCCACGTGGTGTTTGCACTCGTTGCAAGTGTAGACGAAGCGATCCTGTCCCTGGTTGTGCAGCTCCACCAGCATGCACATGGTGCTCCACTTGCACCTCCTCAGGGAGCTGAACTCCCAGTGCTTGTCCCTCGCCAAGGTCAGGAAGGCGTCCCGGCCATCCATCAGGTCGCAGGAGATCAGGGGGTCCGGGTCGACGATGGGCGGCAAGGTGTTGGCCAGGGGCCCAGAGTGAAGATGGATCACAAAGAACACCTAAGTATAAAAATAAAAAAATCCGTAAAGAAAAAGAAGGAAATCAGTCCTGACTTGCCGTTTGAAGGCACAGCGTCGTCAGCGCTGGAGTCTTTACTTAGTTTTGCAATGAATTTGAGTTAAATTAGGAAGTTTTTTTCAGGAATTTAATTTGAAAAGGCAAATAAAATAAAAATGCTGCAAATACTAAAGATTAATAAAAAAACAACATTTAAATTAGAAGGTAAGTTACGACAAAATATCACAAATTTTCTTTTCACTGAACTTTCTGTTTTAAGCTTGGAGACATCTCTCTGAGCAGCCAGTTTACCACGGACCTTTTTGTTCTTAAGCAAACCATCCAAAAAAAAAAGGAAATTTATAAGATGTTTACAAATCTTAAAAAACAGAAAAAAATATCAAGCTGAAATGCCTACATCCAGTTGCATGGATGGTTTCAGAAGACACTTTTTTTTCTGCAAAATGGCTCAAGTCCAGTCAGATTGGACAGAGAGCATTTAAGTATTGATCTGGTTTTTCTTTATGCTTCCGTGTCGCTGGCGCTCGTCTGTCTGACTGAATCCTGTGCAAGAAAACGTTTTAAGAACAAGCTGACCTCTTTGTGCTTCTCCATGGTGGCGTACAGCTTCTGGGACAGATCGTTCGCCACGTTCGGCATCCCGGGCTTCTTCTTGTTGGCTCGGCTCACGCTGCTCTTGTTTTTATTCGTCTTCTTGTTGTTCTTCTTCTTGGCGTTTTTGCTGTCACTCGGGGTTCCCTGAGGGACGACATGTAAACGTTAGAGGAACAACTTGGGTCACAAAAACCTCTCCATACCGCCATTACTCTGTGGATTACTGATGCTCCTGGTTTGATGCATAAACCGTCACATTTTCTGGCATTTTAGGCAAAAAATCTCCATGGTGATCTGATCTGGTTTCTCATTTAAAAGAAGAAATTTGTTTACTCCCATTTTATTAATATATTTGTAATATTGTATTAAAAAAGGCTTATATGAAGTATCTGCATAATGTACCAAATTTCTTTTTATCCAATTAATTGTCAGAATAATCTATAGCTCAATCAATAACTAAAATAATCATTAGTTGTATCCCTAATTCCATCAATTCAAAAAAGAAATGTAAGTGATTTAGGTTCAAACATTTGTAAGTTTCTCACTAAAAGGACGGTACCTCTGGAGTTTCTGTGGCCGCGGTGGTTTCCTCTTTCTTCCTCTCCTCTTCCTCCTGCTCCAGCTCCTTGATGCTCTCCTCCAACACGTTGGGCCAGAAGTCGCCTTCGAAGTACGGCAGCTCGTTGGCGCTGGTCAGCCGGTCCTCAGTCGCCTGTTTGAAGATGTCCTGGGGAAAAGACGTAGGAAATTTTGATCAATTTAAAAAAACGAGGATTTTGACATAAAGTGCTGCCATTAACGTCATCCTCTCCAAGACCCTTTAACCTACCTTGTAGTCATGCAAGATCCTCTCAGCAAAAGCTTTGTCCAGCATTTTCCTGTACCACTCCTGCAGTCTCTTGGGTTTGGGGATCTTCTGCTCTGGAGGATGGCAGTGGAAGATGTAGTCGTCTCCCTCGCTGGGCGGACACGCCCAGATGTGGCCCTGCGTGTAACTTCAGAACCGCACAGGCAAAAGCTCACATCACTAAGCAGCTCCGGTAGGAAAGATTCTTCATTTTATCAAATAAAAAGTGTAGGACTTACCCAAGTTTTTTGACATACTCAAGGTAGCCAATGAGAATTTCATGGTACACTGCTGTTCGTAGAACTCTGGGTCGGAAGAAGTGAATACTGTCGAGGTATGATATGTAGACCCGTCTGCAACGTTGGAAAGAACAATGTCAATTTAACAGATGATGTCAATTATAGGTGAAGATTATTTAAAATTCTCTTCAGTTAATTAAATTGAAAATATATAATAACTTGGGTTGATTTCAAACAGAGTGATTGCATTTCAAGAGTTTATGCTGATGATTATGGCTGAGAGAGAACAAAAACCCAAACTTTAGTTTAGAAATATTTTGTATATTTGGCAGCTTGGACAGGTACCAAGCCCCGCCGGAGAATGAAAACAGCCTCTTCATAAAGCATAAAGTGCATTACGACATCCTATTAAAACGCTGCATTGATTAAAAGTGGATCAACGCCAGAGGATGACACGATCGCCATGGCGCCGCTCCACTCTTCTTCTAGTCTATGGGACCTTGATGTCCAAAAATAATAATAATAAATACAAAGTTTTCTTCTGAAAACAGGATGTTTTTGATCACTAAGCAACAGTCCAGTCCTTTTTCTCATTAGTCCAGATTTTGACAACAGTTGTATTGTATTCTGACAACACCCAGACGTAAGTCGTACACCAGCTGCAGTGCACAAATTCCACAGAAATACATTTTTCTATGTGGAGTCAGCCATGTGGTTGTTGTTTTTTTTAAACTGTCAAAAGGGTATTGAAATATACAAGCAATATTGGTAAATATCTGTTTTCAGTCACAAAAGCAATACTAATATCTGATATTAATATTGGCCTAAATTTTCTAATAAATGCATCACTGAAAATTAAGAAAAAAACTATTAAGATGTATAACCCTGGGTGTAACGAATCCATGTATATTTACTTTTAGAACCGAAACACGTTAACTGTTAATTTGGATTCATTTATATATGCAAAAACAAACCAACCTAGTGTTAGGAAATGGGCACTCGGAGCCGTACTCCTGCACGTGCATGCCGAAGAAGCAAACATCCACACCATCGATCTCCTCAAATGCAAAAAGTGCTTTGGTTCTGTAGGGAAAGGTGTCGGGCATCTCACCCGTGTCCACGAACCTGACATCAAAGATGCATAAAGAAATATTAAAAATGTACACAAATATGATGGAGATGGTGCACATTTTGCCCTCTTAGACAGTATAATTTCATACACTGTAACAATCATTTGCACTGGGTGCCCTCTGATATATAAAGATGCTTTGTTGAATATTTTTAATAATTGTTTATAAAATTCAGAAGCAATGTTTACTATTTTGAAGTAAATATCTTGCAAAAAAAAAAAAAAAAAAAAAAAAAGATCAAAAAACAAATGGTGGCGAAGAAAGTGGTATATAAAAAAAAACTTAAATTCTGAATGCATTTATTTGATTGCTCGCTTTCAAATTTTTTTTATAAATTTATTGGGAGAAAATCAAAGACAAAGAATGCCATTTAAAAATAAATCAAATACTTAAAAGTCTGTTTTTATGAAAATCTAATTTGAATGTTTTAGGTTGGAAATGAAGAAATCTGGACTCTTAACTTTATTCTTTATCATGACATAGAAAGCCCATCATTATTCATACCTTTCAAGACTATATAAGAACTCTGCTAAACAGAAATACGGAAAGAGCTCCTGAAGACGTTACAATGTCACTCAGCAGCACAAAGAAGAACTGAAAGGTCAAGTGACTTTTAATCAATAAGGAGCAAACATGATTAATTAGTAAACCTGATAACAAGCTGTTCAATCAGGGATTGTGTTCCTTTCAGGGGGGAACGACAGAAGCAGACCTGCAGTAGCAGAGAGTCAAACCCAGTTTGTGCAACATGTAGGCTGTACAGCAGTTCGTCTGTCGAGTCAGAGACAAACACGACCCGTTTCTTAAACCAGCGAGGTCCACCGACCCGTTCCGAGCTCACCTGGCTTTCATGCCGGGTTTAACTTCCACCGTTTTGTCGGAGCTCGCTACCACTCGCACGAACACTTCCCCGGCCTCCGGATGGTTCTGCCTCTTCAAGTATTTATTCACACGGTCCTCTATGTACATTCCCAGTCGGGTGGACTGTAACCCTGAAGCGAAGCAGCACGTTCAAGAAGCAGCATTTTAAAACCAACTCTGGCACTTGTTTGGATTGGAAAGAAGGAAGGAATTTCATGGAGACTTCAAAACATTCAGTCGCCACTAAAAGCAGCACAGTTATATGAAGATGTGGTCTTTAGGATTAGTGCAATAATCTTAATGAAAGTGCAGAAAAAAATAGAGTAGTGTGCTTACTTTTAGCAGTGAACTTGTTCTCTTTCCGTGATTTTGCACTTTTCTTCAAACAGTTGTCACAGATGAATCTGAACACATTTAAGAGATTTAAATACAAAAAAAAAAAAAAAAAAATCAAAACAAAAAAACAGCAAAACTATGCTAGAAAGAACTTCTCACCCTGATGGCCAAATAACCTCGTAGTGTAAAACACAGATCTGGTGCATTTTGCGTCCACAGTCTTTACATTCAACAAATCTGGATGGGGAGGAAAAAAACAGAAATTAAACATCTTTAATCTGAGGATTTCATGTTTTAGTTAAAGGTTTTTGAGGTGGTCCTGGATAACTTTAGCTTCATTTTATAAAAGGTTAGTAATGACTTCAGAGTCCATTGAAAAGATCGAGAATCAAATGGTCAGTTTAAGACTCAATTTGAAAAAATATATTAAGACAACTTAATATCTTTCAGATCGATGCTAGTAAAGTCACAAATAAAATCTGTGTGATTCAAATGCTTTGAAAAGTTTGCCAACATCAACAACTCACAGTAAGTTTTATGAATAGCAAATTGTTTTGCTTTTTTACAATGTTTAAAACAAACAAACAAAAAAAAAAATCAGCTGAATTTCCCAGCTAGAACTAGAAAACTAAGAACACATAAATGCTGCCAGAGTTTTACTAAAAGAATAAAAGACGACATATAATAGAGGACAAACTCGGGGAGCAATTTGATAAATTAAAAACTGTTAATATAAAACAAAATGTTGGAAATTATCAGCAAGATCTAAATCTAAACAACAGGAAAAAACAACCCCAGGTGGATGTGTGTGAAGGGAAACTTTGATTTCAATGAATTTCTCGGGAAGAGGATGCGCAGGGAAGCCTACTAAAACAGAATTTCATTGTGAAGACGGTAACTTTAGGAAAATACTAAAAGTATTTGCTCTACTTACGGTTCAGGGTCAAGAACATCATTCTTCCTGCGTTCAAACTGGTCTTTTGATATCATCCTGATATAAAAAAAAAACAAAAAAAACTCTTACCATCATAATGTCTCAAGTAAATATAAATAATTTCTTACATTTAAAGAAACTTTACATGTGAAATAACTTTGTATTAAAGTTCTAAATCTAATTGAATGAAAATACAACAAAAAAACACAAACTTGAGCATCAACCGACATGGGCGCTTCGGTGCCTGAATTAATTTAGCGTTCACTCACGTCTGCGGCTGTGCGGGATCGTCTCCTAACGTCACGCTGTCTCCCTGGATCTCGTTGAAGCATTTTTCACAGAAATGATACCTGAAGGGGAATGAAACGCATCCATGCTCTCAGTGCAACTCCAACCAAAAAAGGTCGTCGTACGGTACGCAACATCTTTGGAACCCCGATGATTTGATGTTCTGCTACTTGTTTGTGACTCCCCCAAGTGAGCTGTGCACCAACTGCAGCGTGTTTTTATGTTTTCTGACAGACAGCGGGGAATCCTGGAGCTCCCATTGAGAGTGTAAATGAGCTGTGCTGCCAGAATCTGATGCAGTCTCTCTAATGCTGCTTCTCGCTCTAAGTGAATTGTGTAAGTGAGAAGAAGGGGGGAAAAAAAAGAAGAAAAAAAAAACAAAAAACAAAAGAAAAAGTTGTAGTTGCGCTAATCATGCAGCAGGGGGAGGAAGAAATCCAAAATGTGAGCGATAATGTGCCACATCTCAGCTGCTAGGCAGCAGGTAATGATGGGCGAAGATGTTTGTAGCCTTAAACTAAGATTATTTTTTCATCTTTACAAAAGAAAACAGCTAGACGGACAGCTCAGTCGAACAGAACCTGGCTGCAAAGTATGGATAAGACTCTTCAAATGCTTCAATTTAATATGAAGTAAACCTGCAGATAAAAGTTAGAATTTTTCAAGGTGCTTGGATTTGAAACACACTAGAACATTCTGGGGAAAAAAAAAACACGGTGCAGACGTACCTGTTTTGGTAGCTGTAGTAGGTGCCGCCGGTAGGTATGGTGCAGAGCTGCTTGCCATAGCAACAGAGAGTTTGAGGGGAGAACTCGTACTGCGGAAACGAAGAGCGGCTCATGAATTTATCAGCAAGCGTTTTCAATCAGAAGCAGAAAAACTGGTCTGATTATTCAACTTTCTGACTTTTTGCCTGCAATTCTTTATATGTTGGAGGAGCGGCGCAAAGAAAAACTGTTGGTATCAAACCCTATTCATGCTGCTTTACTAATTCTCAAACAAAGCACATGGAAAACAGAGCAGCACAAATCCAATCCACAATATGTATATTAGATGTGCCGATCAGGTTTTTTTCCTGTCGATTCCGATCACCCATGAGGGCCGATCACCGATACTGATCACCGATACCGATCACATAATTATTTTTTTAATCATAAGCACTACCGGTTACATTATGTGGAAAAAGGAACCATGAATTCACCTTAATTTAGACAAAAACTTGTTTTTAATAACTTTTTCCAAGAAAAAAACAAAACAGGCATTGTGCAAATTGTACTGCTATCGGTAATACCATCTTTAACAGACTGATAAATACAGAATTTGAAAAAATACAGATTTGTGGTTGGTTTAAAAATGCTTTGTTCCAGTATGAAATATATATACATTAGAGGTGTAAAACCATTATGATGGTTTTGTGTGTCATTATCCTTTCAACCATTTAAAAACCACTCACTGCAAAGAGACAGACTTTGATGGCTTTAACGCCACACATCCATTTTTACAACAGTTTTAATATTGAAACTGTTGTAAAAATGGATGTGTGGCGGTTTTCGTTTTTCCACACACTGAAATTTATAAAAGAACAAATTTATCAACAAGTCGTATCAAAACGGAACAAAAAGAAACTAGCAATAGCTTAGCACTTACCACAAGCTTTTAGAACAAAATGTATAATGCTCTTTACATGAAAATATCATAGTGCTAAAAAATAAACACTCATTAAAAATGTCAACCATAATATTTTATTAATATTATGGTTGCCATAGCAACCATAATAACCACTCAATGCAGACTATATCTCAAGTCTGCATTGAGTGATAGATATGTTTAAAAATTAATACTGCTGGAATGGCCAGGTAGTTCTTCTTATAGTAACAGAAAGAAGATTTGAATGTAAAAATGACTAAGTGTGGATGACAAAAAAATAAATAAATATTGGCGAAATCAAGCTAACCACAGGATGAATGTCCATCTTACCTTCCTCCCGCAGCAGTATCCCAGACCCTGCATGACGGGGTCGATCTCGGACTCGAAAACCTCCGCCAGCTTAGAGCAGTACTTGTAGACGCGGGACGTCTTGCGGTTGTAAAGCCAGGCGTTGTTGAACATCAGCCACACGTCGTCCACATACTGCCAGGGCTCTTGGTACTGTCCCGTGTCAAGCTTGCGCTTTATCGTGGACAGATCTATGGGGTTCTTAACTATGTCGAAGTAGTCCTAGAGTAACACGGGGAGGAAAAGAAAAGTCAAAATGGCGCCACGTGCGTTCACTAACGGCGCCGGACAAGGAGGGAGTTTCTGTGCCTCATACCGGGATCCCGAGGAGCATGGGGTCTACTGGCTGTCTGAACGGCAGCGACTCCGGGTCCTGCCGGTACAGAGACTCCAGAGTCGGCATCAGAGCCTGCCGCAGCTCCTCAGGCTTGAATACTGAAACAGACAATGCAATAAGTAAGTTAGGGTTTGGAGATACAAAAATTTTTTTTGTCCTGTCTGACAACACAGCACTCTGAATTGGTTAAGCGTCAAAAAAAGAAGCCCAGCAGATTCATTTTCACAGGTGGAGCATTACAGCTTTTGCTATAACGCGGCACCCGATATAAATTAATTAGAATTTGCTTTGGGTGTGTTTTAATCGCAAAAACCCCCCAAAAAACAGAGGTCGACAGAAGACATGAAATACGTTTTGGGAATCTGCCTTTACAAATACTTGAATCAAATTCCATACTCCAAGACTTTTCCACACTAGGATCTCTGCGTCCTCAAACCATTTTAAAGTAAAGGCTTATTTTGACTTCAAAGAAACGGACGTCTTCAAAATAGGCAGGTGGAACGCAAGTACAAAGATGGAGGACAGAAAAAATGAAAGGCCCAGTTGGGAGTGAAAGGCCTTGAACATTTTCCTCTATGCATCGGCTCTCGGATGAGCGAGACTCACTTTTCCGCCGTGACTGGGAAGGAGACGAGGAGGTCGTGCCATTGGTCCCGTTCTCCTCCTCCTCTTTGGGTTCCGTCTTCATTTCCGGTTTTTTCTCCTCCACCTCCATTGGCTCTGGCTTTTCCTCAGGCTCCTCCTTTTTCACTGAAGCTGAGCCAGAGTCGTTCTCAACCTGTAGTTGAGAGAACAATCGTCAAACCTGTCGCAATAAGTTATAAATCAATTAAAGCCATGACAGCACAATCGTTTCTGGTTGCATGATTGCTTGTTTCTTGTGTCTCCGTTTTTCTACCAAAAACTGAATGACAAAAAAAAGCTTTAGTCGGATGGATTGGTTTCAACTAAACCTTTTAATGAAAGGGGAATGATTTCATTATTAACTTCATTTGTAGTTTCGGCTGTTTTGCTTATTTATTTTGGATATTTAAAATGTCTTCCAGTTCCAGAGTTAGATTTCTGTTAATTCAAGTTGATTGATCTTTGATAGGGTGTACTTGGCTTTTTTTATGATATTACCATCATATCACACACTACTCAAACTCACCTCTGTCTTGGGTTCAATTTTCCCACCAGCAGCTTCAAACTCCTGTTGGTCTGTTTGCGTTTCTGCTTTGAGGTCCTGGGCGGGCAGGTCGGCTCCGACGTGCTGTGAGTGCAGGTCAGCGCTGGCGGCGGAGGCAGGCGTGGGCACTCTGTTATCCAAACTGGCCCCCGGCTGAGAGAGCTGAGACGAGAAAAGACGAAGGAGATGATGAAGGAAGGGGAAATATGAAGCTTTTGAAACCAGCGTCAAGCCCCATCGATGCAAGTTACTGGATAGGACTGTGCCTATTAGCCGCTGTGGCTAGTCACCCGCGCCTGCAGGCGGCATCGCTATGCATTGAGTCATGGTCACAACACCAAGCCTCCGAATACAGACTGACAACAGCCCCACTACCCGACAGAGCAGAGATTACGTTCAACTGTGTCAGAATACAACACCAAAAACCACGCGAACATTTCCCACACTAAAGAAAGTACGTAAGAAGTTTGCACTTACCCGTGACTGATGTAAAAATGCTGGTTAGCTTTACCCTAACTAGCTAGCTAACAAGAATAAAGCTGTACTGACTTTGAAGCTAGATGGATAGGGTAACAGCATCAGCAACAGCATAGTTAACTGTAGCCGGCTCATGTCACAGAACGCAATGAAGATGTCTGCACATGACTAAGTTTTGCGTAGCAGTAAACTCCCGTGAGTAAAAAGGAAAACACTGAATATATGAGATTAAATTGTCCTGCTACAACAAAATTTAGGACCTGCTCACTCAAGCAATGAATTCAAGACATTTTAAGGACTTAACTTTTAGATCCATAAATTTAAGATTTTGGAAAGGCTCTGCGGACACCATGCTTCAACCTTGTGTTTTAGTTGTTGTGGTTCAGACAGTTAATAGCAAAAGAATGCGTCTCTTTTTCAGATTCTTTGCACGATTGTGTCATTTTCCCAACCACTGATATTCCCAACTCAATGCATAGCAATAATGCGATGTCTGATCCAGTAATCCATCTCGATGGTCAGCCCCCTGCCCCACCCGCTTGTCCTGCATGCAGGGTTGCAGCTAATGACACAAACAAGGCTCATGTGTTCACCGTTGCTCCCTTAAGACAAAATGTGTGAAATTCCCTTTGTGATGGTGGCTACAGACAGTGGTGAGGATGCAGTTATCAGAAAGGTGGACGGGAATGGGAAGGGTGGGTGGGTAGATGGCATTCAGAGGGATGGAAGGCGAGGGTCAAAAATTTGAGGACACATGCGGAGGGTCTCGGTCTCACCGGCGTGGTAGGGGGCTGAGGCGGGGGCTGCGTCTGTCCCGCCGCAGGGAGCTCCGCCTGGGTTTGGGGCTGAGAGGGGCAGGGTGGGGCGGCCCCCTGGGCTGGGGCCGAAGCGGGGCCGGGAAGGGTGGGAGTGGAGCTGCGGCTGGAGGACTGGGGGTGCGGCATGTTAGTGGCCGCCCCAGCCGCGGAGGCCGAGGAAGCGGCGGGCGGAGGCGTGGAGTGCAAGGGGGTTTGGGAGGAAGCTAGCTGAGGGCCCAGTGGGGGGCCCAGTGAGTTCATGGGGAGGTTAGCGTTCGGTTGCTGCTGCTGCTGGAAAAAAAGGGACACACAGAGCGGGACGGACAAAAACACAAGATAAGCGGACAAACGCACAGCAACATGTCAAACGGACAACACCGCGAACAAACACAGGGTTTAGAGAGCGTACCGTGACGGCGTGATCATTTAAAAACAGAAATGAGTTACTTTTATTTTAGGTTTTTTGGGAATAATCTGAAATTAACATGACTTTATGACGCCTTCAGAAAAGGTTAAAATGTCAAATTAGTCATGAGATCGTCAGTTCTCTTTCAACTACGCATCCTGCGTCTCACCTGAGTGACGGGAGCCTGCGCTGGAGGCTGGCCCATGCCCGGACCCACGGTAACGTTCATGGCACTGGACACAGAAACGGCACCAGATCCGGGCGAGAAATGGGTCTGAGGCAGGAACTGTCCCTGACTGGGCGTCTGGCCCACCATGTTGCTGTGTCCAGGCATAATGCCCTGTGCCTGGGGCATCCTGGAGGGAGACATCCCCACCTGCAGGGCCGGAGCACAAGATGACGACGAGCACAGGAACATTACAAGAGAAACATTAAGAGTTTCACCAGGACTAATACAAACACCCATTTATGAGCTTTGACATGCCAAACATATTTTTAGACTTAGGATGGAATATTATTAAAGCCTTTGTAAAAATCACTAATATACAACAAATCTTTTTTCGTACTGCACTTTTCTATCATTGTTTAGCTGGTCGTGTGATTTTTAGTGAGGCGAGACTCTTATGCTTTTTTTCCTCTTCATGACGCATTTTTTTTATTAGTAAGACTTGTACTCTAGATCAACTTACTGTTCAGAAAATGCAATAATTTAAACTACCACAGTTTTACTCATTCGCAATATAAAAATCTAATAAATTTGACTTGGCCGAGGCTTCTAAAATGCTGATGTTTTAAGTTTATTTATGTAGTACATTTCAGCAGGAAGGCAGTTCAAATTGCCTTATAAATAAAATAAACAAATTATTTCATAACCAATTATGAAACAAGCAACAATCGTATTTTGTCAAATGACATCATCAAAATAATCAAGAGTAATCGTCATCAATGTTCCAATAGCTTTTAATAAAAGGCAACTTGCAGGTTGGTTTTTAGTCTCGATATGAAAGAACTCTGCGTTTCAGCAGTTTTTAGGTTTTCTGAAGATTTGTTCCAGATTATACGTGCGTAAAAATTAAATGCACCAAGACGGTGTCCCTGCGTGATTCTTACCGCTGGGACAGAGCTGATGTTCATTTGCTGTGGGTGTGTCATAGGGGAAGCTGCTCGGGGTCCCATCGACGTCTGGGCGTTGGGTAGAGTCATGTGGTTGAACTGGTTCATACCTGAAACAAACAGACAGGCAAAATGTTGAGCGACAATCAAACATGTGTAGAGGAATACAAACAAAGTCCAGCAAAACAGAAAATGAGAGACAAAGACAGCCTTTTCCATTTTACTATCCGTTTTCATTCAACTTGTGTGTGTGTGTGTGTGTGTGTGCACGTAGCACCGCATTATGTAATAAAATCAAGTTTTAAAATGTAATAAAACGTCACTAAGGCTGAATAATTTGAATTGTTTTACCTTAAATGGCACAAAGATTAATATTGAGGGTTTTGCTAACGAGTTTGAAAAGGCAACTAAATGGACCAAAAGTTCTGGATTTATTGGCCAAAGTTTCAATCTAAATGCACGGGATCTATAATATGATCGTTATTAGAAGCATAATGATTAGAAGGAACACACAGCGACTTGTGACCATTTAATTCATTATCACTTCTAAACATAGAGCTACTTCCGCATTTTGTAACAATCTTCACAAAACATAATAAACTTATTACATGTGCTGCAGAAAGTATTACAGAATGCATTTATTACATTTTGAATCAATTATTACACAATGTGGTTTTAGTGATGTTCTATTGCATGTTGAACCCTGATTTTATTACATTATTACAGAGCGTGAGATTCTTTAACATCAAATCTGTACCTTGAGGAACCTGAATACGGTTCATGATCTGATTCGGCATGTTGGGGAGAGAAATGGGTCCATCTGTGCAACAAACAGAACTGTGATGATAAATCAAATCAAATCAGAGTTGATTAATCAAATCAACATAACTACATTGTTTTAGTTCACACACTCAAAATATAAAAGGTATGCCTCTCAACTTTCAGTCTAGGTAGGATTATGCACCCAGCCGCTGACATGATGTGGGGCCAGTACTCACTCTGTGGCCTGGGGCCCAATGCGTTGGGCTGGGGAAGGCCCGGTTGCTGCGTCCCCTGCCCAGCTATGGGTGCTTGGTTGATTATCTGCTTCTGGAGCCGTGAACGTCTCTTCTCTTCCAGTTCCTTCTGGATTTTGTAAATTTTCTCAGCCAAGAAGTGATAATACTCGTCCTGAAAGCAAAACAAAATAAGACGTTGCTACGGCGTTGGGGTTTTAAGCTCTCACACTGCACACGTCAACTGGTTTAGCCATCTTACCCGGCTGTTCGCCGACTCATACATGTCCCCCTCAACTTTTCTGGCGTAGGCCACCAGATTTTCCATTCGCCTGTCCTTCAGAGCAGCCGGGTCAGGGGTGGGGAATATGGCTTGTACCCTGCAGCGTTAAGAAGCACGACGTTAAAGCGATGGGCGACCTCCGGCTCTCCTCTCTGAAGACGAGTCCGACACTTACAGTTTGTGTACGAGGTGATTGCGCAGGTCCTGAGTGACGTGCTCGTGCCAGGCCTTCCTGGCGCCTGCGGAAGAGACGGGCGCTGCTGTGGGCAGGCTGCCCATCTGGCCCACAGCGGAGCCATCTGACAGCAGCTGACTGGAGGTGGAGGAAGAGAATAACAATAATTAAAAAAAAATAATAATAAAAGTTGATACAAATGTGACTTCTTTTACTAGATTGGGTAACAACAGCAGATGTGCACGAAGAGACACTGGATTGTGTTTTTGTTTCTCTCGAAGGAGGCAGAGACTGACTTGTTAGTGTTGAGTGTGTTGGAAAGGGAGTCTGTGTGCAGGTTGGTCTGTTCTGAAGATGCCACGCCCATCGTCCCACCTCCAAGAGCCATCTGGCCACCTGTTCACACCAACAACAAAAAATACGACAACATCCTTAAATATAAACCGCTGAAACATATTTTTGCACATTTTATTTTGAACAGCCTGCATTTTTAACATTTTAATTTTAATAAATAAATACATTTGTATAGAATAAACACTTAATGTTTTAATATTACTGGAACAACAGTCAATCATCTATTGTTATGTTTTATCCAAAGGAATGGAAAGAAAAGGTTGTGGGAAACGTTTGTTGACAAGGTTTTATTTTTATTAAAATGTTTCCGGACTTTCCATGAACACTTAGAGACGCACCAACAGGACACTTCATAACTAAACCCAGTCGGTGTGGAAGTTGTTACCGAGGAAAAGAAAAGTAAAAACAGAAGCCAAAGAAAAAAGAAAAACTGTCTGGTGCTTTAAGAAGATAAAAAGTATTTTCCATGGAAACAGTACAACTTTTCATCCAGGCTCCAATTCCAACTTCGACAGAGAAAGAAGAAGATTTAGCAGAGGAAGATTAAATCTTCAGATTTTACCTTCAGGCAACAGGAAGGTTAAATCGGTACAGCAAATTTGTTCTTTTCATCATTTTCAGTTCTGTCAAACTGGATTAGGAAATCCTTTGGAAATCTGACAGTAAGATTGTACTTATTAAATAGGCAATACACAGAGACTAATGTTTACAAGTAGTAGTGCTAACCGCATTAATTGCTAACATGTCATATATTAGCGATTAGCAGAAGAAAGTCTAAGATGTTGCTTCAGTGATCATATTCTTTGTTTTAAAGCTTTTGTGACAGTGCCTCAACCTGGACAGATGTGTAGACACACCCAGTGTGACATCACCTCTGGTCCAAAAGAGACTACAAATGAAAGATTACAGAAAGTCAATAAATGACTCAATCATTTCGTAATGCAACACATCTGGACGATAAATTAGTTTCTAATAAACTATTTACGTTGAAATGCTCAGGCAGAAAAAAAACACATCTTGCCATATTGTGCATTCTGTGTGTTTTGACGTATGCAAAAAAAATACATAAATAAAAGTTAATGGCCTGTAATATGCAAATCCTTCTGTGATTGTAAATTAGTTTACGATTATTGAAATAATCCAATTATTTTTTAAATAGATTAACTGGAGAATACAGATTCAAACAAAGACCATTTGCTCACAGATCAACATACTCAGAGCAGCATTAAAGCCAAAACTGTACAAAAAAAAATACATTTGTATTCAAGATAAAAAAACAACATTGCAACTTGTTCTACTCAGACCTCCTTATGTAGCACAGTTTTAGCATTAGCTGATTCAAATTCTGTAAAGAAAAACAGGAATCTCCTGTTTTTACACACCTTTTGCTATCCAATTATTAATGGGTTAATGTTAAAATGAATCAATTAATCTACAAATGATCTTGCATACACTAAAATAATGCTGTGTTATTGCATTTTAGGTAATATTTAAAAAGAAGCCCAATTACGTGTTTATTGGCATTTTTATGGTTCTTAAGTAAAAAAGCGACTTGGGTAGTTAAATAAAAAATCTGCAGAATGTGCCAATTTTTTATCTGAGTGATCGATAACTGTTTTTCTTTTTATGTAAAACATGCCAGGCTGTCGTTACCGATGGTGTTGATGGGTCTCATCTGCTGAGGAAGCTGCTGTTGTTGTTGGGCCTGCGAGTTCTGGGCTCCGGCCGCTTGTCCTGGGGCCTGCTGAGCTGCAGCTTGTCCAGCGGCCTGGCTGCTGTAGGGCAGACCGAGCGCTGCGTAGGCTCTCTGCATGGAGCTGGGGTCGATGGGGGCTGAGGTATTGATAGTGGGAGCACTGGGCTGGCCCATGCCAACGGTAGACATGGGATTCTGAAGGCCTGTGTTTGGGGAACTCAGCAGAGCTGCGGAGAGGGATAAAGAAGTCAGTCCAAGTTTTCGAAATACACGCTTTGGGGGACGGGAGATGAGGATCATTTATCGAGTTTGAGCGGATAAAAAGCTCCTCGACTAGAAAAGAGGAAGCCAGCAGAAAACATAAAGGACCTCTGTGTGCAAGAAGCACAAAATCATACATCATGCTCTCCGCCGAGCAAGCCAAGGAGAGACAGATAAACACTGGAAAGATGCTGACTAAAGAGTGGAAAGAAAATGAGCAAAGTTTATGCAACTGCTCTAATTAGTCAGGGGCAGGGAAAATGATCATGGGTCATAAAATATTACAGCAATATTTACAAGAGAGACTTAAGAATCAATACAGAACGGGAAGCAGCTCCAGGCAGAAAGTGCAGAGCTGTAAACAACTCCGAAGCTAAATCGCTCCGTCGGCCCATTTCTCCTTCGTCATATCTGCAACTTTCCACTGTGACGGAATAAAATCTCCAAAGGGACTCTAGTCTTACAGTAGACCATAGGCATCAACTATTTGACATCAACTGAGGGCAGTCAGACTCACGCTGCTGGGTTCGCTTGTCGCTGGCGTTCTTCAGCGGGAGGCAGACCGGACAGTCGTGTCGTGTGCAGTTTTTCCAATGGGAGATGATCTGTCTGGACGACGCACAGTGAGCCACTGCACAGAAGCAAGAGGTGGAACATTAGGCCTGAAACGGTTAATCAGACTATTAAAACAATCGTCAACTTATTTAGTAATCGATTGATCGCCACCTGGAGCATACGGTCTCAAAAATGGACATTTGCTGAAAGAACACTGCACAAAAAAAAAAAAAAATTCTCATTTTGGATAAAGATAAAGAAAACTTTTGTTGGAAACTGTACTTGACTGAAAACACCTAAAATGTAATTTTTTTTTGCATCAATTATTGAAGAAAAACAAAAACTCCAAGTAAGCATCTTTTAACTATTAATCGATTAATCCAAAACACAAACTGATCAGCTCTCCGCTGTATTAATGTTAAGTCAAGCAGAAAGGCCCGAGTCTTTCACATTTGTTATTTTGTTCTTGCTTAAGAATGTGCGTGTTTTCTCTCATCCTGCCTACTACTTGTTTTTTTTTTAATTTAGAAACCCATTTGAAATAAATTTTAGAAGCATTTCTTTTTTTGCTGCAGATGCATCCTTTCCTAAAAATGAAAAGATGCATCTGCATCCTCTAGCGAGTAACACCGCATCCACTAAAGAAATGCTGTTCATTGCACGTTAGACTAACTGTTCATTTTCTTATTTAAAAAAAAAGGAGTTGAACTATTTGTTTATTTGCATCTTTTAGTGTAATATTGGATTTTAAAAAAACAGCATAGATGAAAAATCTGCAGAATGTTCCAGGTTTTGTATCCGATTAATGCTAATGCTAATCTTTACCATTCACCAAATACACAAAAAATAAATACATAAAGACAAAATGTAACCCCGGAAGGCAGTTTGTTTGGCCCGTTAGTGGAGCAGGTGTTTGAATTAGCCAATCAACCGGCGCTAGTGTTCAGGCGAACACTTGTTCATGATTGCAAAATAAACGTCAAGCCTGAAAGCATAAAACTGCGACGGACTGAATGGTCTGTTTTGGGTTTTATGTTCTGTTCTGCGTTTGGGAAATGATTGCGTGTTTTTCGGTGTTGAATCCTGATACACTTGAGTGTAATTGTCAACCAGTGGAGCTGTTGTCCATCAGTAGCCACGGCAACGGGTGTGCGTGTGGAGAAAAGCAGATGCATGGAGGAAAAAAAAAGATTACGAGTGATTTTGAGTCGTTTTCCCTTTACTGTGGCGCTCCGTAGCCGATGGAATTTCCGAAAGTTCAATAAACGACAAAAACTGGACAAACTTTTTTTGGTCTTCCATTGAACTTTGCACTATTCGTAACAAATAGAACAACATATTTCATAAGTTACATAACAAAATGTGTCCTATTGCGGCAATTATGTAAAATTAAGTTAAGAGAAGTTTGAACAATTCGCTCTTGAATCTTGACAGAAACCAAACTTTTTAGAGATTAAAAGTTGAAATCCAGGTTAAAAACATATCTTACGCATCAAAGCATCGGCAGTTTTCCCTGCTTTAATTGGACATACAATTTTATAGAAATCAGATAAGAAATAAGAAAGCTACAAACATTTTTGTGACAGATTTTTGCTCATCCCTCATCGGCAGAGTGTGGATTTATGGACATAACTCGGTGCATAGTAACGGCGCCTGCAGGTGTGTGTCACTAGCTACAGCGGTTAGTAAATAAACTATATTTCCAACAAGTGTACCAGATTTTTCTTTGTGGCTTTTATGAACTCTTCAGGGTTCGTACAATTTTAAAACAGTGAAATTCAAGGACTTTTCAAGCATCTTCAAGATCAGTTTTTCAGGTTTTCCCGCATCACGCTTTGGAAACAGAAACAGTACAAATGAACTAAAGACCACAGTTCTAATTCACTATTTTAATAACATCATTTATCACTGTTACTAATAATATCTCGTGATAGCATTCTACAGCAGGGACAATGTAAAGTAAAATATAACAATTTGATGTTTTGAAATGTCTTTTACACACCCTACACACCTGACTAGTCAGAAAAAAAATTACAAGTTTTCTGGCATTTAGCAAATAAAAACAATGTTGGCAATTCTGACCAACTTAAAACAAGAGAAGTTTAGTCTGGTTCAACTACAGACGGTGAGGGAGGAAAAAAGCGTCTGTTCTTATTGTAATTGAAATATCTGGTTTCAACTTTAAGCTTCTAATGAAAACAAAGCTGCATGTTCAAAAACATCAACCAGAAATCAAACTTGGAAAACACCTATTAAAAATTCAAGAACTTTCAATGAACCCCCGACTCTTCACTTACGACATCAAACTGGGCTCAAACCCTCGGCTAACAAAACGGTGCGTTCAAGAAACATCTGGTCGGTATCGATTTCGCTTTACCGCGTCTTATCGCCACTGCAGCCTTACCTTGGCAGGACTTGCCGGCCTGGCAGTGGGTCATGTGGTTCAGGACGTTCTTCATGGTGCGGCAGTGGGGCAGGGCGCATTGCCTCACCTCGCCATTAGCCTGCTCTCTTCTCTGGCACTTGTGTGCGTGAAGCAGCAGGACCAGCTGCTGCTGGATCAGCTTGCGCTTCTCGGGGTCAGCTGTTGGCCCCGCCGAAGGTACCGCCACGCCTCCGCTGCTGGCCAGCGGGAGCATCCCCGCCTGCTGCTGAGGAGGCTGCTGGAGCTGCTCAGGGCACAGGAGAGGAAAACTGACGTCAACGTTTTTGGCGAATTACGGTTAAAAAAAAAAAAATCTTTTGTCTTTACATATTTTAAGATGGTGCCGTTACGTCGGATACGGATAATCAGAGAGGGCCTCATTTTACCAACAAAACCTCCGTATTATTCCAAACATGACTTTTTTTCAGCAGGTGGTCATTAATCATGTCCTTTTAACACCTTTAGTTATGTTATATAATTTTACAAGCACTAGGAATTATTTCTGCTTTTCAGTTTCAAACAAAAGGCTAAATTGCTTTGGTCATTTCCTTTCAGCATAATCGTGAAATCTTTATATTGGGAATGATCAAAATAAAAATCTATACATTCATCTGCATACACAATTATTTAGTGTAATATCAGGATTTATAGCTGGTAGAAATCTGAAAAGTGTGGCGTGTCTTTATATTTGGCCTCTTTAGAACCACGTTTCTGTTTCGTTTCCAGCTTCTACAGTTTTCTGGTAACTGAACTCATTTTCTTTGAAACTTAGCCAAGGCTCAGTCAAACTGGAAGAAAGGCGACTGAACTCCATTTATTTTAGTTCCACAAAAGATCATCAATTACATTTAGCTCTAAACTTTGACAGGGCCATTCCAACACGTGAATACACTCTAACGTAAACCACTCCATTATAGCTGGATTTTTTTTTTTAAAGGTAGGCTAGACTTTTTTTCTTTCTTAGAACCACCACAAAAGTTGAATGAACTCAAATTCTTAACCACATTTTTAATCATCACATTTTTACCGACTTACGTTTTTTTTTTATTTTTATTGAATCACTAAAATATAAATAACATAAATGCTGTGTTTAAAAGCAAAAATATGTTAATCTAGTTAAAAGAAAAAGAAAAAAAAAGGACTAACCATATTTGGCCCGCTAGCGACAGCGGCCCCTTTGAGCTCATTGGGGAATGGTGGGAGGCTGCTGGCAAGGGCAGCTTTGTTCTGGAGCTGCTGCTGAGGATTTAGCTGCTGGCCCGGTCCAGCAGCACCCTGACCGTAAGGCTGAGCCCCAAACGGACTTCCATTGCTACCCAGGCCCATCTGAAGACGACACATAAGACACAGAAGACAATATTATTCAACACTATTATAAGCTGCTTCTTAGAATTTTTTTTTTTTTTACTTCTTTCTGAGCAAAAAATATTCACATTTATCAGTTTAAACACACACATTCACTCTGGCTCGGGCCCTCGGGGTAATAACTGTTTTCCGCTGCCCCTACCAACCACCGTTTGTCATTACAAGATGCCACACGCGCCAGAACGAGCGCTACCGTAGCCGTGCCAGAGTAATTGTCCCCGATTAGGCCAAAATTAGTCCGGAGATGCTCGGGTGCTATGACAGCTCAGCGTGACTGAAGCTGTTGGCATGACTGGAATCGACTTTTCACAATTAGATCGCCACGCGTTGCTCTTCTTCCTCCTCCTGCTTCCTCTGTGCGTCAGGGAAGTTAACAGACGAGTTTGGAGCGATTCCATCAGATAAAAACCACAGACACATTAGCAGCGTGGCTGGAGTTTTTAAGATCTGTTAGAAAATGCTTAGTTGAGTCGGTTGTTGAGCATTTTTCTGTAGTACATAGTCTCCTTTCAGAAACCAAACTTTTTTTTTTCTTTGTCAGACTTCAACAATGGGATTTTTCAACATTTTTATTTATGCAATCATCTACAATTGCATCCCAAACTTAAACTATTTAATTGAAAAAGTGAAACTCATAATATACAGATAAAAAAGCATAATCTATGATTCACGTTACCAAGGAAATTTTTTTTTTTTAAAAAACAAAAAACTAATAGGTAGAGATAAGTTTTTTGTAAACCAACAGACTCGGCTTGTGACATGGCACATTGAAAAATGTTCAGCTTTTAATGGCATTACTCCGTCCTGTGTCTGGACTCTCAGCCGTCACCGCCGTTCGTCACTCCCCGTGTGTCGAAGCAATCATCCATCATAGGGTGAGACGCAAAAAAAGCTAGCTAGCAAGGGTTTATTAGCACCTCGTTAACGGTAGCCTCAATCACCTCGAGTCACAGAGAGTAACTGAGATGTCGGAGCGCAACTGAGGATTTTGCCAGACAGAAAAATCCAGCGAGAAAAACAAAACCACATGAGATTAAATAGTCCTTTCATGACAAAAATTAAGGCCAACTTAACTTTTTTTTTTTAAAGGCCTTAATATTAGACACACAAATTTACAACTTTTCAAGGATGCATGGACACTCAAGACAGATACTCTTTATGTACTTAACAAAAATGTTCTTGTTAAAACACTAAAATTGAGAAAATAGTAGAATTTAAAGAAAAGAAAAAAAGCAGAATTTGAACAAAAAAACAAAACACTTGAGGATAATTTTCCAGACTGCCATGCTTCACACTCTGATTAACTTGCTGCTGCTGTTCTCATCCATGAAGCTGGAGACCAGAGCAGAGTCTGCCATGCCAGGCCGTATCTCCTCAGGCTGTTGACACCGCTCCAACAGACCAGATAAAAAACACCCAGCTGAGACGACCAGACACTGGCAGCCTTTCAACACAGCTGAGCGGGAGGACACACACACACACACACGTGTGCGTGCGCGCACACACTCTCCCCTCCATCACTTTTCCCATTCAGGCCCTACCCGCCCCCTTCAGACACACTCCACATGTTGGCAGGCTGCACAGAAGCCAACTATCACCTCAGCGCTCTGCTGCCAGACCGGGTTTTCAGGAGGAGCTGGCCAACATCTTTCCGTGAAAGTCATTTGTAGTCGTTAGTGATTCATTTTGCAAGATCCGTCTCTCCCCACATCAGTGGTGCGGCAAAGTGAGCCGGACGGTAAACAAGAGAGCGCTGGTGGGCATAACAGAATTACTTTCTCCTTTAGGAATACTTTAAAGAAAAGGGGAGAGGAAAGGAACATGTGCTGGGAAGAAAGGAGTGCCCAGAAAGAGTTTTACAACATGCTGTTCAGGCTCAATAAAGACCGGTGATGTTTGTGTTTTTGATGTTGTTTTTTTAGCTGCGGGGAGACCATCTTGTAAACCACCTTATGTTACTTTACACTTCTCCTAAACTTTAAGGTGTGTTAGCTTGTGTGATCGCACTAGAAAGAGACGTGAAGAGAAGTTTACATACACTCATCTAAACAGGCGTCAATTTCATTTCGATTAGACAGATTTGAACAATTTTGAGGCCAGAACTGTCATTTGAAAACAAAAATGTGATGCTACACGTCAAATATAAGGAGGATTTTCTCCAATCCAAACTTCTTCTGGGGTAGCTGTGGTGGGGCCCATTCCAGATTAGACCTGGGCTGGAATGAAATCATGACGGTATGATGACCTTAGGTAAAAATACTGCAGTGTGAATGTAAATGGACAGGAGATTTGCTTCTTGAATGTCTTTAAAACAGCCACAGCTGTTCTAAAAGAACAATGAGGATGAATTAGCCTATCAACATGATCTCTACAGTCACGGTCAACTTTGATTGGTTTTGGAAGCCGTGTTTAGTTCAAGGTATGTGACTCTGAAGGTTCGTGTGAGTTCACGCTTAAAGATTTTTGGCACTTAACGCAATTAAGCTAAACTGATGAAGTTAAGCTCCAGTAGATAAACTGTGTTTCCACTAATTCAATAGCTAAGACAAATCAGATTATATTGTGCAACGACAGTCTTTTGATTGGCGTAATGTATCACGTTTGCGAGTTTTTGTTATGTTTTAGAATCTGACGTAAAGCAGAAAACTTATATATATATATTTAAATTGTACGCGCACAGAAACGACAGAAATCACGAGTGTGAACGCTTGCATGCAAAATACATGTTCTGTTAAAGGAGCAACGATGCAACGCCACAGAGGAGCGTGATACTTTAGCCTTCACTGTAAATTAATCAAATACACAACTCCTAAACACTCATGCAGACAAGTTGTGACCAGCACAATTATTTAACAGGAACACGGTGATATTTGTTTCACGAATGCCAGACGCTAACAGCAGCTAGTTCATTTCAAGACAGCATAAACTTTACTAAACAGTGATGCTGTCTGTAAGCACATTTTGCATGTGGGGCTACGTTCTTCCTCCATGTTGCCGTTTGTCTTCTTCCGGTAGCCAAAGTGGATTTTATTCTCGCCTTGATACCGGTAGCCGGTCCGTGCCTCCGGAGCTCTAACCTTAGATTGATCAGTTGATCCAAAGGCACTTTGGATGTCTGCTTGGCATCGTCGTCTAATTGGACTCACTGCCCACATGACCCAGGAAAGAAGCTCCTGCTCCAAATTCAACACCTTCGAGCTCGACTGAAATTCGTAACTAACCGCATGGATGCGTCTAATCAACTGCCCGTCCAAAAATAGAGCGGAGTTTAACAAAGCAAACACGCAAGACTCCCCCTATGGGATAATTACCACATAAATGATCAGGCTATAGCTGGAAAAAGTTGTTTAAGTCTAACTTACAGCTCCTCTATGCATTTCTCCGGTAGTACATATAATGATGCAATCAAGTTTAGTTTAATTAAATGTTTAACTGCAAAACTGAATCCAATATATTGTTCCATAAAGGATATTATAACAGCTAAGTGTTGCCTTATTTACCGTTTAGTCATACAGCAGAGCAGCACTTTAGAATTATATGACATTCTAAAGAGGTGCCAATCTCTCATATACTGATTGTTTTTGCCATAATGTAATTATATTTTTATTACTTTTCTTGGTAATAAAAAAAAAGAACACTGTGATTTGAAAGGTTCAAATTCCAAAATGAAAATCATGGAATATGTCTCATGAGTTTAGAAAACTTCCAGGAGCAATTAAGAGGACTTTAACTAATCGTGATGTCATCAAGCACAAAATCATTACCACGTGTCATTAAAGTTTTTTACCAAGTTGTGGTAAACCGAGTTCAGTTTTAAAACTTTCCACCCACAACCCGCTGCAAATAACCTATGAATGACTAACAACTCTATTCAAATCAACCACAGAAGGAGACATATTGCATGTTTTCCTAAATATGCAGTTACAACATGAAGTGCAAACTTTGATTTTTATTTGTTTCTTTGGACCATTGGTAGCGTGACTCACCTTGCTCATATTGCCCGCCTGCTGGGCGGCGTGCGCTCCCATCTGCTGTCCTCCCTGGGTAAGAGTCTCTACCAACGCGCTCCCAGATGCTCCCGGTCCCGCAGCGCTTCCCGGTATCGTCTGTCCTTGATACTGCATCCCCGCCACTCCAGCACCCCGTCCCCTTCCGGCGCTGGGTACGAGGCCGCCGTTCATCACCTGCCCGGGCTGAGGTTGCCCTCCTTGACCCAGCAGTCCCGAGTGACCCGGGCTGCTGTTGATTATAGCTTGGCTGAACCCCGATCCGCTCAGACCCATAGCTGCGGCGTTGTTGTTGCTGTTCTGTCCTACTACTCCAGTTGGCGTTCCTGGTTTCTGGCCCTGAGGCGACGAGTGGCTGTTGGGAGAACCCTGGCTGAGGGGGCTCTTGCCCAGGGGGGTACCGAGCTGCGGGGCCATACCGCCAGACTGGGGGCTTGCCGAGTTTAGCCCTGTGCCCGTGATGCTGGAGGTGCTGCCAGCTCGGAGAAGCTCCGAGAGCTGCTTATGCTTGGAGGCTGCGTCCGGGACAACGGAGGCGCCCCCGCCGAGAGCTCCTGCGGTGCCGCCGGGTCCGCCGCCGCCGCCAGGTGTTGCGCCGCCATTTGAAGGTAGCCCGCTTAACTGGCTCAACTCTCCTCCGTTTGGGATGAGCTCATCTGGAAGGTCGTTTTCCAAATCATCCCAGGGCAAAGACCCCAGATCTGCGGGGATGCAAAAGGAAAGAAAAACTGAAAAGTAAGGCATGAACAATTTCTCTGCGTCTGCTGGAACAATAAGGTTGGAGTGGATGGGTAGAGCTAAAAACAAGGAATTCTGAAAAAAAAATCCCTGAAATTGGCTGGAAAAAGCTTGAGAATGGAACAAAGTTTCACCTTCAAAGTTTATGCGTTATAATGATGCAGACCAAAAAAACATTTAAGCTGAGGAGATTTATTTTTTGACAAACATGCAAGTTGTTGCTTTAATTACACACCCCAAAAAAACAAAAACAAAAAAACAGACCATAAAAGTGAGCATAATGTAGTTAGCCTGGGAAGGCATAGTAACTCTTAGCCAGTGTTCAGACAGAACAGCTTTTTCAATTAAAATTCAGTTTACAGAAGTTTTGCCCAAATAGTGAAATACAAAGGCTATAAGATCTAAATTAAGCTAGATCAGGTAAGAGACGACGCATCTCCCGTTACTGCATGTGAAGCAGAATTGATGCTACACTGATGTCTCAGTTCATCTGACAGGTTTTTAAAACCAGATAAGTTCAATCATTTTTATTCCACAATGCACAACATGAGAGCTCCAGTTTTTCAAAAGACAATCTCCTGCAACATAAAGGCAAAAATAACTACAAGTGCACCGATTGCAGTTTCCTGGATGATCGCCGTTTACTGATTTTGCAAAATACCTTTTTTTTTTGTCTGAAATGTCTCTAAATAAAGCAAGAAAGTAGCTGAGTTGGTGTGACTAATAAGTGCAAACGTGCAGACATGACCTGGTGGTCAAAGTTCTCTCAAGAGAGAATAGAAGAGGACAGTGGCTGATTTTTAAACCTTTGCCGTGTTTGATAAGATTAGTGGATAAGATCAGATTTACATGCAAGTATGGGCCAATCGCAGATCTCCCAAAGTAAAGGAAATCGGCGCAGATAAATTAGCTGGCAGATAAATCGGCGCATCCCTAAAAACATTCTTCTAGGAGATATGAAATTAGATTTTGACATCTTTATGGGATCTAGAGAGGTCAAATGCTGATTCAAATGCCGAGCGAAGTAGTAAACAAAACACGGCTGATAAAACTCAAACAGATTCCTAAACCAGAGCTTTTCTTTTATTTTCCACCTTCCTCTTTTCTGCCCTCTCATCTCCCGGATGTAAACTCATCCTGAGCTTTGAGGCTGTGCAATAAATTGAACCAATTTCAACGTTGGCTCAAAATGATCCCAAAAACAATATAATAATGTGTACACAAACATGATTGACAGCACTAAGACCCTCCTCCTGGTTCTGATTGGTTGTTTCTGACCGGGAGCTGTGTATTTTTGCGAACAGCAGTAGAACTTCGAGAGGGTGCTTGAGATTTTTTTTTTTTCATAGATTATCCGTCTTATACTATGTCATGATATTTTTTTACAAAAGTTACATACTCCAGCTTTAATTGACAGCATTGTATCAGAATAGCAATTACACTGAATTGTCCAATTCAGTGTGATTAGACTGCAGTGGTATGAATCAGATTCAGTTGATTATATATTTTATATACCTGGATATGTTTGAGATTTGTCTTTTAAAAGTTTTTTAGGTGAACTCATGTTGTGAATTGGGGTAATGCAAACTGAACGGGACATTTTTTTTAAGGACTCTATGGTTGTTTCCATCACGTCACCAAGATGAGTCAACAAGCAGCGACTAGAGGACAAACAGGACGGATAGCAAGAACAACAAATCACAGCGATCACACCAACAAAAACAAGTCTTTGTAAAGCACAGATTCCCCGCCCCCCATATGGCACCTCTCTATAACACTAAGGCCTTACTGGCCCATGTTCGACTCTGATCCTGTAGTTAGACGAAAAACCCCAGAAAGGTTTCTCTGTCGCGCCCTGAATTGGATCATTTCAAACGGGTACTACTTGTACTCCTCAAAAGCCCTCAGAGCGATAAAAGCAGCAAATGTGATCAAGATGTCAGAACGGATAATAATAGTAGCTCTAGATCAGATACTAAGTGGCATTCGTTCCAAATTGAAAAACGAAGAATTCAGGCTTTTAACGTTACAACAAGAAGTTCTAGTGATCTAAAAGATCACTCTCGATTTTAAAAAACTTCATACGATCGTGTAGCATTTGAAATAATATAAAAGTAGAACAAGAAAACCAGAAGTTGCACTGACGAATCCTAAACTACATCAGTGCAAACAAACATGCCTAGCAAACTAAAATAAATGTGAAACATTTTTCATTTTTAGTGGATTTTTTTTTTGTCTGTGTCCCAAATCAAACTAGTAGTTTGGAATAAAGTGTAGGTTTGCTGAAGTAATCAACTATTCTTTTCAAACTGTGCTTTTTTTCCTCTTGTTTCATGGCCAAGCAAAGCACAATTGTAAAGTTGATCTGATCTGAGAATTTGGTTCTCAATGGGGAACCAGACTAGAAATATTCAGAATTATTATATTTCTTTTAGTTTTTTTGTGCCGGTGGTTTAGGAGAATTACGTAAACAAGATTACAAAGGTTAGTTTGGTGAATTTACCAGGACATTTCTGAATGATGTGAGTAATCAAGCATGGCACACAGGATGAAAAGAAGTGCCATTTTCTTGTTTCTGTTTCATTATGACTTCACATCTACGATTTGTGCCTTGGGAACTTTTCCACATCACAGCCACAAACATTACGGTATCGTATTAAAGTTCTTTAGACGAACCAACACAGGTAGCAAGTTATCAATGGCAAAGGTTTTCCATTTGTCACCAAATAAATGTTGAATACCCTTAAGAGAAACCAAAAGGATGTCTAAATGTTTCAGTTTCTTTTTAATTCACAACTTTCCATAGCTTTGTGTTCGTCTACCACATAAAATCTCAAAATTGCAAAGTTTGTTGCTGTAAAGTGAAATAGTTTCTCTCTTCCACAGACCAGCAGTCTACCGTCTGTTTCCTATTGACTTTGGCCAAAGTCGAATAAGGTGACCGTTTTTATTAATAATAAATTTACAAAAAGTTTTATTAGTCCTTTGTTTCCCACAACAAAACACCACCAATGGAACAAGTCTTTTTTCTGCAAACGATGTGCATGATTTATTTATCGACATATTTCACGTGTCATGGAGTTGGGAATGATTGAGCAGGCATTTTTATACACAATATATTTATTTCCCCCCGCCCCTCATTGTAAGAGTTTTGCTGAAACCCCACAAAAAGATTTCATTTCTTAATGTCATCAAAGCAAGAGAACTTATTTTTATAACACATGAATTTTTAAAACTTGCAAAGTAACGATACGTTTTGTACTTGGTGTCATCTTGGGTTTTTAGCTAAAGACAAATTTGACTTTTGAGGGATGAACACAAAAATGTCTCTTTGGAACAGAAAGGCTGCAGAATGTTGCACTCGTTTCCTGACTTTATTAATATTACCTTTACGCTGTGGGTTTTGTCACTTTAACTAGAGCTTTGGGGAACATTTTTGGGAGGGGACACAACAGTTTAAGGATGTGACGTTGTTCCTTTGTGGGATTGATAAAACAACCAATATCGTTGGATGTCTGTTGCATCTCTGTGAACGTCGGGGTATAGATTTTCCCAGAGGAACTTCTAAAGGGTTTGAACAACATAAACAGTGTTACAGGCCTTCGACGTATGTGGGGGGGAAAGGCTTTGATATTGATGTAGAAGTAGAAAAATTAGAGGCCATTTCATGGTGCATTTAAAGCCAATTTACACAAATATTGGTGGTGAGCATATCCCTCTCATCTCTTCCCATTTCTTTTTCTCGTGGTTTTTCTAGTTGCCCGCAGGCAGAGATATAAATGGTGTTTCTCCGTGAGCGTACAGTTCATCTCTTATTTGGATTTGATGCGTACGTGTTGGCAACGGAATATTTGGCCGTCTTATACAAGAATCTGTCTTTGGCTCTCAAAAACAGATTTTTTTGTCATTGTGAATTATTGCACTGTCAAGCAGTTTTGTTTAATGCAATGTAAAAGGTGAGGTTCCATGGTATTGTCTGGATTGTTTGTACTTATTTATCGATTCATAAATACAAATTAAAGCAGTAGATTGGGGCCAGTTATGTTGCTGCTTTTAATTCATTCCAAGGTTTGACAGCGGTAAAAGATTTTTAAAAAACAGCGAAAATTTTTCCTTTAACCATTCATTTTAATGCAATACCAGAGAAAACAAATGAGCCTAGAGAAATGCAATGCAGCCCTTCCCCCACCTGTTGCTACAAACTGCGGTATGCTGGACGCCCAAGCAGATGTCCCAATTAATCAATCAATCAATAACAGCATGTTAAACTTGCTTTTAGGGGTGGGCATTTATCGCTCTTCATTTGTTACGATAAATGTAAGAATTTTTGACTTATTGTTGTCGTGACAAATTCCAATTAATGACGTTTTAAAACCCTCAAAACTGTCCGTGTTGTCGGAATTACTGTCTTTTACCATTTCCTCCGCTGTTTGTCAGTAAATAAATTGATATGAAAATAATATTAAATGCAGCAACTGTTTGCAGTTTACTTATGCGAGTGGTGTCCTAAAGAATCATAGTACAAATGGGTGGTTTTTTGAGAGCACTATTTGAGTTTGTGGGGCAATGATTGCTGCGCCCCTAAAAGAGTAGCAATAGTTTCATCATCATCACAATAGTGCCACAAAATATTGTGATAAAACTTTTAAGTTCATATTGCCCGCCCCTACTTGCCATCTATTGCAAAGAAGTAAAAGTAGAAAAGAAAAGGACCTTGGAGCTCTAAAAAAAAAAAAATTAATCTCTGCACACAATCAAATTCTGGCGAACTGCAAGAATGGATTTAAATGAATGCCTCCAATAGACCGCTGCCTGCAAGAGAAAACTACAAACTACTTTTGTGCAAAGCATAAAGCAGATTTTAATGCTGCATTTCAAGAGAGATGCCTATTGACGAAAAAAGAGAGAAAAGTAGTGTGAGGCATTTGTAAGAACTCAAGCAAAAAGAGGCTTAAAAAAAGGAGGCAGCTCACTAATCTACACCAAAGAAGAGATTATCAAACTCTCCTTCGATTTGTTTGAATCTATATTTTGAAGATGACAGGGACAACACTTGGGTGTTGCATTTTTCTGGTTTGCCTGTGCACACAGGCTTGTCTAGTTTTTAAAAATCAGGGGCTACACAAAGCTCTGGCACTGAGCCCTTTTCTCATCCACAACACCTGTAACATCGTCCTCCGACAGAACAGTAGCACAACATTTTTCAAAGATCTTTAAACGGCAAACATCTTCATCTGTCACCAGCGGAACCATTTCTGCTAGGCTGGGATGAAATTGCAATACTATTGCTGAAAATTGTAGTGATGATTGTATGATTGAAATGCTTTTTTTCTAACTTTTATTTCTTTACAATCACCCACATTACTCTCCAGGAGCTTCAGCGTCTCAGCCAATAAACATAAAGATCAGGCGTGAGCATTAAGGGCACTTAGAATCCATATAACTGGCAAATATATTGCTAAAATATGCAGAGTGTGAATGCCAGTCACTGGAAATGGGGAGTATTTTACCAAATATTGCCTCCAAGCAGTTATTTGCAATATTCTGTAAACTGACTTTGTGATGCTGATTGCAATTTGATATATTGTGCAGCTCTTATATCCAGATGATTATTTCTCAGCAACATAGAAAGGGGCTACGGATGAAGTTTTTATTTTATTTACTTGGGGCAAGTAGATTTTTTTTGTTTGTTTTTAAAATCAACCAAATATTAAGTGAGGTCACATTTTCAACTACCTTTATCCCAGAAATCAAGTGATTTGATGAATGAGTAGATGTTTTTATCTGAAGTTCAGCATTTACATTCTTTATAGTCAAGTATGTAAGCTGTAGTATTTGGTTTAAAAAAAAAAAAGTATACATTTTCCATTATCGATTTCAATTGCGAAATATTCTACAAGAAGGAACGGGATGATTTCTGCTGAATAAAGTGATTTTGACAATTCTAGTATGCCATTAAGTCTCACTATTGAGGCTGAACAGAACAGAATAGTGATCGTCCTCGGATTCCTTCCTTCTCCGCTCGATTCAAAATTAGAACCGGCTGCATGAATTTATTTTTTTTAAATTCATTTACAGTACTTGGAGGCAACAAAACCATCTAAATTTCTGGAGAGAAGTGAAATCAGCATAAGCGTCATGGCAAAAACGTTAATTTAGAACTTGACCTTGGCATCACTTGAGTTTTTGTATTGCTCTTTAGGAGAGAAATTTAGAGTACAACTCTTCTGAAAAGTTTCTACACTTCTAACATTGCATGTAACCCTACATTTTTAAGCACATGCTGAGAAAAACACATAAAGCTGCAGTTAGAGAAAGGACGCTAATATCAGCCAGTTTCTTGCGCTCCTCTCATTTTATTAGTAATTGCGCTACTGACTGTATTTTCACCTCTAATCTAGCTATAGCTTTTTCATTGATTCATTTCTATATGTAGAATTTCCAATAACAAGGCACAAATTCCCAGAATATAATTTTTACCATTTTAAAATTCTTGTTAGCAATATGGCATTTTTGTCTTACTTGCATTTGTTATGTTGCTTACAGATTTGGTCTAAAGTAGCATTGGACTTAATAGAGATTGGTATTTGCAAGGAAATGCCTAATCTAGCATAAAATGTCTTGACAATAATACAAATTTAAAAAATCATTGTAAATTTATGTTCTTTTTTTTAAATCAAGTTTTCAAAGGCTGCAGTGCTAATTAACGACATAAACTACCCTAGAATCAAAGGTTTTCACCCAACACAGTTGATTTAGCATCCTTTTGAAGTTGTTTTATGGATGTTTCAAATGAAAGTGTTTTATTTTGATACAACACGTCTGTAGACATTTTGTTTAAGCACATATAGCAATACTTTTAAAGGCGTATGGGCATAAATATCGTTGGTTTATCGTCTTATTTTCTTGACAAACGCACGAGCCGAACTGACAGTGAGGAACGGACCGAGCAAGCTAACAACACACAGGAAGCTTGCTATTGACCGCAGCTATTTGTCCAGGAGTGGAGTTGTGCAGGTCTGCCAGACTGAATTAATGCCATACTACCCAACAATGCGTCGACATAAACAGGGATTGTGCAGAGAGAACGAAACCATAACAGTACCGTAAACCAGCCAGCCCACCAGTTTACCGAACTCACCTGTTATTAAATCTGAAAGTGTGCCTTTTGGTTGATACGTAGGAGTTAGTAAGCTATACCAGAGGGTCTAATAGTGAGTGCGAAAGGTCAAAATAGTTTTTTTTTCTATTTAGAAAGCGTGTTCAGGCCTTACCTTGTCCATCAGACGCTGATAGGGCAGGTGAATTTAGTTTCGGTCGCTTGGAGCTGGGAGGTCCAACATCCAGCAGGTTTTCAGCCATAGTTGCCTTCAGAGTCTGTCTGGCTTCTTTATTTTTGCACTAACTTATGACAGGGAAGTTTTTTTCTATCAGCCGGAGCCTTCCCAGTTAGCACATTAGCAAGTTGGCAGTTTAGTTAGCTAACTGGCTAATTGCCTGCTACCAGCTCTGGTAACTGTTAGCTACTCCTCGCTGTTAAGAGTCAACGTCTTTCAAAAGAGATGCAATAGCGCCCCGCTCCGCCACCGCCATTCACCCCATGATAATCCAACACCCAACACCCACATTATTACCATTAAATAACCCAAAATAAAAGAGTCCCCATGTAAAAATCGAGCTTCAACGAGTCAATCCAGATAAATCAGGTAGATTGCTGCATACCGGGCAAAAAGTCGTAATTTCTAAATGTTTAAAGTACCCATTTTGCGTGACGTCAAATTTCTTCATGCAAAAATCGCGCGAAGCTCCGCAAAAATGCACATTTGCACAAAAATGCAATTTTGTGAAAAATCCTCCTCGAAAGCCGCGACCTGGTCCTCCGCTTGCCGACGGTAAACAATGCTGCTCCCGAACGGGCGACAGGGGGCTCGAATCGCCGCACTCTGAAGGGGAAATCAGATATACGGAGCAATTCTGCCCGACGACCACCGTTCCGATTCCAGTTTTTTTGCACAAAATGTTCCGGGAGCGACGTTAAGGTTTCGTTTTCGACAGAAGGACGCTGTCATAGCCAGGTAATGATGCTGTATTTCTACGCGAAACCCAGTGTTGGATCGAAATCCCAATTCCGAGCCACGACAAGATGGCGGCTGTTGATTCCTTCGATACAAAAAAGTTTTTTTTTTCTTTTCCAGATCGACTGTGGAGGGGGAGGGGCCGCACAATCACGCCCTGCGTAAAAACAGTGCCGCTGGGCGCCGCTGGGGGCGCTCAAGCACTATGAATTATAAAGCAATTCATTGCTCGTTAATTTTTTTTTCCTACCGCTGTAAATGTAAATAAAGTAAATGACAATTTAAAAAAAAAAAAAAAAAACACGGGAAAATGTTTATTTTGAAATATTGAACACAAACCTGTATGGCTCTCTGATGAACAGAATTAATATTTTAGAACCTCACTCCTGTGAAATAAAATAAGCATATTTACAACAATCTGCCTTTGCTTTTTTCTTTATGTATTCTTCTGATCCTTCATTTTATTTTCTCTAATGTTCTCTTATTCATACTTTTGTATATACTTGTGCTTTTTTCAGATTTCACTTTGTGAAAATATTTTATTGAAAAGATATATTTTTCTCATTTATTTCATATTAATTTTCTAAAACCTAGAGTAATAGGCAATTCTCTAATTTGTTAACTTAATTAGATAAATCAGGCAAAGAAGTTCTTACAGACAATTATGTGATTACATTAAGTACTTTTCTATTAACATCGTCATAAAATGCAAAATACTTTGATACTTTTTATAATGAAAATTGCTTATAAAGCAGAAGTAAAATATTATCTTTCCATTTTATACACTAAAGATTCATTGTAGGTTTGTTCAGCATTATGCTAGGATGCTGCGGATGTTTTTGATCCTCTTAAGCCCATAGGCCAACGAACAGCAACTTTTAGAAGGCATCGGTTATATTAACAAGGCATCTTGAAACAATGCAGGAACACACGACAGCAGCAGGTTTTGATTAGATATCAGTGTGCATGTTGTGGATCTTGAGTTCTGCATTTTGATCTGCAGTTTTCTACTTCAGCATTTATTTCTTTCATACTGGAAAAAAGAAGAACTGGATTACATCACGACTCCCGCTTAAGCCAATACACACATTGAACAGTTTGCTAATAAACATCCCTTTCTCTTTTCTGACACATGCACATGTAAAAAAAAAAAAAAAATTTATTAAATGTAAGAAAATAAATGAATAAATGTACAAACAATGAATGCTTTCAGGACCATGTGTTGATAAAAGACACATAAGGTGATGCACTCAAATAACACACTGTGAATCTCTTATGAAAATATAGCAAATGCATTAAAAGTCAACCAACGCTACTCTGGAACATGCCAGAATATTAGTGGGAGGTGCTTTAACGTCATCATCTAAACGAACAATGGAGTCATGCTGTTTCACTGGTACTTCTCTTAGTTTTCTTACACAACCAAATCTTATTTCTGATGCATGCCGAGGGTTTTCCGACACACAGTGATGAAATGAAATGACAAATAAAAGGAAACTGAAAAGATTTCATCAGACTTAACCCGCATTCGAAGCTCAGTGGAGGCAGTGTCATGATATGGGATTAGCTCTTTGCCTTTGAGCGTTGATCGCTGTGGTCATAAAAGTCAGTCTGTGACTGGATCGTCTGACTTCCTTTGAACAAACTCTTCATTGTTAGTCCAGAAACGGTTACAGTGCGAGTATAGTGAAGAATCGAAAGGAACAAGAGAACTCGCATGCAGTCGAGATAAACTCCTCTCTTCGGTACACAAATCACAGAGTCGGTAGTCTTCAATGTAATGTTTTATTTGTGGCTGTATACAGATGTGTGCTACTGGAAAGGTGGTGCACTTGTCAACTTGTGAAATCTCTTTTTTCTTTTTCTCTTTGTATGCTGTGCTGCCATGGCCTAAAACTCACACAGGATAACTTAACAACATAAGGCGTAAAGGTCGTCAAGAAAACGTGTGTGAAACCTTCCTTCACAAAAGACCTGGTATTGTCTACAACTTTTTTTTGTGCTGTGGCTCATCGAAAGCGAGCAATCTGGGCATATGAATCACAAGTATACAAAAAAAAAAACATTTTGAGAGCTTATGACTGAAGTCTCACATAACTATTTTTGTCTCTAGCTACTGTGACGTCTGCTGAAGATGCTTCTTTGGATTCTCATGGTATTAATGCAACTAGGGTTAAATCGTTTGACACTATAACCACACTTCACACACACAACAATTTAAGAAAAAAAAAAAGACTCCAACAAAAAAAAAGGCACTGATTGTGTATGCGCGGGATGCCCAGTGGCAGAGGTAACCAAAAGTCTTTCTATGCTACAGATGAGGCAGATGGATACGGTGGCTCGCGAAAGTATTCACAGCCTTTGAACTTGTTTAATTTTGTCACATTACAACCACACGCTTTGATGTACTTTATCTGGACTTTATACAACGTAGCACATAGCTGTGAAGTGGGCAGAAAATGATACGTGGCTTTATTTTCTTTTGCAGTGTGTAACTTTTAAAAACAATATGTCTTACACATATTAATTAAAACTGTCATTATGCTTTGACAGTGAAAAAAAGAAAGAAAAATCAAGCTCCACTGCCTCCTGCTTGTGGTCCGATTGTCATCTGCAGAAACAACCAATCAGAGTCAGGAGGAAGGTCTTAGTGCTGTCAATCATCCTTGTGTATGCACAGTTCAAACCCTCCCTCTCTTGCTCTGCGTTACATTCCTCCACACCAAAGCCTGCTGTGAATGCTCAGGCTAGTTAGCACGGCCACCAGTGACGGCCAATAAACTATTTTCCTGCAACGGTGCTAAATGCATGCACATTTAGCAGCGTGTACACGAGCTTGAGCGACAACACTACATGGTCTCAATTTTAACAAATATGGTAAATGGGTAAAAAAAAAAAAAAATATATATATATATATATATATATATATATGTATATATATATATATATATAGTTCAAAAAAGTTACATACTGCACCTCACTCTATTGCATTCAGAAGTAACCCACTAATAAAATAAGAGTCTATCTAATCTCAGTAGAAATCCAGCTGCTAGAGAGGTGTGTTAGAGAACATTAGTGAGAAAACGGCTACAAATTGACCAAGAAACACAGCAGAATGGTTGAGGGAAAATGTTGCGGAGAAGTTAAAAGCAGCGTTAGACAAAAACACTTAAGACCGGGGCGCCGGTTCATCTTCCAGCTGGACAATAAGCCTAAAACTAACAACCAGAGCTATGATGGAATGGCTTAGATCAAAGCACATTCATGTGCTAGGATGGCCCAGTCAAAGTCCAGCCCTGAATCCAACAAAGAATCTGTGGAAAGACTTGAAAATTGTTCCCATACAGTCCCCGATAAAGTACACTCAAGTCTGTGGTTGTAATGAGACACGATGTGAAACCGTCTAGGCGATATAAATACTCCTGACAGGTACTGAGAATAGAGAAGGTTTTCCCTTTTACATTTTTTCTGAAATGACAACACATGCTCTTTCCTCCCCGCCTCCCAGCCCGGCTCTAACAGCGAAATGTAAATAATGTAATTCCTGTACAAACGAGGAGGCAGCAGCAGCAAAGAAATGAAACACTGAAGATTGGCTAATCTCAAGGATTTCCTTTTGCATCTTTTCTTATTTACTTCAGGTAAAAGTTAGATGTCTCACAGCACACACACACACACACACACCCACACACACACAAAGAGAGAGACATGTGCTTTGAGGAGAAGAGACCGAACATGAGGGGGAAGTGAAAGGGCAAAAGCAAACTGCGGCAGTGATTCGATGCGAAACCCCGTCGGATTTCAACCGCGAGGAATCTGTCAACTCCAACTTGCAGCAAACGTTGTGGGAGCTCCATTTTCTTAAAACATACAATCATAATCAAATCGTCCTTATGAAAAATGTATCATTTAGAAAAAACATAAAAGTGTACTAAAATACTGAAAAAGAAAAAACTAAAATAAACAGCCATAAGTTTAGGCACCACAAAACAATCAACTAGGTGTTGTTGCACTTCACTTACAGATCACTCCATTAAAGTGGCACAATATCGATACAGTAGAGGGCTCCTTCCCCGGGGAAGAAGCCGTGAAATGTCCCAACGCTTCAACAGCAAAACTGTAGAGCGAAACTCAAATTCAGCTAACTCGACAGAATAGAAGTATCCTTTGTTGTCCCACAGTAGGTAAATTATATTCATTTTATTTCAGTTTTTTTTTTGTTGTTGTTTCTTTGTTTCAAGCAGTAAAAGGTGGCCAATGGAGCATCACACAGTTTGACTCAGAGGTTTAACACACAGTGAACTAGATGAGCTGTATTTGGACACAGAACAGGCGTGTGGGGACTGCGATTGTTCCTCACGTTCCCGATTAAAGGTACACGACACCCCAAAGTTTATTTGATTTCTAAACTCCCATCTCACTTGTAGACAAGCTTCCAGGTGGAGCAAACTAAACAACCTTTGCTTTTGAATTTGCTCCTTCGCGTTCTCAATCCAGGGGGGAAGAGAGTATATTGCATCCTCGAAAAGCAGATCACGGTTCCACTTGACAGCACGTTCCAGAAGTATCCTCATAGTCATCGAGCTTTTTCACATGTTGTCATGTTACAAGCAGAAACCTCAATGTGCTGAAGCGAAGCGTGGGATTTCATGCGACAGACCAGCACAGATTGGTGGAGAATTAAACAGGTGTGCGCATCCATTCATCTTAGTAAGATGAGGATAGGCCTGCAGCTAACCAATTATTTTGGTAATTGATTATTCTATCGATTATCCTGATGTTTAATCAGACAGAGAGAAATGGCAAATACTGCAGAGCTTTTATTTAACTATTTACGCTTACTTCAAACAATATTGGAAATACGTTAAAAAAACACAGATAAATAATTTAATTCCTTTTTTTTAATACAAAAATAAAAATTGTATTGCCTTAAATGCAACAACATAGCATTCTGTTAGTGACTGATTGATCATTTGTAGCAAAGCTAAACAAAATACTTCTAACATTAACATGTGAAAAGCTCTGCCTGAGATAATCAATATGTTGTAGTGTTAGACTTTTAATTGTTTTTTCGGATTAACCAATCAATAATTGGATAGAAAATGCACTTAATATGAGATTGTATTTATTTATTTATTTTATTTTTATTTTTTACAATATTTGAGTAAAAGAAAGCCAACACTGTGTCACTTGAGAAATTCTAGGTAAAATATATTTACTGATAAATAATTTTTTTTTTTATCATTAGTGAAAAATGTATATATCTTTTGTAAAGTTTTGGCCTAATTACTGCTTTGACTATGTTATTGTTTTCTTTTTCTTTTTTTTGAGTCTCTATTCTCCATTTAACGATTAATCGCTTACTAAATTATATTTAAAAAAAAAATAAAATTCAACACGACTAATCCGATGCAATTCATGTTTTCACCAAGGATACTCAAATCTGAACTTTTTGGTCTACATTCAAAATGCCTCATGACTGAAATAAAAAATAAAATGTGGGAATGTTTTTCTTCAGGATGGAGTAAGCGGCTTCAAATCTTGGAAGAAAAACTTGTTAGGAGTTTACAAAGACTGAAGGTTCACCTTTCAGCGTGAAACCGAGCCAGAGGTGCACAGGAACGGTTTGGGCCAAAGCTTGCTCATGTCTTTATGACCTAAATAAAGTGAAAATTTGACTTGGAATCAGCTCAAGAGCTTAGAATTGCCTTTTTTTCCCCCCACTAAAGCTCTCAGTGTGACTGAGCCTGTGTCGCTTTTGCAAAGAAGAATATTTAAGTCTAGACGTGTAAAGGAGCTTGCACAAAAAATTGGTTCTACGAGGGGTTAACTTGGGAGGGCTGACAAAAAATGACCGCCACACTTTTCAGATTTCATTCAATCATTCTCATCGATATTTGTACTGATTTTACACTAATTCGGATTTATCTATTGCATAAAATCCCAATTATATACATTGAGGAAACTGGAAAATGACAAAAATGCAACAACAAAAAAAAGCTCAAGATGCATGAATACTTTTGCAAGGCACTGTGGGTGTTTAAAGTGCCTTCCTGTTCTCCGATGGTGTCCCTGCTTCAGAAACACATCTTGTTCAGGTCTATTTTCCCTTATGTGTCTAAGCTTTTGTGCTTCTTTTTTTTTGTTTTTACTGTAAGATCTTTCCTCAACATCTCTTAAGAAGCAATCAAGCTGTAAAAACTGCTAAATACAAGTGGTAAAAATAAAACAAAAACACTGTGCAAGAACTGTGCTTAAAATGTTTGTCAAGTTGCTACACAAGCTAAAAAAAAAATTTTTTTAGATCGTCGAAGCAGCCTGCTTTTGCAGCATATCCTCTTATAAGTGAATCTCTGGGCATAAATGAATACTGTATTTAGGCCCTTATGTCAAAGCAGTATACGTAATATTAACACTGCTTTGTGCAATTCCCTCAATTTTCCCCTAATTTTCCACTAAGCCCATAACACGGCGTTGGCACTTACATAAAAACTAAAATGATTTTTCCTTAGCGATTGATATGGCACAACGGTAATGATTTATAAAAGAAGAAAAAAAAGAAGAAAAACAATACTTTCATTAAAAAATAAAGGATGAAATAAGAGACTACAGCACGATCTGTAGTCTGGGTTGTTCAACTCTTGTTCACTTTTCATATTTGTTCGTTCACTGTTCTAGTCCTGAAGGCACTTAATAAAAATATTAAGAAAAGACATAACACCTTAAAAATGTTCCTTTTTCTTCCTTCTTCATGCTTTTTCATCGTGACAAGCTGCTGTGCTCAGCACAGCTCCAAAATCCACCGTTATAGCCGCTCGGGCAACACTTCCGTAGAAGATCGGCGGTGGCTCCCTGGCCCCGATTTTCAATGCGGTGTGCGTTGAAACGATCAGCTGCTTCTTCTATGCCAAAGGAGGAAAGGAAGAGACGTCCTTGCCGGCATCTGTAATCGGTCCTAAAGAGGTGGAAGCGGGGGAGAAGAAGACGGAAGAATGGCGGGATCTACGATCAGAGACGAGCGTAAAACTCCTCGTTGAGCTTCGTCAGCTCGTTCGCTTCTTCCTCCTCCTGAAACGTGAGAGGAGCGGGATCCGTCTGCGCAGCTGGGCCTGGCTTGGAGCATGCAAGGCTGCTGAAGTGTCTGTCGGGGGACTCCTCAGGGATGTGTGCTAAGTTCCTGTATCCTTCATCCCTCTCTTCTACGCTTGTCGCCGGGTCAGGCTCGGATTTTGCTCCTGCAGCCCTTACAGTGCTTTGGGGTGGAGGGGACTGATTGGGAAGAGAGGAGGAAGGCTTACTGGAAGTTAATATTGTCGGTCCAACTCCGGCTGCTGGCTCCGTTTGGTCCTGGCAAAAGCTCTCCCCGCTTTTCGGGTAGAGAAAAGTCCTCATTTGGCCTTTGCCCTTGACATTGACCGTCCCCCTGTAGTCGAACTCCAAGCCCATGGCGCTGAGGACGGCGTGGCTCTCCTCGCTCACCTGCACCCGACACTCCACGCCGGTCGAGTCCATCCGGCTGGCGATGTTGACCGTGTCCCCCCAGATGTCGTAGAGCAGCTTGGTCGTGCCGATCACTCCCGCCGTCAGGGGCCCGTGGTTGAACCCGATGCGCAGCTTGAAACCGAAGCCCAGCATGTTCTTGTTGAAGTCGTCCAGGACGCCCATCATCTCCAGGGCGAAGTCGAAAAGCGCCCTCAGGTGCGCGTGGGGCGACTCGTCTTCGTCGTCCCCCATCTGCTGGACGTTGAGCCCCGACGCCGCCATGTAGGTGGAGCCGATGGTCTTGATTTTCTCCACGCTCCTGAACTCGGGCTTGCGGAGGAGCTCGTCGAAGTCTCCGATCAGCTCGTTCAGGACGCGGTAGCACTCCTTCCCGCCCTCGTAGCTCTCTTCGTAGAACTCGCTGAAGTTGGCGATGCTGGCGAAGATCACCCCCACGCTGTCGTGGTTCTTAGAGTAGCTCTGGGTCTCCTGAACAAAAGAGAAAAAAAGGAGGGGGAGGACATAACAAATTAAAACAATCTCACTCTTTGTATCGTGATAGCACCTCTTCTCATTATCTATAACAATTTAAACAAGCAAGCAAGGCAGACCTTGAGCTGGTCGGCCACATGGATGGGGATGATGTTGCCCAGCAGCCACTCAGCCTGGTCTCGCATCGTCTGGATTTTGGAGCGGTGCTTGTCAGCCTCCACGGTGCCGTGGTAATGAAGGCGGTAGCTAACTTCGGACTCACGATTGAGGAACCAGACCAGAAGGAGAAGCAGGAAGAAGGCCAGGATGGCCTCCGTGACCAGGAAGTCAGAGAGCCTCGACGTGTCTGGGCTCAACTCGGACGCACCATCGCTGGAGGCGGAGGCGTTCAGCCTGTTTGGGGAAGAAACAGGATGAAAATTAGACCGGCAAAGGAGATGCACCCAACGGCACGGCCGGACCACAAGAGGCGGATGTTACCTTCAAGATCCATAACATAAAGTACACAGTTTATATTTACTGACCAAAAGATAAATGCTGACAACAATTGATGAAATACAAAATGAAAAAAAAAAATATTAAAGAGGTCAAAACAACAAAGAGAACCCCGATAATATTTATTTCTTCCTCTAAGAGGGATCCACTGTTTTCACTATTTTCAGGGTTCCTGTAATTTGCCACATTACAAAACTAACAACCTTTAAGCAGGTATTAAACATACTTTTCATTATGACTACATATCCAAATTCATTTTTGTTTTATTAATTCTAATTTTAAATGTCGTTTTCATTGACTAAGTGGAAAATCATCATAATTAACAGAAACAAAGGTTTCAAGCATCCATCTGTGTGTAAATAATATATATAGCCGTGTTTCACTTAATGATAAAGTTCCTGAAATAAACTGACTTTTTAAAATAATATTCATTGGATGGGGTCTGAATAATGAACTCGACGTGTGATAATAAAACACGCTTTTCAGAATTCAAGGCTGAAAAATTGCACAGTCAAAGAAAACACAAGTGCTTTGCAACATATCTCATAAGGTTGATGAAAACCATCTTCTGAGAAATCGTTCTTTTACAGATTAAAAAAACAAAAAAACAATGCTACAATCTTATGAATCTTACGACTGTAACTAACCAGCTACAATCTCTCTCAAGTGTGGAATAATGTTGCGATCTAGCAGCAGGTGTAATGAAATGAGCTCCTTTAAAAGAAGAACTATGGCGTTTTCCTCTCCAGACGGTGCAATTAATTAAATCTCGAACACAAAAATTCAAGCCAGTTTGAGCTGGATGAGTTATTTTCACCACAAGTGGCATTTAGCAGCCATTACTACTGCTGCACAGAGAGAGAGAGAGAGAGAGAGAGAGAGAGAGAGAGAGAGAGAGGCAGCACAATAAAGAGCAGATGAAAGCAAAAATAAAATGAGCAAAAGTCAAACAGAGCTGTAGTAATGAGAAATATAGAACATAGCTGTCGCTCCTGTTGACCCCCTCAAATGTCAGTCTTTGATCAAACCGCTCTGTTTCTATGGAAACACTCACCCATGAACCGGCACGGCGTTATTACTTGAGCTGAAAGGAGATGAGAGTGATGTCAGCGAGGAGAAAGGACTAGTCAGTCACACACCAAGACGTACACACACACACACACACACACATACATGCGCACACGCACACGCACACACACACACACACATACACACACACACACACACACACACACACACACACACACACACACACACACACACACACACACACCCACACCCACACACACGCCAAATATATGCTTTGGTTCAGCGTAGTGAAAATGAGATATTCAAACTTCTGTGGTTAAATTGGATGATTTCTGTTTAAATCGCATCAGAGACGGATACATTCTTGAAATATCAACAGCCTGTCTACGTGATGGTTGATAACGTCTACGTAACTTAGCGAGTGCAGGTGAGATGTAACTGTACCTGTGAACAGGACTGTACAGCATCAGCAGCAGAGCGAGTCCGGTGATGGTGGCGAAGACGGACCTCATCCAAAAACTCAGCTGACAGAAGTTACAGTACTGGATTATGGCCAAGATGGCGGCACAGCACAGGAACATGGTCACCTGGGGTGGAGTGTAAAACGTCAGAGCGGTTACCCCTAAGCAACAGAGGCATCAGTAATTAATTCAGTGTTTTTACTTTCGTCTGGTTTTCCTCAACACTTTTTTAATAAATCTAAATCAATAGCGATCGGAAATTCTCAAATCACGTGGAAGTGTCTCTTTGTAAAGAGATTTTGAAAAGTTGGCCTCAGGAGGAATGGGACAAAATTCCAGCAAACTATTATGAGATATCCGAAATGTGTGTGTTTTTCACGCGTTGAAATCAAATAATCAAATAAACATTTGAATAAAAAAAAAACTCAGTCTGGCATTTAGCCACCGGACTTAAAAAAATGAATTGCTAATAATTAAGGCTCTTTACCTATTTTTACCAGGGGTAAATGAATGTCAAGTGTGTTGTAGAAATCATCAGCCTTTTGTTTGATTACTCATTGTTGCTAAGCAACATGCAGTGAACGATCACGAAATGAGATCTGACCCCTTTTTCCTTACTATGGCACCTCTTGAAATGATCGAACATGCAAACCGGCTATTAAACAGTGCGCTGCAACACTACTGTCAATTTATATTGAAGTCTGAAAAATATAACTAATCAATAGAATAACTACTTTTTCTCTATAGCTTGCATTTTAAAAAGTATTTTCACAAAAAGGCAGTTTTTATTAAAAGTGATTGTGCCTCCATTTTAGGATGTACATTTGTGTATAATTCCAAGATGCTTCAATGCAATTTCCTTAGAGGTTTAAACAGCTGATTTTAAACCAAGACACTGAAGGGATTTTACTATGTCCACATGTAGATTTGTAACAATCAAATATTATGGATAAACACCTTAATTAGATTAAATATTTTATGCCTAATTAAAAAATTTTTGGTCCTCCCATTTTATATGCGCTCCTGCAACTTTGATCCTCTTAATGTGAAAGACGTGAAAGCTTGGAAAACTTTAATTTTATCAAATATTTCTCCAAGAAAACAAAAAAGCAGAAACGTCTTGTTCTTCCACGTCAAAAATCTTAGCTGAAAGAAGTCTAGACTCTGACATGCGCAAAAAAAAAGTTACCTCTATACGTTAAACAGATTTAATCTAGTTCTTTTTGATCTTGTTTCTTTATACAGTTGGTAGATATTTATGTTCTTTCACCGTAAGGAAGTATTTCTCTGCCTCTATTGACTATAAGTGATGTTCTTGCCAACCAACTGGATTTACCTGGAGGGGAAGGCGGGCGCTGACGTGGGACAAGACGGAGACGGCGGGAAGGGAGACCAACACTGCGCCGATCAGATGACGAGAGACCCAGCCGGACACCAGCAAGGCCAGGGAGCGAGTACATCTCCTCAGCTCCTCCAGGTGGAAGGTCATGCTGCGAGAGAAGAGAGGGAGGGAGATAATCAAGAGGAGGGAGACAAATATCAAACAGCAAAACTCCAGCGTTTACTGGATGCTTACCCCCAAAAAAGTTTGAAGCTGCAAAATAAACTCGGATAAAATACATATTTTTTTCTCCAGATCCCACGTCTGTTTTTAATTAAAGAAAGGGCAGCGGGGTGCTGCCATTACACACTGTGGTGAAACAACACTGCTGTTCAAGATTAATTGCACATTTATACCAAAGTATGACTGCAAAGTTTCTCCTCTAATGAGTGCTGGAAAAGCTAACGGTGTCTGAACTCGGTACTAATACGCTAATTGCTAACTGACAGCAGAGACGAAATAAGAAATAATTTTTTTTTTTTTTAAAGTCAACTATTTATCCAGGCGTTGACAAATTTGTAAAACTCCATGAAATGTGGCCACCTTTGACTTCAGCAGCACAATCTGTCACTGAAAAGTAACAAACAAAACAAAAAAAATTTATTTGAGTAAATTTTTTTTTTCAGTGGGGAAAATTTTATTTTGTAAAGTTGGAGCATATGAGAGATAGAACGGACCAATCCAAGATGGACCGCATCGGGAGAGATACCTGCACACGAGACCCCCATGACCACTGGAAGTAAAACAAACCCACACCATCACAAATCAACCACTAACAGTGGGAAGGAGGTGTTTTTGCACATATTCCTTACTTGTTCCACACTGTAACAATGCCCAAAAAATTCGCAGAAATCTGATCAACTTAAAAACATAAATAAATAAGCATAATGTATTTTTTTTTGGACTATACTTCACTCCGGAGTATATATAAAGAGGAAAATAGCAACATATATAAGCCGCCCCTGCCTATGAAACTATGAATAAAAGGTGAAACTTACAGTCTGGATAATACAGTACATTAAGAAATTATTTAGTTCCTTTTATTTTGTAGCAGAATGAATGTACAAAAAATTTAGAATGGATTTGATACTTTTTCCAGTTTGACATTAAGGCTACTGGCATGAAAAATGACCTTACTTTAAGTTTTTTTTTTACATATCTTCATCGTCTGCAATGCAAAATGCTTTAAAACAGGGACTGTATTATGTTCACATTCTTTTAGTTTATACTCAAATAATTCCTGATGCCAAACTTATGAGCACCATCACCCCTATAAAAAGCACATTCACACGAGCCTCCATGAAGCGGTTTATCTGTCTAGACCTGACAGCCTCACCGTACGGAGAACACCAGCGAGGCCAGCTCCAACAACCCGGCCAGAGGAGCCAGGATCAGGGCAGCGAGCGCCGGGGGGCCCGCCGTGGCCGGGTCCACCAGAGACGGAAGGAAGCAGGCCACGGTCAAGGCCAGGAAGACGAAGCAGCTGAGGAGAACGTCCAGGATGGAGCTGAAGGTGGGGCTGGCGAACGTCTGCACCGGAACCTGGTTCTTCACCTGGACAGAAGAGAAGATTGAAACTGATTCGATCGTCTCCCGAGATGAAGGCGAGGAGGCGTTTCGCCACCGTGTGTCTGTGCGAGCAAAAACGTCATCGCATTCGAAAGAATTTAAGCGCGTTTTCACAACAGATAGTCGGAATGCACCCTTAAAGTGAAACATTAAATGATATGAAGGAGTTTGCGTTTTATAAGCAAAACATTGATAAGTTTAACTCTAGAACCTAACTTCAGGGTTCACCCAGGGTTGTATAATGCTAGAAGATATGAGATGTATATTGGTGCAAGTGCTGGAATTTATCAATGAAGTTGAAAAATTAATTGTAAGGAAGAGACGCTGAAACTGAAGCAATGTGCTGTGTTTTTTTTTTTTTTTTTTTTTAAGGCTGTAGTAACACTTATGCTACAGCAGGGGGCTGAAAGTCTCCAGGGTCAGCAGAGGACATCTGGAACTGGTCTTTATAGTAAGAGTCTTCACTGTGGCACGGAGTTATGACGTGTTACAAAGAAAGGTTGTTTTTATTCTGTCCATTAATCATTCAGTTATCTTAAAAAGAAAGTCAGAACATGGAAGAGAAAAAGGAGAAAAACATGTTCATGTTAGATACAGTAGCAAGCTGCAAAATCACCAGACAAGCTAAAATAAAAATCCTGACTACCAGGAAAAAAAATATTATCCAATCACCATTTTTTTTATTCCACAATCTTTGTAAGGTAATTAGAATACTGAAGAAAAACATTTTTGAAAAAAGTTTTATTTTTGAAATATGATGTGTCTACTACAGTGGACATCGGAACCCCATACATTTGGAATTGAACCTTGATGGCAACCAGTTTGTCCCAAAGAAAATATCCAAATATCAACATAAGAATGAATTTCACATTGACTGAGCACTGTTGCCTAGCACGAAGGTCCTGGGTTCGATTCCTGGCCCAGGGTCTTTCTGCATAGAATTTGCATGTTCTCCCTGTGTATGGTGGGTTCTCTCCGGGTACTCCGGTTTCCTCCCACAGTCCAAAAACATCACGGTCAGGTTAATTGGGCTCTCCAAATTCTCCCTAGGTGTGTGTGTGCATGGTTGTTTGTCTCTGTGTTGCCCTGCAACAGACTGGCTACCTGTCCAGGGTGACCCTGCCTCTCGCCCGGAATGTTAGCTGGAGATGGGCACCAGCACCTCCTGCCGACCCCACTAAGGGACAAGGGTGTACAGAAAATGGATGGATGGATGGATGGATGGATGGATGGATGGATGGATGGATGGATGGATGGATGGATGGATGGATGGATGGATGGATGAGTGGGTGGATGGATGGATGAATGAGTGGATGGATGGATGGATGAATGGATGGATGTGTTGGTGGGAGGATGGATGAATGAGTGGGTGGATGTATGGATGGATAAATGGATGGATAGATGGGTTGGTGGATGGATGGGTGGGTGGATGGATGAATGAGTGGGTGCATGGATGGATGGATGGATGGATGAATGAGTGGATGGATGGATGGATGGATGGATGGATGGATGGATGGATGGATGGATGGATGGATGGATGGATGGATGGATGGATGGATGGATGGATGGATGGATTCATCCATCCACCCATGGATGAATGAGTGGGTGGATGGGTGGATGGATGGATGGATGGATGAACGAGTGGGTGGATGTATGGATAAATGAGTGGGTGGGTGGATGGACGAATGAATGGGTGGATGAATGGATGGATGAATGGATGGATGGATGGATACAGAAAAAACAAAACAATAATTACAAATGTCCACCACAGAGGACAATTTTTAAACTTTTAAATACTAGGATAAAATACAGTCAAAATAATTCATAGAATGTTTTAATGTGCTGCTAATAGACTTATTTAGAATATGCCAACAAAATTTTAAACCAAAATTTGCACAATAAAAAGTTTTTTGCACTTACTTTGTCTCTCCCCATAAAATGTGCTTCTACTGATGAACGTCATTTTTATGAATGAGAAAAAGGAAGGTACAAAAGCCCCACCCCTTCACATGTGGCATCATTGAAAGGCCCTAAATGTCCTCTGTAGATACCAAAAGGAATTAATTCAGTAGAATGCTGGGGGTGGGAGATATTCAAGTTTAGAAATGTCCTCTACAGAGGACAAAAATGAACTACTGGTAGTCACGAGGCTATCTAAGTGAAGTGTGTGTGTGTGTGTGTGTATGCGTGTGTGTGTGTGTGTGTGTGTGTGTGTGTGTGTGCGTGTGCGTGTGCATGTGCATGTGTGTGTGTAAGTCTGTGTACCTCTTCTTTGTAGCTGCTGCGATACGCCTTCTCCAGGGACCTTTCCAGAAAGTCCAAACTGATCTTGTTGATGGGCGGCTTGAAAAAGTAGTCCTCCATCAGACTGCAGAGAAGTCAAAGAACTAAATGTGAGTAGGATAAATACCTCTTTATTTTAAATGACTATCTGTTCATATCACCCAATTGTACGACAAATAAAAACAAATTCAGGTGATTAATCTTTCTTGTTTGAACCACTGCATAGCTTACTAACTGGAAAAATTCTGAAAAAAAAAATCAACTTTTCTAAGTTCCTGCCATTGAACCACTTTATGCTACATTAAGTTACAACCACAAATCTCCATGTATCTTATTGGGATTGTATTCATTTAAACAAAACTATAAAAAAAATAATAAAAAGAAACATAAAGATACACCAGAGTAAAATCCAGAAAGAAAAGAAGTCCACTTGTGTGTTATTTAATCTCAGTGTAGATCCAAAACGGAAACCAACCTCTACGACATGGACGTCCAGCTAAATTAGCCAGCCGGCCAAGACTGTGACCCCTGACATATGTTTCATTTCAGTAACATGGTGCTGGCAGTATCATTCTACAGGGATGCCTTTGTGGTTGTAAGGTGACAAAATGTAAAAACTAAACTGAAGCGGTATGAATACCTACGCAAGGCACAGCATGAATCTTTGCTTCACTGCATTTCTTCAGTTCAAAGGTTTATTACCAGCGAACAAGTTTACGAAAACCCTCATTATAAAACCAGATTGCTTTATTGCTCTCCGCCGTGCTATCGGCTCATAAACCCCACCTTTAACTGGCCTCCTCACCGTTCCTCCCCGATAACGTCCACGAAGTGGGCGTCGCTTTTCCGTTTGAAGTTCTTAGCACGCAGCTGGATGAGGGCAGAGTGGTCCATGCCTGTGCCTGCCGCCGCCACCGCCATGCCGAGGCTTGTGCCGGTCCCCGTGCTGGTGCTGGTCTTCTTCTCTTTCTCCTGGAGGATGTCGCACAGGGAGCTCTGGCTGGCACGCACGGCGTCCTCCAGCGGGGGGCTCAAGAGACCGTTGACCGCTTTCGGGCTGTGGCCTGGCAGGAACTTTTGAGAGGAAACCAAAAGGCGATAAAAAACAGCGGGAGGGCCCGCGTGTCGAGTAGAGTAAGTGGGGAACGCTTGGAGAAGTAGGCGATAAGTGTGGCGCTAATGTGGGCTGTACCTTGGCGCCGCTGGCCTTGTTTTCCTCCTGGCAGCCGTTCACAACAGCCACATCATCGCCCTGCTCTGCCATGGACGAGTGCACGGTGCCATGGAAAACACAGGGAGGCTGGGGAGACAAAGTGGGAGTGGGGTTTCACAAATTACAACATTTGCTCGAGCTCCAGAGGCACAACACTGATTTTTCTGTACAGTTTAGTGAAAATCGTGGCTGTCGAAGGTTCTGTCCTAAGAGACAATCACCGCCACATGTCTTCAAATGTCGCAGGAACAAAAAGGGTTTAATATGTTTTGCCTCAATCTAAATTGCGGCACACTTTTCTTATTGTTTTTTAGGCAGATATGTTCCAGGACATATTCTTCTTCCTGTTCTGGCCCAAAGTTTGAGGCGTTGCTTGAGGCTGCACCAAACACTGAAAATACTTTGTTATTGCACTCAGTCTGTCTGAACCAGGCAAATGCCAGATATTTGTTAAAAAGGTAGAGTGCCAAGGCTTTAACAAGTTACATGTAAATGATTCACCTCTGCTTTCATATATTTTAAAGCCTTCTTAATGTTTGGGAGTATGAGAAACCAGGCCCTTTGATACGGGTTTTAGCATGACTGCTGTCAGAGCTTGGTCTGCATTGGCATAAGTAAGTTGGGGCTAGTTTCCACCATGGTGGCCCTTTGTCACCTGACTTAGTGACCTTAGGATTTGGTCTCTGCTCTTTGCAGACGATGTGTGGTCTTCCTCAGGCTTTCTCAGCCGAGTACAAAGCAGCCGGGATGTGGATCAGTGCCTCCAAAACTGAGGCAATGATCTTGAGGCAGAAAAGGGTAGAGTGCCTTTTCCGAGTTGGGGACAAGGTCCCACCCCGAGTGGAGTGGAGGAGTTTAAGTATCGTGGGTCTTGAGGGGAGATGGCAGTGGGAGATCGATAGGTGGATTGGTGATGAATCTACAGTGAAGTGGGCCCTGGGAACGCCTTGGGTTGTCCCAGAGGAGTCGGGTCAAGTGGCTGGGGAGAGGGAAGTCTGGGCCTCTCTACTTAGGCTGCTACCCCCACGACTCAACCTTGGATAAGCAGAAGATAATGGGTGGTTTAAGAGATTTCGGAGAAAGTGCAGCAATTTTCAAGCACAGCAGAACCTCTCCTTCCCCACATGCTGTTGTACACTGCCTATCAGCTGGCTGAACGAAGGCTCATAAGTCAAGTAGTAGCACAGTAGTCTCCCTTCCCCTGAAGTTTCCGTCTACAACCAGTCAGACGCCTGGAAGGAAAACTTCTACATATTTTGTCCTCGCTTACAAGAAAGATTAAGTCAGCTGTTTAGAAATATATTTGTTCACCAAAAGTACAAACTTTCATAGAGTCTATATGCATGGTTGGGTTGTAGGTAAAGTAGGACATAGCTAAAGTTTACAAATTCTCATGGTCATATTGTTTGTACAATGTAAAATCTTCATAATGATATGTCAGAGAAAGCAATGGAGATACTTAAATTTCCTCTAGTTGTATCTGAAATACAGTGATACAGTGCTGCCCCAAAACACTGAGAAACTCAGTATTTTTACTAAAAGATCTCATACCAGTTGGTATGAGATGAAGTTTGTAATACAAATTGCTAAAAACGGCATGGAATAAAATATTTGGAGGCTTTTAAACTCCAAGTGTCATGAATTCTCCCTCAACAGTGATTCTTGAACACGATCTGCAAAGTGTCATCCATAAGCAGCTGTTTATATTTCTACTCAATGATAAGTATTATTTTAATATCTTTTCAATAGATGACCAAAATTATTTACCAATATCTTTTTTAGATTAATTAGTGAAAGTAAATTTAGTCATTACTGCTGCTTTCCTGTCTCGTCAATGTGCAAAACGGACATTTTGGTGGGGAAATTTAAATCCACAAAAAGAATACAGTTCAACAACTCATCTCAGTTTAAAGTGACTCCATAGGCAAATATTCAGAGAAACTGTCCTTAAAACCACAAGAACACTTTTGCCATGTAGGCTTTTTAATTTTATTTATTTCACATTGTCCTGACTCTTGTCTGCAAAGGAAAATTATCTACTGACCACATTAATTGTTGTGAGGAAACATATGGCGATGACAAAGAAAGAGGACGCTACTACTCTCAGAATGTTGTGCGCGCCTTTTCCAGATCCAGTCTTTTAGCTGCAGCTTCTCAGACCGTCTCAAAACAAATCAAGTAAAATCAGCTGCTGCATCTTTGCACCATCTTATTTCACAGCTATTCAAACAGGGATTTCCTTAATGTGACCAGTTTAATGGGACAAAACTCAATAAGCCATAGACAAAGTGTTTTCTTGAAGTACATCCTCACCACAGTTCTGTCCGATGGTTTGTGAGGCAGAAGGGACTCGGCAGCCTGTGCTGCTCCGTGGATGAGGTCCGGGGTACGAGGCTGAGGGCAGGAGGGCACGTTGACCCCTGCAAACTCCCCACCAGGCAGCCCCACCTGAGAGCAGCCACACTGCACATCATGGTCTGGCTTCCTTCCTGAGATCAGGTACGTTTTCATTCCTGGCAAAAAGACAAGACAAAATATTCTCCGTTTAGGAGCCCATAAGTACTTTGTCATCTCTCTTGTCATTTACTTTGACAGAAAGATGGACAAATCTGCAGCACACAAACAGTAAGAAAAGTGGCACATGAAACCAATACTGCGAGAAAAGGCAATTAATGATAGGGGTGGTCCAAAGTTACCAAGTCTAAATGCTGATACACCCAGTTTTCCACTGATGAGACATTCAATGCCACAGAAAAGTGATGGAAAAACAGTTAATCTTTATGTAAAATGCATAAAGCAAAGTTAATTTCATTGGCTTCATGTTTTAATCAGAGGACACGCCACACCATGTGGGAGTTTTTACTCGTGGTAGGAGGTTCGGAGATGGATTTGTTTTTTTTTTTAAAGTTGCTGTCAAACTGCTTGATATCTTACTTTGAGAGCCTTAAGTTGAGGTAATTACAGTGAATGTTTTTTTCACATCGACTCCAGTGAAGTATGCATGGAGCTAATAATGTTCTTCCTGCTCAGCCCAATGTGTGTGTATTGAGATCAGTGAGATATAATTCACAGTGTTCTGCTGCGCTAAAACCAGGTGAATTACTTTCCTGTGAAATCGCCATACTGACCATTTATGATTGTAATTCCAATGTTCTGCGAATTCCTGAGAAAGGTCAGCTAATTATCCAAATTAATAAAGTAATACAGGATGACAGGACGAACGATACAGGCATAAAGTCTCCCCAGATGAGTGAAACATCCACATAGCATAGAGTGAGGTTATGCAATATTTTTGGGTCACTGCTGTGATATTTGTTGAGTCACAGTTGTGTGGTTTTTCTGGTTAGATGCAATTTAGGAGCATCCATTTCCTGTGGCTTCATGTCTTACAACAACAAATGATAAGAAAAGCAGATAGACAATAGTGTGACCAGGAGATTAGTATCATTAAGGCGCTTACATGAAACAGAGGAAGCGAAAAAAGAGTATATCCAGTTTCTACAAAAGGAAACTTCCTTCAATAGACATGTTGGCTGTTAATTTACTCTTCCGCTAAACCTAAAATGGTAGTTAGATGTGAGCATGTCACAGCAAACTCGCTCAGTTTTATCCTTCATAAAAATCCAATTTGGTCAGTAATGGGACGTGCTGAAATCTCACAGTTAAAGCTTTACTGGCCTCTTAAGTCTTAAGTCCTCTTATTAATGCTAACTTGCAAATCATGCTAAACTCAAAATACCCATCGTAAATGCTAGGATAATGCTAGCATTCACAGTGAATGCTTTCTGTAAATGCATTCACTGCATTTACAGTGAATGCAGTGAATGCATTCACTGTAAATGCATTCACAGTGAATGCATTTACACTGTAAATGTAAATGCATTTCGTCTTCGTTTTGATCTAATAGTCAAATCCTGGTTATCTGCAGAGTTGTTTAACATCAGCTGTTCTCTCTCTCTCACACAGTGTGACGTTGCCTCTGGTCCCAACGAGCTATTCATGATCAACCCCAGAGAGCATTCTTACATAATTACAGTACGTACGAATGAATGAATTATTCCACAAGCTATCAAAATAGCCATCCTATTAAATATCAAGATGTACACAGCTGGATCATATAAGCTGGCGTATCTGGCGCAATACAGGGTTTTGCATAAACAACAAAATGAAAAAAAAATAAAGACAAATCTTTCTTGTAAAATAATACACTTGATATAATTCTTAAAGGGGTTGCTTTTTGTGTTCCATACCCAGGGGCAGCTGAACCTGATGCCGTTTTCCTCTTTGTTTTGAGAAAATGTAACAGTGAAAATCCTTCAGAAAGTATCTAAAATTTCTGGTTTGCAAGCTCACCAAATTAATTTGTTACAAGAGCCAAGGTGAGGCGAGAGATGAAAGTCTGTTGTAAATGTACAGCTATGTCAATAGATAACTTGCACAAGTGTACTTTTATTACCCTCCCTGTGCAAGAAGTGGCTCCAATTCACTGCTGTTGCTTTACAGAGTCATAATAATCAATGATTTACACTAACTGGAAAAAAGATTAGGCTTCAACCTAAATTTGAATCTGACCATTGACTCTTGGAGGTTAACACTTAGCTCATTTTGGTACCAAATGGTACAGAGTACAAACGACAGATAATAATGAAAAAACATAAGATCCAGCAGCCACTTCAAGAACATTTCGAAGTACAATTTCAGTACTTTCCAATTTCATCAACAGTATGACTGAAGGAGGAGAGTAACAACATTTAAAGTACCTTTGTCCTCCATTGACCCATTCCAGATGTCCGATACTCATATAACCGTCACTACACAATGTCCAGATTCTGTGTTTTTCTACATTTCTCTCTGAATGTGCCAGGAGTCTTTGTGATGCCATCAATTCCCTTCACTGGGTAGACTAGACTTACCAGATACTTGAAAATGTAAGTACCCATCATTGACCAGTTTGGAACAAACCCTTCTAGATGTTTAAACCTTAGCAGAACATGCAGCTTAAATATTACTTATTATTATGCTAAAATATATGATGGACTTGGTTTTACTGAGCATCCAGCATTGGTTTATAATTTCATCTGGTGTGTTTTACATGTTAAAATTTAACTGCTTTATCTAACCCATTGCTTTGCTTGTCATATGGCAGATATTTCTGTGAAGTCAGAACATCAGAAACACAGATGAAAGAACACAGAGTAATTAATAACACAAAAATTGCATACAATCACAGCTGAACACAGTAAGACTACGGGGTACCATCCACTCCAAAAACTGTATAACTCAAAAAATAAGAAAAATATACAGAAACAGTAATTCTCCCTCTGCATTTACCGTATTTTTAAAAAGTCTGAAAACCTATCCAAGACATCAAAGCAAAAGAAAACTCAAAAACATAAACGATATGCATGTTTGTTTACATTACATTCTTCAAAAAGGGGCTCTACTTCCATCAGGCAGCCATAGTGATGCATACACATGCTGACAAGCAGACAGTAATGCAACACTGGGTGTTTCACCAACGATGTTTGCATATCAGCCCAGGGCTCTGGCCTGTTCACACTAGTGTAGAGCCAACAAGGAAATACACAAACAGAGGATTAGAGAGGTGGCTCGTAGCCAGCTGATATCAGCCTGTCCAAACACACAGCAACCCGGCTAGCTGGCCTCGGCGAACAGATCTGTCCCTGACAGCTTAGAGACAACCGGAGGCGGACCAGGAGTCTGCATTGCAACCTTGACCAGAAATATGAGGACAACCCATCTCTAATTGCTCATTCATTCATTCATTCATTCATTCATTCATTCATTCATTCATTCATTCATTCATTCATTCATTCATTCATTCACTGTTTTCCACTGAGACAGGATTGGCAAAGGGAGAATAAGAACCAGGGACAGGCATTATTGATCAGGGTTTCTACATATTTCACGAACTGAAACTTAAAACCTCTAAAGACCATTGTGAACCGTAGTTTTCTCTCCATAGTAGCAACTTTTTTTTTAAACAAAATTATTTAATAGCCAAGACTGGTGTTTAAAATTCACTAAACATCCGACTTTAGAGTTTGTGTCGCACCAAATGCAGCTCTTCTCAGTGCTAGTAGAAGTAGCAGCGTTGAATGTTTTCTAGGTAGCTTTAGCCACAGCAGGGAATCAAAACTGTGGCATTTCTGAGGTACGTTTGTGGCTCTTAGCTGCAACTATGTGCTTCCCCCACTGTATATTTGTCTCTACAGAATTAACCCCGTAGTTCGAAGCTTTTTTGCACAGAATGTAGCATGCAGTCATACCATGTATGGTCGTAGCATACATCGCATATATTGTATGGTTAGCATGCAGTCATACCATGTATGGTTGTATGCCAACAACCAAACTTCATCCATTCAACTGCCAATAACTTTGCACTTATCCATGATAGATGCAAAAAAGCTAGTTAAATAGATAGCTAGCAAGGGTACATTAGCAACTAGTTAGCAGTAGTTGAAAATGTCTCAAGTCACATAACGACAGCATGTATTGAAGATGTTTGAATACAACTCAAACTTTTGCCTGATAGAAAAGTCAGGCAACAAAAAAAAAACAACTACATAGAATATAGGATATTTAAGGTATTTAAGGCCAACTTTCATTAAATTCAAGATATTTTAAGGCCTTAATTTTAGATACATAAATGTAATTAATTTCAATTAATCCAATGAAAGTGCCACAGAAAAGAGGTCTCCTTTTGTTGTATGCTACTAGCAAAACTAGCTTAGGAAAATGTTGAATGTTTTCCAGTCCAGATAAGGAAGGATCATTTCTTTGACAGCCATTCTCAAAGAAATGATTCCCCTGATAAGTTTTTATTTTAAACAGGAACAGATAAAAAAAAAAAAGAAGGCAGCAATGTTAGAGCCTCTTTAGCTGCGACCGACGACCACCCCACCTACGTGTATGTAAAACCTTTGTGCGTCAGTCTGACGCTAGCCGGGTGCATTCATGTGTTAGTTTGTGTACTACAGAATCTCTGCAACATTTTTAGCGAATCAAACACACACGCATAGCATATTTTTCATTCCTTCACCATCCAGCGAGTGAATACCATCTGAATCTTGAGTAATAACAGAGTAGCCTCTTCAATAAACACGGGACACAAAACGCACGGCCGCAACGGTCCTGACGTTCACCTCACAGATCTCAGCCTTGCATGTAACGCGCCAAAGGATTGCTGGAGTTCTTTCAATATCCCAAATGACACAGGAACCTGCTTGTAAACATATATCGACCTGACCTTGTTACAAGAAGAACTTGCATGGGCTGATGCAAAAATAATTGCAGTCCACTATAAGCTGAGCTGAAAGACCCCAGTTTAATAGATCAACAGTAGAACCAACCGGCCAATCAACAACTCTGATGAACAGTAGACTTTCTGTCTACAGAAATTAATAAATCATTAGAGAGTGCATGACTAATAACTTCCAGGATGGTCTACTCTCTCACAAAAGGGTTCGCTCTCGCTCTCATACCATCCATTAGCTTCTCTCCAAGTACATTAGCAGGACCTTCACCTTCTCACCCACCTTCACCTTGGCCTGAGCTGTTGCTGACAACTTCAGTAAAACCATTTTATTTTTTTATTTAGAAATTACAGTAACCTGAAAGATGAATGAGTGAGGGCTTACCTGTTATCACCACAAACCCAAAATTAAAATTTAATTGAAAAGTTATTTCACTAAACACATTCACATAGTCATTGCAAAGAAATGCTTTTATAAAACATAGAATGTTGAGTGGAAGGAAAAAGTGTGGTCAAACTGTTTCACAACAGGAATGATTTTAGCAACTGCAGAGGATAACCAAGCAACAGTCAATTTCATTTGGTTAAACGACTCCTGTACCAGAAAAAAACAGCAAAGAATGTAACTAATGAGACTGAAGACTAGATTTTCCTAAATTTTCCTAAAATTCCTAAATGTCTTTGTTATTCTCTTTTGTTAAAGCACAAGAACGTTGGATTGGTTTGTGTACCGTACATAAATAAGCTTAGCCACAGAGGTTCAAAATCATCTCTTTGGAATAAAATGAATCTTGCATTTCTTTTATGAAATAAAGATTAAAGGATTTGGAGGAAGAGAGGCACAGAACCCAAGCTGCTAGAGGTCCACTTAAAGTTTCCACAGACGGCAATGATTTGGGAAACTGCCGTGTTTTATAAGGTCTAAAGTCAGTGCAGCCATTCAGCCACACAGAAAAGGAGCCAAGTATTAATGTCATATAAACTGAACACACTTTTTAATATGCTGATATTCTTTCTTGGTCTTATGTAAAAAAAAAAAAAAAAGTAATAACTCTACATTTTTAGTTTTGCTGAAATAAATAAATAAATAAATATTTCAGTTTCATTTATTGAGACAGACCCGTGTATAATTAAAATCGTGCTGCTTTTCAATCAGCTGAGTTCAAAGATGATTATTCTTCTAAGCCCACTCAACTAAATGATCACAGTAGAGCTGAAAAGGAGCCATGTCTTCGCCTCTGCTCACAGATGTGCAGAACCTCAATCATTTTGAAACCTAACTATTTTTACACAAACGTTTTAAACTTTGTGTTCACAAAATACCAAGACTTGCGCCTAAACACAAACTCTGCGTCATCCATTCTACAATTATTGTTAATGATTCTAACTGGTGTTTTTTTATGACCTGGTCTCAAATGGCCGAGTTCTTCAAATTCCAGTCAGGTGACAGAAACATGTCAGCCGCGTATTTTCTATGCAAAATGAAAAGTGGCCTTTAACAGAGAAAGAGCCCTGATACAGTCAAACACGGCGTCAATTGAAGTTTGCCATATTTCTTCCATCTAAACAGATTAAACTGCGGGGTTCATGCTGCAAAACAGGCAAAAAAAAAAGCCGACATGTTTCAAACACAAAGACGAGATGGTGGAAAGAGGCAGAAAGCTCCAGACATGGTAAAATAGGATCAAGAGAGCAGATGTGCTTTGAAGGCCTGGATTTCCAGCATGCCTTTCATAACCCACATTCTTCATCCATGTCCACTTCAGCCTTTCTTACTTTATCAGCCATAAATTTGGACAACAAACCTTGACATCTGAGGTCATTCAACAGCTTGAGAGAGCAGGCGGTGGAAATATCGGCCTTTTCCGACAGCAAAGTGCACCAAAGACGCTCTCAGTTTGTAATTACTGTATGACACATGTGTTGGATGTCTGTGTGTGTGAGAATAACTGTATTGGTTTCAGGGAAATCATATTTAATGCAAGTGCATCCCAAAGTCGAGAGTGAGCTCTAGCTAACAAACTCAAGTCATCAATTTGATTTGACATTTATGGCTATGGAGGCTAATAGGAAGCTGACATGGTGTCAGTTCTTCTATAATTTAAAATCAGAAAGAAAAAACTGTTCACTGGTTTTTATTACGTTAGCATGGGGGACAGAAATATTTTTATCTGAGCAAAAGTTGGTGAGGATAAAGTTTTTCTGTTAAAAACATGAAACCAGCTGAAAACCAGGTTACCTGATTTAACCAGGTAACACAAAGCAAAGACAGAAGGAATCTATTCGGTGGTAAACTGTTAATCAACTAATGACAAATCCTCTGATTGAAACGGGGACGTCCCACTTTCTCTGGGAATATTTTCCAATCTCTGTGACTCGTTCGACGACTGGCCCAGGAAGATGGGACTCACGTGCTGAGACAAACGAACTCTACGTGAACACGCATTCGCATGCGCCGGGGAGAATCTGAAAAGGTGTGTACTCAGACAAATCCGTCCGTCCGCTGGTGAAGAAAACAAGGGGGAATGAAAAGGAAGTGCAGCTGAGTCGTCACATTCCACATGCACACTCGAAGACCGTCCACTAACTGGACGCAACGCTGCAGAGAAAGGCTTCTCCACGAACACTCTCTCAACTTTTGTTTTGCTTCCTTTCTTTCTCTTACTCTCCAATTGATATTCATAAACTAAACCAGTGTTTGGGGTTGTTGATGAAATACACAGCTAAAAATGAATAAATAAATAAAACCAGTCCAAAGCGCCGCCGGAAGAGCGAACGCTTTCAGCTAAAATCTGACATTTTAGATTATCCCCGGAGGGTCATCCCAGCCCCAACTCCGCACTTCCTGACAAATACCCTTTCACCTTGTGGCAGCTTACAACCACATGATCAAACCCATCCCCAGTGACCCAAAGATCGCCACCTCCCTTCTGGTCCCACACAAATTAATGTGTACTTGCATGTGAATATGAATGGAGGATAAGCCTCGTCAACAATAAGCTTTGTTACTGCTGCTTTTATAATGCATGGCACATTGAAAATAAAAGAAAACCCCACATTTATCCTGTTCAAAAGAAGGCAAATGGAACTTTTTCCTCCCCATTCACTGAGTAAGTGAATTCAAATTAAAGTCCAGATTTTTCCCAAATTCTGCTAGTATAATAAAAAAAATTTAATGTACTCTATTAACATTTCTACCACAAGGAAATACATGCGACCGACTCTACAGTCACTTTATTCGGCACTTTCATCTCGCTGCTTGCAAAAGTTAGAAAATAAACAACTGAAAGAGAAAAAAAACAGACTTAAATTTGTTTTTTCCCCCCTTTCAAAAGACTTCCATCTGTTCAGATTTTCTCCACTTTGTTTTACAAAGCCTCACATTTCAGCAGACCTCTCTCGCTTTGAGTCACCGTCAGGTAATTTGTCTACTTCTGTCCTTTTTAGCCGTCTCACTTAAACTCTCTCCCACAGTTCACGCTCTTCTTCTTTTTTTTTTTTTTTTCCTTCTCGGTACACCCACACACCAGCAGCTCCCTTCCTCTCCGGTTTTCTCCCTGGTCGCTGGTGGGTCTTGAGAACGCGGCTCAACAATAGCAGAAGCCTCCATATTTGGACACGCTGATGGAGCCCAGGGACGAAGCTCTCACACGGTCCTCCTTCAAATACCCTCCCCACGTCTACATCAATCCCTCCTTTCTGCCATCATCTCAGTCCAGGGACTTCCTCACTTGCTCCCCTCCCCACATCTTCTTTGGCTTATTTCTTTCTTTTGTTTAAAAAGAAGGGATTTAATGATCCATCTCTAGGGAGCCGCGTGGATGACTGAGCATGGCTTCTTGGGGTTTTGGGGTCAAACATGAGACTTTTATGGCATCACTCTGAGGATACAGAGGTATTTATGATTAGATCGGACAGGGACGTCAACAATACGGCTTTGCAGATTCAACCTCCCCCCTTGTTGAGCAATCACCGGTCTGTGTCCTCAGTAGGTCGCACAAGTGTTTCTGTGGTGTGCAGCGAGCTGACAGGAGCAGTGACGCACACTCCGACTGCCACTGCGTCATACTCGATAAATACACAAGACACGCAGCTGTTAAAAAGGACTTTTGGAGTCGGTGTTCACGGATTCTCCGGGTTTCTCTCGGGGAGGCTGCAGCCCGTCAGTGGAAGAGTTTCTATAACCCGCTGAGTTTAGCAGTAGATAATTAGGCTCATAAGGGGTTTGAAAGACTTTTTTTTTTGTAATGGAAAACATATAATCTTATGTAAGTTTCATGTTTGCTGCTTTGGGGGAATCAGTCTGCAGTCTAGCAAGTCCACACACTCAGTGCCTAAAGTTAGGCTGTGGGAAATCCTTGGAAAAAGGTCATGACCAGAAAATATGCTCCATCTTTCAACCACTTCTCTCTCTCTCTCCCTCTCTCTCTGCTTCTTCCATTTTTCTTTTCTTCCCTCCTGGTGTAGCACAAATCCCTCTCTCCTCCACAGAGGAAAAAAGACATCGCATCCAATTCAGATAAGAAATTTGATTCAAGCAACAACGTGGCGCGGCCTGGCGGACCGCGCGTCGACTGTGAAACCGAACACAGGCCAACTTATTTTATCGATGCCGATTAAATGGCAGTGAAATCAGAATCCATTCGAACGTTATCTAACAAACCAGTCAATTATCTCTTAACATTTCAACAATACTTAATGAATTCTGTATACCTAACCAAAAACGACAACTTACTGTTTGGTAAATCGTTCTCGTCGTTTTGCAAATTTCTAACCATCTTGTATCTTTGCAGTCAGATTGTGAAATTGTAGAAAAATGTTTGTTATATTCACACCTCATTTTTTCTGGTTGCAAACTTAACTTTAACTTAACGGACCTTCTTGGGTCATACCAACACAAACCAGTGCATATTTAAAGGAAAACACAAGCTTTTCAACACTTTCTTACTGAAAAGTGTCGCAATCATTTCACCAGTTTTTGCTCCCGTTTGACCCACAGGTTTGATATGAGTCTACATGACTTGTGGCAAATAGTGAATGAGATTCCTTAACTTGACTTGCTGCCTTGACGAGGCGCAGGAAACGGTGATATTTACACGTTTCACGGTCGGTATGAGGTTGTTTCCCTGAAGCACTGGATTTGGTTTATGCCAAGCCGCTCTTCTCTTCTAAAAGTAAATCTGAAGGATTTACTTTTAGGCTCTTCTGTCCAAAGAACAACACCGCACTAGTTCTGGCCTTTGTAGGTCTGTCTAGCAAACTTCAGTAAACTTAAACTTCAGCTTGGCTTTTATGCTTTTCTAATGCTTCAGTCTTGCACACCTTGTGGAAAAGTCAAACGTGTGCAGCCTGAGTTTGATTGTAAAGTCGTTAACTTTCGTCTTATCTGCAAAAAGAACCTGCTGTCGGCTCATGGTGACACGTCAGGTGTTTAAATTAGTTCATTTTGTTAACTGTTGGTCACCTATTTGTATTTGTGAAGTCCTTGCAAACCTGGGTTATGACCTCAAACGTCTCCCACACCCTTCCCAACACAGACTAAATACCTTCGCTGTTTTATGGCTATAAAACTCAGCACAGGGAAGGGTAAGGAAGCTCTTAACAGGCTTGAGGTCACAGATTGTATCTATTATTCAGGACAACCACTTAAGCACAACGGCATTCCAGAGAAAACACGAGCCACAACACACCCGTACAAACACAGAGGTAAACGGAAATGGTGATCATTTCTTTAAACGCTGCTAAATTACAAACACACTCAAAGAAAATACCCCCCCCCCCAAAAAAAATTGGAGTTAATTGAAAGTTGATATACAAAAGTCCAAATTAATCCACCCAAGATCAAATGGAAACGACATGTTTTAACTGCACAGTGTGCGAGTCGGTTTATTAGTGACCAAACAGGAGCCATAAAAGATCAGCTGTTGTACCCAGAGAGACATTTTAGGAAAATTCAAAGTCTTCAACATGAAAGGCAACTTCTTTACATGAGGAGGTTTTTTTCTTTTTTTCAGAATATCAGCAAAGTGTAAAAGCCCAGAGCGTCCGGCAGCAGATAACAGTGACGCCTGGATCAGGCAGTCGTACTCAGCTCTCTGTGTGAAAAACTCACCTCATAATGTGATTCTGAAACTATTTAAGAAATTCAATTTTAACTTTTGGTTTCCTTTTATCTCAATGGGGGGAAAAAAAGGCTCATTTAAGGTGTTGGTGAAGCATTTGTATGTTGTGGTTTTACGTTTTGTAGAGCTGAAAGACCTGACGGCACCCCAGTTTCGGCTTCAGCCGCTAAGTCGTTATTTAAAAACTCCAGGTATTTTATTGGGTTTATAATTTGAAGAACTCTAATAGAACTGTGTGTCAGTATCCCTAAATAAACATCCCATTTTTTTACATCATTTTAGGCTGAAACAACACAACCATATGTTTTTAGTTAGGATTTATTTCCAAAAGCATTCACATAAAAATGACTTCACACAGGTTTTCACAACGCCAAAGGTAGCAATGAAGTCGGATAAGCGTTAGCGACACGCCTCGGCTGCGGGAGCCAGTTAGAAATCACGTACCAGTCCGACCCATTACGCAGAGTCACGTGGTAATCATCAAGACTATTAGATAATCGTCAAGCGCATTGCAAATACCACTAACACCTTGAATCAGAGCACCCATTATGTAACGGTTAACTAAATGATTGATGACACGTGAGGCAGGTGGATAATATGTTTGGACACGATTATGAAGCTTAACGTTTTCTAAAAATAGAACTTTTTCTGCAACACCAACAGAAAAGTGCGTGAACAGATTGTGCAAACACGAATGTTTGACTGTCCTGGACGTCCAAACACACCTCTGAAGGTCTGTTTGCGAACTCAAACCTCTGGTGCCGTTTCACATTTTATCACTTCACAGCCGTAAACTTCAACGTGTTTTAATGGGACTCGCACACGAATCGACAGTAAGCGGCGCATAAAACACACATGGTTTTTCAAAATCTTTTTTTTTTTTTTCTACAAATAATACTCTGTATATGTATTGAGCCCCACGTCGTTTTGTTTTACAAAAATATTTTTGTGGGCAACGCCCGTGTTTTTTTTTTTTCTCGTATTTGTTTTGTTGAAAGTGAAATAGTTCAGAAAGAGAAAGAAAAAAAATCACACAAAACAGAAAAAGAAGCAAACAAAGACAGAAAAAGACAAAGACGCAACAAAAAAGAAAAAAAAAGGGATGTTAGTTATGCTGGGAAATATCAAATCAAAACTCAGAGCTTTGAAAATGTGCATATAGAGACACCAGCCGTCCAATCTGATTGAGCTTCTGCTAATTTGGACATGAAAACTTTTCACATTCTTTGTGCTGATTCACTGTAAAAATCTGAAAATGAAAAAAAAAAAATACACTGCAGTTTCTTTTTGCAATCTTGCAAAGTACTGGACCTTGCCGTTGAATACATTGTATTGTTTAACGGTTCTGTTAGTTTTCTGTCCTTACGGAGGTGGGAGTAGAAATATGTGAAGGCGGTGAGGGTGTGTTGTGTGTCTGTAATCAGGCAAGGACGGGGCACGGCATGGCTTATCAACAGCCAACACACATACAAACAAACTTGACTCATGACATTCTTGAGCAACAGAAATGACAAACCTCAAGTGAAGTGTGTGGGATGTATGAAAAAAAAAAAAAGAGAGAGAAAAAAACACAGAGTTGATTAGATGTCCATGTGGGGAGACACTGGCTGAAGGTTACTACAGATCTATTCAGAGGGAGAGAGAGATCCAGATGATGACAGATGTAGTTACAAGAAATCTGTTGAGAAACTGAGAGGAACATTCGGGATAATGAAAACAGTTACTGAACGTCTATTGGGAGTCCCTGATCTGTTGCTATCGGAGGAAAACAACTGGAGCTAAACGACTGATGATAGCCCGTCGCAAACCGGTCCAACTTCATGAAGACGGAGTCCTACAGAGCTCCAGCCTGGGTCTTTTAAGGATCTGTTTAAGTGGTTCCCTTTGGCTGTACACAAGAGGAATACGTTTCAAAAACAACATGTGGGTTCATTGATTTCAATTCATCAGAAATTTCCTGGAATCAACACTGATTTAAAAAAAAAAAAAAAAAACAGGCTCAAGTGGACATATAACTTTGTCTTAAAACTTTTAATAAGGAAATCTTGAGTGTTTTTTGCTGGGCTGTGATCTATTAACCCTTCTTTTGTTGCAACGTAAGAGATGTTCACACAAGTGTTGCCGATCCAAGTGGAGTCTACAGTCTTAAAGGCACAAGTCTAAGTCGAGTTTGAAGTCTGAGGCTCCGACTTTAATCACCGTCTCCGAGTCATGACACACTACGTTACGTAATTTCTTTAAAGAATTCATTTTACGGCGCTAAGTGGACCGATCTGGAACTGGAAAACCAGAACTATGTGAAGATCAGAGGAGGAGACATTTTCACAAACTAGGGAAGCCTTTGGGATTACAGAGTTCTAGATTTGCTGCCCGAGCCCGACCTGAAATCGGGGCCGAGTTGTTATTTGCTTGATCTGCGAGTCGGGTCTGGCCGTTTAATATGCCTGCGACTCACGGTGAGGCTTTCAACCCAAAGAAGAGCGCACCGAGTCTCGGACATGGCGGTGGAAGCCTCCAGAGTCCTGATGACTGATGGTTAAAACCTGAACACAACCCAGAGGTCCCACAGGATGATGATCCCAAACTCTATGGTAAAATCACAAATATAAAACCAACAAACGTGCTCTGAAGAAAAAAAAACAAACAAAAACATTCTTTTTCCATGAAATTCCTGTATTCTTCCCTGTTTTCTTTTGTCGGGGCAAAGCGGCCGAATTGAAGAAAAGACGAACCGCCTGAAGCGATGGCAAAAAATGATTTTGGTGACAACCTAACATTAAAAAACAAAACCAACACAGGCGCAGCATTAACAGCAACAAACAGCATTGAGATGACCTCATACCGGCTGTCAGGTCACCTGCCAGAGACGGGTTTCAGTGTAAGCAGCACGTGTGTGTGCCAGAGTAATCAGGCCAAAGACTTTGATCAGACTATTTGCTTTATTTCCTTATCTTTATAATACAACAAACACTAACAAGCGCTTTGTTTGACAAGTCAATGCATCAGTGCAGGCGACACTGAGAGATGAAGGTCACTTCCTGCTTTCACCCTTCTGAGTCTTTTTTTTTTGCCTTTTTATTATTTTTGCATGTCTTTGGCTTTGCTGGTGCAAACTGCATAGTCTTTGAAACTGAACAGAGAAATGTGTGTTTCTTTGGCAGCTTTTAGAGCCACTCACTCCAACTCAAACTGGACTTTTATTGAACACATGAGCATTACATTTTTTTCTCATCCCTTCAAAATGTTTTGTTTATTTTGCTTTACCCTTAGTGAAGATATATATTTTTCCATCTACTGTAAATTTACCAATTTGCATACAAGGGATGTAAATTGGTACTTTGTACAAAAAATAAACCTTTATCCAAGTCAGTTTGCTGCTTTGTGAATAATATCCTTTCTGACAAAGTTCCTATTTGCATTTACATGATGGGGAAAAATATAAAATGCTTGTTTTTTTCTAATAAAAAGACAAAGAGAGACGTTTATGACACTGGAATTAAAGGGGCTAAAAAGTTTCAGAAATTTTGTAAATATTTATTATACATGACTAGGCCTGTCACAATAAGCAATAAATCAATTAGTCGCACGATAAATTAAATAAAACAAACTCAATGATTTCCATTGATTGAGTTTGACTGGATGAAAAACGTCTCCAGTCTTATGCTTTGGTCTGAACTAAGGAGAATTTAGTTTACAGAGACTTCATAATTTACTAGCTGCTTCTGCTGTTTGTTTATTTGTTCTGGATATTTCAAATATCTTCCAGTTCCAGTTTTAAATGTTGATTAGAATTGAAAGTTTGTCGATCGTTGAGAATGTGTTCTTGCATTATTATGCCATAATATTACTTGAAAATGGTCTCAAAACAATGATATTATCGTTTATCGCAATAACTTGTGTGACAATTTATCGCACAGCAAAATTTGCCATTGTGACAGGCCTAAACAAGAACGGAAGTTAACAACGGCACTCTTAAAGTGAATATTTTTATTGCTATATTTTTTGAGACGATAAACATGCAAAGATTTTAATTATAAAACAACTTTACACAAAAAAATAACATTCAGTAGAATCAATGTTTCTGCTAATTGTTTAACCGACCCAACCTCAAGTAACGTTCATCTGAAAATATTTAATTTGTGTATATTTTGGGGATTGTAGGGGTAAATTTTTGGTTGTTCGCTTGCCAAAAAAAAAAAAAAGGAACAAAAAAAAACTTCTACTGTAAAACAGGGATTTAAAAGGTCAAAATGTTGAAATGTCATTACTATTGTTGGGAATAGTAAGCCCTGAAGTTTTTGATTTTTTTTTTAAACCGAAAAGTTAGAAACATGTTGACTGGTAGAATCGCTATATTAAACCTAAAGAAGCCTTTTTAGCGCTAAACGGTCACATGTGAAGAGACGCCCAGTGGCTCACCACCAACTGATTGCATGAAAACTAAAATTCAAAGAAGATAAATATAAAATAATTCATCAACTACAACATTGCTTTTTCAACAAGAAGCTCAAGGAATTAAACAAAATACGTTTTGTGAATTTAGTTTTGATTTTCATTTCAGTCTTAATATTTAAGCCGTCCACTATCAAACAGCAAAGTATTTACCGAGCTCAGTCTCCAGACAAGGATCTGCTTGTCTTTACCTTAAAACAGTCACTAAAGCCAAATACGGAGTCAAGAATAGCAAAGCCATGACACACCAGCTCCAGTCAGTTTGTAGTCCGGGATCTCTCATCTGCAGCTGCATATTTGGGTGGCATGTTTGATTTAGCACAGACTAGCTGGCCTGAGGAAACGGGATCGCGCTGTGTCTTACTGTAACAGTGGCACGGATTATTTGTGCACACATGGCTGCATGCACACACACAACAACAGAGAAAGACTCGTGCGTGTGTGGGGGCGCGCACACACACACACACACATGGAAGTGGTACTTTTAGATGACACAAATGTAAACTGAAAAGGAGCCTGCGCTATGCCATGAAAGTCTGAGAAGTGTTCAGGGTTCACCTTAAGTCAAGGCAGTACGCAGCAGAGTGAGTGTTTGTGAAACATCGAGGAGCAAAAGGTGAGGAAAACTTTTACAGACAGACGTGTGACCTGAAAACAACTGGAAAGCAACTCAAATGTTTTCCTTTTTAACGCTAATACGCTCCAGGAAAGTTTAAAAAGCATCAGCTTAGAAAATGATGATACGCTATAACGGCTAACTCATAAAAGATGCAGAACAGAAAAACGGCCTCAGCAAAAGAGACATAAGATCAGACTACAGCTGAAACGATACATCAGATTAATCGTGATGAATCGATTACAGAAATAATCGTCGACTAATTTAGTAACCATTGACTCATTTAATCTTGTAGTATAATGTATTTCTAATGTCGCATAAAAAAACTGAAGTAGCTCAGTCAGAAATCTGAAGAATGTGCCAATTTTTATATCAAATTAATCGTCAAAACAAGAATAATCGGTTTCTAAAATAATCGTTAGTTGCAGCCATATATCGGACATGGTGAGTCAAACACAAAGTCTTGGATAAATCTCTTGCAAAACAATTAATGACGAATAATTAATTAATAATCGATACACTGTATTTCCAAAACAACGGATGAGCATTTATTTGGATGCTCAGCTGTTGAAATAATTCATCTGAAGCTCCCTACTATCCTCCAACAGTTCTGAGAAAATGGACTCGTTCTCAGGAGGTCTTTTACTTAAAGCATGTCACCCTAACTAGGGGAGCAGCTGTGCATCAACTCCAATCATTTAATGTCTTCACAACTTCATACTTCAGTCACTTGTGGTGTTGTAACAAAGTGGAAGTGATTTGAAACAACTGCAACTAAGCCTCAAAGTGATCAGCTGATGATGAGAAGCATAATATGCACAAGGCAGCTACTTTCTGAAATCTGGAGATGCAGACCTCAAAACTTCATGTGGTCTTCAGATTAGTCCAAGACCAGTGTGGAGTGGGCTTCGTAGAGTGGGTTTCCACAGCCGAACGAACAGCTGCATTCAGGCCTTAAATCATCTGGTGCAGCACACGGTGTTGAAAGCAGTGGTGTAAAGCACACAGTAACCAGAATAGAGCAATGAAGACATGATAAATCATGCCTCGCTGCTTGATAATCCAATGGTTCAATCTGGGTTTGGCAGCTGCCATGAGAGCAGCTTTTCACTGACGGCATTTTCCTTTCATTCATATTTGTTGGAAGGTTGATGAGTGAGTGGTGTGACAACGCAGGACAAAGCAGAATTTACTGTGATAAAATGAGTTAAAAACAGTGGAAATGCACTGAGATATTGGCTGGTGACCGTAATCGGATGATTTTAATTTAAAAATCATCTGATGCCTTGAAATTGGGTCTCTGTCTCTTTAAGAAGCCCCTGTCCTTTCTGACACTCTGCCTTCAGTATGTCATCCCAACAATGCTTCTCCATTGCCATTTACAACTGTTCTCAGAAGCGTTGCAGTTTGTGCAACAAGCTCGGCAGATGCGCTGTTCCACCTGGTGTTTGCTAATTGCTGCTGCTGCTAGTCTGGAGGAGCTGAGTGGGGAAGGGGTGGCAGAGGGGTGCTCTGTCAAGCTCTGCTGGAGACTTATCCTCCAAGGCTGAGGTTTTGGTAAACACCTTTCAGGAGCAAACGTTAAGAATGGCCGCAGAAGGAGATTCAAGGATTTCTCAAACACGCATGAACGAGTCACAGCAACACACCGGGTATAGTTTTAATGATGAGGGAATTACATTATATCAAGATAGAAAGCTATTAAAAAGTTCATTTCTCATAATACCCCCAGTTAATCAGTGACCTCCTTGTAGGAAACCGATCGATGATCGGTTTCCTACACTTGGAAGCACTTGGAAGCAAGTGCTTCCAAGTGCAGATGCATTAGCTGCACCACTCTTAAGCCCTTTCTCATCATGCCTGGCTTTAACCAGTTCTTCTCCAGTCAGCCCCGGCTAGATTCGTCTCCATTTGCAGATCCTGAAAGTTCGTCCCTGTTTTTTGGAACCACCTCAAGGGTGATGCGCGCTGGTCCAAGCTGGATATTGTGCACAAGCTCTTTGACTGGCAGCAGACTGCATTCATTGATTGGCCCCATCTCAACCAGTCCACAATGAGAACATAGTAAAGATGCAAGAGCTGTAAGTTGATAATTTCATGATCAAACCTTGATGATGACCAGACCTTTTTCTCAGTTCTGGAGCAAGAGCGCAAACCTTCAACTGGACATTGGAACCCACCACAAAAATATGCATTGAGAAATGTCGGGAAGATAGCCACCCAATGGTACACGTTCAAAATGACATGACTGGAGTATTGACCACAGCTCCTGTGCACTCATGGCCGGTCCACCATCCCCGCCAAGTTCCTGTTCATATTCACGCCCCCTTAGTGAGGAACACACTGTCAATGCAGACACACTCACCTTGACTAGAACCAAGTGAAACACTAGCCGGCTAGACTGAGTCTTGACAATGGAGAAGGGGATTTACACAGCATTCTTTTCTCATTCTGAGAAGTTTTTCACTTTTCGTACCAGTTAGCTTCCTAACAATGACCAAACTTTTGTACATAATAATGATTTAGAATAGGGGTCTCAAACTTAAGTACCGAGGGGCTGGTGTGTTTTAGATGCATTTCTTCTGCCTTATTACACTTGAATCAAATAATTTGGTGGTTAGAAGAACTCCCAGAAACGTGACTGAATGCCATTTGGTTGAGGTGCATTGCAGCAGGGATGGATCTAAACATTACAGGACACCAGCTCATGAAGACAAGAGTCTGAGACCCAATGCTAACAAAAGCAAACTCCTGCCAAACAAGATGAAAACATTTAAGTTCTGTTAAAGTAAATACATGTTTTAATCAATGCAGTCTTAAACAATTAGGCAACTCTGCAGTCTAAGAAGTTTTTTTGCGATATGCATGTTGCGCATTGTCCAAAACAGTCCCTCAGTGGATTGGTTGTTGATCCTTGGAAGTACATGGGGAACTGAGCGACTAATAAAACAGGACTCAAAGCCTGAGATTGGATTCGTTCAATTCGTTCAGGGAGATCTGGAGCAAAGCTTTGACTAAAGACAGACGGACAAACAGCATAAAAACAGTGTTACACAACAGGCCGCGGATACAGACATGGGTGACAGGTGGGAGACTGAGGCAACGAGAGAGACAGCAACAGTGAAGAAAAGCAAAGGCAAGGATGTGAAAATTCAAAGTGTTGCAGGCACAAACACGGGAGACAGACAATTTGTCACTAATCCCGCTAGATCATGTGGTGTTATGACTAAAACACTGACTTTAGATTAAGAATAAAACTCCAGTCGGAAGTTGACGTCCACTCACAATGGAAATGAATCTCATTAATTTCGGGAATGTCATTGTTTCATTTGGGCTATTCTTAGTTTGGGCTGCAATGATTATACTGAATATGAAGATTTGAAATTATTATTGCACCTCGTCTTTCAATCTAACTGGCACAGTTAATTGGGTTAATTGTGATTAATTGACCATTAAAATAATCACCAACTAACTTGGTAATCAGCTAATTATTAATTGGAGTATACAGACTCTGTATAAGGCTATTTGCCGAAAGAACACAACCCTCAGAGCAGTAAATAAGTAAAAAAAACTCTACAAAAAATACACACAACTTGCCAGTGGTGCAAAAAGTGGGTATGCAGGGTATGAAACGCATGGGGTCGCAGCACCAGAGGGGGCACCAAAACCCCATCTGGAGGGGGCGGCGCGCCGATGATGTTTTCCCATACACTTCAGCGCGCCTTACGCTCCTTCACCTCGCGCACATAACGAGGTAAATGTAGCGAGTTTTACCCTTCACGTATCGTCGGGGGGGAGGAGCGAGTGAGCGTCGCTCCTTCACCCTGACGTTCCTTACCTCGGGCGGGGGGGAGGGGGATCTATGTTTTCGCATCCACCTGAATAATGTGTAGTTGCGCAACTGCAACTTGCATTTAAATGTATGGATACACTCCCACTAACGTGGCTTTTTTAACAGCACTGGAGCCGCCATCAGCCTTAGTGTAAGCTTTTCAAAGCTATTTTGTTGTGTGCTTGGGATCGTTTTCTTTCTGGAAGACTCAAATGTTGCCATGTTTTGACCATCTGGCCCAAACAGTCTGCCTCAGCTGGAAGAAATGTCCTGTGAATGTTCAGGAACAAACCAGGAACCAGCATGGAGTGGAAACTACGACAGCAACATCAGTGTCACTGTTCACTGTGAAAACAGCTTCACATGGTCATGAGCTGAGCGGGGGGCTCCCTGCTCGATGGAAACATGTAGCTCCCCCAGGTGGACAATATAAATGTCTTGGAGAAAAAGTGTCGCCTTCAACGGAACCAAACATTAGCTGGCAAGAGTTGGGACAGAGATTGAGCTTCTGACAACCAGCATGTTTAAAGGCATCGATGTGAGGCTTTCAAACTCGAGAGAACACTTCCTGTTGTGAGACACGGTGGTGGTACCATCATGCTGAGGGTCTGGCATGCTGCCAATGGCCCTGATACACCAAGCAGCTCCACCTTAATTGAACAGCTGGATGGTTTCAGGATGGGTAAGTCATTTTTCCAACAGGAAAGTGGAATGGATAAAACAGGTCACCATTAGGCTTCCGGGTCGGCCCTGACCTCAACCCGACCTTTTGAAACAACGATAGAAAGCAGAGGCCTTGACAGGAAACCGACCTACAAATCAACACAATCCTTTCTAACTTGAGAGCAAAACTGATGCCTCAAAAAATTATTCAAATTATATGTGGCATTATTAGTCCACAGCAGAAAAATAAATGGTACAAATAACTTGGGGTTGAAACGACTAATCAGATGAATCATTTACTGCGATAATAATCGATTAAGTTAGTGATCGATTAATCATTAACTGGCTTATGCTGACTCAAAAAAAAAAGCCATTTGGTGGAAAAATACAACACACTCAGCAATTAAGGTAAAACTGTACAAAGAAAATAAGATACAATATGTTTCAGCCAAAACTACTGGAGTAGTAAAGCTTCACCAGGTTCAGATTTACTAAAGCAATGCTACGGTATTGCATTTTAAGCTATAAAATGTTTATTTTATGTAAAACAAAAGAAAAAAAAGTAATGAATTATTTGTTTATTTGTATCATTTAACGCATTTCTAATATTGCAAAAAAAAAAAGGCTTAAGTGGTTAAATTAAAGAATCGTCAGAATAATCAATAGATTAATCGATTACTAAAATAAGCATCAGTTTAAGACCTAAAATAAATTACCAAAAAACGTACAAAAGAAATAATTCGCACAATGAACTGAACTTTTGAACAGTGTACTGTATAGTCAGAACTGTGGGACAGCGATGACTGCGGTTAGTTACGAACACAGTCCTGTTCTCTCACGTTCACCATTCCTGCTGAATACGTTCTTCAGTCTAACAGAAAACACTTCCACCATCCTCACATTTGCTAACATTAGTATGTTAACATATATATATTTTAAAGCTACGTTAATTTTTTAAAGCGGTTGCAGCTCCTCAAATCAGAATCAGCGTTCCAGCCTCACTTCTCTCTCTCTCTCCCTCTCTGAACAGCAAACTGCTGCTCTGTGTTTCGGCGGAGTAACTAGATGCCATTCAATCTCCGCTTTTCTCTCCTACAACAAAAGCTGCTTGTCAATATCCCTCTCTTGTACTGTTTGCCAGCCTGGAAATAGAGAGTGATGGCACCATTTAGAGCCAAGAGTGAATACACTCTGACATAAGGCCCGACAATAGAGCAGACAGTTTCTTTTCACCAGTGACCTAAGATTAGACATCCCACCAGGAATTCCCTGCTGGAGAGATTAGTTTCTGTGATACAGGCTCGCTCCGAGTTTGTTTGTGTGCGTGTGTGTGTGTATGTGTGTTTGTTTTTTGTGGCGTGTCTACACGAAACACTGGTGAAAATCTATGTTTTATACTTCACAACATGTTACTATAGATCATTTAACCCTAACCCTAACTCGATCTGGGACTTTAGTCTAAAAACACCGTTTGATAAGGACTCCAACCTCTAAGACTTTAGTTGAAACGCCGTTTAACTGGGACAATCTGTACTTATCTTGTTCAGTTTGATAGATCCGTTTATTTTGTTACAAGAAAATACATGTGCTTGCTGTAAATGCACTAACATAATTTCACTATTTAATTCATCGGCTTGAAATCAGGGAATGCACAACATCAGTTCATTTTATAAGTCAGCCTAATCAATCAAAGTCACATTGAAGTAATGCTAATCGGTGTGAGGCGATTAACCAATCGGATTCCAGTGCGACTCATCAACAGCTTATTTTATTTTATGGTGGACAGCTATGAAGGAATTATTAAATAAACACTAAAATAATCACCAAATATAATATTTACAGACATTACTTCTTTTGGTATTTACAGGTGAGGAACTACATTTTGAAGAATGCAACAACCAAAATGTCTCTGATTGTGAAAATCAGTTATTTAAGCTAAAATTATAAGCTCTATTAAGACCTCTTGTAGCTTTAAAAAAAAAAACAAGATCCTTTTCCATTAGCACTGAGTGTAATCCAATGTATATGTTACTGGGAGTTACTGGGATTCTTAAGAAGAGCTGTGGAGAAACACCTGTACAGGACGCTGACATTCTGTGCCAGGAAATGTTTGAGCTAGATAACAGATAAGGCTCCATCCACACAATAGCAACAAACTGTCCTTGAACATGTGTTGCTGGACTTTCTAACTAGTAAATTACACAATAGAGAAAATGTGTTTCATAATATTTTGCACTCCTTTATACTGTATACTGGTCTGGATATTTCTGCTATTTTTTTCCATAGCCTTACATAATATATTGCAATAATGTGTCTTCATTTCTTTACTTTTTTGTGTGTGTCTGAGCCGGGGTAATGTTAATGTTGATGTTACTGTACGGTTGCTTGTTTGTCTGTGTTAAAGTACAGAAATAACCAATAAACATATGTTGGAAAAAAATAACATAACGACATGTGATTTTTACAGTATAACGACATTGAGGCGTCGTAGCATTGAGGTAGCGCTGGTGAAAGCTACATAGATAATGGACTTGTCCCACTCAGAGCTGAAGCACAGTATTTCCTGAGAAAGGCTCCAATATGCTGTCGGGTTCAAACGAACATCACTCGCCCCAAACAGATTTATTTGTTCACGTGAATCATAAATCCTCACAGCACTGCGGGATTTTCCGTGAAGTACCACAGGGTTCAGTCAGTTCTCTTTGCTTTGCGTTTGATTCCGATTGGTAAAAACCATCAGACAGCACGGGATGCAATTCCACTGTTTCGCTGATAAAACTCACCTATATTCAGAAATCCCACAGAATCCGATCTGGTAAGTAGACTACAGGTATGTCTGGAAGACATAAAAAAAACCTAGATGTCTGAACACTTTCTGCTTTTAAATACAGACAAGACAGAAGTTGTCGTCTTTGGAGTCAAACCTTCGAGAAGCAGACTGGTTCACCGCACTGCGTACCGTTAAGCTGGCATCTGGTAACAAATGGAGAACCTTGGTGTCATCCTTGACCACGATTTACTTAAATTCCATATAAACCAGTTTCCTAGGACCTTCCTCTTTCACCATTACAAAATTGTGAAAGTTAGAAATATCCTGTCCTGCAGCAAAACTAGTCAACACATCTGTTACTTTAACCTGAACTATTGTAGAAGAGTGTACTTAAAAACTCGGATGGAAATTAAAAACAGAGATCATTGCCGTTCTTCACTGGCTCCCTGTTGAATCCACAATACGCCTGGTCACATATAAGTCCCTTAATAATTAAGATTTGATTGTTCCATGTGTTCCTCTAACAGAGCGCCTCGCTCTCAGACTGCAGGACTGGTTCCTAGAGTGGGAGGCTGATCCTTTACTTATCAGGCTCCTCTTCTGTAGAACCAGGGCCCAGTTTTAGACACCCTGTCTACTTTTCAAGACCAAACGTAAAACTGTCGTTTTACATAAAGCTCAAAGTTGGAGCGATTAGCTCGGGGCTAATCTGTGTTTCTCTCCTAGAGGAGGCGTCTAAATGACCTTCTGCTGCCAGTGACTTCCCTTTTTCTTTGACATAGAAAGTACTCCTGGATCAGCGCTTCTCTGCGTGTGAACGTTTCGCCTTCTGGAACCGACCCAGTTGCCTGCATCAGATGGCCGCTCACGCCGAGCCAGGTTCTGTTGGAGGCGTCTTCCTGTTAAAGGGGATTTCTCCCCCCCACTGTTTCTACATGCATGCTCAGTATGAGGGACCTCTGCCAAGATAAAGACTCAATGCGTCTGACTGTTGCTCCAACTGAGGAGGATCGATCGCCGTTATAGTGACTCGATACAATCTGATGGGTTTCCATACTCTTTGACCAATCTGAGTGATAAAATGAACTTTTCTGCATTACTTAGTAGCTGAAATTGAGTCCGAATACGCATGTAATTGACTCTAGATCCATCAGAATGACTGAACTGACGACATGTATGTAGAAATTGGATGTTTTCCTAAAGTAAGGTAAGGGTTAGGGTTTTATTTATATTGCACATTTTCAGCAACAAGGCAGTTCAAAGTGCTCTACATGAATTAGGAACAAAATCACAAAAGAAAAACAAAAAGCACTCCACAATTTATAAATCTGGATAAACTAACAGGAAAGAAAAGTAAGAGTATAAATCTATATATTGGTTCCCCATGTTTAATAAGAATACGGCGTCTGTAAGTTATAAACTAGCTGGAGTTTCTCTGGATTCTTGTTCTGAGTTTCTATGTTTGCTCTAGTAGTTTCAATGTGTTGAGAGATGACATTTGTTGTGAATGAGAGCTATGCAAATAAATTGAACTGAATTAATTACTTAATAATTCAATAAACTGTATACAACTTTAATAACTGAAAACATTCATCTACTGTATTTGCAGTTTTAATGTAATTGCAATGCTTTAAACCTCTTAACTATCATGAGGACAAAATGTTTTTGGGGTGACAGTTAAGAGGTTAATTAATTATTTCATGTATTTACTTGTTAATTACATTTTGCTATACAATGTAAACAACCTGCTGCATTTGTTTTGTTTTATTCAATTTTCATGTGATTTTCAGTTAAATAAAAACTCAAAATAGAAATCTAGATGACATACAAGTGTCTAGATTTCTATTTTGAAATCAGCCTTCCACTAAAGTTCGCGGACGCAGCGCGACGAGCACTCGCGCAATCTACTGAAGCCCACCGCTATGGCCCATCTAAGAACAGTAAATCCAGCCGGCCCTCACCTTATCAACGGCAAAATCTCAGCTCACGCCGCCCAGCAGCGGCGTCAGAAACACAAACACAACCAGAGCGCGAGCCAAAAAGAGAGCTAAAACAAAATCCACGAGAGGGCCACAACCTTGTCTGCATCTAAACAAGCTTATCAAACACACCAGCTTTCTGACAGTCGCACATTTAAGCCCTCTCTCCAAATGTAATTTTATCTGGTGATCCTTGAGCTGTCGGCATCCATTTATGTTGTTGTTATGCAAGTTGCAAACAGTCGTCTGCAGCGAGGGTTTCAAAATCCATTTGTTACATCTGAAGATTAACGGTCCTAATCTCGGTGGCACAAGCATGCATGATTCAAAATACACCTGCAGAGCCGTGCCCCAGAATGTCAAGACCACACAGATCCCTCTGCAAAACCTCCGTTTGGTGTAATTAGGATTTTAAACGAAGAGGGTGATCCACGTTCCCTAAATACATCTGTTGAAAGTTCCTAATATAGACCATGTGATTTATTTTCAGATACTAGGAAATGTGGAGTGACACCCAGAACGTTTAAAAATAAAACCTGCCTACACTTCAGGTGCTCCAATCTGAGAGTTATATTCTGATCTCTGCTTAATTTTGACTGGATTAGGGGGTCGGATAACATCGTTCTGCTCTGTCTGATCATGCACTGACCCCGGCCAGGCCTGATCAGTGCACACACTCGGCGTACTGCCAGGCTATATACCCTCTTGAAGAGTAGTATTCTTGAACGGTGATGATTTTTCAAGCCTCTACTGCAGTTAAAGTGCTTTTTTATGTGATAACATTGCGACGCAAAAACAACTCTGAAGATGATCTTATGGCAGCTGTCTCAGCTGGCTTGGCATTTTAAGTGAATTCATTCTCCAACCTGGTGAGGAAATCAGAGGTAAGCAGCCACTTACCTTTCAGTTTCTCGATTGCACTCTGCCCTGCTCTCTCGGCCACCTGCCCGTCCTCCCTCTGGTAGCGGTCGTCCAGGAACTGGGCAGTAGCTTCGGACAGATGAACCTTCCCCGCCATGCCCAGCTGCTCCATCAAGTTCGCCAGATTGACGTCGTTCGACCACACGTCAAACTTGAACCTCTTCATTCCCAGGATCCCACACAGCACGGTGCCCGTGTGGACGCCGACCCGCATGTTGACCGTCTCGCACGTCTCCTGGCAGAACTGCTCGATGGCCTGGATCATGCCGAGTCCCATCTCGACGCAGCAGTACGCGTGGTCTGGTCTGGGATCGGGGCACCCTGCCACGCAGTAGTAGCAGTCTCCCAGCGTGCTGATCTTTTCGCAGCAGGTCAATTCGCAGAGTCTGTCAAAACGTCCAAACAGGTCGTTGAGGAGACCCACCAGGGCCGGCGCCTTCTTGTTGGCGGACATTTTTGTGAAGCCCACAATGTCGGCGAAGAGGATGCTGACAGGCTCCATGCGTGTCATGTTAAAGGGTCTGAATATTATCTGTCCTCGGGGTATTGAGGTCTTTTTACGTCTGTGATTGCTATGAGGGTTATTCTTAGAACTTATAACACTTTGGCTTTGTAGAGCTCCTCCGCTCCCGCCGCTGCCCACTGCCACAGCCGAGGCAGAGCAGGCGCCGGAGGAATATCTCTTGCCCGAATTCTCACCGCCGCCCTCATCATCGCCCTGCTTCCTCAGCTCGTCTGCAACTCGTCTCGGCATGACCGAGTGGATCATCCTTTCCTTCAAGGCCTTCTCCACCTCCAAGTCTTTGCCGTGCATTATGGCTTGGCCCACTTTAAGAAAGGTGTTGCGGGATCGCACCTCGGACATGATAAAAAGATGAATGCCAATGACGTGCGCGCACAGGTGGAGTAGACCCTTGCCCGGTCCAAGCCAGAGGAGCGTGTTTTGCAAACTTGACACCTGTCCAGTAGCTTCATAATTCCTCTGAAGCAGGGGCAGCCATCCTAAAGCCTCGAATAAGACAGAATACAGGAGGCTCAGCATCACTGAGGCATACAGACGGACATGGAGGACGCTGTATACCAATAGCAGGACCTCGATGCAGAGGGAAAAGGTGCCAACGGGGGAGATGCAGGACATCTGAGGTGGAATCTCTTTGTTCAGAGAGGTGTACGATGCGTTCACTTCGGCAGCCCAGTCATAGGTAGCAGTTTGCATCTGTGGAGCCAAAGTGATGGCAAACGTAAGGACTATTAGCAGCAGGGAGGTCTGGTTGTACAGCCACATGTACGGCTTGGTGAAGGTGAATAAAAACAGAAGCACCAGCAAGGCCAGAAAGGAGGCAGTGGGGGCGAGGAAGGTCACGGGACGACAGCGGTCACTGTTCACCCCAAAGTACACCCCCCAGAGTAGGGAAGCCACTGCCAGGTAGAAGAGGACATAGCGGAAGCGCCTCTGCTTCTGTGGAAAGCACCTTTCCTGGCAGGCATCCTCCAGGACGGAGGAGTCAAACTTGGGGTCCCAGCACTGGGCGGCGGAGCGTTCAAACAGCGGAGGGGCCTTCTTCTGCACATGGGAAGTGTAAGTTATGACGGGTCTGGAGTCTGCTGAGCTGCAGCTGGAGGAGATACTGTACTTGTGGAGGGCAGGTTTCACTTTACTGGCACCCCCCCCTCCTCCCACTCCTCCTTCACTCTTTGCAACCCGAAGTGGCTCATGAGGCTGTTGCTGCTGCATCCGGGTGGAATTATTGGCAATCCGCACCGTGATGGCGCCATCACCCCTGGCTGAGTCGCAGCTCACCTCGGTGCCGTGCATAAGAAGCTGCCTGTGATGTTGCAGAGTGGCCATGTTGACTAGTGCTGACGAGCGGAGGCGATGGGAGATGGGAGTGGGGTAAGCGGGGAAGGGGGGTGGGAGGGGGGAGGCGGTCACTGAGGTGTTGAATCAATCAGTAATTTACTCTGGTGCCGCCGAGTCAAATCAGGGAAGGTGAAGGAGGACAGACACTGACATGGGAGGCAGAACAAGAAAAAAAAAAAAAGAAAAAAAGGTTTTTGTCGGAAAATTTACACTGAAGGGAGGAGTGGGAGGGGGGGAAGGGGGGACAGACGAGTCGGCTACGCGCAGTCACTCACATTAAGACGCTCACAGAACACCATTATCCGAGCCGTAGCTTTGCCTTTGCGTCAGTACTCGCGTTGCACGCATCCCTCTCCACAGAGGTTGTCCGGTGTGCTCTCCAGCTGCGGTGCAAACAATCTCATCATCACGTCTCCTGCCTCCTGGACTCGGCATCCTTCTCGGCAAGCTGGTAGCGGTGCAACAGATTTCTCTTCTTCAAATGTGCACGACGGTCGATTATCAGCCACTGAATGAGCGCAATTGGAAAGTTTCTCCCATCGTTGCTTAATTGGGTTGTTTGAATGAGGAACAATAATAATGATGATGATGATGATGATAATAGTAGCCGTCAACAGTTGGTTACAAAGGCTGTACTGTCCTGCATAACTCCTCTATTTATGCTCCTTTTCCACGAATAAAATACTACATGTACGAGCAGCAACCGGTGCTACGAAGAAAAAAAATATATAAAATTGCACTTATTAGAAATAATACAGATGCAAAATAATAATAATAATAATAATAATAATAATAATAATTAATAGCTTATCAAAAGAGAACGGCGACCTTAAACGGATGCAAAGTCTTAAAGTAGTTAATTAAAAAGTGTGCGAGCTGTAATTACCTCCCACTGCATCCACTCTAATGCACGGCTCAGTGCGCGAAGGCTTTCCATTTCTCATTCCCAAGATTCCCCTGCCATCTTTATTGCAGCAGCCCCTCTCCATTTTATATTATTATTCTTTATTTTTTTGCAACAAAACGCGAGTGTTTTCTTTTCTTTTTTTTCTTTTTTTTTTTTTGGGACACCCGACTCACAGAGGAGGCCCCTGACAGCCAGGCCTATTCCCACGGATGCAGCCCCGTCCTTTCCTGAACTCTCAGCTCCGGATCTCCTCTGTTTATTCCCTCCCCCTCTCCCTCTCTCTCTCTCTCTTTCTCTCTCCGCTTTTCCCAAAGAGAGGGTCTCAGGGTCTGCCTCCCCTCCTCCTCCCCCCTTTTCAAAGAGTCATGATTCGCACTAGTAAAAGAAAGAAAGAAAGAAAAAAAACTCTCCATGCACTGCCCCGGATCTTTTTCTTTTTTTTTCTTTTAGCCTGTGTTTTGCCTCTGCTGGGAGTGTCTGCAACTTGTTGCGCGCAGTTGGCAAAACATACATGCAGCTACGGGGAAAGGCTTCGCTTCGGACCAAGCTGGGCTATAAATAGTGATGATCAAAACTCTTGCAAATAACACCACCCCGCTGCATGTAAAAAGGAAATACTATTTTTTTTTTCTTTTTTTCTTGAACTTCTTCCCAGAAGCACGAGGGTTGCTTAGGCTAAAAATGTTATGGTAAAGCCTCCACCCCCCATCTCAAAAGCCTCCCAACTGCCAAACTTTTCTTTCTCTTTCTCTCTCCTTCTCTCTCTCTCTCTCTCTCTCTTCCAGGCCGTATTTCCTGCGTTTGGAGCGGAGACCCAGTTAGAAGTCTCTGCTTATTTGGAGATGAGGCTGGATTTCCTCCTCTCGCATTCCCTTGGTGCAAAGACGGGAGAAAATCCACAGAGCGGCTCTGGCTCTTGGTGATCCTCGTTTGGATTATCCAGAAAGAAAGAAAGAAAGAAAGAAAGAAAGGGGGTTAAAAAACACACTCTCCTTATCTCCAGATCGCAAGCAATTCCTCAGGTCTGGGTAGCGCTAGTTTTCGCTGGCATGCATGTGTCCAACAAACACAACGCTGTGCGCTCCGGCGGTGGTGCGTCCTCTTCCGTCCGTTCTGTGGCTGGTTGCCACCCTTTCTCTCTCTCTCCCCCCCACCTCCACACCTCAGCCCCTCCCTGCCTTAGCTCTCGGACGTAGTTAGAGTCTGGATAAAAACAAAAAAGACAGACGGCTGTCTGCTTCTCCGTCTCGTCCGGGCGACAGAAAGCTCCTCACTCTTGTAACTGCCACCATCTTCACTGCAAGTGGGTCGGAAATCCTTCCCCAGCTGTTGTGGCGGTGCTGGTTGGCCAGACCAGGCAGTCTGCGAAGTTAACTGCGATCCTCAAGAACACTACTTCCGGTTTTGGGTCTATATATTAAAAAATAAATAAAAAAAATTTGAATTAGTACATTTAGAGAAATGTACCGGCGATATTCTACAGGTTCATCACGATCGAAATTTATTTTAGTAGTCCAGTCATGGCGTTCTGTTCTTGAAAACGTCAATATTCAGTTTCTCAGAAAATTTGATGATTACATCACACCAATGAAAAAGTACCTTTAGGAGGGAAAAGTTATTTTGTGAGCATGACCAAGACAATCATAAGGAAGACTCACAATTAAAAATATAGCATAGCTCAGATTTTAATACTACTAGTAAAAAAAAAAAAAATTATATATACATATATATATATATATATATATATATATATATATATATATATATATATATATATATATATATATATATATATATACATATATCATGTATTTGTTTCTCATTTCATTACAGTTTAGATTTTCATACGGAAATATGAAATGAAGCCAATAAGGGTGGTGAGTATTGTAAATAAAATGGTTTAATGTTAAATGTTACTGTTAAATCTAGGGCTAGAATGTACAAGTTGCTTTAGTTCTAATCGGGTTAAAATGTAACTACAAGCCACGACAGACTCCACCGTTTTAGCAACCAATAAACAATGGAACAAATCTCTGTAAAAAAAAAAACCCACCAACAACAACAACAAAAAGAAACTAAACAAACTAAACTGTGTTTATTATATTTGACTTTCAAATCAGTTAAAAAGCAACATACTTTTAATTTGAAGGCCAAACTCAACTTCTGATCTCTTTATGCTTCCCTTTGTTTGACTTGACAGCTTGTTGTCAGTTACCTGTAAATGCAGCTTTGGGCATTTGGATCATTGGCTTTTACCTTTTTTGTTTGTTTGTTTTAGTTCGTATCGTTCACTTTACATTAAGTGTCAGCGGCTACTAAAAAAAAAAAGTCTCAGTTTTTTTTTCTTCTTACTTTTTAGTGAACGCTGTTCTTTTACCTTTCACAAAATGTCAGAAAAAAAAGTATCCACAAACATAGAGAGACCGGCAGGTTTGACATTTTGTAGAACCACCAGCATGTATATCTTTTCTAATCCGGATCTGGACCTCCCTGTCATTTCTGGTCAAAAGTTACACTAATTAAAGGAATAAACTACTCATCTTTGGCTCTTAGTTAATTATTTCAACTATTCCTCCTGGGTAAAGTGATTATATGATGTGGGAATTCTATGATTTAAAAAAGAAAAAGAATTTGATGCAAATGTTTGCATTTATTGTGGATTTTTATTTCTGACGTAAACCAGCTCAAAAACGACCCATAGATGCCTACATATTTACCTCTTGATGCTACATATATTCACACACATATATTTTTCATATGTACCTCATTTGTTGCAATGACTCTTAAAACAAGGTGAACCTCACCATTTACCTCATCTCACAATTTAAATTGATCTCAAACTTGTTGTAAGTATATGGAACTCAACTGGGGTCATAAAGATAGTAAAAACAAAAAAATAAATGAAAGTTTAACTCCACACATGCCTTCCCGGACAGGTCGCCAGTCCTTTCTGCTAATATATTATTCTAATTACATTTCACTGTCGAAGATGGAGTACTATTTGAATATCAATCTCAGGGGATGTGTGACCTCTAAGCATTGTTCTTGTGAGAGAGCTTGGCGTGTGGGTGGTGTGCTGAGAGCTTACAAAGAGAGGACTGTTGTGGGATTTGATAAAGCCCGTCTGATAGGTCTGCTCTGAAACTGTGCTGAGAGCCTCGGAGAGCCACGGCTCAGCTCATCAAACACAGACGACAAGAGCTCCAGCTTGTGCTTGAGGGTGTAAGTTTTATTCATAAATCCACAGGTGAAGTCATGTAAAGTCGAAAATGAGCCAGAAGGGAAATGAAGCTGGTTCGCAGACTGAAAAGAGGGCAAGAAAGATCATTTCAGCTGATTAAGTCTGGGAACTCTTTACTCTTGCTGCAGTAAAAACTACAGCTGCATTACTGTGAGGGTCTTCTCTGCAGAGCAGCTGATTGTAGACTGGCTACCAAAGGAGAGAGACCGACTAATGAACAAGCCAATATCAGTTTTACCTGTTACTCTGCATTGTAGAGTAACAGCATCTTCTCCCAAAAGGAAGATTTCAAACTCATTTTTGTTTTGGGCCAAATCAAGATAATTAATGCTCTTAAAGGGCCAGTTGTGCCAAATGTATTGATAAAACCTGTTCACAAACTGTAAAAAATAAATAAATAAATGAATTCTTAAAATGTAATAATATTGTTGAACATCTTTTCAGTCCCTCCAGGATTTCATGATTCGTTTTGTGATTTTTTTGCAATGAAAACCAAAGTATTTGTGGCACTAATTTGGAAATATTTGCTATACTTGCGCTTATTTGTAAGCTTTTTATTACTCACTGTATGGATGGTGGACTATAATCTGATATCAATTAAGACTGACGCAGATGTATAGTACAAATCAGAAGGTTTGGTAACACTTTAGGGGGGTGAATAAGACTGTCATGACACTTTCATAAACATGACATAACAGGTAAAAAAAAAGGTAAAGTTTAAACAGTAATGTTTAATAACATAAAGTTACCTAATGTTTAAAGTGCAATCAGTAATACTTTTATAACAAATTTATATCAGTAATGATTTCTTGGTTAATGTCAAGTTGTCATAACAAAGAAATTTTGAATAATGTCAACTTTGTATTAAAAGTGTCATAATTTACCGAATGACGCTTTATGATAACAGTCAAATATTCATGAAGGCTTATTCATGTGTTTATGACAGGTGTTTATGAAAGTGTCATGTCAGTCTTATTCACCCCCCTTCAAATAAAGTGTTACCGAAGGTTTTTGACAATTTAAAAAAAAAGAAAAATCTGCAATAAACTTCCAATTATTAGCACAAAAAAAGATTTGTTGATTTTGTGAGAATTTCCACAATATTATTTAAGAGACTGGAAGGACTGATTGATATAATATGGAAGTGAACAGATAAAAAAAATTGCATTAATTTTACTGAAAACATAATATTTAAGGACACTTAGTGTTTAGTCTAGAATATAGAGGGCCACATTAAAAGCTATGGCGGGCAGGTTTTGGCCCACAGACCTCGAGTTTGACACATTCCGTATTTTGGCTCATAATGCATCGAAAAGAAGAAATGAAGTTCCCGTAAAATGTACTCACCACCTTGAATGTTTCACCCTTTTACTGCTGTGGCAAATCATTCTTCATCAATAAAATGTAGCTTTTTTTGACAAACAAAAAAAATCCCTTTAATATCAAAAATGAAAACTGATTTCTACAAACAAAAAAAAGAAAAGGACTAAAAATATGTAGCATAAAATCGACAATTTTGCTGGCTTTTCTAAAGCTTGAATCAGTTTCAGCTTGAGCAGATTTATCTTCAGAGAAAATTAAACTTTGACTCACTACACTGCAGTGATGCAGAAATTATGACCAGTCTGAATGTGTAAATCCAGTGCAAATTTTGTTCATTTGCATGCTACTTTTATCTTTTTTCCCCCTGCACAATATATTATTTATTTCGAGATTTTACTTCCTGTTTGCGTCCCAAACTTATTTTCATTCTCTACCTTTGAAAATCGCTTGAGTCGACGCATTGAACCGAAGCGCCATCTGGTGTCAATTTTTAGTCACTGCAGCAGAAAATGACCAACAGCTATAAGGAATCAGCATTTTTATTATCTCAGTAATATGAATATATTAGCATTCTGCTGTTACACAGTTACAGTCCTGTGAAAACAATTATTTGTTCTTTAAGACATATTCACACATTAATGCCAAACCCTTTATTATTTTTTTATTTATCTCTAAAAAGAAAAACAACCCCACACTCCTGAAAATAACATTTTACTAGATGTCTAGATTTGTTGGTAAGAAACGAAAAGTTAGTATAGCTTACCTCCTAAGAGCTAAACCTCAATGGTGAAAATGTTTTCACTTCTCAAAATACTTCTTGCTGCCATCTTTTTGTCTCTGACATCTGTCCACTACTCACTTTCAGCTTTTTGATGTTTTAAGGATTTCTTTTTTGTTCACTCTAGATTGAGTCACCTCACATTATTATCTCAGTGAGATCAACAACTGGGCTTGAATCATTCCGGGACTGACTTTCCATTTAATAACTCTCAGCCAGGCTAAGATGGATTTACTGTTATGCTTGGATCACTCTTTGTTGCAGGGTCCAGTTCTGCTCCAGCTTAAATGGTTTTACAGCTGATGACACGTTTTCCTCAAACACCCTCTGACACACGGTCGAATCCATGATGGACTCCGTTATGGAGAACTGGTTCGGTGGTGCGACAGCAAAACGTCCCCAAACACTAAAACTTGCCCCTCTATGCTTCACGATTGACCTATGCCAAACCCTAGCTTGGCCAATGCCTTCCTAAGCAATTCCACTCAATTCTGATTCATCTTCACAGCTCAGTCTGGGCTTTCTGCCATTTAAGTGGATTTCTCCGGAAGAATGTCTACCGGGACAAAGAATAGCAGGAGAAGTTCAGGTATGGTTCAGTTTCGATACCAGAACATTAGGCTTCAGTCAAAGGGATTTCACAAAGGAAACGGTGCTGCTGCTGTTTTTGTATCCTGGTTGTTTACTGGCAATGAATCACACAAAACAAGGACAATATTAAGAGTAAATACTGATTAAGGACCCAACAGAGTGCCGACAGAGTGCATTTTAATGGAAAATGCCAATATGGTTCACTGCAGAACTGAGGTAAAAATAAACAACAGTTCAAAGTTTTGAGGGGGAAAAAAAGCTAGGAAATTGTAGCACATTAATTTTTTTCAGTTATCCTAACCTTCTCAGGACATGTCAAAAAACAAAAAAGGTAAAGTTTATGTATTAGAACAAAACATAGTTCAGAGGGAAGTTACAGTGGAAACAGAGCGAGAACCCTTCTTATTTTATTAGAACAAGTTATCACAAAACTCTGCTGTTTGTCTGAATTACAGCGGTTCAGATCTGAAAATATAAAATATTACAAGAGCAGTGTGGTCGCTTCCTGATGACTCCTCTGATAAAAACGAATAAAAGAACGAGGAACATCAACAAGAAACTGAAAAATAATTTCTCTAAAACATAAACTCGGAAGTATATTTATGCTCTAGATGTTCAATAAAGTTTGAAAATTAAAACTGTTGCAGAGAGAAATTTAAGAGACAGTGAAGTTATTTGCTTAATGCCAAACAAATAACATTCTGCACCAGCAATATCAAAATATAGCAGTTCTCGGCACCTCTGGTAAAAGGTTGTTTGAAGGTTTGTATGAAAAACTTTTAATTAAGATAAAAATAAATTCAATCGCTGGTGCCACACCAATCAGGATTCCCTAAACTTCCTATAATAAAATGTTAGTGAAGCGTTGAGGAGGGAATTCACCCCTTGGCCCTGGACGACTGTTGTTAGATGCTATCTAAATGCCAACCAGCTGTTTGGGAAGCATGCCAGGAAAAAGCCTTTTCTGTCCTAACAATCATATATGTAAAAGCAGAGTGCTGCTGCTGTTTTTGTATCCTGGTTGTTTACTGGCAATGAATCACACAAAACAAGGACAATATTAAGAGTAAATACTGATTAAGGACCCAACAGAGTGCCGACAGAGTGCATTTTAATGGAAAATGCCAATATGGTTGCCGTTTGGCAAATTCTACTGGGACTTCAACTGGCTGCTTTGGTGAGTGCAACAAAAAAGCTGGGTCTGATGTGAAACAAAGAATTAACTCTTAGAAAAGCACCTTATTCTCACTGTTAGGCATGGTGGAGGTTCTGTGATGCGTGATGGGTTTGTATTTCTCCTAAATAGTCTGGAAATCTAGTTAGAGTGCCTGGCATTGTGAACTGTTAGACACTGAAAGATTTCACATAAAAATCAGTGGATCTCTGACCGGAAGACTGAAACTGGATCGTCACAGGGATTTTCAAGCGAAAAATGAGCTGAGAAATTTGGCTGAATGAATGCAGAAACGGCTCACGAGTTAACTAAATCAACCTTCCTTCTCACTTCCTGAGATGTAAATCCTATAGATGCCCAGGTGGGGGAGCCGAAGAGTAGAGAACTTAAGACTGGATGACCTACTGAGTTTGTGCGAAGAGGAATGGTCTAAAATATGGTCTGTTTGTTTAAAACTTGTAAAATATTATAAGAGAAGTAGGGGTGCAAGTTAGTGTGGCACCAATGATTTGGTGAAAAAAGAACAGATGTTTTTCCCCCCCCAATTGTATTTAAATTTAAAGCTAAGGTAAATAAAATGAACTGTATAAATGTATGATAGAGTAAAACACAATTAACTTAGGGGTTTTTACACATCTTTATAAAGGGTTCCAATAAATGTAGAGGACCCTGCATTGTTTTCCTCTGCTTTCAAATACAACTAACAGAACATGTACCGCAAATGTTCTTTCCATTTAAGTAGGAACACAAAATATCCTGAAGTCCATTCTGTATCTCGTTTTCTGCCCATTTTCAGTCTTCCTGGAGCTATTCCTGGAATCCACACCAGTGGACATTATTTCAGGAAACTCTCTGGCTGCCCTCCACCTCATCTCTCCCTTGGCTGCCTCCTGTCCTCTTCCCTTCCATCTCACTGCTTCCTCCAGCGGTTTTTGGGTTTCTCCTCACACTCTGGACCCTCGCATGTACCGGGGAGAGGCGGCGGATTTGCTGGGGCAGCCTTTGCCGGGGCGGGTGCCCCTGAGCTCTTGGTGACGCTGCTGAGCAGAGCCGGAAGCTCGTGCGAAATGGCCTTCTCGATCTTCTCCAGCAGGCATCCGTCAGTCCAGCTGCAATGCTGGGAGAGTTGCTTGAAGTTGGAAATGGGGTTGACCCCAAAGAAGTCCTGGTAAGCCTCCTTGTCGGGCAGGTCGAACTTGCTGACGTTGCTCTTGGCCAGAATGGACTTGAAGATGTAGTACTTATCGGGGTCGTTCACGACGTCTTGGAAAACCTCGTAGGGGTCTCCGAACCAGCCCAGCTTGTCGTAGTAGGTCTGAAGGTAGCGGTCTACCAGCAGAGCGTGGATGCGTACACGGATGGCGTGCTGGCGGATGAAGGCAATTTTGTTTTCTATCTGATTCTCAACCACCTGCACGGACAGAGGCAAGTTTAAGGAACATAAATAAGAAAGCAGAGTCAAGAAACAAGAACTCGTAGGAGAATACAGCTTTGATTGGTGGTCCGTCCAGGGTGTAGGCCACTGACAACTAGCTCTAATGCCATCCTGTAAAACAGGTCTCGAAACTGAATGGGAGAATAAATATCATCATTCCACCTGGACCCAAACACTGACACTGTTAAAGTTTTCTGTTGCTAATTAAAAACACCCGCCCATTAGGGCAACAACTAACTATTTTGGTAATCAATTATTCTGATAAAATAAATAAATAAATTAGCACATTTCACAGATTTTTCTTTTAACCACTTAAACCTTTTTTATACAATATGAGAAATACATTAAAGGATACAAATAAACACAATAATTAACCTATCAGAAGTTTCCAAAGCCATAACCTCATCATTTGGGCTTTCTCTCATTGTTTAGGCAAATAGAAATAATTTTGGTGATTCTAACTCACCTAAAACAAAAAACAAACAGCTTGGTCTGTCTTAACTTGAGACAGCGAGAGAGAGAAAAAAAGCCACGTGTCTTTTTGAAAACTTCTGGTTTCAATTGTAGATATTCAACAGCAGCGGCCCAAAAATTGAGAAATTCCCCACAGACCCTCAGCAGCGAACCACAGAATCACCTTGAGGTTACTGAACAGAAAGCAATGAGCTTAACCTGGTTGAGATCCTCCAGCAGGGAGATTTCCTCCTTCATGAAGAGCTCTCGGCTGGTGTCTGGAGCATAGTCTTGCGGCCAGAAGGAGCTGACATACACGCGAGGCGGCTCTGTGACATTGACGAGCGGCGCCATGCTCCAGAACAGGGCCCCGTAGACCCTCATCAGGTCCTGTGTAGAGAGGCTGTCGGCCTTGTTGAGGATGAGGCGAATCTGGGACTCGCGGCCCTTCATCTGGCGGAAAAGCATCTCCAGCTCGCCCCCCACATCCAGCTTGGTGGGGTCGAACACCAGGAAGATGAGGTCGGCTCTGTCGATGAACCACTGGCACACATCGTTGTATGGGTAACCTGTGAAAGTGAGCTAGGTTAGCTTCAGCTGTGCAATTTCTATGGAAAAGACTAAAGGTTTGATGGCTTTGTTCAAACAATATCTCTCCTCTATCCACCTTTCTATAGAGGACAGATTTTTGGAGTGATCCTCACCTCTTTCCTGCTGCTTGCGGTTTTCAATGATGCCTGGTGTGTCAACAAAGGTGACCCTCTCCAGTAACTTGTGGGGCATCTCAATGCCGACCAGTCGCTCCAGGAAGCCCTGACCAAACTTCTCTAGCGGAGAGAAGGACCTTGAACTGTCTGCTGCCATCACAATGCCCTCTATGGTGCGAAGCCTCTCCCCATGCATGATGACCGTGTACTCAGATGTGGTGGGCTCAGCACCTGGTGCACGGATGAAAAGAAAGGGATTTTTTTTTTCCCGGTGCATACACCAAAATCAGAAACTGTCAGGTTTTATTTGCGCTAACCTGTGTAAAGTTCCTGGGGTGTGCCATGGAGACCCAAAAGGTAGTTGATCATCGAGGACTTCCCAACACTCCAGGGTCCGAGAAACAGAACCATTGGCTTTGAGGTGATCTCACCATCTGTAGGTGTGTGTTTATAAAAGGTAGGAGGAAGGTTTGAGAAAAAAAAAAAGAAACCACCACCTTGTAAAGATTTACCCTAACCCTAACCCGCTACAAGATGCAGTCCAAGCGTAGAAGTTATTGGTTAACAGGTACTTGTTCTGGAACATGCCTAAACCACCTGCCGGTAATTTCCATGAAAGCATTTGGTGAATTTTATGTAGATCCCTTGAAAGTTGCATCCAAAACTCTGCTGGATTCAGTGCTGGACCAAAAAGGAGAAAAACACTAAAATAGAGCGACACACTAAGTAAAATCCCCGTATCAACGCTGATACAAGAGCTTTCATTAGTGTGTGATACATGCTACCACACATTATCAACGTTATAAACTTCCTCCATCGTTCTATTAACTCCAGTCAGCTTCCCTGTCCTAAAGAAAAGCATCTCCACAGAATGATGCTGAAAAAAAGGAAAAATTTGATTAAAACCATGTGTCCTTTTCCTTAAAAAAACAAAAAACTATGCTTTACTTTTGTGTTTTCTCTTAAATAAAATATAAAATAAATCCTCCAGTTTTGTAATGAACACTTTTGCAAGACACAGCTCCTGCAGATTGATCTGATTGGTAAAAGTTAGCTTATGCTACTTTTGGTCTCACCATTGTTCTCCAAAGGAAGAGCCAGCAGCACCTACCTGTAACTTCATGTTGCCTGAGCTCATTGTACTTAAAGACTTGTTCCATTGGCTTGATGGACTTATGGTAGATGTTTAACAGTCTCTTTATGGCGCCTAAACAGAGAAAAGCAGAGAGAGAGAGACAGACCCATAACAGCGAATGCCAAAACCTGTTTCCGCTGTGGATGATGAAAAGACCCCATAAAATTTACTGTACAGATCGGAGGCAATAAAAGGCCTGCCCTGCTGTAGCTCATAACTTTCCTAACAGGAACCGCTCTGATTCAACAAACTGTAGAGGCTTTTATGCTCAGGACAGCATCACATTTGGTCTGATTAATCGCCCTCATTTGTACACACGCACTCACATGGTACATCATCCGCACACACTTTGGCCCAGACATCATGAAGCAATCATCAGAATGGCTGCAGCACGGCGACGCAAAAAAAAAAAAAAAAGCACATCTGGTTTCCTTTTTGCATTGACAACGTAGGTGTAAACATTCAGATGCTGTTGTAGTTCAAGACACGGCTTCGTTTCCACAGCAGAGGTCCAACGGACGTAACCGGTGGTGATGATGGATAGAGGCAATGTGTTTTAACTGTGTTTAATAGATGAGTGTCTTTCCCATCAGCTTTCAGGTATGGTGGAGCATTAGGCCCAACATTATGACTTTATTCTGTAATTTTGGCCCTAATATTCCGTTATATTTTAGGGAACTCGTGTAGCTTGTAAAGACTTCTTCTCATCAGTACGATCGGGTCGATATTTTGCCCCTTACCAGAGAACTCTGCTGACGGTTCAGCCGTCGCCAGTCGCAGCATCTCCTCAATGTGGGAGCGGTCTCTCAGGCCCGACCCAATGGCCTCTTCCTCTGTGAGAGTGAATGAACATGCGGTGAGTCGGCAGGTGAATGAAAGAGAGCCAATCTAAATGTGACCGAAACAAGCTGTGCTTCGCTAACAGACAGCTGTCGTCTCTGATCTACGAGAGTTGAGAACAAAATCAGCAAAAATCTGCAGAAGTTGATAAAAACAGAAGCGATGTGAGTAATCTGAGTAGAAGTACTAGCCTCATAGTTAAAACAGGGTTTTGTTCCTATGTAAACAACACATTATATTGTTTTAGCTCCAGTTTCCAATGTTTTGTAACCTCTATCTGGTTTTCTTCCACGATTGCCTTGTATTTCGGTATTTCCTCCTGTTAAAAAAAAAAAAAGCGTCCCCACAACATGATTCTGTCACCACCATTTACATTTTGCAGGTGGTGTGTTCAGGGTGCGTTTCCACTACATATGATGATTTGAACGCATGCCTAAAAGTTGCATTGTGGTCTGACTATTAGAGCATCTTTTTTTTCCAGATTTAAATAACTTTATTGTTTTTAGTTTAAAGAAGAGCTTAATTATGACAATATGTATTTTTTGTATTATTATTTTTAAAAATTCAACACCCTCCCCTACTCTGGGTGGCAGAAATAAAACAAAATACATAATTAACTTAAGAATAGAATAAGAGACAAATATATCCAATAGTACAATAGTATCCAACAATGTGCATGCAACGAAGCATAGGCAATCCCATTTCTATGAAGCCGTGAGACTCTTAGCTCATCTCTGACTGTACAAAAAGTAGCTGTCAAAGTGTCCGATGTCATCAGTTGTTACTGAAGAGGACTGAAAAACTGAAGACCCAGTAATGTTCTCCCTCCCAAGTCCAACAGTTAATAAAATTGTGCATTTCGACAACTTTTTGTACCTTCAGCTTGAAGCTGTGCTGGCTCCTCTGCAGGCACCTCCTCTGGTTTCACCTCCTGGTCAGAACCCTGTTCAGACTCCGGTGCGTCCTCTGTGGTTTCCTCCACTGCATCGTCCTCAGTGTCTTCCAGAGAAGGTTCCTGGTTAGCCTGATGGGTGATTTCTGGTTCTGGGTCAGGCTCGGTAACTAGCTCAGGCTCTAAAGTAACTTCTTGCTCTGCTTTTGCTTCAGGTTGTTCTGTCACTTCCGGCTCTTTCACTCGATCCTCCGGTAGCTCCTGTGACTCCGGTTTGGGGTCTTCTGTCAAATCTGGGGGTCTTTCCTCTGGTTCAGGCACCATTTCATCCTCCTCTACACCTTCGTCTTCATCAGCTGCAATGTCCTGACTCACGTCTTCTTCCTCTACTTGAGGCGATTCTGCTAGTGCTTCCAGCTCCTCTTCCTCAGGTGTCTTCTCTTCTGGCTCAGCAACTATGATCTCTTGAGGTACTTCCTTTTCCTTGCTTTGAGCACCAAATGTCGCTTCTTCACGCTCCTCTGCAATCTCCTCCAGGCTCCTTTCTTCACTTGCAACTTCCTCGACAGAAGAATCATCCTCAGTTGGATGTACTTCCTCTAGCTCTTGCTCCAACGCGGCCACCAACTCGTCTTCATCACTCGACAGGGGCTTGCAGGGGTGGCACACGGCTCTCTCTGGAGCCGGGGTGTCATTGGACGAGGTCTGGCTGGCATCAGTTGTGTCACATCCGCAGGGAAAGAGGTCTCCGTCTGGCTGCTGGAGCTGAAGACGCATTCGACGCTCCTCCTCGTGGATGGAGGACTCTGTCAGGAGAAATGAAGGTGTTAAAGAACATCAAGCAAGAGCTCACGGGGCTGCTCTAATAATAATAATAATGAATCTCCTTTCCTGCTCACCACCAGTCATAACTTTGCTCCCGAGAGACTTGACCTGCATATACTGTACATCCATTTCCAGCGTTGTTTATGGTTCCAGAATTGCGCCGCTCATTGTAGCCGCATTTTGGAGTGGCTCTGTTATTTCTGATTTGTTCTTTTTCTAGACTTCTGCTTGTTTTGTTTTTTTTTCTTCTACTTTTGGATGCTGTGCAGCTGGAAGGATTTTTTTTTTTTGTTCTCATCTTGTAACTTTGGGACAATTGCTATGAGGCGTAGTCATGGTGACAGGAAGTTGAAAAGGATGCAGAGGACCAAAAAGCAGCTTATTGAAGACCAGAAAGCTGACCACTGAGGTATTCTGGACCATCTTCAGAGGTTTCACATAATAGCCTTAACAATAAAATGTTTTTCTTTAATCACTTTCTCTGCACTTAGTGCTGCTATTACACTTAAACTTTGTTACCGTGCTTTAATAGATCAAACACAGCTACCATCACTTCTTTGAAATCATACCTAACAACAGGGGACTCTTTTGGCATCCCAATACATTGAGACATACAAGATATCCTTGACTGCCATGATAGACAAAGAGCAAAGGTTTGTGACCTGCATTTAAATTTAACTGCCTGTGGTACAGAGTGTGATGTGAGACACTTAAATGAATGACTGCAGTTCATGTTACAAGATGGATTCACTGTGAGGGAGGAGGATTAAAAGGTTTTGGCAGCTGTCAAAGACATCAGATGTTTTGTTAAGCATTTTGTCACTTATTAAGAAGATCCTGTTGAAAATATTTGTTTTGATTTTTGACTCAGGTAGACCTCTGGTGATTAAACTTCATTTTCTTGCTGTTTGTGATTTTCGTACTTAAAGACTCCACTAAGTCTAAGAGATTTCCAGCCAAACTTATGCTTACCAAACCATTAGTATTAAAACCGTCGGATCTTTTGTTGCCAACAACGGATGTGTGAAATTGTGTACTGATAAATAAACGAGACTCTAGCATTTTGTGTGCCACAAACTAAAACTTAAATATCAGATTTCATCAAGTGCCTTGTTGGCAAACTGTTTTCTATTAAGTGTCCCACTTTTAAAAGTCCATAGAAAGGTCATTATGAGAACAATATGTACCTTCCAGTCCCCCAAAGTACCGTCCAGCACTGTCCCCCACACTAACTTAAGATATGTCCAATGTGTTCCCATCATGTTGTTGTCACCTCTTGGGGCTCTAAGTTTTTGGCTTACCACCTCCCAGTGGGGTAGTCAGCCTCAACAGCTACTCAACGTGTAAAAAAAACACAATACTGCAGTAATGTTATGTCATGAGGCGTTATTATGCAGACTTTGCCAAAAGTGAAAATAAAATTGAGTCCAAAATACAATTAAGGGGCCACATTGTGTCATATTGTTATTTTAATAAATATCTGTGAGAAACAAAAAGGTGAATTTTCAGAGTTCGAGGAGTTCCCCAAGCACATTTCCATAGGAAACAGATAGAAAAGAAGATGTTGCCTCCAGGCTACGAAACATGACAAAAGTGCAAAGTCATAAGAAATCTGTTGACGACCCGATGAGGCTCAGAGGAGGTTGGGACTGATCAAAGAGGCCAACCAAGTCTGGCTTTGAACATCTTAGTTTGGGTCAAATTTGGTTGAAACCTATAGACAGGAAAAGTCCAGTTTTACCCCATATTTAATTGTTACATGCAGACAAGTTAGGTCCAACCTTGAATAGCCGCGATTGTGAGTGTGTTTGCAAACAATATGTAAATCTAACAGATTCAGTGCAGAAAAATGTGAAGCTTCTATTCAATTACTATCCATCCTTTAGAAATAATCGTTAGTATTACATCACAGTCTTAAGCCATCCCTCATTTCTTCATGTTACTTTCTGGAGGACACACTTTCCTGAAAACATTCAAAGCTCGGATTCATACCGAAGACCTTTTTGCTCTAACCTAACCAGTGCTGGCAACTGCATCCCTCTGTTTATCAGTCAACCATGAAAAGCCTCTTGAACTCAAAGAATGAAAACTCTTGATGACGTCAAGGTTGGTCAGAAAAGAAAATTGAAAGTGGACATTTTTTTAGCCAAACGTTGCAGATGTTGTAATTTGACCAAACTCAACAACTTTCATACCACATTTAGACGTCTGTGGACATCTTTAGATATCTCTTCATCTTTCACTTTTTAAGCCTCTCTAGACATTCAAACATGATTTGCTTTGGATTTATTATAGACCTTCAGAAAACATTTAAGAACTATTGATCAAAGCCACTTAAACAGACTCTAGGACATTTGTGTAAAAATATCAAAGCGGCTCGGTAATGGAGCAGAAATCTCTCTCGGCAGTCAATGCCAAGGTCTTATAATACCCATCTTGAGCAGACTTAAGTGTACCGCAGGTGTCTATAATTGAATGACTCAAGAGAGGAAGAAGAGTAATCTGATCCATGTCTGTATAGCTTCGACTCTGATCTGCCTGAGTCATGTGGGAGGTTTGAATACAGTCCAGACGGGTGCAGTGGCATCGTTTGCGTTCTAACACGAGCCAAACAACAAAAAGCTACAAGGTTTTACAATTGTTGACTAACTCATCATTGTCAGCGATTATTATATCTGTCTGATACTGCTGGCAAATGGAGGGTGGTTAGAGATCTAAATGAAGAGCAATCCTGGAAGAAAACAAGTTAGAAGATGCAAAAACCCAAGATTTGCATAAGGTTTTATCTTTGAAATGCAGTAAAATGGGCGGCTGCACAGTGGCGCAGTTGGTAGAGCTGTTGCCTTGCAGCAAGAAGGTTCTGGGTTCGATTCCCGGCCTGGGGTCCTTCTGCATTGAGTTTGCATGTTCTCCCTGTGCATGCGTGGGTTTTCTCCGGGTACTCCGGTTTCCTCCCACAGTCCAAAAACATGACTGTCAGGTTAATTGGCCTCTCTAAATTGTCCCTAGGTGTGAGAGTGTGTGTGCATGGTTGTGTGTCTCTGTGTTGCCCTGCGACAGACTGGCGACCTGTCCAGGGTGTACCCCGCCTCTCGCCCGGAACGCTAGCTGGAGATGGGCACCAGCAACCCCCCCGACTCCACCAAGGGACAAGGGTGCAAGAAAATGGATGGATGGATGCAGTAAAATGGTGTGAATCAAGCCATACTTGTGTTTTAGAATGGCCCAGTCAAAGTACAGATCCACATTTGTTAGTTTATCAAAGGAAACCTTTAAAAAGGCGTTTGTTGTTGTGACTTGACTCGATGTGGAGACGTTCAAGGTATGTGAATACTTTTCCAAATCACTTTACCCAGTTTGAATTAAAACATTCAGATCCATTTTAAATAATTGTCTGATTAATTAATTGGAGAATAACTGGTAACTACTTTAACGCTTGGAGCACTTATAACAAGTCTTTATCACACTTTTTCTGCATTTTTGTAAATATAAAATAACTAAGCGTTGTTTATGACAGCATAAACACAGACTGCATCTTTCCTGAGTAATCATAAACAAAAAATTTTTTTTAACATTTAAAAACATTTTCAGTCCAAAGATTTGTTTGCTACCATTCTCGATAAACTTAATTTAATCTCTGATAGAAAATAAGATGAATAGTTTATTCTGTAGTATTAATGTCAACTTTTTATTATTACTTTATGGTACGTAAAAAGTTAAAGCAGACAGGATAGGCGCTACTCGATTGTTAAAGTCCAAAATCTAAATGAGAATCTTCAGCAGCAATGCTTATTTACAGACACCAACTAATTGACTCGAGATCCATCCATCCATCCATCCATCCATTTTCTTGACACCCTTGTCCCTTAGTGGGGTCAGGTGGGTTGCTGGTGCCCATCTCCAGCTAACGTTCCGGGCGAGAGGTGGGGTCACCCTGGACAGGTCGCCAGTCTGTCACAGGGCAACACAGAGACACACAGGACAAACAACCATGCACACCTTCAAGTCCTCTGCTTGCGGATTATTCTCACTTCAAGAACGTTGGAATACAGTTAATGGCAACGTGTTGCTGTGGTGCAGATCAGTTGCCAGAAATGCTCCCCGACTCCCCGGCAGCAGCAGCAGCAGCCTGACACTGGAGCCTGGGCAGAGCGCAGGCCTGTAGGGACGGAGCGGGACAGGTGCCCTGGGTGCTGGACGCCCAGAAATAGTCCCACAATGAGTCAGAGGGCGAAAAGAAGGAGGGATAATTCCATTTCTATTTTCAGGAAGCGTGACGCCCGTCGCCCTCTCTCTGCAATTGTCATGAGGCCGCGTTGCGGCTCCTGCAGGAGCTCCAGCCGCGAACGGCTCAGGGTCTCCTCCAAGAACAATAAATACATCAAGATGTCATAAAGTCGGCATATGGCAGCAATTAAACATAGCAGCCACAGGGAAACAGAGTCTGATTGTGTGTGAGTGCATGACAGATTAGCGGCTCGGCAGGCGGAGCAGCAGACGAAGCCCCGCTGAGGTGTTTGACTCGGCAGTGATTGCATCCAGAGTTTAATGTTTGTTTCAAAATTAGGTGTATTTAACATATTAAGTATGTGATAATACAGTATATTTTACAGTATAACTACAATATATTCAGTATGTAATGCAGACTTTAAGTTTTTGGGAATATACAAGAAGATGTACTATAAAAATATGAAAAATTTCATCTTTTAAATAACACAAATGTTTGTGAATATGCTAGGTGATGTGCTGTAATATTACAGAAAATTTCCACTTTTAAACAACGCAAATATTTGTGAATGTAAAAAACCCAGAACATTTCAGAAATGGAGTAAATTTACCATGAGAAACTGTTCAATTACAGTGAATATCCATGCGTTGCAACGGAAATATTCATACAATTAGCGGAAAATGTCCTGGTAATTTTCTGCCAGGAACTTTTCTTTTTTTAAATTTTAATTTCTTTTAGCTGTGAAATTTAAGTCAAAGTGTATGGCTTGAAGTTTGTCTGACAAAGACGTCACAGAAGCAATCTTTGCATTTGGGTACGCGATGTCTGTGCATTCCCGAGAGGTTGGAAGAGATCATTATCAGCCTAACAACCGTATCTGATGACGACTTTGTCTGACAATATCCCGACACCTGGTCAGTGGGGGTCAAAACGAATCGGCACAAGGACGGACAAGAAGCTACAAGAAGCTTCGACATTAATTAAGGGAGAGTCGATAAAGACCCCAAAACAGCACGAGACGGAGCAAAGCGTCCAGTGTAAAAAAAAAAAAAGATCTGGTTGATTCAGATTTAAAGCAGCAAATTCTACCAAAGTTGTTAGGAAGTTTACCAAAAATGGTGACATGCGTATACACATCAAGTGGACATTTCATTTGAATCAGTCCCTTTTTTTTTTTTTGTTCAAGAGCGTTACAAACAAAAACTAAACATTCATTTGTGTCTAAATCTGGTTATTTCATTCATCCGGCCTCCGTACCTGCAGCCGACAGAGCCAGGAGACACAGCAAGCGGCACGCAGTCGCCAGAAGCTTCATTTTGGCTGCCAGAGGACTGCGGATCATCCCCCCTTGATATATATACCGCTGCGGCTGAAGGTCAGAGGGCACGTCGTTGGAGGTGGGGTCGCATTGAGTGTCAGAACAGCTGCCCGGGAGCGCTGATAGGAGCGGAGCAGGAAGAGGCGGGCCGAACGCTTGTAGTTTAAAGTGAGTCTGTGGCCCGAATCTAAAAGGGCCAAAATAGAAACTTTAGCTCTGGTTTCATTGTCACTGATGTACACGATGGATGGATGGATGATTATGGGTTACAGATAGTGAAAAACTAAAATTTAATGCCTCATAAAATTTGAAAATCACATGAGATCAATAAACCAGTACATCTACAAACAAAACTGTTCTGAAAAGTGCAGTGTGTGTGTGTGTGTGTGTGTGTTTGTGTGGCTCTGGATGCACTCAATTCACCCTCAGTCCACACTTTGTGACACTTCTTCCACAAATTCTTGAATTGATTTTGCTTTATAATCCACCTAAGAGCAGAGATATTCATGTTGCTGGTGCAGAATTTCCTACCAAAATATTTGTTCCACTAAGTTGAGCATCCTGATTATCTGTAAACCAAGAAATAAAGGCTTCAAATATCTAATTCCATGTATATTTCACTCTCTGAAGTGACAAACATTTTGAGCTTTTCCACAAATTCCACTTTCTAGATCTCATTTAAGACCATCTTGTTTTGATAAATGTCAGTTTTTTTTTGTTTTTTTTTTGCCAATGTACATTTCCAAAGTTTATCACCCTTTTAATGTTGAGAACAATTTTCCTTCGCAGTTGCATTTTTATTTTTGATGGAAAACACATTGTGTTGCTTTGAGCATGACATCTGCTATTTAAATAAACTGGACCTAGCAGTAGGGATGCATAGTGCCAATAAAATTGGTCCCAGCTGTGCAAAAAAAAAAAAAAAAAAAATGTCGGTAATCGCGTAATTCATAATTTACCAATGAGGAACTATGTTTTCACCGAGCCAGGTGGTCTGGCTAGCTACGCTTTGTCTTAAACGTCGCTAGCTAAAAACGAATTCAAACGAAGGAACCTGGATTTGGTCATTTTTCAGCCAGGCCGTCGAGGTATGACACTAAAATGTTTTTTTGTGAACTGAAGCATTTAGGTGTGACAAAAGAAAGCCCAGGTTAGATAAATCTATAAAGAAGGTAATACTTTTCATGACATTGAATCACTTAACTCCCAGTTCGACGCTTGGCTTGGACGCCACGTTCAGTCGACCGGAGAAGCGATGAGGTGTCCCGTCAGAGTCCGAAACCACAAAAAACAAACTGAAATGTCTCTCCAGAACCGCTGGCAGGGTCAAAAACTGTCCACTCGATCCCTCCTGGACTGCGGGAAAGTTAAATGACAACGAGAAGTCATAAAAATGGGCAGAAATTAAGCTCCCATGAGAAACCATATTCTATCAAGTCATTTTTTAATTTATTTTTCTTAGGTCAGTCCCAGTTTGATTCACTGGTTTATATTTTGCTAAATTACCAACAAATAACTACAATAAGACTTTAATGCAACTCTTAAAAATGCAAAAAATGTCGCCACCTAGTGACCAGACAGTTTTATATAAAAAAAAAACCTGAAACATGGGGAGTGTAATAAAAAAGTACAAATTTTATTTTTTTTATTAATCTTTTTTTGTGTTTTTTACAAAGGCCGGTTCATCCAATTTTTTTTATAAACAAAATATAACAGCTTGGCATCGCCCTGGACTGATGATAAAAAAAAATTAAAGTCACACAAAATATATTTATAAAAAAAAGTCTTGTCACTATAAATGGAAAACAGATAAAAACAAAAACAAAAGACTAAAGAGCCGAACGACAGAGGTTAAACTGCATCACGGAAAACAGCTTAGAAAACATAAAAGGCAGCAAAATAGAAACAAAAAATGATTTAGGCAGTACAGAACAAGTGCTTCATATATATATATATATATATATATAAAAATTCATCAAAAGGACAGCCGTGCTGCCAACAAAATGTACAGAAACATGAAGGGGTGAAGCGATTCTCCGACTGATGACCACACCTGAGATTTAGGCTGTGGACCAACTATGATCAGCGCAACACTAAACCCTTCAACAAAGCTTCACAAACAATATAATCCCCTCCCTCCCCGTCTTCCCACCCATGTTTGGCTTGAAAATACTACTCTAACCAGCTGATGAGTGAATGAACAAAACCCAAACATCCCACACAAGACAGTGTCACAGAATGCAAAAAATAAAATCATAAAAACCTACTTTAAGACAAGAATTTTTTTTTTAAAAGATGCATTTGGTTGGCAAAAGAACACACAACATCAATAGACGGAAACGAATCCAAACGAAGGAATGTTTACAGCATCAAATCAGCGACTCGAATCGAGTACGACAGGAGAGAGGCTTTGCAGCACGGGGGGTTTCCAGTCAGAGTCCCAGCAGAAACACGAGCAAAGCAACATGAGGTGCACAGGGGCAGGGGGGCATTTCAAAAAGAAAACCAGGGCAGACGGGGCAGCGGGCGGAGGCAGGGGGGGGGATTTACGAGTGGCACATCTGCAATTCTCTTCAGCTTTTCAACGTCAAAAACTTTGCCGTTAGTGTTTCTGATGCTCGGGCTTCGGTTTTCCCGCTAAAGCCGTGTAAGGTTAAATTTGTCTCTTGTAAATTGATTTGTTTCCCTAAATTAATTAAAGAGTTACAGTCTGTGTTTGTACATTAGATAAAAAACAAAAAAACAAAAACACACCGACTCCCGTTTTCTTTAAGTAATAACTTCAGAAAATGGAGGCACAAGGGGCCGGTTATCCAGTCGAAGGAATATTTAAGTTTGACAACAAGAACGTTTTTCCCAATATGCAGATCCTGTGCTTTAGATGCATTTCTAATAAGTTGCCAAGTTAAGTACTCGAGTTTTCTCCGGATGAAAACGGGAATTGCTCCCTTTCTTGCTTGCATCGCAAACAAACCTCTCCATTTGGAAATACTCCCTAACCCCCAAAAAACACTAACGGTTATTCATCATAAGCATAACAGATAAATATCTTATCTTAGCAGCTGCTGGAATAATCTGCTGCCGTTCTTTTTGTAAACAGAAGCACATAAAACAGGTTTTACCAAACAAACTGGTCCGTGCCCGGTGCCTCCATAGTCATTGAAGTTACCGGATATGTTTGTAAATAAAGTTCTCTTCTATAGCCAGACTAAGTGTAAACAAACAAACAAACAAAAAAAACGCATATTTAGCCAACTCTACTTCCACCCGTTGCTGTGCGCTGCCGGACAGCTGGCTGAAAGAAGACTCCTATTTGTTTGGGTGCAAAAAAATAAAAATAAAACAGTCCAATTTTGCAGATATCACCAGCAGGGATAGCTGTTGCTGTTCTGCTTTGAGATTTAAAAAAAGAAAAGAAAAAGAAAATTTGTGCACAAACTGTGACAGCGTCGTATTTTTACTCAACGTTCTAGGATCTACTGCTGGTTAAACTTTGCTTCTTGAAACTCTTAGAAGTTGTGGGATTCTTCCCCCCAAGAGAAGACACCAGAAATTTAACTCCTGTGTCAAATCTGAAAATCTCCAGGGGTGGGGGGGAACAAAAAACAAAGGAAAGGTGACTTATTGCAGGTACTTTTGGCCTCAGCTCGTCGCGCCCCTGCAGATCGCCACGGTGACGACTAAAACAAGCACCTCTTAAGTACTACATTCTTCCATTTAAACACGTCAAGTTTCATACACGGTGCATAGAGAACTTCACCCTATGTTTAAATGATAGTGACAACGAAAAAAAAAATTATAAGAAGAAGAACAACAAATGTACAAAAGATGGAATTGCATAAATCCCAACATCTCTAGTGCATAGTCACCAAGACCAGATGGTGGATTCAGGCCCTCAGGGGGAAATGCTGGAAACATGATTCATGCCCATCTGTTTCAGAACTTCGATGGAAACATTTGTAGATTCCAAAGAGTCTGATTCAGTCAAACCGGCTCGGGTTGATCGCTTATTTACAAAAATGCGGCACCTGAATGTTTTTCATGCAACAAGCCGACATCAAGTTAAAAACGTAATGGTGCGTTTTTCTCCTCCCTCCTGTTAAGAACAAACAAAAAACGGTAAAGGAAAAGTCGATTAACTTTAAATTAGAACAAAACCTTCGACGATTGGCGACCGTGACACTTAAAAAAACAAAACAAACAAAATCTAAACTGAAAGACCAGAGAAGGAATTCAGCTCATTTCTAAGGGCTTATTTAGAGTTTAAAAACAGCTATTTTTTCTCTTTTTTTTCTTCAAGTAAATAAGATTTTATGTGTAGGTTCAAATTGTGAAATTTAGTATTTAATAGCTTAAGATTTGACAGCCACCAGAAATATACGAAAAACAAAACATGTGAGTAAGGATCTCCTTGCTTATTGTGTCGTTACATTCAACTTTCTGATAAATTGACTCCTTTAGATTGTAGCTGCACTGTCAGGAGTGACAGAAAGAGGGCGACGATGATTCCGGGATTATGAGGAGAGCACGCACGAACGAGAAACATCAGAGGGCCGACAGCCTTTTTTTTTTCCTTTCTTTTTTTTTTTTTTTTCTACAAGTAGACCGTTTGATTATTCAAGTAGCTGCAGAGATCCAACGGATCCTGCACGCTGGCCCTCCTACCTCTTCAATACTCCGAAAAATTACAGTACAAAACTTGACGCAGAGCTTAAACCACTGGATTTAGGAGTTTAGGTAATGCCAAAGACAGATTAACGTGAGTAGTCAAGCTCCTGGAGGGAATCTTACAGTGAGTAGGGTGTCTTAAGTGTTTGTGTGCGTGTTGGAGGGGCAGGGGTAGGCAGGAGTTCAGGGTGGGTGGGGGCGGGTCAGTTCATCAAACAGTCCTCGCCCTCCGTGTCCGTGTCTGTGTCCGAGCAGGCGGTGTCCATGGCGACGTGGGTGGGGCTGACGATGACGGCTCTCCTCTGCTCGTCCTCGGAACTGCCTCTTCTCTCCTGGGTGCGCTCGATGTGCTGGATGGCCTGGGAGGGGATGAGCACAAAACAGGAGCATCGTTACCAGAGGTGGGGACTAATCTGCTAACTGCGGACATAGTTTTTTTTTTTTTTGCTTAGCGGTTTAGCATTTTGGCTAGTTTTGAAAACATTTAGCGCACTTAGCTTCCCCTAAATTAATTCCCCTGGACAAAGTGTAAAACGTTATAATTTTCTCAGCTATTTTGTAAGATTTTCAATTGAATAAAGCTCGATGGTTGAATTTAGCACTTTAGCATTAGTTTCTGCTAAAAACCATGATAGTCTAGCACTTCAACATTAGCAAAACTATGTTTATAGATGGCGCTTTAGCATTAGCAGAACTCATTTATAGTTAGTGCTTTAGCATTAGCAGAACCAGTTTATCATTAGCGCTTTAGCATTAGCAGAACCACTGTTTATAGTTAAGTGTTTTAGCAGAACTAATGCCTATTGTTAGCACCTAAGAGTTAGCGCAATTAACTTTAATAGCTAGCATTTAGCTTTAGCAGAACTAATGTTTACAGTTAGTGTTTTAGTTAGCATAACTAATGTTCATAGTTAGCACTTTAGCATTGGCGCACACTAGAACAAGCTCCAACCTGCACAATGGTGTCAAGGTTCTGTCTGGAAGTGGACACGGTGCTGGTGTGGACAGATGGGCTCATGGTCACCACAGTGACGTGATGGTGTTGGTTTAGTGTTGGAGCTGGGACGATGACAGTGGGGTGGTGGGTTGGGGCAGGCGGAGTGGGCGGAGCCAGCACCTGAAAGACAGAAGATCAAAGTGAAACCAAAGTCCAGATCTTATTTCCCCCCCAGTGATTCTCATTGATCTGGAGCACAGGGACCGCCGGGAGAGAGGAGCATTTCTGACCTGAGGACTGTGTGTTTGTCTGTCGGTGGCGGCGTGGATCTGCTGTAGCCGCAGCAGCGTCTGGCTCTGGATGAGGGCCTGCTCCTCCTCCACCTGCTGGGTGATCACCTTCAGACGCTCCGGGTGCAGCTGGCCGTCCAGAGATCGCACCTATGAGCAGATATCAGTCCAGTTAGAGCACGTCCTCACAAGAGGGGTGTGGAGTATTTGTGACCGCATAGTATTTTACCCACAACACGCATCATTTACAGAAAAAGAGGGACTTCAAATTTAAGGTTTTTCTAATAACGTGTTTAACTGGATTTAGTTCTTTGCAAGCTCTATAAAAGCACCCAGAGAGCCAGTTTGGAGCCTAGAGACATTTCTGCAGTAAATGTTAGATTTTATTAACCAGACTTTTTCTCAGCACCCCTGCAAAGAGATTCCCTAATATTCCCGCTACAAACGTGCGCAGAACTATTGCAATATTCCGTCAACGTCAAAAAACACACAAATCTGTAATAGTGGCGTCTCCGTCAAATAAGAAATATAATTAAAATCACACGTTATTAAGTTAGTTTAAGATACATGCTGATATTTAACCAATTTCTGATGTCTGTATTGGATCAGGACAACCCTAATTTAAAACATAAACAGTGTTTAAATAAACATTTGGAAGCTGCTCTGAGCTTCACACATTCGAGATGAAATTTACACTAAAGTATACACACAGTTCATTAAACATTCTGATGTAAAAACTCCAAAAAGTAATAAAATGCTTTGGATTTGTGACAAAAGGAGCTTGCTTTAAAGAGATCAAAGTATTTCTCAAGATGTAGGCGACTCCTCCAACTTCGCAGCGGTGAAATTCTGGTCGAGTCTATAATTACGCTCAGACAGCCGTCATTGTTTAACCCCTCCCCCCCCCTCTCTTCTTGTTCAAGCTGCTTGTTTGAGTTTCTGTTTGTGTGCGGCACCTGCTGTTCAGGTAGATCCAGGATGTGACCCGATCGGGACCTGGCTGCTGGGCTGATAAATGTGTCGGCGCCACAATCAGCATTGTGTTTGAGTGTTTGTTCTCCTAAAGCGTGGCTCAAGGGCCCTATTGGCTCGACATCGAGGACAGCGTTCAAATACACGGGAGAAGAGTTTATAATGATTAAACGCACAGCTGAGATCACCTGCTCCTCCAGCTGCATGCGAGCCGAGCGCTCCTTGTCCAGCTGCTGCCGCAGGTCGATCACCTCCCTCCTCAGCTCCTCCACCTTCTCCTCCTCCAGCATGTCCGGAGACCCGATGCCTTCGTCCTTCTCCTCGGCTCGCCTCCTTTTGGGCGAGGAGCCGCTGAACTCCTGCAAGAAACGAAACGTGACGTAAGCGCGCGACGCCTAAACGAGCGACCGAATCGAACCAGAATTCTGCTCTGGAGGCAGAATGAAAGAATAAAAAAAGAGCTGAAAGTGCGTCTGTAAGGCAGATCTGAATAATCAAAACAAAACAAAACACCTCCAGCTATAAAACACACACCACCACATGCTGCTCAGGCGTTACCAACACCTGCTTTCAAGATCAAATGCAGGACGACATTTTTGTCAGACAAGTTCTCGTCTGACTAGTTAGTGGTGTCTGGTGAGTTTTTACTTTAAAAAAAAAAGAAAGAAAAAAAGATTATAATGCTGGCTGAGAAAAATCTATAGGGTGACTTACCCAGAGATGTCGTATACCAACGTTTTAAAGAGCCTGGGAAATTTAGGTTTTAATTTTGATTTCAATCAAAATAAGATATGAAGAAATCAACAAAGATTCATAAAATTATTCTGCTAATCATCGTTTTAGATGTGAACCCTTCTGAAATATTGGGCTGATTGCAGACATCAACATTTACCAATGTTTTCCAAAGTTACATGTTCAGCTTCATGATTTCTGCAGGTTTTACAAACTCAAGTTTAAGACTTTTAAAGACCACTATGAATGGAATTTAAGACCTCTCAATTGTACAAACTTCCTTCAGCCAAGTGGCTATAAATTTGCAATAATTTATTATAAAAGCAGAAAAAATGCCAGCTAGCAAGACAGGGTACATTAGGAGCTAGTTAGCTGTAGCCTCAACTGCCTTGCGTCACAGAACGCAATGAGGATATCTCAAATATTTGCCTAAAAAAAAAAAAAACATTCTGTGAGGGGAAATAAAAGAATACTAGATGGAATAGTGCTGCTAAGACTAAATTTAGTACTTGTGACATTTTTAAAAATGAATTTAATACATTAAGGCCTTAATTTTAGATGCATGATTTTAACTTTTTAAAGATGCGTGGCCACCCTGACCCTTATTATTAACACTGCCCCAGTTTTATTTATCGGGTGGATATTAATGTGTTAGAAAATGACCAATGTCAGCCGATATCGATGTTAACGCTGACATAGCAACACAGTGAGGCAAGCAAATATTTAGATGAAACTACATATGCAGAAAATGTCAAAGAGGCAAAAATACAACAACACTGAGGCTTAAAACCAATAAAACTAGAGACAACATTTCCAGTCACATGCAAAAATCTAGAATTAGCGTTCTGATCCCAACCTGGATGAAGCGTTTGAGCTGGTTGTTCTGGGTCAGCAGCTGAGTTTTTTCCTGCTCCAAGGTAAATATGTAGTCCGCTGTTTGTTGAAGGATGGCGGCCTGGTAAAAGTAGAAACCAGCAGCTCAATGTAGGGTTGAAAAACTAAATATCAGTGAAAAAGGAATAAAAAGAGACTTTAAAGACCCAGGTTTGCTCATTACAGCACAGGAGGAGCTACCTTGCTGAGCTTCTCTCCATCTGTGTGTGGCAGGAGTGTTTTGAGGGACTGAAATCCGGCGTTGATGCTCTGCATACGCCGCCGCTCGTTGCTGTTGGCGATTTCCCGACGGATCCGTCTCTCCTGGTCCTGGGCCGTCTCCGGACTGAGGGGAATGTTCGCAAGGCTGAAAGACATCGGAAGGAGGATTAAAAATGTTCTCCCTCGAAGAGACAAAACGTCTTAGTTATCCACATCTGCACACCTTCAGCACTTTTTTTTTTTTTTAGATAAACAAATCCAAAGAATGACATGAATTTCATGTAACCCCCAAATAAAATCCAGTGCAACCAAGAATCCCCCTAATTAGTCAACAGAGTACATGTGTGAAAACTGACACTGCAAATCACTGAATTCACCACTTGAAACATGGCAGAGGCCGTATCATGCTGCGGGGATCATCTTTGGACCAATAGAGTCAGCGCACAGCTTCAGTTGTCACAGCTACAAACTAGTGGTCAGGCCCGAACTCCGGCTGTGGGGATGGACTCATACCTGAGCCTCCAGTGTCACATAAAGACAGTTACAAAGTCGGCCTTCTGTCACCTCAAGAACATTTCCAGGACTAAAAAAAACCAATGTCCCAGCAAGGCCTAGAAAAACCCATCCATGGAATATCGATCGACATGTTTGTTGCATGTTTGCTTGATGATTTTGATGGTGGCATTTGTCAAAAGGTGATGTCTCCAAGCACTTTGAACTGCCGTGTTGCTGAAATGTGCTGTACAAATAAACTAGACTTTTCTCTAGAAGGGACAGAAAAGCTGGGCAGCTGGTGGGAAGACGGAATATGATGATGGAGCTGAATGTGTCAAATAAAGCCAATATGCCGCATGTAAATCCTAAAACTGATGCCTTGTTTTATCTCCCTTCAAAGTAAGCCTAAAAAAAAGGTTACATATATTTTTAAGCGAAAAAACATCAAAACAAAGTGGGTAAATAAAAGACGTTTTGATACAGATTACAATTTATTCATTAGTTTTACCTTAAAAAAAAAAAAAAAAAGCACAACTACAACTAAGAAAGAGGAACAAAAACACTTCCTCTTTAACCTATAGCTCTGACAGTGACCTCTTCACATTCCTGACGTCTGGCTCCAGAGGTCACGGGTTTGGCTGAACTTGCTGCCCCTCTCTAGCTCACAGCGCCGGGCGGCGTGCTAGTAAAAAGCCTCACTCTCATTTACTGCGAGGGGGCGGGGGCACCACCAACGACATAAACGGTCACAACAAACCTGAAGAACCGGATCGGCAACGTTGAAGTCGGAAGGTCAGAAACGACACGGTTCACGTGGTTGCAAAAGCTCGCAGGCGACGCCGAGCAGCCGCACTATGCTGTCTGAGTGAGAAACTTCAGTCGGTTTTTAATGCAGGCCTCAGTTTCACTCACTTTAAGTAGCTTCTAAAGCAAGAAAATCTAGAATAATAATTTTTTTAAAAAAAGGAGTTTTTTAAGTTTTAAACACCAACTTGGAGGTGAATTTGAGCCCGTTTGTTGTTTTTTAACTTGGATTTTTTTCAGAAAGAAGACTGAGCTGGTGACAAACTTTTAGCTATCAGGTTCCACCTACAATCATTTACCTTCACTGTTTAAAGAGACTCTCCTCACCGGATAATTTAATGTAAAAGACTTTCAATAAGCAATTTTTTAATACTCGTACCCTTGAAATTTATTTTATTCCCTGGAAATTAGAGCTGTGAATTGCATTTTTGTTTAATTTCTGAATTATGGTGCAACAGAAGCTTCCTCAAGTTTCTCTTGTTTTTTTTACATCATCCAGTTTATTGGTTCATTGTTTTCAAATACCTGTATACAGAGAAAAGAAAATCAATAAAAATGATATCCAAAATAAATTTTTTCAATCGTTTCAGAATAAGATTGCCAAATACCATCACCCTGAATGACATTTAGAACAGTAAATATTGGATTTTTGAAGCTATGTATGGAAAAAGAATTGGTTTCTCACCAGCCCTGACCTCAAAACCTAACATGGCTGACCGACTAAAAAAAAAAACGTGAATATTTTATAGCTCGAAGCAACAACTGTTTTAAACAGTGAATATTTTACAGTAACAAATGCAATGAAAACAGCTCCAGCACAATTAACTGAGGTTTACTCTAACCACAAAGGTATAAGATTCACATATTGTGCCAACACTTTATGGTAATACCTACATTTTGTTAAAAGGTGGCAATTTTGCCAGAATTACAACATTTAAAACGGTTTTACATCCATGAATAAATTAGACAGTTTATTCATACGTCTTGCTAATATAAACAAATCTCTGAAAAGAGATTAAAAACAACAAGCCAGCTGTAAAATGATGTCACATTCTGGAGTAATGCGCTTCCTTTCATTTCTACCGCTAGGGGGCGCGTCTTCGAACGGTAGCGGTTAGTGAAATGTGACACCACCTGCAGAAGCAGCAGGCCCCCTGGCACCGAGAACAATGCTGTACGCCATTAGCATTGAGCTAACGCTTTGTCTGCTATTAGTTAAAGGCAGATATACTCATGTGTGTACCCTAGCTTGTGTTGAGCGACTTAATTAAATAATAAATATATCGTGAACATGGGTTTAAAGAAGCCCAGTCACAGTCCACACGGTTGCTACTAAAGTGCGCAGCGACATATGACTTGCTAGCCAAGCTAAGCTAATTTTAGCACATGACAACGTCGCCCGCTACAGGGAGCAGCTGTTTAAACACACAAATACCGAAGCCGAAAACCTGCTGAACGAACCCAAACTGTATTCAGCCACCCAGAAAGTGGTTATTAATGTTGCTCAGTGGAAACTAGTTGGGTTTTAATAAACTATTGTGATTTGAAACATGATTTGGTGCGGCAGCGGCGATCATGTTAACTACCACGTGGTTGGCGTCCATCTGGACATGAACGTATTCGCTCCATCTCGCTGTCTCACAGAGAACCCGTCTACATACTTTCGCCTAAATAAATAACGCATCTAACACAGGTTAAATTTAGAATAATATACAATAGTTCTCAATAAGCACGAATGTGACAAAAACAGCTAATTTCTACAAGCACATTCCAGCTGCCAGTAGCTAACAGCTAGCATGCTACCCGAAGTCCCCTCTGCACCACACACATACACACACACGCTACGGCCACATGAAAAACCCTTCACGCACATGGTATGGCTGCGCCACAAATTATTATTACGCGGTTTACACACCTGCAAAGCCCGCCGATAACATCCTTCTCCGTCCGCTTGAAGTGCTGCAGGGATGTTATCTTCTCTGTCGGCATCCTGACATAGTCCATGCTTTCAAAGCCACCTTCTGTAGTTCGTGTTTGCTGTTTTCTTCCCCTTCCCACTCGTGTGCTCTCGTTGAAGTATTGTGTTTTTCGTTAATACCACAAAACCCGCAAAGGCGTCCAACAGTAGCGCAGATCCTAAAACCCCGCTCTAAAATTCAATCTGAGAAGGAGGGAAGAAAAAACGAAAAGTAAAATCGAGCTGTGTTTCTTTCCACAGCTGATGGGGTTCCCTCCAGCGTGTGTGTGTGTGTGTGTATGTGTGTTGCCTTCCAGCCTCCGCCTACTACGACTGTGTGTGTGTGTGTGTGCAGCTGATCTGTGTGAGGCGGGAAACAGCTGGTTGGAATCAGAGCTGGTTTTCCGGAAAACCGAACAAGCAGAGCTCTGTTGTTGAAGCTCTGCAGCAGGGACTGCAGTTCTGCAAATTAGCCACGACTGAACAAACAGTACCGATTAGAACTGCAGGAGACAACTGGGAAACCGTCTGCGGGACAAAGCACAGAGAACAAAGGAGAAACACTATATATATATATATATATATATATATATATATATATATATATATATATATATATATATATATATATATATATATATATATATATATATACACACACACACACACACACACACACACTTTTAATTTGACAGGCGAGACAGTGTATATCCAATACACTTCAGAAAGTACTTTGTTGTGTACCATGTGGACATCTGTTTTGGAAATTTATTAAAAACAGAAAACTAAGAAAATATATTTGCCAAACTATTCACAGCGTTGAAACGCCAAGCGTGAACTCTCTGTGGACTTGGAGACTGGATTGTCGTGAGGCATAAATCTGGCAAGGATCCAGAAACATATCCGCTGTCTTAAATGAGCTCAGTGACTTCCGGTGTTCTGACTGCACCTGCATTTAGAGGTGAGCTATGCTGCGTTATTTTCGTATCGATCCAATCCGAAGTAAATATAGAGTCTGTATCGCCAATACCGATACTGATAACGATACTTTTTAATTTAAGATTGATATATCATCAAAGTTTTGATCTTTAGGTGTCTTTGTGTTATTTTAGCCAAACATAAAACTGCGATGGGGATGATTAGATAGATGGATAGAAAAACTAAGAGCAACTATATGGGTCTGGATATTTCTAAGACTCCGTTTCCTTGTCTCTGTGGAAGCTCTTAAAAACTACTTAAGCTTTTTTATTGTACTAGGCTTGTCTGTTAAAATTTCATTCTGAATCACTTTTATTTGGTCTATACCAGTGGTCCCCAAACTACGGCCCGCGGGCCGGATCCGGCCCGCCTTAACATTTGGTCCGGCCCCCGAACAATACCAGAAAGCATTCAGATTTTTTTTTCATATATTGTATTTTCCGGTTTATATGTGGATTTTTCTTCAACCACAAGGGGGCTCTTTAGCAGGAAGTGTGTCCTGTGAACCAGTGGTCCCCAAACTTTTTCCTGTGAGGGCCACATAACTTTTCCCTTCTCTGGTGGGGTGCCGGAGTTAGTTTGTTGACGTGGGGGGGAACGCGACGCGTCGGGACGTGTTTCTCGATTGATTTTTACCCAGAAAGCACATGGGCAAAAATCTTTAGTGAAACGGTCACTGGGACTGACTAGTATATATTTCATTGAGGGACACCTGGAATGCACGTGTGTTCATCTGCTCTACCGCTAGCAAACAACCGTATTGAACATAAAAGTCAAGCAGTTCCCTTAAAGTCCAACAGATGGCAGCAATGCGCCCTGCAAAACAAAACACCCACAGTTTAAAACTAGTTGTAATTTAATTTCAGTTCTATTTTATAAAGCTTTGTGACTGTATCTCGAAAGGTGCTCTATAAAAAAAACTTTACTTAGTTTGCCTAAAGGAATCAGAAACTTTAAAAAGGCTAATAATAAGCTTGTGGCAAGACTGTCTTCACGATGTCATCATTTTAGGTTATTATAAAAAAAACAACAAAAAACAACTGCACTAATACCAAAACTTAATTGGGAATCAATGTTAAGTTAAACAGCTGGTTAATGTCAATCTGATGGTGAGATTGACATTTAAACATACTTATCTATTTCTGAAGATATTATTTCAGGTTATTCCTGCGTCATCTTAAAGTGTAAAGCTGAGCCAACAAAGTCCAACATGGGAAGAAATTTAATTTACCTTCTTCAGGGAGACATTACTTTACACAGGATTCTCACAAAGGCACCATGGCATGCGGTATGGAAGATTGGAGGTAGAAAGTGTGAATATCCCCGCTTAGTCCAGCAGGTGGCAGTATTTTACAAGAATATTTTACAACAATCAGGATGCATTTTATGGGGCACGAATTTGGCCTCCGTTTTCTGTTATGAACAAATTCAGAACTGACTTTTAGCTTTATGAAACACCCTAAATTTGATTAAGATCATATTAAAATTAAAATGAACCCGATTCACCTTTGAATCAAGCCCCGTTTCCAATTTAACAGACACTTGAAGCAGCTTATCAAGCATTATTCATGTCTTATGAGGCAGAAACTCCAACTTTCCAAATACAACATTGTGGCCAAGTTTTGAATCCACCTTGAAATCTTTATTAATTTGTTTTGTTTTCAAAAAGTCAGACTTTAACATTGGCTACTTTCTTAAAAAAAAAAAGAAAAAAAGGAGAAAGCACCTCTCCTCATATAGTATGCTAGCTTGGTCTGGTACCAGGACTTAACTAAAAAGTTTAATTAAAAAAATTGCAGTACTATTCATCAAAACCACTTATGTTCCAATTACATTTTTCTAATTTAAAGCAAACATGTAAGGAAATCGTTGGCAGTTTCAATCTTCTGCAAAGTCTTGCTTTATGTAAACACGTCTTTATGTTTAACATACTAAAACTGACATGCAAAAGTTATTTTTTCTCGGGTCTTTATTTTTCAATCTGTAAGAGTAAAGCTCAGAAAAAATACAATTCAACAACAAATATTTGGTCCTAACAAAAAATGCCAACGTCTTACTGTGCAGAAGCACATATAAAATCACAAAGTTTCAACAGAAGTTTGCTTTTCTTTCAAGAAAACTGGACCATGTCTCTCAAGACATGTTAGTGTAACAGTGGCGTTAACGCCATCAACGAGGCTTAGAGCTCTGTCGAAATCCTGACAAAAAAAAAATAAAATTAAGCTATAGAACAGACAAATGTTACAGGAAACAGAAAAGAGCACGAAAAAAAACATCTATAGTGACAAAGTGCATTTCCTTTTTAGGATACAAATACTATACATTTAAAATCTACAAGTAAGACCAAATAAACAACAGGTATGATGCAACATATGTTCAATTCAAACTAGTAAATACAGAGATTTATAAAACTAATTACACCTTTATCCCTGTGAAGTGAAACAACCAGGAGTTTCCTCGAGAAAACTGAATTCTTTGAATCCTTTATTTTACATACCTAACATGCAAATAAATGGCTTTTAGGTTTCCTGAATGGTAGATTCAACAAATGAATCCAGAATATGAACATGATTATTCTTTATTTCCACCGTTTTTTAAGTTGTTACCTTGGAAAACCCAGTGGAAAAGTACAGTAAAGTTAGAGAAATAGTTGATCGATATAATGGGATTGTAATGGTCACTGAACAGTTTATGTTGAGACGGATGGTCGGATCCTCTTGGCAGCGGATTCCTCCACCGTAAACGTGTAGTTGTACTGAAAAGCCAAGAAACAAAGGAGTGTGTTTTTCATTTTTAATTGCAGCTTGAGGACGAGTGGCTTGAATCCAAGGATCACAGCCGATCCTACCTCATTTTCAATGTCCTTCACAGACTTTATGCGGATGTTGCTTAGTTGGGAATTCAACTGGAGAGCCTGAGAGAAGCATGGTGAAAACAAATAATATGCAATTCAATGTCAAAAACATCAAACTTTATTAAACAATCACACAAAAGAGAGCAACCTTACCGTCCCATTTGCTTGCAAATCGAAATCTGGGTGCAGGCTGAAGGGAACTCCATCTAAAGCTGCAGAAAAAAAACAAGAAATTTGGATCCTGATGAATTAACAAACAACAGCTTACAAAATATTTCTGAAACGTTTCTCCCCCATTGTTGTTGGGCACATCCCCAGAAAATACAGCGACTGAACCCAAATGACAGAAAACTAATTGGCTGCAGTAAAATTCTCAGCTCTTTTTTTCTTTATTTTTCACACAAAGTTAGGGATGAAACAATTAATTGGAGTAATCGTCAACAAATGAAGTAATCGACTGTTGAGTATACAGATAAAAAAAGGCCAGTTGCTATATATATATATATATATATATATATATAAAGCCACAAGTGAACAGGGTGAAGAAAAGATGTAAGACGATCGGGGATTGTCTTACATCCAGTCATTTAACTGTCTCCAAGAGGTGACAAACATCAGCCAGAGACATAAATGTTTGATGAACGTGTAAAATAAAACCTGATGTCCGATGAGTCAGGATACATTTTACTGGCCGGTGTGAACAGTCATCATTCCAGTTGATCCGATTATCCAGGACAAAACATTCTAGTCATGTGGGAAGGGAACCATTAATAAAAAAAACAAACAAAAAAACTGGTCCATCATCACCTGTAATGGCCTGAAGACTGTTGTCAGCAGATGTGTTCAGGACGTCCCCGGCATGCAGGCTGTGCCGGCGATTACTCAGCCGGCTTTGCTGCGGTATAGGAGGAAGGTTCCTGCAGCGACAACTAAACGTTGACACATGCGGCGTCCAACCTGTACAACATCTCAGCGTCTCACTCTGGACTCTTACCTGGGCCGGAGAAGAAGAGCCGGAGCAGACGGTTCCTCCAGAGAGAGACTGCGCATCTCCAAGCTGATGCTACGAGGTTTAGCTTTGGGGGTGGGGCTGGAGAAATGCCCCTTCCTGCACCACAGCACGTAGCCTTGGATGTCGCTGCACAGATAGTCGTTGGCAAGTTAAAAACTTACTTATGAGTAAACACTTACAGGTATGTCTTGGTTAATTAAAATGTTCAATGTTGGATGGCGTGGAGGTTCTCGGCCTTATTGTTGGGTGTGGTGTCTTTGATTTTCCTCTTGATCATAAGATTCTCTGTGGCGTTTAGTTCTGGCCAACTGGTTGGCCAGTCGAGTGCTGTGATAAACTAGTCACTGCCGCAAACTGATACGAGCATATTTATGATGGTTTCCATAGTTCCTAAGTAGCCAATAAGTAGGGGTGCACATTTATCGTATCGTTTATTGTGATAAATTTCTTATCACGATAAGAGTTTCCATTTATCGTTGTCATGATAAATCCCAATTGATGGTGTTTAAAATCCCCCAAAACTGTGTGTATTATCAGGATTGTTAGGTTTGAGTCTTTTTTTTAAACTACTGTTTGCTCAATGAATGCATTAATAAAATACCAATAAATTGGAAAATGCAGTTACTGTGTGGAGTTTAGTGACACGAATCACACTCCTTCATGTGGCTGGTGTCCTAAAGAAGCATGCTACCAACAGGAATGTTTTTCAAGAGAAATATTTGTGTTTGTGGGGAAATGATTACTGTGACACACAGTCAGAAAAGACGTCATAGATTCTTCTTATAGTCAGCTTTATCATTACAACAGTACCGCAAAATATCGTGATAAAACTTTAAGTCCGCATCGCCTGCCCCTACCAATATCTGCAAAACCTTCACAACACAACTCAAGCAATTTGAATTGTGTTATTAAGACTATTAAGTTCCCAATGAAGTGAAAGATACATACTCCTAAGTAAAAAGAGGCCCTTTTTTTCTGTTTATCCCAATAGAAACATTTATGATATTGTCCTTTACTCAGGAGTGGCTTATCATAAGAAGGGCAGCTGTGGCTCAAGTGTCGGATACTTCTGTGTGTGTTGCCTCTTGAATTTGCAGACTTCCCTCACCTTTTAGGTTTTCCTTTTAATCTTCCCAATGCTGCAGTTATTCTGTTGGCTTGTGCTTCCTCTACCACACTTTTTCCTTCCACTCAACTTTCCACTAAGATGCCTAGACACATTACTCTAAACAGCTGGTCTTATCAAAACAACCACTTGAAATACATCACTGTGTGTGTAACAAATCTACAAGAGTTGTGTCCAAAAACACTTTTTCATGAAGATTCAAGATGAAGAGCTGCCCGTATGGATGCTACTAACCCCACGTAAGTGTAGTGCTGCAGCAGCATTTTGCTTTTGGCTGTCAGTTTGATGTCCAACACAGCCGTTTCTACGTTGGCCACCGGGGACGTGCGAACAACCACCCGCTTCTTCTTGGACACAGTGGTCTCTGAACACAAAGCGTTACACAAAATGCTCGTCAAGAACGCAGCGAAAACAAAAATGCATCAACATTCCAAACCTGAGCAAGCCTGTACGCACTTGAATCGAGGAACTCTCTGATGTAGCTGTAGCCGTGGGGAATGGAGTCCTTGTCTGAAATGACCTGAATGTCTGAAACCACCACACTGCCTTTCAGGTCCTAAAAGGAGAGCGACACGGTTCGGTCGTGGAGCAGAAAAGACCACAGAGTGGTGTAACCCAAAACATTTGTTAAATGCAGTAAACGTCTCTCTGTGAGTCACCTTGCTGTAACAGAGGTAATATCCGGACTTCATGCCAAAGCCGCGCGTGAAGTTCGCCGCCGCTCCGTCTTCTGTGATGCTGATCTGCAGGAAGTTGAGAACATGAAGAAAAATGCACAAGAAGATCATGTTTTTACCATCTAGCCGGTTGCTAAAGTCACAAAAATATGTATTGTATTTTCTGGGTAACTTTAAAAAGAGCCGAGAGATGAATTTCGTTTTTTAAATCATGCTAACCTTACAGTATTGAGCTTATTGTCACTCGCTGACCAGTTCTCCAGCCAAACTAAATAAAAATATTTCCTTCTGAGACTAATTGTACCGAAGCAATAAGGCCAGACAATGCTGCACCTCAAATTTCCTACCAGGGTGAAATCTTTGGGGCAGCAGCCGATGTTGGATGTCCAAGCCACCGCCGTCAAAGGCAGGACTTTTCCCGACTCCATCAAGGACATCTGTGACAGAAACAACAAAACAAGGAAAACTATATCTTTAATTAATTTAAAACACTCAACACCCTTAAAACATTACAGGTTAATAACGACACTTTTATAACCTAGCAATGGATTGATGTACAAATCCCCTTTACAGTGACTTCCTGACGTTTTGGCACCGAGAAAGCTTATTATTTATGTCCATGTGACAGCGAGTGGGAAATCACTCAGGTCAGCAGAGTCCATTGTTTCAGACAAGCAGATCTCATTCAGTCTGCTGAGTTTTCGGCAGACAATGCCAAACAGAAAGAAACTATTCAGAGAAAGAAATGTCACTCTTACAGCAAAAGGAAGTGGCTTTTCTCCTCAAAGCAGAGACTTTAATAATGCTTCTAGAACACGCAGTACTGACACTAACGAAGTGCAGGCAGCAATGCTGCGCTTTCTGGTTTTCTTAAGCAAAATACAGCTGCTGGAGAGATGGGGTTTTTTTATTGTGTTTGATTCCTGAAGATCTGAGGACAACGGCCAGCAGCATTCAGTTTCTATGCACCACAAATCTGGAACAAACATCCAGAAAACTGCAAAGATGCTGAAACACTGAGTTCCTTTAAATTAACGTTGAACCCATTTGTTTTCTGCCCTTGATTATTATTAATAGTTCTTATAACTATAATGTTCCAGTTCGTGAAATGAATATAATTTTGTATTTAATCTAAATTTATTTGTCTCAGGGTAAACGTACATTTTTAATGTCTGTATATTTCTCTGGTCTTCCTTACATCAAAGTGTATTGCGATTAATTAGATCTACATTTTTTAAAGTAAATTTCAATGTGGTTACTTAACAACTATCATTCTACATTCTTATTTTATTTTCTGTTATGACTGTTGATTACAAGCTTGTTCTTCTGTAAATCTCTTTCATATTTAGCTTAAATTTGCTTAAAAAAATGGAATGAATTTTTTTATAGAAGGCCACAGTTTGCTTCTCAACACAAGACTTATTCATAAAATGAACACATTGCTGCTTGTCACCTCTGTTACCAAACAAATTGCTCTCCTGTAATTTCAAAACGTAAAGAAACAAGCTTAAAAAAACAACTATATATATATATATATATATATATATATATATATATATATATATATATATATATATATATATATATATAAAAAACAGAACAATGTATTTTCCCTATAAAGAGCTGTATTGAAAATGGATTAATAAACTATTTATTTACGGCGATACTTCAGGTACTTCTTTTTTTTTTATCAATGTGTCCAAATCAAGATCTTACTCTCATTTGCCTTGAAGGAACAATAACACGTCAGATTCAGGTACATTAACTCTTTCTTTACGTAGCTCTAAAGATAACCAGTCGGTTTCACAACAACCTTACCCTTAAACATTAAACAATAAAGTCACGTATCGCATAGTAATGCTATGTGTCACATTTCCAAATTTATCCAGATAAAAACTAATTTAAACGGTAAAACTAACCTTACACTCGACTGTTCAACTGGGAAACCTGACTGTTTCCTGCTCAAAAAGGCACAAACGCTGCTTGTTTCATAAAGTGACATACAAGCAACAAAGGTGGAAACACTTACCTTGTTTGTGAATCAGTTTCTATTTTTTCGGCGGCTTATATGGAGAATAAAGAACTTCTCAGCTACTAGCCGAAATATATCGGTCGCAGTCGTGGAAGCAGGAAGTTCTCAATTCATCCCAACTACAACTCCCGTCAGACCCCGAGGCATTACGTCATGACGAGAGAACAAGTTTGCGATGTTAACCGCAAGGTGGCAGCAGCGTTATTTTTGTTACAGCGGCATACGGTTGTACCAAAAGACGAATACACAGTCATAGCCGGTGTTTACACAAGTAAGAAAAATATATTAACATTTTTACATTATATGACAGTCACCTTTTTTGGCAAGATAATTTGTCATATAATTACATTCCTCTCAGTCAGAACTACAAACAAAACACAATTTAAACTTTATTCTGGAAAGGACAAATGTCATAATTCTTGTGGATGTTAAAATGTTATCTCCGGGGTTTCAGGAGCATTTTAGATGTCTAAAGAGAAACACTTCAAGGAAATCTTTTTTAAGTTTTCTGATTAATTCCAATAGAGCTTGCAACGTTAAATATGAACAACTATCAGCCAGAAACATATTAGTGCTAGCTAGCTAACTTCTTTAAAAGGCTTCCATTTTCAAATATCAGTGCAACAAAACTATTTAATTTGCACTTATTTTTGATGGGAAATGTTGACTTTCAAGATACAAATAGCTTTTTTTTTTTTTTTTTGCATTCACATGCTCCATTTGTATAAAACTTGACAAGTTAAATTTTTTCCAAGGGGCTCTATAGACTCATTCGGATAAAAAGGAAATCAGACAATCATTAGCTCACAAACAGACAGAATATATAGTAACCAGCTTTTAATACGTGACTGTCACCCACAGACAATATTTGGAAAAGGGGTCAGCACAGAGGACGGGTTAAAGGCCAAAAGTGATAACGGAGAAAGTAGTGCAGAGCAGAGACAGAGGAACTGCTTTTTGCTCATCATGGGTTCATACGCTGCAGCTCTGATCTTCTGCTCCCTGATATGCTCAGGTAAGAACTCTGTTTTTATTCAGAGAGAAAAAAAATATATTCCTTTCATTTTAACATAGGCTTTTCAAAGGCTACTGTCCTTTTTGTATGTTTTACTTGTCTGCCGAATAACTTAGTTGAAACAAAACCCATACACAAGAAATTCAGATTCAAGCTGTGTAAGAAGGGATCATTTTGACAACTTTAGGGAGTGTCCTAATTGTATCTTGGTGCATTGCAATGTATTTTACAAAGACAACAAAGAGCAAAACATTCTAGAAAAAGAGGGCAAAAAACAAGATGATTAAAATTATATATTTTCCTTTTATAGTCCACAAAAAGGTTGGTTCCCCTTTAAACTGGTCTGGAGACGGGCATTTCAAAATCAGATGAAACAAAGTTTGTAATGCACTGTTACTGACAGCTTTTTGGTTTAAATTTCTACTTTGTCACCACACACATCATGATATGTTTGCATTGGGGTGGTCATTTGTTTACTCTTAGTGTCACTCAGGGCCTGTTTAAAGGTTCACACAGTTGATTCGTACTTGTGTTCGTCCTCACATGTGACACCTCTGTCCCTCTCCGTACCTGTCATCAGTGGCAGCTCAGGCTCCAGTCGTCACGGTGGAGCCTCGGACCGCCACCATCCGCCAGGGAGAGTCTGTCAGCTTCAGGTGCCAGGTGAAGAGCAATGTCCAACCAGTTCAGCTGGAGTGGAGAAGAGCCAATAATCAGGCTTTGCTAGGTCAGGAGCAATTACACTTAAAACTGTTTGTCTTATAAAACCAACATCTGTGAATATACACTGAAATGTCTTTTTTCCCATTCAGACAATGTAAAGATTGGTCTAGATGGGTCTGTGCTGACTGTTGCAAACGCTCGACCTGGAAACCACGGCCAGTACCGCTGTGTGGCCATCAGCGCCGCTGGACGCAACTTTGCCAGTGTTGTGCTGAATGTCAAATGTGAGTTTTGTCTTTAAACTTCAGGTTTGGAAAATGGGATTCCCCTAAAGTAAGATAAAGTAGATCCAATTCTTATTGAAAAGGAAGCTACATTTTTTAGTAGCCGACCTCCATTTAATCAATATTTACCAAACTGTTAAGTAGTCAAGTGTTTTTTTTTTATGTTGTTTTATACTGCACAATGTTGTTGGAACTAGATTACATCCATGCACAATTTGGAACTGCCTAAAGCTTAGTTAAGTATTTTGTTGAATTTTAGGTTGATCTGTAAATCTTTACCCAATGACTCTCATGAGTTGTCAATATAATTGTTGTTTAAAGATAAAATTAACAAACTCTTTAAAACAATAATTTTCATGTCCAACTCTTCATATTAAGTGCTCAAATTTGAACAAGCTGGATCTTTCTTTTGTGTTAGTGATGTTTTTGAAACAGCAGATTTTGGGGGCTTGTCCGGGATTACAGTCTAGCAGACCAGAGTCAAAAGAATAAATATACAGTAAATATACAGTACAACCTCATTTCATCTATTACACCAATAAGGAGAAGGGACACATATTTATTTGCACAGTGCAGAAGGAGGATTTTCAAAGGTTGGATTTATAAACATCTGATGGGATTTTGGAGACAATACAGTCAAGACTGAACATGTCATGAAATATTACTGCCAGATTTCTTGAGCTGTAGATAGTCTGTAAGTTTTCTTACACTTCCAATATCATATAGACTTTTCTCTCTCTTTCTCTCTCTGTTAAATTGAGCCCATCCCAACTTTGGTTTGGTTTGCTCCTTCCTACACACATTTCTTACTTTTGCATTGATCTCCCTCTCTGTAATCAAAACCACTAAACCACAGTATGCGGCTTAATGCTTATGAAAATACCCAGATCAGATGTATAATCTATTTAAATCATATTCTGCCATGGAAAAACATTGCATTAATCTTTATTTGTATTCATACTTCTTATGTTTCATAATACATGAGAGTAAGATCCCTCCTGCTGGTAGATCATATTTATAGGAATCAAGTCAAATTCTGTCTTCACAGTAGACTGTAGGTTTTAAAGAACAATTATTAAATTGTCATGGGTCAGAAAAGTAGACTCCAAACACTTCAAACTGGTGGATACAAATTTAATAATGGCTTCTATTAAAATACAGTTTTGTACCTCCCCAAAAATAGGTAAGAAAAGACCAAGAAGTGTTTGAAGTAGCGAATGCTCTGACCTTAAACAATGCCATACTGGCCTGAAATTTATTTTGGAAGGAATTTTAGATATATATGGACATATATACATATATATTTATCTAAAGATGTTTTTTGTGGCAAACTCCATAGTTTAGTGTATTTATGTGCATCCATATTTCTCTTAGTTCCTTCTAAAGCACAGCTGACACCGACTGGGCCTCTGCGTATCCAAACAGGAGAGTCTGTGTCAGTGGAGTGTCGTGTCACCGGCAGGCCACGCCCCACGGTCACCTGGAAACGCAGAGGCTCCACCCTCCAGCTGGTAACTCAGGAGATAAACGACGCCCACATTATTAAGGTGAAACATAAAAGAACGAAAAAGTGTCAGACTTAAATCTCTTTTTTCTTCTCATATACACACTTCAGATAAGTGGAACAAAATGTTTGACTGTTTTCTCAGTGGCCTTCCGTACGCCCGGAGGACTCCGGAGTCTATGTCTGCCAGGCTGATAACAACGTGGGGAAATCCGAGGCAGAGGTTGAGCTGGTCGTGGTGGGTCCGCCTGGATCACCGGTGGCTTCGGTTAACATCGAGGAGATGACAGCGATCGAGGGACAAACAGTCACCATTGAGTGCCGGGCTACAGGTAAGCCTGTTTTTCTGAAAATCCTCCGATTGTGATTACATAATTAATGTATTTTTTTCCCTCCAGGCTCCCCTACGCCTGTCATCACCTGGTCCAAGCTAAGAGCACCACTGCCATGGAAGCACTCTGTAGCCGATGGCGTCCTGACGCTGACCGAAGTGGGGCGCCAAGACTCGGGACAGTACATCTGCAACGCGACCAACATACACGGCTACAGCGAGGCGTACACCGACATGGAGGTGGACAGTGAGTAGTACAAGATGGGTCTGCTTGCTGTTGCTAATTTTGATGAGGGATCCAGTTTGCAATAGAGCTACAATATTATTACAACATTAACATCACAAAGGGCTTTTTTGGAATGTAATAATTATTGGCTGATACATTGCAAGTGTCATAAGCACTCAGAAAGCCAGCCTGTTGGATTCAGTCTCACTTGGGCAGATACATGATAAATTACACCGTCAAATTACACAAGATGTTAACGGGCACAGGCAGGGCAGATTAACTCTTTCATGCCTGAATTATGATCCTTTGTGTCAGGATTTTTTCCCAAATTTTTCTTGATCCTCTTAAGGCATAAAAAAAGGTTGGAAAAATATTTTGTAAAAAAAAATGTTATTTAAATTTTTTTTAGGTGATCAATTGTAATTTTCTCCAAATTCAAAGTTGTTACTTGAAAAATACATCAGTAGCATTGTTCTTTAGGGGTTATTTGATGTCACAATGTGTTTTTTTACCATCTACAATAAAAGGAGGGACCGGGTCTGTCGGCATGCTTTTTTTGTCTTTTGGCCATATTGAATTTAACAAAAACAATTTCTTGCATTTGCAGCTGATCGCCAATAGTTGATGGTGTATTTTATGGTGCATTAGTGTCCAGTTCAGTGGTCTGTGTGCATTTATAACATAAGAATCCACAAGAAGCACAAGAAAATGGCTTTTAGACAGCTGTCCACTGTAGTGACCACTATGCATGAAAGGGTTAACAAAAAAACTAGAGGAAGGAAAGTGCGTACTTATCATAGCTGACTAATTAGCCCTTGTATTTTTCATCCTGTCATTTGTACTGAAAAGTAAGGTAATAAGCAGGAAATTGGCAGCTTGAGGCCGTGTGGAAACATTTGCAGAGAATGAAATATGCAAACATTTTCCAGGTCAAGTAAGATGGCAAAAACGTTGTTTGTTGTCTCTCCAACTAGCTGGATTCTGACTAAATTAAGGCACCAATAAAGTTGTCTACACGTCACCTCTCCTTTCAACAGGCCCTCATTTCAAAAATCTTGAACTATCCCTTTAACGGCTGTCGTCCACATGCAGCTCCTCCGTACGCCACCTGCCTGCCCGACCAGGTGCGGCTCCAGCCTGGGAACCCTCTGGTCTTGCAGTGCCTCGCCCACGGCTCTCACCCAATCCAGTTCACCTGGAGCCGCGTGGGAAGGGGCAGCCTGCCAGTCGGAGCAGAAACCACCAGGGAGGGGAAGCTGCTGATAGCCAGTGTTAAACAGAGCGACGGGGGAACGTATAAATGTGTGGCCACCAACCACATCGGTTCGAGCGAGGCCGTGGCGAAGGTCATCATAAAAGGTGAGGCTGGTCTTTTGGAGAAGCTACCAAATGAATAACTTGCTTTGCTTGTTATATTTCTAACCTCCCCGATTTCTCTTTTTGTCATTTGTGATAACAGCCTGAGTAAGCGTGGACCGACAAGTGGCGTGAAAATTGCCTGCAGCAAAGATTCTATTTAATGTGTCCATGTATTGCGGAGAATAAAAGACAACATTTGTTTTGTAATCCCCACCCAACAATTACAACATCAGTTTGATTGTCTGAGAAGTAAAGGTGAATAGGGTTGAACTTTACGCAGTCTATGAAAGTATGTTTTTCCTTCCGATTGCACAGGAGTCAGGACAAGTATAAAATTCTACTTAAAATTATCTGTTATAAAGTAAATCAACTGAGACAAACATAAATGAGAAAAACCATCTGCTACACGTTAATTTTCCAAAGTAGCAACACAATGTTAAGGCTGAAATAATAATAGCACAACAAAAATGTAGATCTACTTTGTGATGTGAGAAAATATATCACTTCTATATTTCCATATTAAAATATGCATTCTTTGTTTACTCTGATTATTTGTCTGGTTGCAAAATTTGTTTGATAATCTGAACATTTAGGTGCGACAAAACAAGAAAAAACAAAACTTTTGTCACAGCACTGCATGACAGAGACAGCAGCATGCCGTTATTAAAGTTTTATACTATGGAGAAGTTGGTAGCCCCTAAATATAAAGGACATACAAAGGACTAAAGAGGAAGACATTTTGCAGCAAACATAAAAAGGATATACACTCCAAACAAATGTAAAAGGGCAATACAAATAATAAAACGTAGCTATTTTAAAATATTCTGGAACATGAGAAATAAAAATACATCAAAAAGAGAGAAACAGACTAAATATATGTATCCTCCTTGTGACTGTAAACCCACCAGGTTGTTATCTTGATCAGACTGAAATGCAAACAACAAACAGCCCAGAGGGAGACTGAAAGTTCAGAGTGGTTAAGTTCGACAGGCTAAAGGTTCACGGTAGCATGATGAAAACATGTCTGCTCAAAAAAATAGGAATAAAAAGCCAAAGGAAAATGAAATAAATCAAACATAAAAAAGTGAAATGTTAATACAATATGTGAAAGGGACGAGTATATTGTATGTTTTATTTATTATTGAATAATCAATAAGGTGCATAAATTAACTTCCCAGAAATGCTAGTGCATCTCACTGTGTTTCTACTGAAAACCTGGAAGTCATTTCAGATACAGAAGCCAGTCTGCAGAAGAAAAGTCCAAAAAGGAAGAGAATCAAGACGTTGCAATGTTCGCTCAAAGTCCAGCCCTCAACCTGACAACAATGCTGCTGCTCAGTGAACTGAGGAAACGCTACAAACAAAGAGTTGATCAAAACGTCTTTACAAAGACCTAAGGTGAGACAGATGAAGTCTTGGGTTAAACAATTACTTGTAACAGCTTCTAAAAGAGCGTCTGAGCAACTTGATCCAACTTTCTTTTTGGTACACATGAGGTTAGATTAAAATAATTTTACAACCTGGTAAAAGATGAAGGTCATTTTAATTGGTTTTAGACTTGAGAGAGTCTGCTTTCTCTTTTCCTGGAACTTCATTGTTTCTTGGTATTTTCCCATTCCAGGAAACACTTTTGACAGTTCTCACACCATGTACATGACCAAGATCACACCCGTCTTGTGGTAGTTTTGTGCCTGGTTTCATTTAGCAGTCGAAAGGTCAAAATGAGCCGATCAGCTCATTTAGCACAGAAACATATGTGCAAGTGTTAAGACACCACAGCATGTTTCAGTCATCATAACTTCAGACTCTGTAACCGCATGGGGCTTGTTGCTTTCATTTTTTCTCTGTTTGGGGTTAAGCCAAAAAAAAAAGAAAAGTGTCTTACAGTGTCTTAATTAGGGCTGAAGATTAATCGTATTGATTGTGATTGATCTATTATTAAGGTAATAATCAACTAGTAATCGACTAATTGTTAACAAGAGTATAGACTCACACCCAGGTTTTTTTTTTACAAAACTAAAAAAAAAAAATCCATTTTGCATTTACGGTAAAAAATGAACATGTGGCATAGTTTAAGCTTCACGTGGTTCAAATTCTGCCGACAAAAATCTACTAAACACCTCCTGCTGTCCAATTATTAATCGGTAAATAAAAAATAAAGAACCAGAAAATCCATGCCCTGCACTGTAAACTGAAAGGGTCGAGCATATCACACTATTGATTTTTTAAATTATCTGCAGACAGATCCTTTGCGTACACTGAAGGAATAATATATTATTGCACTTCATGCAATAATATGTTTATTTTCCCATTTATAAAGGGACTCCATTATTTGTTTATTTGCGTCTTTTAATGTTAAGTGGGGTTAAATGACAAATTTGTTATCCAATTAATCGATTAATCGTCAGAATATTTGATAGAACAATCAATTTTCGTTTTCTTTTTTATTTAAAATCACATCCTTCCGACATGCAGTGACTTTTTGAAATCATCTAAAATATCGGCATTACTCAATCTAACCACACGGTGGCAGTATGGAGCTGACACCTTCAGCCACATACCCGCAGGCCAAAGAAACAACCCTCGCTGTTAACGGTTAATAAATGGAGGGACAGATGCACTGGGCAGATGAGGCATAATTCTCCAGATGACTTGACTTAATGCTAACGTTTACAAAAGACAGAGCGCTTTCTCTGGTCTGAAAAGCTGTCTGTCTACATGGGGATTATATCCGCCCACTGAACAAAGTTTTATTTGACCAGACCAATATGTTGCAACAGACAAGCCCCCACTGGTTCGGCTGCTGGAAGTAGCTTTGATTATATAAGGTTTAAGGTGAACGTTCAGGTTTCGTAATCGCAGCGCCACTTGGAACGGCAGAGCCGTGCTTTCCAGAACTGCTGCCAGAACAAAGACGGCATGGCCTGCGTGTGACGGTGGCCTCCCTCGTAAAAACACTCTGTGGTGGATTTATCCTTTTCCACTATCTCCATCTTTACAAAGCACTTCAAAACTAGAGAGAGGAAACATCTGCCCTCTGTCACCTTTAAGCCACCCCCTCACTTCACAGAGAGACCGAGGGAGGGGAGGAAAGCCGGGGATGAGAGGAAAATACGAGAGGTGAATTTATTGAACGGTGCTGTTCAAAAGTCTTGCATAATTTAACCGAGGTCTTTTTTTTAAGTGGTTATAAATAAAACAGTGCAGTATTTTGATCTGTTTTTGTACTGTGCAGCACGTTAGTGAATGAAATAGCTTTCTTAATGTGCTTTATGAATAAAAAATATTTAGATGATTGTTGATGCGCAGTCAGCCTTTTGGGTTATTTCTCTATCACGTTTGCACATCTGCAGAAATGTTTATCTCGAATCGAATCGGATTGTTTATCTCAATCCGATTCGATGGGCAGGAAGTCGGAACGTAAATTCTTCTGTCTTGCTGCAGATTCTTTTTTTTTATCTGGGCCTAGGTCTGGACCTCGACCATACTGTCCAACTCTAGTTGTCAAAGGTGAGCGTCCTGCAAGCTTTAGGTCTGTTCTTGTTCTCAGCTGATTCATGTGGCACACCTGACCAGACACCGGGTTTGGACTAGACCACTGAAACACATGAACATGCCTTGAGCTAAAACGTTTCATTGCAACTCTCATCGTAGGTTTACTGTTATTGTTCTGCTGGATACTTTTCACCTTTCTGCCACATATTGTATTTTTTATGTGACTTTTATACAAAATATGTTATTTTAAACGTCACCATATCATGACAGCATGCTTTGAGACAGATAATCTGTGAGAAGATCGATCTCCTCCACATCGATCTCCTCCATCCTACTATCGCCGTCAAAAGAAATGCACTGCTCAGTTCCACAGCACCAACCAAAAACAACCAGTCAGAGCCAGGAGGCGTGTCTTAGCGCTGTCAATCATCCTCATGTACTCACTTCTAGAACTGGGAGCCCTGGCAGAAGGCAGAGGAGATTTTTTTCCCCACAGATTTCACGACATAGTCACAGTTTCAACAAATTTGCAAAAAATATAGTTACATCCAAATTAAATCATTGAAATTTGTTGCATGGTGAAGAATGTGAAAGAGTTCAAAGGAAACATTCACAAGGTACTGCAGTAGATGATTAATTATAGGTTTTGTAGCTGCTCTAGATAGACACACATAATAAAACCTTTTATTCTCTATCCATCTATATTCACAACGTGCAGTTGTGCTAAGCTAAGCAATGAAGACATAGTGTAAAAATAAAGCTGCCAAAATGTGATTAAAAAACTCTAAACAAAAGTGTTGATCTTATCGAAACTAATATTCAGAATGTCTGGAGAGATATTTATCAAGAAAAAGCTGAAGATTGGAATAAATCCAGACATTTAACATTTTGTACAGGCAAATCAATTACTCAAATGTGATTTAATTTTTTTTTTTCTTCTTTAACCTGCGAGGCCTGCTGTGAAGAAAACTATGCCTCCAGATGACAAACATAATCTCAGTTTCTCACACCTTTACAAACATCGCAAAAGGTTTATTCGGCTGAAAGATTTACCGGCAGCGCACACATTTCACAGAATAATAACATGTTGCCGAAGAGGTGAGAGTAGAACTCTTTGTCTTCCGGAGATTTATTATCACCAAGATCTTTGTTTCTGGTTTTGAAGAGGGCCACGACATTCATGAACTCTGTCCAACTTGTTCATTCAGGAAGGAACCAATGAGGAAGGCGCTTCCTCAGGATGCGATAGGTGGGGGAAGAGCGAGCGGGGTGGGGGCGCGCTCGAGCCTGTTGCCATTGGTTACCACCTGTTGTGCTCGGCTAGGCTACGGCGGGGCGCCTTATCGGAACAACAGTGTACTCGGGACGGATGAAGGTAGGCTGATGGGTCGAGTTCCTGTTCTGCCTCGGCTGCAGAGCCGTGATGAATACCAGAGCAGAGCGCCTCGGCTCTGTCTGGTCTCATATTTGTGTCAGGGAAAATGTTCCTGTTCCTACCTCGTGCTACAGGAAGCGGCAGCAATATGTCCGTCAAGCTAATCGCTTAAAAAAAAAAAAATCCTTTCATGTAAATGAAGTGAATTATTGAGAGAGGAAGGGTCGGTAATTCCTGCTTTCCCTGGGGAAAAAATGCCTTCACTGGGAAAAATTCCTGCATGTAGGTTCACTGTTATATTTGGATAAAATAAAAAATCTAAACTATCCGTCTCTAATGTAAACAAACTCTAATCCTATAGTGACTGAACCCACATCTGCATATTTTTTTTACAGATTGCTGTTGTGCTTTCACAGCTTGAGCCATTCTGTCACCTCTGTTTTAGCAGCTTTTCCCCCCCTTCTCGTTTTTAGTAAAACATTAAAATAAAACAAAAATAAATACATTTAGATGGCCTTTTAGTATAGTATCATGTTCAGATTGGACCTTAGATTACAGAGATGTGTATTTTGTGACCCAATACATTTTGACTAATAACCTGCTTACAAAATACACATAGAGTTCAAGATATTGTGTGTCCTTAAATGGAAACTGTGAACTTAAAACCAGAGAACTGCATCCTGTTATTATGAGCGAGGCACCGCTCTGAAGCCACTTTGGTTTAAAAAATTCTCTATAGCGTCTAAATATACATGTCCAAACCTGGTCGGTCATAAGCTTGCCAAAAATATCTATTTTGAAGTCAAAGCATGAACATGGTTTTACAAAAAGGCCATGCTAAACTGAACACGACTTAATTTACTTCAGTAAGAAAGCAAGTAATTTTAAATTGTTGCTCCTTTCTGTTTTTAGCCATGTGTAATCCAGTTTGGGTTTGATTATAAATTATGGGATTGGTGATGGTGAATGTGGTGTATAAACTGTTATTAATACAGAACCAGAATTAGGAGTAAAAGTTGATTTGACTGGCTTTGACTTTTTATGTACCAGTGGTTGTTGTTTCTAGACAGGCTGTTCCTGGAAACGGCTGATTTAACCAGATATTCTGGTTTACAGGACATGGTTCTAAAAGAAGAAAATATCCGGTGGGCTATAGTTGTGTGGAAGAAAATGCCTTCTTGATGTCAGAGGTCAGACAGGAAAGGGCAGACTGGTGTGAGATGAGGGAGAGGCAACAGTAGCTCAAGTAGCCACTTTTTACAATCAAGGTACGTAGAGCATCGTCTCTGAATGCACAATCTTGAAGAACATGTGCTACAGCAGCAGAAAACCACACTGTGAGCCACTTTTGTTAAAAAACAAAGGTCATATGGTTGCAAAACAATCATTCGCTCACAGCTTTCATACATGACAGACCACCAGGGGGCACCCCTTCGTCACACCCTAAGCCTATAGGTGAGAGCGCTACACCTTTCTGCAAACAGCCTCCTGTGCGGACTATGACTTTGCAATTTCTGTCCAAGAGTTTTTAGCCATGTAGCAATCTTTGTAGGTATTTTGTGAAGAATCGTACAAACCTACATAGTTCCTCACTGCGTCTGATAAACGTTCCTCAAAGGTTTTCATGTCGCTTGCATGTACAGAAGTAGTAATTATTTTGGGAGCAGACTTTTCCTGGTAAAAACCAGCCCCATGTTCTACGCTTTGCTATGAACAGAGGGTGTGGACCTTCAGCTTGATGGCTACCGGACATTATCCGCACTGTAAAAAACCGTCCCCCACTGCCCACCCAACCATTCCCAGTGCCAAGCTGAACAGACAGGAATGGTCTGTTTTTGTTAAGTCAATATTTGGAAGCGTGGCCAACACGCTTTGTTCACTTCCTCCACTGCCATTGCTAAACCTACAGGCAGACTACAATAACTGAAGTGAAATATCAACATTGCTATCTGGGTGAATTTCTGTACAACAAACTTGTGACCAGTCACCCAAATAGCTCAACCCAAGCCTGGTGTCAAGAAAGAGAGCAGGACACCTCCCTGTGAACAAGATGACACAACTTTTGTCAGCGAGGGGCGATTTCAACACTTCCGATAAAGTTTGGGAGAGACTCTATTGAGACATGCAAACCAAGTATAAAAGGTTGGGAAAATGTTAAGTGGCCCTATGAGTATTGATTCCATCTAAAATTTGACATGAAAGCATCCTGCCTTGTATTAATAGTTCTGGCTGTGAGCCAGAACTGGAGAGTATATAAGATACTCTCCATCTCCATTTACGACCACAGTGTCACTGTTTTGTGGGTTGGCACTTCCAATACAGTAACGTGTGATGTCCCAAAGCTGCCCTATTGAACACAGTAAAAGAGTTCACTGGGCTTCACATCCACCAAATTTCCATAAAGTAGAGATAGGTGCGGTGGACATAAAGCTTACAGCAGTCATAAACCCCACAGCGACATCCGCACGACAAATAGCTTTTTCTTCACCATTGACAAGAAAGCTGGTCAGAGTTGACTTGAAGATGAATTCATATACATAACTACACATTTTGCCCAGTACTTCACTTATCGTCAGATCCTGTGCCTCATTGTGGTTTTATGCCCAGCAAAACTCCAGCTCTGACAAACTTCAAAAACAAATAAAACCCCTAAAAGACTGGAGAATTTTCCAAACGTAATACTTCAACCCAGCTTAATGCAAACTTCAACTTTGATGTACTTGCCAAGGGCAATTTTGTCTGAGAGTATGCACAGCTGCTGCAGCATCAAGTGCAAGCTTCAACACTTTGCTGTATCTGCTTTTTCAGTTCTCAGTTGAGGCTGCTATTCCATCACGCATCTTCTCGCAGAGTTGCAAAGGAAGCTGAGAAATGTCTGTTTGCATGGCGTTACTCTAAGTTGTGTTGCACAATCTCTCTTCATGCAAACTCACAAGAGATACACGCGTGTTTGAGAAAGCTTTGTAAAGTTTTACCAGGACAACACGGCACAGATCGGTCGAAATGAAGAAACCAGCTTCATGTGAAATAAATTTAAAGGTACTCTGCCTGCTTTTTTTAAAGGCAACATTAACATAAGCCATTTTCATGATCCCCTGTAATTACTGCTGCTTCACTTCGAACTCATAAACCACACACACACGCACAAAAAAAGGCCTGTCCTCAATTTGTGCTATGAACCCACAGCACAGATGCTTTCACTACCCGTCTCTTCTTCCTGTGTCAAAGAACATCAGTAACAAAAAACACAACAAGAAAAAAAAAAATCCCGCTTTTAAAAACTTGTGAAACTCTTGCAGATTAAATTAAGCAATCTACCAGAGCTGAAACCGCAGCTGCGAGTGTGCACTTACGCCTCGGCACATGTGGCGTCGCAGAAAAGCCACTTGAGGTTCGGCGGGGAGCTGCGTACGCTCCGGGATAAAAATACAGGGTATAAAAGCATCAGAGTGAGTGAGGAGCACACATCATACGTGGCTGACGCAGCCCTACACACATCTTCTCGCTTGCTAACTGCAAATTAATGTTTGTGCATCGTTTGTAAAGCAGCAGCACACCTCAAGTGTTTAGCAATGTTTGCGTTCGCACAGTGGCAGTGAAAAGAGACGTAAACAAAACGGTAATTTGGATTGCTCTGACCATTGCACGTAATGTTGTACAATTGCTAAACACGCACACGTCATACATATAATCATCTGCGCTGAAATTTTGTACATTTCAACTGAAACGGAGAAAACAACCGAAACAATGTGAGGAACACCTAAAACACCCAGCTTTCTCTTCTTTTTCCCCTCCTCTAACTGTTTTGAATATAAAAGAAAGTGCATAAAGTTAAATGCCTTTAAGGGGCAGTATGTTGTATTTTCCAGGCAGATAGTGATATTTCACAAGAGTGCTATAAGATTGCTATATATGTCAAACACAACTTCATAGAAATGTGACTTTACAATTTAACACCTTGAAATTGGGTCTCTGTCTCTTTAAGAAGCTCCTGGTCTTTCCGACATTTGGCCATCAGCACCTCATGGCAATGTTTCTCCACTTGGCTGTTTGCTAGTGTTGAACTAAGAAGTCGTTTCTATGACGAGCTCAGCCGACTTTTCACGAGGTGTTTACTAATTTCTGCTGCTGCTAGTCTGGCGGCTCAAAAACTTTGATTTTGTTTTAAAATACAGTATCTTGGAAAGATTTTTCAGATAGCTCAAACTTTTGCCTGTCAAATTAAAAATCCCACCTCAATGCATTGCATTTGTGTTTAACTTGGTGGTGCGTAATTCTGAAATATGAGGAAATTAATGTGAGGATTTCAGACAACAATTTGCTTTGACATCCCTAAGATATGTCCAGTCCATCTAATTTACTTTCATAAGTCGCCTGGTTTCTAAATATTGTTGACTTGTGTGTTCTGTGAAGCCCTCAGAGGTTTTTTAGAGAACACTGGTGAACAAGCAACATTGTTCAGACCAAGGTACACAGCAGAGAGCTCATGCGTGAGTCCTGTCGCCATGACAACTAACTGTAAATCTAATATTTATGCGTGTGGCAACAAGAAAACCATAGTTGGAAAAAAAGCCAGTAGAAGTCCCGTGTGCAAAAATGTAGAACAAAAGACTGTTATGGTCCAAGGAGACCAAATCTGAACTTTTTTGCTCAGCATGGTTAGAAACATTGTGCCACTTCGCGCCGCACTCATGGGTACGGCGGTGGTTCTAAAGCTAAAAATATGAGACAGAGACGAGGACACAGGAAACGAAGGAGGATGTGGTTACTGAAAGGGGGCTGTGGGGATTGCCAGCTTTGGCTCTCCTGCACCTCGTGGAGGGAACATTAAATAACACATCTGTGTGTTGTTTTCAGGATGCCAGTAGCAACTGAATATGAGTGATTACGGTCCACTCGATGTGTTTCCATATGGAAAGATCCTGTTTGTGGGAGTGTATGCGTCCTGCCAGCTTCAGGGCTCGGATATATTTCTACATCTGCTACCGGAGTTTTTCCACTGTGCTGCTGCTGCTGCTGCTGCAACGGTTTTTGAGGCAACTTGCAGGTTGCCAAAGAGCCCTGCGTTAATCATTAAGTAGAGTGTGAAGAGTAAATATTGAATTCTTCTTTAAAGAATTATCGAGCAGCTGGAGAAAATTTACTTTTCCCTCTTGATGGTTGCGTCTGAAAGCTCACATGAGCCACAGCCAGATGTCAAATCTATCTTTAAAAACAGGAACTATAAATAACGTGGCCTGTCTGTAAACTCTCTTACAACAAAATATACCAATGGAACCATTTGTGTGATCATAACTTTTTTAAAATACATAATTTTATTGTCCTTTTGCATGTCGTTGAGGTTATCTGGTGCCATGGCAACTTGTACAATGTTAGCAAAGTGTCTGATGTAAACATAGGCAGCACGAGCCTCGGGATAGATAAAAATTGTGAAATCTACACCGCTAAACAACTTAATGATACAAACATGTCAGTTCAGGATCGTGGCTCAGCAAGTTTCAGTTCTGCGCCAGCTAGCTGTCGTGTCACATGAATGGAAAGCAGCTGAAGGTTCATGTTTTGGAAATTCAAGATGAATATTATAGAAAAATGTATGAAAAGCGTAATCCAGTGATTTACTGTAGCAAATGAAGAATTTCTCTTGAAGTATGGGAGAAAAAAAAACATTAATTGACCTTTTTTTTAGCTCTGGAGGAGCTTCGGAGCCTTCATCTCCTATTTTTGCCCTGTAATTTCCTTAAAGTCTTCAAGATTGGAAGCCTAAATGTCCACTTTTAACGAAATCTAGCAATTTACAAGATTAATAAGGAAAACCTCTCCAGATAAAGTGCAGAAGTTAATTCAACCTGAGGAATTCGGGGTCAGATCAAGCAGCATAAGCAAATCACTTTTTCACGTCTGAATTGTTGCAGTGCCATAAACAGGCACACACAACAGGGGTTTGTCCGTTTGGCTCTTGACGAACTGTTTAGAGGTTTCAGACACTGATTAAATAACAGAGCTGTCCAGATCTTCCTCCTCCACACGCTAATCTACAGTAAACTGCTCTGTTTTTCAGTATCTGGGCAAAATCAAGCACCGGGTTCCTTCACATATTTCATGTGAAAACACCACACTTTCATGGATTTAACTTTCCAGAGCTACCAGTCCAGTCTAGTGTTCACCCTAAAGTACCAGAAAATACAATGCCGGTACTTGAAGAATATAAAAATATTTGTTTTGTGAAATGTTTTGTGTTAGGCATTCTTGTTTCAAGAAGCAGTAAGCATTATAAGGGTGTTTTCACACCCTTATAATGGTGTGAAAACACCATTATAAGGGTGTAGACTCGGCTTGATTGAGGACCAAAGAGGCAACATTTGTTAAATCTTCGGCTGGTGCTGTTTGCTGTCACGCTGCATTGTGTCCAACAATCCAAATTCATCGGAAGACCTGCTTGTGTGGCGCTGGACCAAGAACCACTGAAGGAAACGACACAAAAGCCTCAGAAGAAGACACGCTAAACTTCGGTAGCATCAGAGTTTAGTGGTTTTAGGATCTCTCTTTTGCCTTTGGTAAAAGACCTCAAGTCATTTTTTGCAAGACGTGCATTGATTTTGGCTGTATTTACCCAGAATGCCCTGCGTAATAGTCCACTTTCTGCTTTTGCAGAGTTCATCCAACCAGACCGAGACCTTGGTTTGTCGGTGGACAAAAGTTAACTTTTTTGGTCTGCGTCCAGTTGAACTAAAACATTCGTGAGATCTGATGATTTTATGACTACAGTAAATAAAGAGAAAAGAAAAGAAAAGTCTTTGGGACGCCCCCCAAAAAACTGTGCCCCTGGGCTACTGCCCCTTTAAGCCCTTTATAGAGCCTGTCCCAGGCTGCATTTAGCTTCCTCTTCTTGGGCCACTTTAGATTAGCTCACTGCTAAGCTGGTCCGGTGAATGACAGCAGCAAAGCCACAGTTTCAGTTTCTACTGTCTTAATCAAGTGACACGGCGTCACGCTGTCACATGCAGATCACATCAAGAAGTACATGGAGGGCTGCCCACACAAACTCCTGAAAACCGTTCAAACTGCTACTTGTATAAATAACATTCTCCCTCTGACAGATCACATTTTTCCCACACAGCTCCTCCATTCAGATGACGGATGATCACATTGCGCAGACGTCAGTTAAAAGCATGTGGGATTTATGCTTACTGGTGACGGAGACTCACACACACGCATGAACACACACACGCACGCACGCACACACACACACACACACACACACACACACACACACACACACACACACACTGGTTAGATCTGTCCATATGGGAACATATGAAGCCCATAAGAGAGCAGATATAGACTTAGATCCAGACAAGTCATTAAAACTCAGACACAAACAAATCTAAACAGGTGAAACTTGCCTACATGCAGACATACGTATACACACACACACACCCGCACACACATACACACACACATACATACGCACACATATATATATATATACACACACGTGGTGCGTCTGCTTCTTGTTTACCGAAGATGCTGAAGCAACATAAACTCTTCCTCTTCCTGCCTGCATGTGTGGATGATTTGTGCGTCTCCATGTGTCTCTCCGTTTGTCTCCGTGTGTCTGGCTCTCTGTCTGCACTAAATCGAAGACAAACGATGACTGGGAGTCATGATGATGCTTCTGGAGGCCAAGACATCATGAGGCCATGTGAAACCAAAGGAAGAGTTAGGGGACAGAGGGAGATGACAAAATCTGGTCACATCGGTGGCCTTTCAATGAGCCCAAAAGCCTACAACCGGCTCGACTTGAAAAAAGCGAACCAGCTGCACCAAACCGAAACTCTAATCTGCGACTTCCTTAAACGCTTCAGAGATTGTTTGTGAACACAGCGTAGAAACCATGACAACGGCAACCTTCTTCCTCTCTAACAAGTGTTGTGAGTCCACTCATCCTTATCTCTCTTTTAGTTGTTTACAGTATCTTCAAGCATTTTTGTCCTCCTCACACATAGCTAGGCATATTTATGACTCTTCAAGTAGGATTGTGCATCGACAGACAGTTTGCAACAATCAAACAGCTTTAAAACTCCCCACATGGACAGTTTGCCATGCACAGCAGATTGTTTTATTTCCTGAACCCAAACCAGAAGGGCAACTGATCAAGAAAGTTTTTTCAGATGCACAAGTTATAAAAGGTTCACTCTCTCCTGTCAGTTTTGTGAGCAGGGAACATTTGAAGTAGGAAGCAGGGAAAAGGGCAGTTACTTTAGATTTGGTTTGACTTTCTGTAGGCGACTGTAACAAGAGAAGGTCAAGCAAACAAACAGGTCAATAAACCGCAACCATCTGGGACTATTGATCAGCTTCTGGAAAGATTATTCGATACAGGAGCCAAAGTATCTCTTTCACAAAGACCAGACGTCTGGTGATTGTTTCACCATTTAATAACAAACAATAATTCACCCGGTTTTAAATGCTGCGGCGGTGCTTTGATCCGACTTTGCCTCCACTTCTTTTCCAAACCAGACTTATATTTCTCGTGATTCTTTCTCAACACAGTCAACATTTCCATCAAAGTTTTTTTTTTTATTTTTATAGAAAAGGTTAAAAAAAGGTAAAGTTCATTTAAAAAAGGAAGTTATCGGATAAAATAAACAGCAAATTTCAATGTACTATTTTTTTTTTGTACACCAGTGTAGAGTTGTGCAAGATTATGACGTGGAAGGAAAACCACTCTAATCTAAACAAGTTAGACGAATAGTAAACAGAGTTCGCATGTGCAAAACTTTGAAAGCCTAATAAACCATTAATGAAAAATACTCCATCATGACTAAGTAACCGCTATCTGAGGACTGAAAATACAACTGCAAACTTTCAAAGACAACTTGCCTGTCAAGAAAATTGTTCCTCAGAGAACCAATCAAGCAAGAGTTTCATGTAACTCAAACTATCCGTGTTGGAACAGTCCAGTCAAAGTACGGTGCCAAATGCAAATGAAAATCTATGTGAAGACTTGAATGTTCACAGAAGTTCTCCATTCAGTGTCACTGTTTTATTTGCAAAATGTTAAAAATTGGATATCATTTTACATTTACTTCCCAATTCGGCACCTGCATAATTTCAATGAACTCAATTTCAATGAAGTTAGTAATGGATGTAATGCGGAACAACTTCCATTGCCATGCTATTTGCAGGGCACTGTGAAAAACCCCCCCAAAAAACTCTCTATATAGATTCTCTTTATTTTTTCCATTTGTTTTTCCCATGTCAATAAGCTAATTAGCTTAACATTAACTCACTTACTGATGACATGGAAGCCCAGTTTACTCTTAGCGGCACTCTGTTGTGGAAAAGAAACGATTGGGAACAATCCCAAGACATATTTTCTATTTTTATTTTCAAAAATTGAAAATGTGGCTGGCTGTGATTTGCCTCAGATGTGCCAGACTGTCCTGGATGGGAGCCCAGCAACCGAAACAAAGCTGTTGCTGTAGTTCTGCTATTGTCGTGTAATTTCATTTGCACACATTAAAACCAACCTCGCCCCTTTTTCTGTTTGGTTATCAGCGATCGAGCCAAGGGGGAAACAAAGAGAGCAAACTATGTGGAGTTAGTGTCATGTGTAGTCTGATCCATGTTAACACTCAATTGATTGTAGATAAATGCTCTTTTGGCATAAATGACTGTTTTAAAAAGGAGCAAAACCATAAAGATTTATGAGTCAAATCCCAAAATCTTCTAACTAAATGGACCCTGGGCTCATCACTTGGTATTAACAGTTTCCTTCCTTCTATAAATGCTTCTATATGTGGATGCTAGACTTCTGAAGCACGCCGGTGTGTGGCTGGCTAGCTTAGTTTTATTTTTGTATTTCATACTGCGGTTCATGTTTTCAGGTGGTGACAAATTGAATTTGCAGCAGGGCTGCTTATAAAATTTGGACCATGTGTTCTGGTGCCTGTGTGTGGTTTGTTGATGGTCTTGTGTTTGTGTTGACTTTGAGATTAAAGTGATTAAAGTGGCCAAGTAGGAGATGAGGAGGAGAAGAGGAAAGAAGTTTGAGGGTTTTTTTATATCTTATACCTTTTTTTTAACAGTTTGGTGTGATCCAGGTTATGTACCTAAGTCTCCCCACAGTGTTTTTGATAAAACCATTTGTTGCTTTTCTTCTTCTACTTCTGGTTTGACTCAGTCTCTGTGTTTTAGGTTCCACATCTTTCACAGATATTTTATCTCTGCATGTGTCACCGTGGGTGCAGGCCATGTAGACATCAGCAACTATCTTCAAAATGATCTGACCTGCATGGTGACGCGGCAAACCCTTACAGTCTTTTACGGCATACACTTTCCCCATACTTTTCTCATGACTGGACAACGAACCATGAAATGGGCCTCATTATCAGAGCCTTGAATCTCCCCTGGGTTGTGTTATGTGTGTGTGTGTTATGTCTACTGGTGTTGTTTATGTTAACTATACCCGCCTATTGATGAGATAGGTTGCCTGACTAGTAGCCTACAGTTTGGTGGAGAGTGGGAACCAAAAACCTCGTTCCTCCTTTACAAAAATAAAATGCTGTTATTTTCACCAGTAAAACTCAAACCAACCACTAACAACTCTATGCCCTTCTGTAACTCTTTGGAAAGTTGCAACGCCCAAGTTCCAAAAGTATTTTACTGCACAGCTTTCGGCCGTTGCGGCGTCTCAGAAAAAGAGACACAGTTTGGTAGAACCAGATTCTACAACCATAGCCCAGAGGCCTTGTGCGCAGCAGACGGATATAGAAGAACTTGTGTTGCCTGCAGAGAATCCTGACCGCGACACAACAGAACACATTTGGGATGAATTAGAGCAGAGACTGTAAGCCAGGCGTTTAAATACCACTACAGGAGAACTTCCTGTCCATACCGATTACCTTCTACAGCGAAAGGTTTTTGAATAAACCTGTGTAAAATGAGCTACAGCAACATTTGATTTCACTTTGAGGTTAGTGAAGTATTTTGAATTGAGTTGAACTGAGCTTCCTGTTTCTATGCGGTATATTGTATGACAGCGCAGGGGTAATTTGTGTCTCAAGTCCAAAACATGTGAATCAAATGATTGTAGGAGTTATGTCAGTCATGCTAATGACCCAATTATATGAGTCAGTGATGCAGAGGCACAGTGAAATGTTGCAGAGACAAAAGCCCTCGAGGAATGGAGGTTTTACACCTGCTATCTGGAGACAATTTATTTTCTTAGCCACTCCTTAAAAAGGGAAAATTGCACTCATTAAAAAAAACGTCAGGAAATGTCCTAAACCACCAAGTTCTTAATCAACAAATGGAGAAATTGGACAATCACCTAAAATGATATCTAGAGCCAGAAGAATGATCAAAAAGTTATCTTTGGAACGATCTAGAGTCGGCACATGGCTTCAGTTATTACAGCTAGAAACTAGAGATCAGGTCTGAAATCTGAATGTAGTGATGAACTCTGACCTGAACCTTCAGAGTCACATGAACACAGTTACAAAGTCGGCCTTCTGTCACCTGAAGGACATTTCCAGGATTGAAGCAAGATCTAGAGATACTCTTTCACATGTTTATTTTTAGTTGAATTGATCACTGCAGCAGTGTCTTCACAGGTCTGCCTAAAACGTCACTAAGAAGGTCAATAAATCAGCGAGCAGCAAAATACATTAACCAGAACCAAACTTGGAGAAGCAGCATTCAGCGTCTGTGCTCCTGTAATCTGAAACAAACATCCAGAAAACTACAAAACAGCCGAAACACTGAGTTCCTTTAAACCCCAGCTGTTCAGAGCTGCCTTTGATTAACAGCACCGGCAAGTGGAACATGGGTCAACATTTCTCACATTTAATTTCATGTATATGCTTTATGATTTGGATGATGGGATTCAACAAAATGTCGTATTTACTTCTTGTTTCGTAATTCTGTTGTACGTTTTTAATGCTGCAAAGCGCTTTTACCGAAACGTGCTTTACAAATAAGCTTGACTAGGTGCTTGTAAGCGCTTTTACCGAAACGTGCTTTACAAATAAGCTTGACTAGGTGCTTGTAAGGCTAAAGATCGGTTTTGCTGTTCTTGAACTACTTTTTAAAATACCAGAGTTGGACTGATTTGCAGGTTTGCAAGTTTTAAGACAGTTTTAAGTTTTGTTACCACATCATGTCGTGTCGTCTTCTCCACCCAGCTGCCCTTCTCTAATCTACACCAGAGAAACCTCGCAGAGGTCAACCCCTACATCCGTCTGCAGCCGGCTTTCTTTGTGTCCCGGGGGGGGGGGGGGGGGGGTGATGAGAAAATGCAGGCACTGGAAAATGGGTGAAGAGCTGAATGCTGCCGAGGGAAAGCAGGGAAAAAGCAGAGAAGGGGGAGGGAGGAGAAGTAGAGTAGAAGTTAGAGGAGAATGTGAGCGGATATAAGAGTACTTACTGGCAATTCTCAAACTCTCAAGCAGCAGCTGTTTAGATTAAGTGTTAGTCATCACGCTCTTTTTTTGATTTCTGTCCACCCCCCCAACATCCTCCCACCCTACTTCTTTTTTTTTTTTGGGGGGGGGGGGGGGGGGTAAAGGGGGGAGGCTGTGAATAGCTCCTGAAATAGAGGCCACTGGAGCAGCAGAGGATATTGTGAAAGCGGTGTGTGTGCGTGTGTGTGTGTGTGTGCAAGGTGATACGAGTGTGAGAAACTTGTTCACAAGGAGAGGATTTGGAGTGAAAGACGAAGAGATCGAGTCAGAGCGTTGTTGAGGGACACAGGTCCGCAGAGATTAGAGAATGAGGAAAAGAGAGGCAGAAAAAAACCAGAGAGAGAGAGAAGGGGAGGGGAATCACAGAGAGAGAGAAAGAGAGAGAGGTGTGTGTGCTCAGACTGAAAGTCTGAATCAGTAAGAAAGAAAGCTGGTGACTGTTCACTGTTTTTAGTGCCTTATTAGTAATTCCCATCTTAAAGGAGTGGGTTTTTGTTTCTTCAGTTCCTCTGTTTTTGGATTTCCATGACCCTCGGACTACAAATCGACCCAAAAGCTTTTGTGAGAGGAGCCAGTCTTTGCGATTGAATTGAAGCTCATTGATATTTCGTGTAGATCTGAAACAAATCTCCTGTCTGGATCTATTTATTGCCTCTAACATGGGGTTTGGCAAGGGGCTGCTGATTTTGGGTGAGTGTTTCAATGAAGTTTGCGTGTCTCAATGTCTCGGTCTGTGCGCATGGAGAAACCAAAACTAAAGACAGTTTACAAAATAATCTGATACTTTAGTCGCGTACCTTTACGTTTTCTTTGCAAACCCTTTCTATAAAAATAGTCACACAATTAGAAAGCAAATCTTTAAATTAAAATAAGAGTTTTAAAAAAAATGGGACTTTTTAGAACTCGACAAGAATAACGCCTCACAGTTTTAATTGCGCTCAGCTCTTTTCAGCCAAGCTTTTGAGTTGTGAACTGTCTCGAAATTGTTACCAAAGTGACCTTCTCCAACCAGATCTGATTTTTAGGCAAAGCGGATCTTTAAGGCTTTGTATGAGTTGTGGTTGTGGATGAGGTTCAAGCGGCTTATCTGAATAAACCACAGCTGCTGAACTTTAGATCACTCGTGGAAAGACTATTTTTTTCTGTATGTTAGTAGCAGAATTTTTTGAATCTCACACTGATAAGATGTAGCCAAGGCTATTTAGCCGGTTGTGTATCTATGTTTATCTCTTTTGAAACATATAGTGTGTGTTAGTCAGAAGGGCATGCCTTCAGGAGTACCTTATATTATTTTTAAAAGGATAAAATGACAGAGTTTGTGCCAATTTGTTGGCTGAATCTTCAACGTTTTCTTAAAGTTGCTAAGTTACAATCTGGTGACTGCATAGGTCATTACTCCCCAGTGAAATCATCCTGTTGAAAAAAAAACATTGAGAAGATTTGAGCTTTATGGTTCGGTGTATCCATCATACGACAATGTATTTGATCGGCATTGGCACTCAGTCTGTGGTGTTTAAAACAAAATTACAAATGGTGCCAATTGGCCAGCTGGAAAATATTCCCTGTACCACGATACCACCACCACCAGCCTGGATCTTTGATGCACGGTATGATGGATCCATGCAGTCATGTTGTTTAACTCTTTATTTAAGTTTATGCAGTTCAAAGCAGAACATTGCCTGAGATCTTTTGTTGGAGCTCTTTTCCAAACCTTTTTGTTACCTGTATACTTTAATCATATTCCATCTCCGGTTGAAAAGATTCACTTTCATCTGTAAAGATGCAGTCATTTTCCCCATCACACATCTTTTATAGTCTCTGTTTCTATTCAGTTACGGTTGGGGACTTCTCATTCTTCCCATTAACTTTTATCATTTTCTCAGCAATCAGCATTAAAATACACTGAATCTAGCTTTGAGCATTGAAATCGTCAGCAAACGCTTTGAAGGGACTTCAATTTTAACAATTTTCTCAATCTTGTTAAAGATAATCCCTGACCATAACATGGCAACGTTGCTGCAGAAATTGAGACTGCTTGGAACAGGCAACGTTTTTTTCCGTCTTATAGTGCCCAACTATGGTGAGCCCATATAAATTATGGTCTCAGATTTCTGCTCCTAGCTGAAGGAAGTGGCACTGGCTGTTGTTTTATTACATACCTTGGTCATAATAAGTGGTTATTTAAGCTGCTGTTGCCTTTCTGTCATCTACAGCCAGTTTTCCCTTTCCTCTCCGACCTCGAACATCAACGAGGAAAGAAAAGGTTGCGCGTGAAAATCCCCAGAGATTATCAGTTTCTGAAGTTCTAAGACCAGCATGTCGGGAATAAACAACCGTGCCACATTTAAAGTCACTCAAATCCCTTTTCTTCTCCATTTTGACGCTCGGTTTGAGTTTCAGAAAGTTGCCTTTGAAGTGTCTAGAACAGGGGTCAGCAACATGCGGCTTCGGGGCCACAACTGGCTGTTTGGACTTTCCACAGTGGCTCTCAGTAACTTTGGCAAAAAGCAATAAATAACCAAAAAAATGTAGTATTTTTTTTCCTTTTTTTAGATTTTTTTTGATGGAATTAATTGCACTAGATAACCACAAAACAACCAGTAATAATTTTTTAGGTCCTTTTTTTTTGGTCATTAAGTTGGAAACTAGGTGCTTTTTCAGAATCAGAATCAGTTTTAAAGGTAAAGATTGTGAGACCAAATCAGAATTAACTTAATTTTTAACACTCACAGTTTACAAACATTAGTCACAAATACAAAAACTTTAGAGAATTTTTTCTTTTTACACAAATAACATCCCACAGAAGGAACTTTATCCACCCACGTTATTGCGAAAAATGCTAAATTTAGAAATAAAAATGATGGTTCCCTAAACACAACACATTTTTTTTAGTAGATATTTATAAAAATTATAATCATTATGTAACATTTGCTGCCCTAAACAAGCTTTATTTAGCTGGACTGAGGACAAATTTGCTGTTTTGATTACAAAAGTCGCCCTCATTGTCATTTGATGCCCAGGCTCCGGTCAGTTCACCCCTTCACCAATTTGTACACCTATTCACCCAATTCAGCGCCACTTCTTTCATTCATTTTAATTCTCATCCTCGCTTGAAATCGGTGACCTATGAAATGTGACAGATTGTGAATCTGCAGTTAATAAGCAGTTAAAAAAGACGTGCAGTGAATGCATACGCCTTCATATGTTTTTGTAATTGTTTTCATCTCATGAAGTCACAAATTAACGAGTCCTGTTTTCTTTGGTTTTACTGCTGGTGAAAACTGCACTCTGAGAAAAAAAAATCACAAGCTAATCAGGGCACAAGGTTGTCTTAAGTAACTGTGGAGTCAGCTATTTCCTGTGGAGGCTTATTTCAGAAAATGGAGAGAACAGAAACTTTTTGGAGCTGCTTGTTACTGAACTGTGTAAAATGTTCGTTGTTTGTGTCTGCCTGCTGACAGCATTGAAACTGTCAGGAGATTGAAATGACATCACTCTTCCATGCGTGGCTTTTTTAAACATGCCAAAATGTGTGTGTGAGTGGGGGGGGGGGAGGAATGGCAGAAAGAGCTGTGTGTGTTTTTCTTATACGCCAGGTGACGCAAAATGTCAGGAGTGGAAAGGGTCCCCCCCCATATGTTTGTATGTCTGTCGTGTGGAAATATTTTGTCAATGCACAGTTTAAAAACCACTGAGGAAGGCCAGTTGGATAGTTGATCATTTTATCCCACTGGGATGCCTTATAGTTAACTGGTATTGAATAAATAAACTGAATTTAAAAGAAGTTTCCGTTTTACGTTTGTGTCTGATCTCAGCAATGGATTTGACTTCTTCAATACGAGCAACATTTCCCAAAATTTTGAGAAATACATGAGTTTTTCTTTTGCCATGATGATAGATGTTTCTTAGTCAGTACTCCTATCAGATAAATCTCAGACTGAGCCTGACAAAATGTTTTGAGAGAAACTCTGGTTTCGGACAGCTGTGTTTCCTGTCTGTGTTTTCTGGAGCCTCGGTAGCCATAGCATGCTAACTCATGTTTGTCGTGAATCATCCAGCGTTATCTTAGTCCACTTTCATTTCAGCTGAGATCTTCTCGTCAACAGTGGTTTGTGCATCTGTGCTGCACGGATAAGATCTTGATGAGGTCTGCCGACACTTGGAGCCGATACACGCAGAGCACCCATGAATATCTTTGTATATCTTTCTGTTCAGTTTCCTCCGAGGCACCACATGATTTATTACGACGACACGGAAGATTAAAGCACAATCTGCCTTTTTTGAAATGTCTTCAGAAACGTCCCGCCTTCTTTTCAGCGTGGTCTTCTCGGCAGCTTTAGCTCAGCCTTGAAAAGATCATTTTATCTTGGAATGGTTGTTAAGCGTCCGACATGCCTCACTTCCCAGGTTAAATGAGACAAGCCCCCGTGTTTGCTTTGGAGTAACAGTGAACACCGGGGAAGGCTTTGTTAGTGCTCATCGCGGATATAAAGTTACACGACACAACGTCGAAAATGCCAGGCAGAGGAGTCACTCAGCCGTCTTTATGACCACCATTTGCAAAATTTCCACATTCACTATATAATGGAGTAAATGATTTTAATAGTACTTTGAATTCCGGATGGAAATATTACTGTAGAGCGCTGTAAAGTTTTCACATACTACAGTCAAAGTCAAGTCAGGTTTGTGTCGCTCATTTCAGCAACAAGGCAATTCAAAGTGCTTTACACCTGGAAACCATGAAATAAACATAACATTTTGTCAAATGCCATCTTCAAAACAGAATATATCAAATATGTTGATTATTGTTCCAGATACTAGGAATCAAAAGTGGCTTCGAACAAGTGGGATTACAGCTTTGATGTAAACAAACTCTGTGTTTTGGCTCGCTGGCACGTTAGCCCCTTTAATCCCGGAAATGTTCTCCAGGTGATGGAAGGCTGGCTTTGTAATTGCCTTCATGTGTCTTTGAAGGTTCAGGACAGGTTTTGTACACATTAGACCAAAGAGATCATAAAGCACAAAGGATCCCATGATAAATTATGTCATGGGATCCACCTCACATGGTATTATGCAACATCATCAGTTCTCCAAATGTCACCATGAAACAGCTGAATGACAATAGTAAGAAAAAAAAGCCAAACCGGGTACCAAGGCTTTTAAATACACTTAGACTTTGCTAGGTCAATTTCAGAACCGGGTTGTGCATTGATATTAAGAAACCTGACACCCAGCAGACCTCGGTTTAACCTGCTCCCATTTTTAGACTTGCAGCGGGAAGCCATATTGGATGTTTTCGCCACATACGAGTCAGCTCAGCGGAAAAGGGACCAAACTGCACGACTTTCATCCGAGCATTTTCCAGACCTGCTGAAAACGATCAAAAGGCACATTCTTTACTGCTCCTCTTCCTGAGCTGAAGAGTTTGAGAGATTATCAGCAAAATGTGAGCTGACAACATCATACGTAAAACACTTGTTGTGTCGGTAAATAAAAACAGTAAACACGTCCAAGGTAGGTCATAAATTATACACTACAAAAAGTGAGTTAGACCAAATACCTCTACCTCTGTTGACTCTGCAATATTTGTACACAAGAATAGTTGGTATTTATAATTATTTATTGAAGGCTGTGATAAAGTTACAGCTGTAAGACAAACTTGTATGAGTAAATAAGGTACAATAAACAGGGTAATGCATGAAATAATAACTAATAGGCGATGTTTACACATTCTTTTTTTCAGCCAAAAACACCAGAATCATAAAATCCCACAGCTAAGATCTAAAGATGCATTTGATTGTGCCCATGCGATACGTTATGGGAAATGCTGGGAATAAAATCATAAAAACAAAAAACCCCAAAGAAATTAAATTGGCATCCGAGCTCTAAACACATTCTGCCCCTTGTTCCCATCTGCAGGCCACTTCACCACATAATCAAACCCAGACCCAATTTTTCTCACTCTGGCTCAGTGAATCGCTGTCTGGTCTGCCTCTGGCTGACATTACAGGATCCCAGCGCTGTCGCACTGCAACAGAAGGCTCATTGTGGTCAAAAGGAGGGAAACGCAGCGAAAGGATGTTGGAATGTGAGCCGGAGCTCCGTCTTTAAGCAGTTTCATTCACGCCCGAGTCAACGAAATGTGACCGGCGTTAGTCTGTTTGGAGGGGTGGCTCGTTTTTTTGGTGTGTCACGGCTGACGTTTGTTTAGAAATACAGAGGAGAAAAAAACACGTCAAGTTTTTTTTTGCTGCGTACGAATGCGAGTAAAATGTGCATTCATTTCCAGGACTGGTTAATTATTAACATCAAATGAAGATGGGGTGAGGCTGGTGGTTATAAAATTCGTTCTCGTTGCTGACCCTTTTGTCGAAAACTGTGTGGTGATCAATTTTCCAGTCTGCTCCCACAGTCCCGGTCCAATACATTTAGTGTACCGTACTAGATGCATCCTCTACAGCTGGAAATAATCTCAAGTCTTATCTTTATTGGAACGAAATGAGTTGAAAGCAAGAGCCATTGTGTTTGTACATTTCTGTACACATGGTGTGGCTTCCACTTCCTTGAGCACTGATAAGTCATCCTGGGGTTTTTATGTGCTTTAAGGTCAAGTTGGTCTGTGGCTTTTTTTTTTCAGTTTCTCTTCTAGATTTTACTAAGTTCCCCTTTCTCTCTCTCTGTCTAATTTGGCATCGCTAATTAGATGTGGGAGAGAAGCTTATTTTTTAGCTAAACGTCTTCCTGTTTGCAGGTTTCAGAGGCAGACGAAAACAATGAATTTAATCAAATTCTGAAAAAGTTTATGTCTTGCAACAGGTCGAGTACGATGCTCAGTGATTCAGATCGCCAAGCAAATCTTAGTATCAGAAAATGACAACCACAGTTCTTACAATAACATGTATATTTATGCTACTTTCAAGAAACTGCAAACAACAGCAGGGTCGTAAACACAAATGATTGAGTTTGTCCCAGTCGCACAGTCCTTTGTGCCACTGGGATGCACAAAGGAGCATCCCAGTCACTCCTTTGTGCGACTGGGATGCGGCAGTCTGTCACTGAAGCAGCTGTCCTTCTTGGCTACAGCATGAAAAACCTGATGTTCCAATGCTCTGTTTCAATTCAGTGCAGTTTTACTTGTTTAGTGCCAATTCACAACAAATGTCTTCTCAAAAAAATTGTAAATCAAGTCGCTGAAAACAGTAACATGAGGAAATTATTTTCTTTGCTGCACATCCACAGAATGGCCATTGGATTTGACGTTAGCGTCTCGGTTGCCAAGGGTCTATCAAAAGTCCTTATTGTTGTGGATCATACATGTATGACTGCAGCTTCTCTTGTGTCCTAGCAACAGTATCATTGTTTTTTTTAAACACCATGTTTACATTTAGGGCAGTTTTCTCCTCATTGCATTACTTTTGGTCAACAATAATTTTCAGCTTTGGACTTTCCTGTGGAGACCATTTTGAACCAGTCTCTCTCTCGCTCTTTCTTTCTCATTGTCGAGCCTTTAACATTTTCAATAACTGTGAGGCAGGTGAGGCCTGCAGAGCTGTAGATGCTCTTTTCTAACCTCTTGGGTGAGTTATGGATCTAATCAACTCCTGGGAAGGTTCATCACTGGTCCATGTTTCCTCCATTTGCAAATTATTTCTCTCACTGTTCTTTACCCTCTCCAGACTGATTTTTTAAACTTTTTTTAGACACAATAAATTGCTTTCTGAGATCTTTTAGCCTACTTCATATTGCCAGACATGTTCTATTAAACGAATACACTGATTCTATAGCCGCTTTTCTTGTAATCAGGAGTCCAGTGACTTTTTACTCTACAAATAATCCTCAGACATGGTCAGATATAACCCACAATCGCAGCTCACCTGGTAAATTAAAGACGAAACCTCATCGTTAACTCAAGTCTGTCATGGTATTGTGTGACAGAAATATCATTTTTAAGATGGTTTCCACCAGCTTGCTCTGTTTGTGTTTGTCCCTCAGCATTTCTTTCTCATGCTCTCTCACCCCATTTCGTACTTTGTCATTGTAACAACTCCTGACGTTTCATCAGTTCCTCTTTCCCAGCATGCATATTGAGAGAATTTATTATGCAAGACATTGAAACGCCGGGTTCTCTCAGCTTAAACCTTTGCTGTGAGAACCCAGCGTAAGATAAAAACCAGCGTCACAGAAATCATGGATTTAATCAGTTTATCAGCTCTAACAGTTCACGGCCAGGGCATGACTCGCTGTGCTTTTTTTTTTTTTTTGACGCGACAAGGTTGCAGTACGTTTTTGTTTCTTATCTTACAGCTTTTCTACATCAAAAGGTAGAAGGAGACTTCTAACATTTTCAAACTTTTATCAATTGATAAATTAACCAACAATTATAACCACAAAGTCTCCTTCTTTTTATTTACATTTTTCTACATTTACTCTTTATTATTTTACATCTGCATTAACCCACCAGTAACCAGCGTCTAATTCTGTTTAGTTTTCTTTTTAATGCAAATTTATAAAATGCATAATTTATTTGATTCAAAACTGCATGCACATAAAAATGATTTGTGTCAAGCTCCTTGACAATCATTCAGAGGACTTGCTCTAAAAGTCAATGTGTACAAAATTCAGATTTAAATGTCAGCTGACTCTGTTATATTGGGGCTAAACATATATCTGACTCAAGATACAGAGGAAAGATGTTTTAGTTTAAAAACTAATAAGTCTTGTTTAAGCTCACATCTATCATTTGAAGGATAAGTAAACAAAACAAAACAAAAGAACTTGCTAACCACAAAAAGCTCAGACAATACATGTAAACATATCGACTGCTAGAGATACTTAACTATCATGACGTCTCGTCTGTGATGAAACATCATAAAACTTTTCACTTCCCGACACCCCCAAGCAGGCTTGTGTGATGCTGAAACATCTCCGGTCTCAGGTTTATGCATTTTTACAAGTATTTAGAAAGATTTACATTTAAGACTGTGGTAGTACGCAAGTGTGTGAGAATAACCTTTCCATAAATCCACTGAAAACGGCGCATCCAGCCAAAGAAACCGTCCTATGGAAGAAGAGTAAGACAGCAAGAACCGTGACTCTTACTGGGATAGAGTTAATGTTTCTTTAGCCAATTATATTTCTGTCTTGAATTCTTCTCCTTTATGAAGTGTTTAAAAGGATAAGATAATCAGGCCACAAACAGCTATGAACTTCCTGGTAAATACGCTTTTACTAGTTTGCAAAAGTTGACAAGCTTACAAACAAGCCTTCACATAAACTGCTTTGACATTTTGAGTGTTTTTTTAAATTGGTTTCAGCATTTAAAAAATGTGCTTTGCTTTTGGCTCCTTGCAGTTAGAAGGGGGAGCGGGATTTGCTTCATCAAACTGGTATCTACTGGTCATCGTGCCTATTAGAGCTGAATGTTTTGAGTGAAAGGGAACAGGAAATAAGGAAATTTTATGAACCCTTACTGTGACAGTCAGCGCAAATATATATATATATAAAAGTCCAGTGGCAGTTGTGCAATGATTCACACCATTGTGAAGCATTCAACTGTATTGAAATTTTGGGACATTTTTACTGTAAGAAAAGTGCCGGAACAGCAAAAACGATTCAATGATTAATCAGCAATAAATTTTAACGGCCGTCCACAGAAACTTTATTGCTTCCCAGCATTAAATGCCTTATAGACGGCTCAAGCTTTCTGTTTTCACGCGTACCCTCAAAAGGTAAATAACAAAAAAAAATCTCATAAATAAAGTAATATTCCGTCTCTTTGTCTCCACAGGGTTTGTGTGTGCACTGCAGAAACCCGTGTTTGGGTGCAGCGATGGCTTCCAAAAGAATGACAGCAAATGCGAAGGTACAGTTCTCATACTTTGTCTGTGTTCTTCTGTTTTCTGTGACACAATGATTAAGGCCAAGAGTCTCATTCAGAAATGGAGGTATGGTGGCAAAGTGTTGCTTTGTGGAGTTAAAAATTTATTTATTGGGGGGTGCTGTGGTGGCGCAGGGGTTAAGAACAACCCAAGTGTGGAGGCCTTAGTCCTCGACGCGGCCATCGCAGACTCGATTCCTGGCCTGGTGACCCTTGCCGCATGTCTTCCCCCAGAAATGTTTGTCTTGACATGCTAACTGCTTACTATACGTCTCAAACACTAAGTCTCAAAATTGCAGATATAAACGAGTGTGAAGATTATCCTGGCTTATGCGGGGGCTATGCAATGTGCATAAACACCAATGGCAGCTACCACTGTATTTGTTCTGCTGGTTTCCGCAATAAGAAAGGGAATCCCAAGTTTACTGCTAAGGAGGGACAGTGCATTGGTAAGTATGGTATCGACCGTGCTGAAAACAGATCTGAGAAATCGCTCCTAACTGTCTTTGCGTTTTCTCTTCCATCAGATATTAATGAATGCATGGATATTAATCCAACCTGTGGTCCTCATGGCACATGCAGTAATGTTATTGGACACTATAGATGCGTCTGTAACACCGGCTACGTTAGCACAGACGCCAGAAACAACACTGCACACTGCAGAGGTGAGTGTTACTCCCTTTCTTCTTTCAGTTCTGGTCGATAGGTGTTCTTACACAATCTGGAAAAAGAACAAAATACGATCCAAGTGCTTTCCAGCTCTAGTAAAGTGCGGGAAAAACCAGAAAAAAAGAAAAAAAAAGCTTTGCCTTTCCAGACTTTTCTTCTGCCCTCCTGACGACTTTTTCCTTCCACCGACCAGAACTGAAAATACAGAGCAATCATCCGGAACTGCAGGTCCGCTCGCTCCCTCCCGCTGTTATCAACTCATTATGAAATGATAACAGACCTTCCAGTCCGTACATACACAAACACTTTACGCTTAAGAGGCGCTCAGACATCACGTCACTCGGTTTATTCAACAGAAACCCACTTGATGAACGCCGAAACGAGGAGTAACAATAACATAAGCTGAGAAGATTTATGAAAATTAAGAGGCTCAGTTGCCTTTGCTATACAGAACGAAATACCTCTGAAAGCTATTAGCACACGAGAGCAGACCAAGTAAGGTTGCATTAACAAAACCCTGGAGGGCGGTGGTGGATTTAATTGGTACTAGTTGTAGGAAGGAACGAAGAATGTGTTTTCTTTTTAAATGCCAAGGATTTTTTTTTCTTTTGTAAATAATGACAACTAGTCTTGGTTATCAATGAGATGCTCCCAGGCTGAGGAAAAGCTAACATTTTAAAATTAAACTGCTTTGACTCTTGGGGAACGATGCTGCTGAGTAAGAAATAAAGAAATTACATGCGATAAGTGAATGATTTTCAAGATTAAACACAAAAAAATAACCAAATAAAAAAAAAGTTGTTCTTCACAATTTTCCAGTAACCCTCTGTGGATAAACATTTTTAATTACAAAGTGTTTTACTAAGTGCTCTATTTAACAATCTTTTTAAATGTCCTGCCAGCAAGATAACAACCGGCTCAGTATATTGTGGGTTCAGAAATGCCCTAAATTGCAAATCATTACTAAAAGTCTCTCTTTTCATCTCTTCCACAGATATAGACGAATGCAAGGAACACAAAGACATTTGTGGAGAGAAAGGCAACTGTGAAAACCTCAGTGGGAGTTATCGATGCAAATGTGAGGCAGGATACACCAACTACGGCCAGGAAAAAACCAAATGCTTAAGTAAGTGGAAACGCTGCTCTACCCATGGCAGAAAATGTTCAAGTCAGCCTTTTATTGCTTCTTATAAACCATATCTATGTACCAAAGAGTATTAGGGTCACACTAAGAAATTACACAAGAATAAAGTCATAATATTACGACTTTGTCATAATTTTATGACTTTTCTCAAAATACAATGCCGTTATTCTCACATTTATTCAATTTTATTCTACTGTTGCTTTGTTCTTGTAATTCTTTTGTTTGTGTGTTACATCTGTAATGCGCTCTATCCATGTATTTCTGAAGAAGTCACTAGATTCTCATCTTCAGATTTGTTTACTTACATACAGCCAGAACCGGTTCGGTTCGTCACAGCTGAAAAAGAAAGCCGCGTCCGTGTTGCGTTTCCCGCTGTCACGCGGCCACAGTTTTATTGTTGATACTTCTTGAAATCCTCAATCTACTTCCTGTAGTAGATAATCTTACCTCAGATCGTCTTGTTTTTACTTGTCTGTTTTCGGAGCAGGATTCAGATGTTAGAAACGCTGCGAATGTCATGTAAATGTTTGACTTTTTCTTGTCTCGCAGAGCTCGAGTGTGACAGCTTTAGCGCCGACAGCGATCCGGGGAAGGTATGTCTGGATGCATTATCAGTGTGGTAGCCCTCATAATGTTGAGAATGAAGTGGGAAGAAAAGGAGCATAACGGCAATTAAATCTCTAATTTCGTGCAAAAACACACGCCATTTTCTCTGTTAACGAACCGACTGAAATAGATTGCGGTCAACAAGAAGTCGAATGATCTCTTTATTCCTCTTGTCTCCCAGTCATTTGAAGGGCTGGCGGACATGTTGTCCATGATGAGGAACAGCTGCTTGGCTCTGTCCAACCCGAGCTTTTCTGCTGGTGGAAAGGCTGACGGCGACGCGCTGCTCGAGGTTAGAAAAACAAAAAAACAACTCAAACTTCCATACGTTCTGAACCCGCATGCAAATTATCTGTCAACACAACTCCGCCGCTGGGTTTCTGATTTAGCGTTTATTTCTTTTGGTAGAGGCTTATTAAACAGAAAATTCCTAAACACCAGTGCGGCGAGGGAAATGAGTTGAAATAAGCCTCAGAAGACTCACAAATGGAAACCAAACGTTCAATAAAAGCAGATTAACTGCACGAGTTTGAGAAACAAGTCAGCTTGGGTTTTACATTATTTATCAACTGTGGAGAGTGGGCTTTCTTGTAAATGTAATTTTATATGTTTTTGCAGTCGTGCAGGCAAGTGCATGTGCTGTTGCATTTGTGCAATAACTCCTTGTTTTAAGAGAAACGGTTAACATTCTCATGTTAAGGTTTTTTTTTTATTTTAAAACAGTAACAACAAAAACTCTTGTTTATGATTAAAATTGATCTCCTTGAGGGAGTAAGCCATGTTAAGATTGGAGATGGTCATTTTTCCATTCTAACCATCTCCACAGGTGACCCACAGGGTTCTGTGTTTGGACTAGCTACATGTATTTATGCTTTTAAAAAAAAAATCAGCTTCAAGAAAATCTGTCATCTTCAGCCATTCTCCACTCTTACTAAAGTTGTCGTTTAAGGGTTTAGATGAAAAAGAACAGATGTTCAAAAACTACAAATAAATTACAATATGTTAACAAAGCACATGTTTAGATGTCTATAAAACACTTCTTTGCATTTCCACAGGATCCTGTCCTTTTGAAAATTATATACAACTGCAGTTTTGTCTGTATCTGATGGATTTTTTTGTTTCTTCTTCATTAAGATAAGTTCCTTGCAATGCGTGGAGTATCCTGACATTTTATTTAACTAAGAATAAAAAAAAAAACAACAACAGTGTAGTTGAGGAACTTTTTTTCCAAGAAGTTCCTCAAGTAAATGTAACTGGTTACTACCCACCTCTGTATTTATGGAGAGGAAGGGGGAACCATAAAATATCTGGGTAACTCTTTGACGGGGTGGGCATTAGTCTTACATGACACTGTCATAAACATGACACAACATAAGCGTCATTCGGTAAATAATGACACTTTTAATGCAAAGTTGCTCTAGAAGTTGCATAGAAAGTCCATTAAAAATGGCAAGTTTGCATTAAAGTGTTATTTACAAAATAATAGAAAGTTGGCCCTTTTAATGGACCTTTAATGCAACTTTTAGAGCAACTTTTCATTGAAAGTGTTATTATTTAGCGAATGATACTTCATGACAACAGTCATGGACACTCATAAAGACTCCTTCATGTTCATAACAGATGTTATGTCATGTGTATGACAGTATTATGACAGTATTATGCACATCCCATCAAATAAGGTGTTACCAATATGTGTGTTTAGATAACCCAGCTGGCTTGCAGTGACCATATTTATATACTATTATAATTAATAGTTAGTTCTTTCTCAAAGGTCAATTCCGTCTTTATGCTCATGACACAGTTCTGCATTTATGTGTTGATTTTTTTTTATTAGTCCACCACTGCAGTTACGTGCTCTAATGTCTTTTATTGCATCAATCTTGAAAATCAGAATTCTTTCTCTATGTATTTCCCAATAATAAATAAATAAAATCTAACCTTCACCTAGTCATTTTTATGTGACTCAACACGTAAAAAAGAAATAGAACAGGTTTTAAAAAATGTCTCTGTCCTCTGTCTCTGTTAGAAACTTCTGACAGCGACCGACACCATCCTGTCCCCTGGACATGTGGAAACCAGTAAAGGTGTGAGTGGGCTGCTCAGTGCTGTGGAGAAGTCCATTTTACTGATCGGCCCTCAGCTCAAAGCCAATGACACCAAAATGGAGACCAAAGAAGCGGGTATGTTTCAACCCATGAGCTCATGGTTTATAGTAATTATAATAATCACAATAACACTGTGTCATATCTGTCGAAACAGAAGCAAAAATTACAGTTCGAAGAGGAGCTACCCGCCCAACCGGACCAATCCATCTGACCAGTGAACACGCTGATCTCAACACTGACTGGACAACAGCAGCTGGCGAAGGCCCATATCCTGGTGAGCGCTTTGACTCTGATAAACAGGTCAGGCTCAGCTTCAAAAACATAAACTAACCCTGAGCGCCCCAAACAGGTTTTGCTCTGGCCGCATTGCTGAGCTACAAGAATCTGGAGGGGTCCGTAAACAGATCTTTCGAGGACCTGAAAGAAAAAGAAAAAGAAAAAGAGGCCATTTCCTTCCAGGTCTTCTCCAAAGTCGTCTCTGTCGTGGTTTCCAACCCGTCGACTCAGAACCTGCACAGTCCCGTCAACATTACTTTCAGACATCTGAAGGTAGGTCCAACCTGTTTGACATCACATTTGTTTTTTCTTTAGTTCTCTTTAATAGAGTTTGGGGAAGTGTGAATGCGTAATCAAACTTCGCCTAAAAACCCTTCAATTCACTTCACTTCTTGGTTCAATCGAAGTGAACTCTGGTGCGGTTCGCCGTCATATGTGGATGCAAGCAGACCGGAAACTGCTAATAAAAGCAGGAAGTGGTCTATAGCACAGGTCATTCTGGGTAAATACAACCAAAACAAACACAATAGTCTAGTGCTAGAGGGAGAAATGTCACATGGTCAAAAGACAAGAGAGAAATCCTTCAACCACTAAAATCTCATGCCAATTAATTTTTGTTTACATTTTGTGAAGAAGGAAGTTGAACTTTTTCAGAGGTTTTCGTGTCGTTTACATCAGTTGTTCTTGTTGCAGCGCCACCACAGGCGATGGGGGGGAACAGGTCTTTCAATTGTTTGGATCGTTTGACACAGTGCAGTGTGAAAGTGTACCACACCATCTGAAAATGTAACTAATTTCGCAACTTTGGTCCCCAGTTGAACCACGTGTACCAGACTATAAGGTGTAAAAACATCCTAAGAGATCTATATTAATCTCCTCATTCCTGGTAGCTCTAATACCAGCTTCTAAAATAACGAGAGACTGCAAGAAAACACCATATGAAGTCATTAACAGGCAACTTTCAGAGCTTTCTCTGAAATCCAGTGAAGGTATAAATACACCACACACTCTGTATTTAACTGTTGATTTTGGTTTGCACATTAGGACATAAAGCAGACCCCCGAGGTGAGCTACATCTGCGCGTACTGGGATGAGAGAGGAGTCTGGTCCCCAGATGGTTGCTCCCAGGAGCTGTCCAACGACACACACACTGTGTGTTCGTGTGAACATCTGAGCAGCTTTGCTGTGCTGATGGCCCTTTATCCCATGAAGGTAAGTCACAGATAATACCAGACAAAGTGCATCTTTTTTTCCAGATGTGGGGAACTATGCAGAAGCAAGAATGTTTTTGGATGAAAAAAAAATGCATCCATGTCATTAGGTAAAATATAAGTATGTTTGAAGTTGTGTAATACACTAATCTTTACTGGCAAGCAAATTGGTGGGACGGTTTTGTCATGTTTGGTGGAGGAATTTGAGCCACGTGAAGATGAGAGAATCACAGTTACATGTTGAGAGGAAGGTTTCAGATGTCAGGGATGGGCTCAAAGAGGTTTTTTAAATTACTGGGAAGGTTATGATTGACTTTAGAACCACATCAGGCTCAAACTAACCAGCAGAATCTAGAGGAACTCAGGGAAACGACCGATTAGAAATGAACACAAAGGGAACCAACAGGATATAAAATGATTTAAAAAAAAAAAAACTCCTGGAGATCTACAATGAAACACGAACATGAACCAAAATGGTAAACTTACAAACTTAATGATGATAAATAATGCCTTTCCAAACATACTCGCCACTCAAAGTGTTTACAGTTTCAACTTTATGGGGTTTCAAGGATTTTTACAAGACAGAACCCGTTGAGATTCTGACGCAAACAACCGGATCCATTCAGTTCGAGTCATGCGTTCATCATTTCCGAGGGGAGCGTCGTTGTAAGCTGACGTGTGTTCTCTTGCAGACCAGCTTTCAGCTCCAACTGTTGACCCAGATCGGCCTGATCATCTCCCTGGTTTGCCTGGTGCTGAGCATCCTGACGTTCAGATTCTGCCGGTCCATTCAGGGGACGCGCACCACCATCCACCTGCACCTCTGCCTCTGCCTCTTTATGGCGGACCTCGTCTTCTTGGTCGGGATTTCTCGAACCAGTCCAGAGGTAACACGAACCAGTCCGGACTGTACAGGGCTCACAGTAATTTGACATCTTTACTAATCTTAAGAATTCATGCTTAGATCTGACAAACTCCAAGAGGAGGGTAGAGGAGCCAAAAATTATGCTAAAGGATTAGAAGTGTTACTTCAAAACAATATTACTTAAAGAGGGGTGTTTTGTTAAATCAATTTTTTGGCATTTTATATCATATTGCAATGTTATCCCCTCATCAAAAACATACTTGGAGTGTTGCTGCATGTTTGAGAAATATGTGAATCTCCCATGGCAACCACTCTGGGAACAGGAGCGGATGTAGACGGCACATTGAGAATGATGTGCTGAAGAGCAGAGGATTGGAAAGAGCAGGAGCTTCTTAAAGAGACAGAGACCCAATTTCAAGGCATCAAATTGCGAATCAAGTTTCTTTTAACTCATGATTGATGTAGATAGCATTTGTATGGCATCTGAAGGCAGCGAAGTGAAATGATTGTGCTATAAAATGGCACTAAAGTAAATAATACTTCCGCTTCATTTCCCCTTACAGAGACACAAACAGCAAGACATTTAGCTTGATACTTCTTCTTTCTTATTCGTGTTATTTTGTCTTCCAGGGTGGCTGCAAGTTTGTTGCCGCAATGCTCCATTTCTTCTTCTTGGGCGTAATGAGCTGGATGCTGTTAGAAGGGGTGCAGCTGTACAGAATGGTGGTCCTGGTGTTTAACGCCACCATCCGGCCCCTCTACTTGTACCTCACTGGTTACGGGGTCCCTCTGGGGATTGTTTTCATATCCGCCATCATCAGACCGGGGGGCTACGGCACTAAAGACCAGTAAGTAAACATCGGCGCTTTAAAAAAAAAAAAAAAAAAAAAGTTGCACATAAAAGAAGTAATTGCTTTACAGTGAAACCAGGAAATTCATGTCTTGTTTGCATTGGGTCACACTATTTGCGTCAGTGGAATTCAAACACTTTCTGTTATCAGCTTCTGTGACGTGAGCTGTTTTTTTCCCCTTGTTCCTCTTCTTCTCCTTCTTCTTCTTCTTCTTCTCTACCAAAGCTGCTGGCTGTCCTTGGAACACGGCCTGATCTGGAGCTTCTTTGGCCCCGTGTGCTTCATCATCGCCCTGAACGTCTTTTTCTTCATCGTCACTGTGTGGAAGCTCGCCCAGAAGTTCGCCACCCTCAACCCAGACCTCTCCAAGCTGCACAAAATAAAGTTAGTCTCTGCAGACATTCGTACACCTTTGCAATGAATGAAAAACAATTTGAGTTAGAAAAAAGGAAGGAGATTTCCTATTTCTATCCCGTCTCTCTACATCGATAAGCTTTGGGGGTTTTTTTACTCCTTTTCGACAGCACATTCTCAGAAAAAGTGTTCAGCTGTGAAATTCATTGGAGTCTGAAAATGTCCTTGCTTGGATGCAGAAGCTCATAGGGATTAGTGTGGGAAATTTAAAAGAAATCATCCTCTTGCATGAAAAGCAGCCGCTTGACAAAGCGGCCATAAAGCGTGAGATTGGGATCGAAGAGGGGTCGGTGGGTAAATGAACAGATGGTGGAGTTGGTGAATGTAGAGAGAAGCACCTCTTTGATTGGAAGAAGCTGAAATTAAAGAATGGCCTATAAAAATAACTACGTTATAATTAATCTCTGGAAAAATTACGACATTTCCTTAATCTTCAATTATGACTTCTGCTTTTAAGTTTTTTTTGGTTTTTTTTGCATTACGCAACCCAACGGAAAGTACAGCATAATAATGAAGGAAATAGGACGTTTTCAAAATTGCGCTGTCTTCCTTTTACGTCTTAACGTAACGTTTTTTTTTTCCCCTTTCTGCTTCCTTTTGAGTTTAAGGTTGTAAAGCAAAAAAAAGTACAAACAGGTTCAAGGGGTATTGACTTCTCAAATCACAGTAAATTACAAACTGAAGCTATTAAGCAACAAATATGTTCACCGGTTCCTTAAATCCAGGTTTATCTCATAACTGTTTTACTTTTTTTATTTTTTATTCAGTTGTTGGTTCCTGTTTTTAGGCTGCAGTAGATTTCAAACTGAGACAAAGGTTCACCTTCCGGCATGACAATGACCCATGACATAAATCTAACAGAGAGCGTGAGGTCAAGACTTAAAAAGACAATTCTGCTCAGGGACACTGCAGTCTGATTGAGCCTAATAATTAAAAAAAGAAAAGTCTCAAAAAAGTCTTGGTAGTGGCATTTCTGTCTTCGGGGATTTTTTCGCAGACGCTGGCAACATCTGAGTCACGAATGAGAAATCTTCGTCTGCGTTCTCTTCCAAGTCCCGTCTGTCTGACTTGTTGTTTCGTCCTGCAGAGCTTTCACAGTCACCGCCATCGCCCAGATGTGCATACTGGGACTGATGTGGGTGTTTGGAGCCTTCTTGTTCAGCGAGGGCATGATGGCGGTCGCATACATCTTCACCGTCCTCAACAGCCTGCAGGGTGCCCTGGTCTTCATCATGCACTGCGTGCTGTCTAAACAGGTAGAAAGGATCTGGAGGATGTTTGTGGGAGTGAATAGTATTGGCAGGAAAAGGATAAGTTCAACATAAAAAAAATAAAAATAAAATAACCCACCAACCAGACTGGTGATTTTAAAAAAAGAGGAGAAATGTTTTAGAGATCTCTTCAAAAATGATTGAACAACGCACAGCAATGTGAATATTTCCCCGTGGCTCTGCTGCCCCCTGCAGGTGAGAGATGAGTACGTCCAGTTCCTTTCCTGCGTCTGCACGACGCAAAAGAAGAGGTACTCAGACTTCAGCAGCACCAATCCGTCCAGCAGTCAATCTCAAGTAGGTGCCGTTTCCCGCCTCACATGTATTTAATAGGCAATTTATCTGCTTAGTTGAAGGTATTTTAAAACAAACGCTACTTTTCTAAGTAGATCAAATTTATGATCGACAACTAAAACCAGACAGCTACGACAGATCCAATCATCCCAGTCTTAGTAATATGTATAAATGTTCTTTCTTTCCTTCTTCCAAAGTTTTCCATTTGGAAAAACTCTTGTCTTGAATGTTTTCGACAAAAATGTAACATCAGTTAGTGAGTAACCACACACTGCGCCCAAGTGTCTGCAGATTTCACCGAAGCTACAATCTATCATTATTATTTGGATATAAAGACTTATCTGGTGAGGTTTGAAACGGAACATCTGTACTGTACATCATAATTAGTGTCATATTTCATTATAATCTTCCATCCCTCTGCCTTGCAGTACATGATGTCCTGCTGTCCATTGGGTTCTTATAACCGATTTTAAAATCTGGTGAATGCTAAATCTTTCCTCATGACATGACTTGTTTCCCTGTAGGGTTCCCGGAGTGGACAGATCACGGGAGAATCCCAAATATGAAGAACTTCGTCATTCCTACCCTGCCTCATGGGCAGAAAATCACTCCTCCAGACTGTTAGGGCAAAGACTGTCAAGGTTCAAATCACCTACTAAAACAAACGTGTCCTTCTGTTGCCTACATTTCAGTCATTTTTAAATTATTTTTCTTTCAACCTGCCTATTGTTGACCTGTAGAAGAGCAGCAAGAGCGATCTCTTATTTAAAAATTAAACAGAAACACGATAAAACAGAAAAAAGAAAAAAACATTGAGTGAAACCATCAGCCAGTTTCAGGATTTGGACTTTTGCCGTTTATACTTTTATGAGACTTGAGTTAAGGGTGATCAGACTGTGAATTGTGAAAACCAAACCCTCCATCTCACCTGCTCAATTCTGTATTCAGTTTCACCGCAATGAAAAACAATTTGAGAGCCAAAATAAAAGACATGAGTGTTTACCGTGGTTTCAAACAGTGTAAAAGGGTGAACTTTTAATATATTTTAACAATTTCTCGTGACTAAACGGTGCCCCCTGCTGACTACTACAGCAAACGCAACGTTTCAGAAATTTCTTGTTTTTTTGACAGTTCTGTTTAAATATAAAATAAAATATGTTATATAAAATACCAGAAAAAAAACAGAAAATATTATTTAAGTATGCACACCGACTTCAATTTAAAAAATAGGAACAAGACGCCAAAATATCATGTAGAGAGAAAAAAAAAATAGGTCAAAGGGTTTGATAGTTTTTCATGTTTTTACTGCCATTCAGAACTGAACAAATCATATGTGATGTGATTTATACTGTAAAATGATCCAGGTTATTATTATTTTTTTAAAGTGAGCCTTAAAAAATCTGGATGTTTATTCAGGAGTTGTTTGAGTTACATTGATGCTGCATTAGTAAGCAGAAGTAACTCGTCAGTTCAACCGGAACATATCACAGTTATAATATAAGCTGTACTGCCGTCAGAGCAACTAAAACGGAGTTTTAAGGATCTAGACATATTTATTTCAGATCGCAGACAACAGGAGTTAATACACACGTGAGCAGATAGTTTGCACTGTATTTTATGTAAATGTTACCTGTACAAATAGTCGTTTTTGTTGTTTGTTTTGTCCGTACCGTAGGGAACAAAAAAAAGGTACAGAATGCATCAAAAAGTATACTTCTAATCAGGCTGCGGTGATTTAGGGGTCATGAAATTCACACCAGATGTTGGCAACAATCCAAGTTATCCTCAAATGTTCACCGCCAGGTTAGGTTAAAATTAACTTTTTCCAGTACAGAGTGAAAAACTAAATATAAACTAAATATGTATCACTGTTTTCTTAAACATAACAGTGCACAGATAATTCACAATTTAAGAAACGAAGAAATTCATTCGTATTTAATAAAATGAGACTGTCTGTATGTTTCCGTTTATGTTTTTGGACATTTTCAAATATTTACAGTTTTTTTTTTTATGAACTCCTGAATTTTTTTAGCTTAGTCCACTTTTAGCCCATCGACTGTTGCTCAGTCATTTAGGACTGAACCTGTCGATATCGACCGCCACCACTAGGGGGCAGGAATTCTTTCAAAAACGCTGAGATTTCCTTAAGTTCCTTTAGAATATAAGCCTTTTTTTTATTGCACTGTATTAATTTTAATGCATTTCATCCTTATACTGTCTCATTATACATGTTATACATACTTTCTGACACATTTGTTACAGTTTTGTTGTATTTGTGGCTAAGTTTGGCCAACGTCTGGTGTGAATGTCGTGGCAATAGCCAATTCAGAAACATAGTCACCTGGAGAAACGCTGAAGTGTTTGATACTTATTTACTCGGCTGTATTTCTGCGGTATTTGTTTTCATGTACTGTAATTGAATATTTTTTGCTTTTAATGGGACAGAAACTCACACACAAGCCTCCGATTTCAAACAAAATGAGTGATATGTATTGCTTTAATCACTCGTGGCTAAAGTTAAATCCTCTGTCTTGGCTTATGACTGAGCGTTCCTGCTCTTTTTTTATTATTATTATTGCCAACCATGTAAACACATGTGGAACAGGATAAGAGTTTCGGTAATCAACAAAAAGGGGCCCACCCTGCTGATAAGGCTGCAGCAGCTTCCCCCCCCCCATCATGCAGTGTTTATTGAGTAAATGTCCATTTAATTACTGTGTTCTTATTTTAGAGCTTGTGTGTGTCCAGGAAATGTTAGTTACGGTAAGACTGAGGCTTTATCGCTGAAATGAGAGCTTAGACAGCCATAAGATCTGTACAGACCTGAGTTTGTTTCGTGTCATTGCACTTTTCTGTCGTAAAAAGAAATATTCAGCACAACTATGGGTTTTCATATTGTTATGTAATAACAGAAGCAGTCACACTTGCAGAGCCTAAATAGTTTTAAATATAGATATGCATTTTAATTTTCCATCATTCACGTCTGTTGAATGGTAGACATGGAAAATGCCTTTTCAAAATAAATTAGAGGCTTTCAGAGCTGCGTTTTTGTTTCGTCTTCCTATTTATGTTCAGATTTCAATGTTAACCCTTTGTTTTACCGGCTGTTCTTTGGTTTGTAATTGTCACTGTTTTTATTATTATTTTTACTGTTTTTATTCCTGCAAAGCAAAAAGTTGTATTTATGCAAAAAAAAAAAAAAAAAAAAAAAAAAAAAAAAAAAAGAAGAAGCAATGTGCAGCTTTTTTAAATGAATGTAAGATTCCTTATTGTTAGAGTATAGTATAGCTACATTTATAAATATGCTTATTTTTTTACTTTGGTTCACATTACACTATTTGGTACTTTTTCTTCAATAGATATTGTCCACAATTTTGAATAAAGCTTTTTCTTGTGAGACATCTGATTTATTTGTGTGCTTACTATCAAAACTGTCTTTACAGGCTAATTCTATTAATTTGTGTCTTATTGAAAAGTTAATTTACTTAATAAAGTGAAACACATTCAGTCGATTAATTGTACACAGACTAGTGTTTTAGGACTTTATTTATATTAATTAAAATTGTTTTTTTTCTGCTTACGTCTAGTAAAAAGACATCGCTGAAGGTTGAAATATATTAGACCAATAAAACGACTTTTCAACACAGAAGTGTGGACTCAATGAAAAGTATGTTTAATACCTGCTTAAAGGTTGTTCTCTTTAAAGATCCTTTTAATCTGATAAGCTTCATCAGGAGAAGGCATATTTTGATTTGGTGAGTATGACTGCACGTCGACCTCTAGGTGTTTCAGCACACACCGGCAAGTCTGAGTGAGGAACTGCTAGTCTGGGTTTGACTGGAAAAAAACTAAAACTAAAGTTTGTGCCTCACAACATCGCTGTCATGGAAATGACTGCAAAAGGTGTGTAAAAGCATATCTTCTACACACCTTTACAAGTAATTTTCTTGTTTTGTACAGTAAGTGATTTGAATTTTCCCATTAAATGTAAGGAAATGAGTCATCTCACACTCATGAGTCTCAAAAAGTCTTAGACAGTGGACTAGACAAACTTTGAAGAAACCACACAAGGCCGTACCGACACTAGATTTGACACAGAGTTTTCATTTATAAGCTCCTAATTTGTTTTCAGACATCTGGTTAGAAGCTTACATACATCATGGGGATTATTGTTATATAAATACGCCTGATGAAAACCACCCTCTTCTTCTACACTTTGCTTAGTTCTGAGAGTCTGGAAACGACTGTTTGAGCCTTTAAATTTTACCCAATTGCTAATATTTGTCAGTGACGTATAGTTTCAGTGCTATGAAGCTTACCGGAAATCACCTGCGCTGTAAACAACCACTCTTCACTGCCAGGAGAGAAGTGGCGAGCTGAAGCTAATGGCTAATGGCTAATGGCTAATAATGTTAATTCAGTATTTATGGAAGACTGGCCAACACGGACTGAACGGCTTCATTCTCTTCCTCCGCTGCCATCCTAAAAATGGCGCAGAAAAATGACGTCACATCGCCCGCGACTTCTCCTTTTGTTCGCTGATTGGTCCAAATTCTACTGGAAAAATCCACTTTAATGGGAGAAAGCTCGGACTGAACATTAGGAATTCAGCGGAATGGCGCACGAAATAAATGGGGTCAAGCTAATAAATTTGGAGCTTTTAATTATTTATTTGAACTGTCTTTATAAATAGTAACACAACATAAACTTTTGTAATTTTTTTCCCCCATTAAGTTCATACATTTTTAAAAACACGAATTGGGTTCACGAGATTAAATCATCGTGGTTTTCCGCTATAATCCAAAGTAGGACAAAAGCATACATTCAGGTTCAAATACAGCAGTATTTGAGTCAACATTTCTTAGCAAGTTGCTCCTAAACCCCATGCTTTTTTTTTTCTTTTTCTTTTTCTCTCGAAGCCACCATTGCGCCCCCGGCATTATTCTGACAAGACCCATAAAGTAAAAAAAAAAAAAAAACTCCCTGTTCCTCGTAAAGACACAGCTCGGGTTTGGCTCCGGGGCAGATGAGTAACACACCCCACTGTGACGCTGGAGCTATGAGTTGCAACCTGCTCTGCTCTCTGCTATGCGCTGCTTATCAGGCACTTTATTTCTGACAGCTGCTCTGGAAACATCTGCTCTGAGCGGCTGCTGCTGCTCACCCTGTGCATTAATTACTTCTGGATTCTCCTTCCCAGTGGAGCCTTTTATAAAATCCCTGAACAGGTAAATAAATCGTCTCTCTCTCTCTGTTTCTTTTGACCCATTTTTTTCCTCACACTCCTTTTGAATCCTATTTGTTTTTTTGTTGTTTTTTTTGTTTGTTTTTTTGTTTGTTTTTCTTATTGCAGACAATGAAGCTGCTGATTTGTGTCCTTGTGAGCTTGGTCTTCTTGGTTCCGCTGAGGCCCGTCTCCGTCCCCTGGCTGTCCGGCCTGATTGCAGGGCTGGGCGTCCTTGCGGTCTGGATGAGGTCCTGGAAGAACATTCGTATTGCTGCATGCACAATCAAGAGAGACCTGATGTATGCAAGTGTTCTGTTGTGCACGTCTTACTCCTGTTCTTCCTGATTTTCCATCGCTCAATCAATTTTTTTTCCCCTGTTTTCAACAGGTGTCTGGCTGCTATTGTGAAAGTAAGACTTTCCATGCACAGAAATGTGCGGAATAAAAGAACCGTCCCTGCCTTGTTTGCTCAGAAGGTGCTGCAGCATCCAGACAAACCCGCCTTGATCTTTGAGCCTACAGGGGAGGTGAGATAAAAATAATAAAAAAAAAACATTTCAAAAGTGGTACAAAATCCCCCAAAAAATCTGAATGAAACTTACTTTTGCATTTGTATTTCCTCCAGGTTTGGAGTTTTAAAGACCTGCAGGAGCGATGCAGCGCCGCAGCTCACTGGGCTCTGGCCCAGGGCTGGGCTGAGGGGGATGTGGTGGCCTTGTACATGGAGAGTCATCCGTCGGTGGTCGCTCTGTGGCTGGGGCTGGCCATGGTGGGCGTGGAGGCCGCGTTCATCAACCACAACCTGCGGCAGGAATCGCTGCTGCACTGCATTGGAGTATCTGGAGCTCGGGCCGTGGTGTTTGGAGCCGAAATGACTGAAGGTGGGAGGCAAAGCGACACGCGGCCGACATAAAGATACATTCGCTGCACAAAATGACGTTTTTTTTCCCCTCATTGTCTGACACTGAATCAGATTAAATGTTTTGTTTTTGGTCAGAAAGAAATGCTGTAATCCTACAACATTTCTTTCTATTTGCTAAATGCCAAAATTGTAAAAACAATTTTAGAGAGAAATTTTTTTGCACTACTTTTGTCAGAGTTACAAGTTTAAATAATGCAAGATTACAAAGTTTTTTTTTTTTACAAAAACTCAGGGAATGACTTTAAGGCTTTCTGATTAATTTACAGACTTTGAGTTAAAAGGACAAACCTGGTGGAGGCAACACCTCAAACACACTTCTCCTTTGTGTGGCTTAATGGAAACATTAAAAGCAATCAAGGTATCAGGAAGTGAACTGTAAACCATGAAGCCACGGAAACAATTTCCAAATGCCAAAACGTGCCACAAATGTTTGTTCAAACAAATGCAATCAGTGAGCCAGAGATGAAAATGAGCAAAATATACAAATCCACCTGAAAACAAAAGCAAAAAGACTTTGTGAAGTCGTCGTCTAAAGCTAGTCAGAGTGTCATTAGAGTGGAAGGAGTCCAATATTGGCCCACACAGTGAGGAGGAATCCATTACTCCAAAAACCAGCTTACAGTTTGCAAATGCACTCATTGGACAAAGACCCTATGTTTGTTTGTTTGGAGATGCATCCTTTTTTTTTGGACTAATTGAAATTGAAACGTTTGGCCAGAGTGACCATCACTGCATTAAAAAAACAAAAAACAAGCGTAACCATCCCAACAGTAAGGTACAGTGGTGGCAGGATCATGTTACATGGGTCACCACATGCAGCAGAAGGTGCAGGGAGCACGTAAGACATAGATGATTTCATGAAGAAAGACTACATTAAAACGGGCCTACCCAGATAAAGAATCCCACGAAATGAGCTACAAAGTGCCTAAAAGACAAGAAACGTCTATTTTCACAAAGCCCTGATCTCATTCCTATAACCTGAGAGCAGAGCTGAAAATGTGTGCGTGTGTCAGGAGGAACGATCCAAGACCCCTGCAAACTAACGCGACCCAATCACATTGTTTAAAAGGCAATTCTAGGAAATACTTAAGAAGTGTAAATTAGCTTCTTTATTTGAAAAAAAAAAAAGGTAATAAAAAAAATATCTAATATATTCTGGCAGTCTTTGTTCTTTCGTGAATCATCTTGGTAATTGAACCAACCTGAAATAGAAACGTCTCAGGCTGATTTAATGAAAGAAGGAGGTTTTCCGTCTGCATACAGAGACCATCTCAGATATCCGTTTTCAGCAGGACGGGAGCTTAATGCTGGAAGATGTTGATTAACGGCTACATCTTATTAAATTAGAATATGATCAAAAACTTCATTAATTTGGCTCTGAAATGAGCCTCATTAGACTCACGCAGAGCAATAAATCCACAGGGTTTACTCCGGTTGTTTTTGGCTAGTTGTTTGGCAAAATCACCGAAAATTAACATAACCAAACAACTAGGGTTGCCACCTTTCAGAAATCAAAATAAGGGACGCCCACTAATACGCCTCGTCCTAGTCTCATGAGGGGTGGGGGGTGAGGGGGTGGACTGCAGCGGCAGCGTGTCGGTTGGTCTGTGTTACCCAGAAAGCAGTTGGGCACAATAACACAATACCAACACCGTGAGTGAAACTATGACTGGGGCAGACTACTATATACTCGGGGACCACTTCTTTGTTATTACATATCCACATTTGTAGAATATGGAACAGATCGCGCCCCCTATCGGTTCATTATGGGACCTACAAACAACTGAAACATGTCACCGTTCATAATTATCCCATAACGTTATTAAAATACATTAGCGTTTCGCTGAGACGCACCCGTATCAAAACGAACAGATTGCAGAAGATTTAATCCGAAATACAAGCTATGCTTTGTTTTTCTTTTTTCTTTTTTTGTAAGCAATCTCTTTGAGGAAAAGCTGCCCCTCTCCGCATTCCTATGCGCACCGCGCTCTGTTTTTCTTTCAGCGGTGTCAGAGGTGTCAGGATCCCTGCAGCCCGGCACAACTCTGTTCTGCACCGGCGGTGAAGAGGAGGATGGAGAGCAGCGCCGCGGCTTCCAGGCCCAGAGTCTGGAAGCCCTGCTGACCTGCTCGCCCACACACCCGCCGTATTACAAGCTGAGGAAAGGCTTCAATGGTAACACTCTGCAGCTTGTTTAGCCCCCCCTCCCCCATCAATGCTTTATGTGTGCGCGCGTGGCTGCAAAGCTATATTTCATGTTTTTAAAAAATACTTTGATTGCACCACATTTTTCTCAGCAGGTCTTTGCCTGCCAGATCGCACTCTTTCTCTTGAGATCTAACCCGTATTAACACGCAGACAAGCACAAAAATGCGCATGCAGACCTCACCGTCAGTCTCTAGGGCGATGTTGTAACTCTTTAAATGTCACTAAAAGTTATATTTAAATAATCACTCTAGACTGGCAGCATACCAACTATTCAACTCTGTTTCTGTCTTGTGGTTGTAGTATGGCATTCCTGAGTTATTCTTCATGTCTTTGCTTGCTCGGTCTGTCAGGGGAGAAAGGAACATGTTTGGTGCTAAGGGGGGGAAAAGGGTGGGGGGGGATCTGGGTGCATGTCGTACAAGTAAAAGCTCTGCTGAACGTGACAACAGACACCGAAATCACTAGAAAGCTTTTTAACGTCTCTGCGCATTGGGTTTCTGCTGGCTTGCAGACAGACTTTTCTACATTTACACGTCTGGAACAACCGGGATGCCGAAGGCAGCGGTAGTGGTGCACAGCCGGTGAGTTTATTTCGTTCGGTTTGATGAATTAGCACAATGTTGAATGTCAACGTGTTGCTCAAAAGCAGTCAAAGAAGTTTAACTCCTACATGCATGTTTATTTGTTTTATACCGTTTTGAGTTCTCTGCTGCTTTTCAACTCGAAGCATTTGGGCTTAGCTCTACTACCGCGATGCAACCAGATGGGGTCATGTTGAGCTTTTCAAAACAAAAGCCTTTCTTTTGTGACCAATAAAAGACAAATAGTCTGCAACCTTTACAGTACGGGGAGACATTTTCATGTAACAAATGTTACATAAGCAAATAATTAAAAAGGTAAATATCTACTGTAGGAATTTTGAATTATTGTTTTTTTTTTAAGTAAATAAGTTAAAAAAAAAAAAATAAATAAATAAAAATCTATCCTACTTTCCATCTTAACCTAAAGAAAAAATTTATATACATACATATCTAAATATCATCTTCTGTTGTGGAATTCAGTGCTATTATTCAACAAGAGGAATTAATACTAAAAACTTGCATTTGTTATTATTTCTATATTGAATATATTAGATGGACCTTTATTATTTTTAAGAGACATTGCAGAAACCAGCCCAACTAAACCAGCCTTAACTGAGCACAGTGGTGACATTTCAAAATAAGTCCTACAGATTCTCTACAAAATAAAAGCCTTCTTATTAAACAATAACATTTTACCAAAGCTCTACTGGAGATGAATCAGCGATGAACCAGCATGAACAGCAGTCGCCTTCATGTTTGTCATGTATTTAGAAATGGCTGATATGACTAATTCAGACAAAAATGTCAATGTACAGGTGACCTTTGACCCACATCAGATTGCGTAACACACAGAAGGTCTTTCATGAAAAGACTGCATGACACAAGGAAACCAGTTTGCTGTTAGCAAATAGTTCACCAGTGGTAACTCTGAGGGAGCTGCAGAGTTGCACGGCTCTGGTGGAAGATTTTCTACGAAGCTGTGTGTCAGAAGTCATGAGATTTTCTATTTCATCTTGGTAGTTTAGGAGCCTTTTAGGATCTGAACCGAACACGTGAAGACGTTTTCTGGTCAGATGAAACCAAAATAAAAATTTTTTAAGCCAAGATGCAAAATAAAACATAATGGGAGAAAAACTAACACGACACATCACCCTGAAAACGCCATCCTCATGTTCAAACAAGGGAGTGGCGCCGTCATGCTTAGGGAACGCGTTCTTCAGCGGTGACCGAGATCCGATCAAACCCTCTGCGGTGTGCCATCGTACCTTGACCAAACGTACTCGGAGTAGCAAATGCTGATTGTCTCTTCTTCCGGCTTGGCAGCTATTTCCGCATCGCTGCCTTCGGTTTTCATTCGTTTGGCTTGCGTCCCGATGACGTCCTCTACAACTGCCTTCCTCTCTATCACTCCGCAGGTAGGCCCCGTTTTTACTGAACAATGCATCTTTGTATTTATCACACCCTTTTTTTTTTCTTTTTTTTTTAAATCTGCCATATATCTGCTTTATTCTGCCCAGGCTTTCGCTCCTTTTTGTTACTCAAATTATCTACCTGCTTTATTATTTCATGTATTAATTAGAGGAACAAAAATCTTTCTGAACCTCAAAGCCTGTTGTGTAAAATATATTGCTCCCCAAGGCAGCTTTTGTCTCAGTCTATAAAATATTTTTCCAAAAGTCTTGAGGATGACGAAGATGATTTTTGGCAAGTGTGAGACGACACTTTGCGTTCTTTTTGGTCTCGGCTGCCATTTTTGCCCAGTTCTGTTTGTGTTTGCTAAATCTTGAACACTGACATTAACTGAGGAAACTCAGACGTGTGGCGCTTTAGATGTTTTCCTTGGCTGTTTCATGACCTTTTGGATGAGTTAATGCGCTCACTTCACTGCTGGAAAGGTTCGCCGTTTTCTCTATTTATGGATAATGTCATTTTTTTTGAGGTTCGAAAGGACTCGAGCGCAGAGCTAAGCTGTTGTTAAATAAAGTCCTGTGACATTAAGGAAAACAGTGACATTACAGGAGGAATGCAGGCAGTGAAATGTAGGAATCCAGCAACAGTGAAAAACCAGGAGCTTAACTACTGAGGCAGAGAGGTGGAAATTCAGGACCAGATGAACTAATCAGAGAAGATGGGGAGCAGCTGTAGCAAGGGGGAAAGCAGGGAAACTGAGGGAGAGAAGCTAATTAACACTCAAGGAGCAAAACTAAGCTTAAGTGCACGCAGCAGGCGAATGCGACACAAATCAGATTTAAAAAATTTTTTTTGCCAATATCCGACTTTTTCACAACAAGCTGAACGTCTCAATTTTGATCTTTTCACCCTCGTTCCTCCAGAGGAATATATTAAAATCACAAAATGCACACAAAGGAATAAAGCAGTTTTTCAACACCTTTCTAACAATATCTGTGGTTTGTGGCAAGTATTACATGTTTTTGATGACCTGAAACATTTAAGTGTGAGAAAAAAAAAAAAAAAGCTGCTTTCATCTGTTTCTAAAGGATCAGAAAAGAATCTCTTGGGTTTGGCTCTTCGGTTGTTTTTGCTGTATGTGTTGTTTGTTTGCACAGGGACCATCATGGGCGTGGGACAATGTTTGCTCTTTGGCTTGACAGTCGTAATCCGGAGGAAGTTCTCAGCCAGTCGCTTCTGGGACGACTGCGTTAAACACAACTGCACCGTGAGTTCACACCGCCGCTGCAACCCGGACGATCGATTTTCTTCAGGCACATCTGTAAATGACTCTTCCAACTCTGCCGTGTGATTTATCCCTCGTTGTGCGTCAAAAACCCAGGTAATCCAGTACATCGGCGAGATCTGTCGCTACCTGTTGGCTCAGCCTGTCCGCCCATCCGAAGCTCATCACCGGGTCAGAGTTGCCATCGGCAACGGCCTCCGTCCCTCTGTGTGGGAGGAGTTCATCCGGAGGTTCAGGATCCAAAGAGTGGGCGAGTTCTACGGCGCGACCGAGTGCAACTGCAGCCTGATCAACATAGATGGAAAGGTTTGCTTTTATGGAAGAGCTGAGAGTTTAGATCAGGCCTCACAAATCCGAGCTAGCCCAGTCCAACCAGACTATTAACTTTAACTAAAGGCCCGAACCCAACTTTTGTTTTTAGACTCTCATTTAAGTAAGTTAGTTTTGTTTAACGTCCACCTTGTCACTTCTTGAATCAGAATCAGCCTTTATTGTCATCGTACAGCAGCACACTCAAATTTGTTTCAGTTCAACCCATCCAAAGAACTAAATTGGACAAAAGAACAACATAAGTGATGGATAGATAGGTGGCTGAGGCGGCGGCCATCATGAGAGGCGCTGTGAGGCAGCGTGAGTCAAGTTCAAATCATCCGGATGTGAGCAGCTGCACAAACTGGGATTCCCACAATGAATTAGCTTAATGGAAACGTGGCAATTTCTACAAAAAAACCCACTAAAAGTTCAAAGGTTTTTGCTCTACAACAAGATGGTTTTTCAGCTGTATTGAAACTAGTGAATTTCACATAAACAAACTTCATCATTGTGCTCATTTGGCTGGAAATACTTCCGTAGCAAAATTGTGTTTTTTTGTTGATTTTTAAAAAAACTTTTTTTACATTAGCGGAAAATCGATGAAGTTCTGCGCACATTTGCGATGGAGACACGGCTGTTGAAAGAATCGTGTTACAGTCCAAATAACGTCTGCATCCTTCTTACTGCCTTTATTTCCCCAACAAGTTAAACAATCTACTCTTCTGTTTAGACTATAATAAGAAGATTAACCCAACACTTGCTGAGCTCAAGGAATTCAGACATGTCCCGTCTCACCCATCCAGGTGGGAGCTTGTGGTTTCAGTAGCCGGATCCTGCCCAACCTTTACCCCATCCGACTGGTCAAGGTGAAAGAGGACAAGAAGGAGCTGCTCAGGGATTCGCAGGGACTCTGCATGCCTTGTCTGCCTGGTAACACAACACACACACTTAAACAAAAAAAAAAAAGAAAAAGGTATCAAACAGGTTCCCAAAGCGCACATCTGCCTTTGCCTCTGCAGGGGAGCCGGGTATGCTAGTGGGCCGCATCAACGACAAGGATCCGCTCAGGCGGTTCGACGGCTACGCCGATCGGGACTCGACCAATCAGAAAATAGCTCACCATGTGTTCCAGATGGGAGACTCCGCTTACGTCTCAGGCATGTTGCACGCGGACCGCGTGTCGGTCTCTGAATAATAATGATGTCACGTCTGGGCTCTGGTTTCCAGCCTTGCCGTCTTCAAACAAAGGCTCTCAGTGTAAGGAAGCTGGAGGAGACGTTGCAGCGACACGCGCAGAGGTGCAAAAGTGTAAAAATTACACAAGAACACAATTCGTCCGTGTTCTCCGATTGCTGGTCAGCTCAAGATAAGGCAGGCTTCAGCTCCCTGTGCCTGGAAGAACAGGACATGTTTAATAATAGATTATCTAATGGTGTTTTGTTTTTATTTCTCCCCCCCAAGACTTGGATAACCTAACAAAGTAATTAAAGCTTATAGTTTGTTGCATGTGGCGCTGCAATGTCAGCTTGAAAAGAGAAAAAAATACAACAAACATAATCTTGACGCTGAACAATATAGAAAGATCAAAGTGCTTAATTCTACTTCTTGGTGCCATCTTGTCACAGTTTTCCGATTGGCTTATTATTGTAGTGAACGATCCAATCATGAACCATTTACCTCCAAGTAAGGTTCCCCAGGGTTTTGGAATAAATTAAAATAAAATAAAATAAAACCAGACCTGCAGCATCACAAAACCTTCTCTGTACTTACTCGTGGACATGATGTGCTTTTCCAAAGCTCATCCGTTGTTCCATGTCCAAACCCACCTGTGGTGTTTGTAGCTGAAAAGCCTATTTTTAGACTTAGCTAACCAAAACAAAACACAGGCTTCCAGCTGGAGTCTGCAGCAAAGTTGAGCAAACACCAACATACCCTGTTATCATTATACGACACTGAATGTACTGAAATCAAGTGTTGGGGTTTTCTAAATTGTTGAGTCTGACAATGAAATATAAATTCTGACACATCTGCACTAGTCACCAACAGGACGTGGAAGTCTCCGATATTTTGGTATGGATCCAATACGAACCAAATACAGGGTCTGTATGCATGATACCAATACTGACAACGATGCTTTTTATTCAACCTTTGATTATTTTTCCTCAAACTTTGGACAGAATCTGGTTTATAGATATCTAAAAAATACTTTAATAACTTAACATGATTTGTATACATTTTTCCTAAATAAAGTGGGGGGAAAAAAACGTCATTAGAGAGCAAAGCAAAACAAAATCTTTTTTTGAGGAAGAGCTGAGACACCGATACAAAAATAAAATAAAATTTCAAGATGGAATCTGAATCTAAAGTATCGATAGCATCGATCCGATACCGATACCAACTTGGTATTGATATTATCGATATTTTGGATTGATCCACCCACCTTTACTCTGTTATTTCAGAAGGATAATTGTCTTTGATTTCTACTTCGCGGATGAAATTCCTGATTCCTTCTTTTCCATCTTTGTGTTTTGTGTCCACCAGGCGACGTGCTGGTGATGGATGAATACGGCTACATGTACTTCAGGGACCGCAGCGGGGACACATTCCGCTGGAAGGGGGAGAACGTTTCCACCACAGAGGTGGAGGGGGTCCTCAGCGGGCTGCTGGGACACACCGACGTAGCCGTCTACGGAGTGTCTGTTCCAGGTACGGATGAGACGGGAAAAACACACACACACACGACACCTACAAACAAACCCAAAACCTGAAAACTCAAGAGCCTCCTGCGTTTGTGTAGGCGTGGAGGGCAAAGCCGGCATGGCAGCTATCGCTCACACGGGAGCCGGTTTGGACCTTGATGAGTTCCTGAGTGCCGTACAAAAACACCTTCCCTCCTACGCGCGACCCGTCTTCCTGCGACTCATGCCATCTGTGGACACTACAGGTGAGGCGGCAATTCAAGGACTCAAACATGTTTTGAAAAGAGCTGAAATACAAACTTTTTTTTTTTCCTCTCAGGTACATTTAAAATTCAAAAAACACGCCTGCAGAAGGAAAGCTTTAAGCCACAACACACGGGGGAGGAGATCTATTTTCTGAACAGCCGGGCCGGACACTACGAGGCTGTTGATGATGAACTGTGTAAAGCGATCGTTGAGTGCAGAGTTTCTCTCTGAGACAAGAGGACACCCATTGAGTCGGCTGTATATTTTATTACTTTAAAAAATAAAAACTCCATTGTGCAATGGAAAACTTGATTTTTCAAATAAATGTATATAAAATGTTTGAGAAACTTCTTACACACTGATCTTAAAATGCATCAACTAAAGATCTCTAGATCAACCTACATTTTATTTGGTAGTTTTACTGCAGAACAAAGAAACTATTTATATTTGCACAATGTAAAATATTGCACCCGATCTTAAAATTATTTTTATTTTATCACATTTGTCTAGCTCTTTTTTCTTTTATCACTCCATTTGCACTTAGATATATTTGAGGTATCCACAGTGAGTGACGGTAAGGTGATTTTTATTTCTACAGCACATTTTCAGCAACAAGGCAATTCAAAGTGCTTTACATGAATTAGAGAAAATACAAACAAAATAAAAGAATCAAAAAGTACTCCACATTTATAAACTAGTAGGGGTTTTTTCTGGTCTCTGGATTCTTGTTCTGATAAAACTAGATCTAAGGGTATAAAACTACATGTTGGCTCTCCACTATTAATAAGAATAAGTTCTTGTTAAACTAGTTGGCATCATTCAGGGCTTTGTTCAGTGAAACATGGTAGCTCACGTTAAACCTGCTCTTTCTGCTCTGCTTCTTAACATTTCTGGCATTTGGCATCTTCTCCTTTCCTTCAGGTTTTCCTGGTTCCTCCTTTTTCGCACAACATGATTCGGCCGACTTCTTCTCAGCGTCCGTTTCTCTCGCTATCTCTGCTGCAGTACCGTTCTCCGTGGGAGGGTTGCCCTTTGCGGGCCGATCCTCCGACTCCACGCTGATCTTCACTCTCTGCTCCAACACTGCAACGCCTCCACCTGCAGACGATGCCTCAAAGTAAGGATAGACTGCTTCCGTGAAACAATGCGTGAAGGTAAAAAGAGGCGCGTCCGTGTCAGCATCTACGAACGTCACCGTCCCTCCTTCGAGGTCCAACTTTACTCGGACTCTGTTGAGGCGGCGTGAGCTGCTGACGTCGAGGGTTTGAGTGGGAGTCGTGAGAGCTTGGTACTCTCCGTCCTTGAGCCTGATGCACCAGAGTCCGGCTTCTGGAGATGCTTCACATGTGGCGGTTTTCAGCGCTGACGGAGCGGCTACACCCACTGTCCATCTGTCGGTCTCCCCAACCTGAGAGACGAAAGATGAATCTTTAGCCTAAAAGTTCGGAAAGAATTGTTATTTCTTGCTGCACGCGAGATGGTCTAAATGTCCTGCTGGTTAACATGTCACTTTTCGGTACCAAGTCTTTATTTTCTGGACTTTCTCAGTTGGTAAACTGTGCCAGGAGTGCCGCAGGGTCGTGTGCTGACCCCCCTGCTCTTTGCACATTGCAACAATGGCTGTTTTCCCATCAAAACCCTCAAATAAAGCCTCGTTTGCAAAATTTCACATAACAGTTTGGTTCAGAACATGGCAGTGAAATGTTTGTCCTGCTTTTGAACACCAAATGGAGAACTTAGGACCACAAGGAAGTCCTATCTCAGTTCAGCAAATGTCAAAACAGGAGCAGAGGAGTGTTGCATTTTGAGAGTCACAATTGCGTACACGCCTCTTCCGTGCTAGCAAATTATATTAATGTCTACAAAATACATAGTTTTTAAACTAGCTAACCTCCCTCTGAACCTGTTAATCAGTTTCTATAGACGTCCTCCTGACAAACAGCCTGGTGGCTTCATATTCCAGCTGCACCAAAGACGCCGCAAAGCTTCTCCAGCCTGTGATAAAAATCAGGAAAAGGAAATTATCAGAATGGAGTTATCATGAGGTGACCAGCGACACAGGATGTACAGGGGAAAATATGATCAAGGAAGTTTTTCTAAAACAAGATAAAACCTGTCCCAGCTCCTCCCATCAGGGCAGATGTTACAGATCAATTATGTTCCTACAAAAACAACTTTTCCCGAACTCCCACAAATCTATTCAACACTTGACTCTCCTTTCTGCTGAGCAGATGAACCGTGCGTGTAAAAACACTGCATGTTTAGTCAAAACTGTAAAGCTCACAAAGCCAGCTCAATCTGTCTAATTCTGACAGATTAAAATTTTTACCAACGTTTTTGACATTTCGTTACCAATGTTTTAATGTTCTCCTCTTTCCTGGTTTCATATTGTATTATCTATGCTTTTTTTATTTCTTCGTTTTCTGATGTAGCCTTTATGTCCATTCATTTTATTCTCCTGGACCTTGGGGCAATCAGAGAAACAATCTCATCATTAAGAGAGATTCTCTTGGGAAAAAAAAAAAAAAAAAAGATGATGCGCCTCTCATGTCGGGTCTTTGCTGGTTATCTGTGTGATTTTTCAAAGACATGATATTTAAATACTTAATTTGCTGCAGATACCTTCTCAGGGTTAGCATTTTCTGTCTTTAAGCATGCTGCACAATACGTGGTTGTGGTGAAAGAAGTGAACAGAAAAAGAGGGAAACATCATCCAATGTTGAAATGAAAGCTTTTAAAAGCTACTGCTCAATTAGAAGCCGTTTAAAAATGCAAACATGCAACACAACAACTGTATAAATTAGCACACATTGTCACCTTCATAACTTTATCGCCCAAGTCATATTTACTTTTTAGCAAACGCTTTTACGGCATTATTTTAGGAAGGTGACCACATGCCTTGTAGTGGAAATGTGAGATAATACATACCTGAGTGAAGCTGGCCTCCCCCCACTTTCTCCAAATCAGACGAAACTTGTGTCAAACGTTTGTGTCATTTTAAAGATATTAAGAAAAGTTTCCAGAGGTCATGAGAGGTCAACCAGCCCCACCCACCTTCCTCAAACCAGACAAATTTGGTGTCAACCAACTCGACTGCGTTTGTGCAGCTTTGGCTTTGAAGATATTTATGAAAGTTGAAAAGTTAAGAGGTCAACCAGCCTTTCGACCTTTTACGAAATCAAAGTGACCCTTTAAAATGTCATTCATATCTTCAAAGCCAAAGCAGCACAAACGCAGTCGATTGACACCAATTTGTATCTGATTGGAAGAAGGAAGAGGGGGGAGGGGCTGGTTGACCTTTCATGACCTCTGGGTAACATTTCTTAATATCTTTAAAATGACAGCGGCACAAACGAACATTTTTGCTGCGCAGACGTTTAGCACCAGGTTTGTCTGAACTGAAGAATCACTCAGCTTCGCTCGGGTCATACATGTATGCGTGTCGCAGCATGTAGATACCTCCACGTCCCAGCAGTGCGCCCCGGTGTCAAAGCCCTCTCTTGCCAGGATGTGGGGATGCGGGTGGATGTGTTCGGGCTCGTTTATGAGCTGCTCCGCGCTCTGCCGGGGTCCGGCGGTGACATGGAACCGGCTCAGCTCTGAAGACGACGCCCTCGCAGCCCGGCCTGCTGCTCCGGGATCCAGAGTCACCGGAGCTGGAAGACGTCGGGTATTTAACGGACATCAAAAGCGGGAAAGCGGAGCAGACCGTAGAGAAAATGAACGCGCATGCGTGGGAGGACACTAACTATAGGGGACGATTTGTTTCATCTTCTCCCAAACGGCGTATCGGAGGTTGCCTAAGTGTTTTGCCACGTTGATTAAAGGCCTGTGAATCCTCTCCGGCTTGGCGTTACCACACCATGTGCTGCAGTGAGTAAACATGGACGGAAAATCAGATGGTGGTGATTTTTTTATTTTTATTTTTTGTTGCTGCTTATATGGATCAACAAAATATGATAAATCCTCATACCTACTCAATGTATCTTGGTATTCCTGTGAAAAATAATTGATTCGAGAGAAATCTCTTTTATTGTTTTGGTAATTTTTTAACCTCAAAAAACAAACAAACAAAAAAAAAAAAAACACACACAATTTGATTACGTAACCTGCAAGTATTCAGTTCCTTCTCCGCCGGCGCGGAGCTCCCGTTCAGTCAGCCGGATCTTGTCCTCCAGGGATGTCATCACCTCGTTTAGTCGGTTTATCCTCTCCGCAGCCTTCCTCCTCTTCTGCTCCTCCTCCTCCATCAGCGCATGAAGTCTGGCTGCTTCCTCCTCTCTCAAGAACTGATGAAGTTTCTCAAATTCTTCCTTCACGATCTCCTCTTTGAGGTGGGAATCAGTCTAAAAATATATATATATATTAAAAGTAAAGCTTATCTACATACGCCGACAGGTGAAGAAATCTGTTGTTTTTAACAGTTAGATGCACCTGGTTGCACTTGGATGCCGCTCTGCAGGCCTGCATTGCGTCCTCGAAGTTTTTAATCTTCACGTCTAACCCGGTTAGTGATGTTTTAAGCTCCTCCTAGTGTTGAAAGGGAGAATAACTTTAAAACCAGGCTTTATGGAGAAGAGTACATACGATTGCCTTGTTTTGGAAATAATTAAAATTCAGTTTCTGACTTTGCATTTGATTACTTTATAAATAAATCCAACATTTTAAAGCAAAAATTATTAATTATGTACAAATAAGACGTTTTCCACCAAATTAAATCAAATCCGCTTCATGGTCAATGATTCAGACCTGATTTCTAGAAAAGATTATGTACAATAGATGACTAAAACTTGATCAGCTTTGTTGATAAAATAAATAACCTGTCTTTTTCCATACACAAAAGCAAAGAGAGATCATATACTGAACTTCAAGTGCAACTGAGACAAAAAATTACAGATATCTAAAGTTAAATATGTTCTAGCCACCTAATATGAAAAGGTGATTGACTTTACTGAGCTGCTTCAAAATTGTTTTTTTCAAAAGGCCTTTTATGTTTTTATCCTCAAGATTGACTTTATATATATATATAGAGAGAGAAAGAGAGAGAGACAGACATGAACACAGCCAAAACCAGAAGATCACAGCAAAACATGACCCTAAAGGATCACAATATGACCCTTAAAATTTGAAATCTGAAATATTTTAAACTTAATATGTGAACATCTTATTATCTGAAGTTTAAATCCCAAAGATGATCTGTGTCCCCAGGCTACAAATATAAAGTATAACTTATGAAATGAATTATAATTTTCCTGGACAACAGTTAGCTGGATCATTAAATGAACTGTCTGGCTCACCACATACAGCAACAATACACTATGCCAGTGATTCTCAACCTTGGTCCTCACTGCGTGGGCTGCACAGTGGCGCAGTTGGTAGAGCTGTTGCCTTGCAGCAAGAAGGTTCTGGGTTCGATTCCCGGCCCGGGTCTTTCTGCATGGAGTTTGCATGTTCTCCCTGTGCGTTGCGTGGGTTTTCTCTGGGTACTCCGGTTTCCTCCCACAGTCCAAAAACATGACTGTCAGGTTAATTGGCCTCTCCAAATTGCCCCTAGGTGTGAGTGTGTGTGTGCATGGTTGTGTGTCCTGTGTGTCTCTGTGTTGCCCTGCGACAGACTGGCGACCTGTCCAGGGTGTACCCCGCCTCTCGCCCGAAACGTTGGCTGGAGATGGGCACCAGCACCCCTCCCGACCCCACTGAGGGAAAAAGGGTGCAAGAAAATGGATGGATGGATGGTCCTCACCGCCCCCCTGCTCTGCATCTTTTAGATGTGCCTCTATTCCAGAACAGCTGATTCAAATGATTGCATGACCATCAAGTACTGCAGAAGCCTGTTAATCACCCAGACATATAATTCAGGTGTGTGGCAGAAGGGAAATGCCTAAAGCATGCAGGACAAGGGGGTGTTGAGGACCAGGGTTGAGAAACACTGCACTATGCTAAGCTAGCATTAGCTCCTTTCAGTTTTAATAGGACTCATTGATAATTTAGGGTCATAACATTTTCCAGACAAGCAAATGTGGACAAATCTTCCGGAAAGATCAGCTGTTGTGCTTCATAAACTCATCATTTTATGACTCATTAGTGTTATAATATCAGAGTTAACCTACACGGCTGTTGGTTGAGTCTCGGTTGATCCAGCCATAAAAATAAGGTGCAGACTGGATGTGGCTGGACAGATGATTTACCAGATCCAGATCAGAGACTAAACTTGCAGCATTTCAGCTGTAAACCTTTAAAATTACATGCGTTACAATATATGATTTCAGAGCAGTGAGTAATTATATCAACTATTTGTGAATGAATGTACTAAAACGTGAACAGAATCCAAGTTACCAAAGAAATCTACATGTCAGGCTACATTACGTCTTTTGCTAAAATGATCCAAAATCACTTTTCTGGTTCTGGTTAAAACATGCGTCACTGCAGAGGAATCTGAAGGTTAAAGTTTCTCAGGTAATTTAATATGAATTTTATTAGTAGTCTTTAATGAAAAGTCTGGTTTGTTGTTGTTTGGTTTTTTTACAAGACACGTTGATGAAAGTGTATTATGGCACAATTCATTTGGCCTTTAATGTGAGGTTGATACTCTATAGGCAGGAAAATGTCTCTAAAATGTTTGTCCAACCTAACCGCAGACAAAATAACATGCTAATGAAAATTTCCAAAGAATATGGAAAGTCAAGAAGACCCAAAAGCATTAAAAGTAACCACTTTAGCGACTATAAAAACCTCCCTCACACTGGCAGGTGTTAACCTCTGCAGACTCACTAAACAACATGTCTGAAGTGCAAGCAGAAATTCACTGATCTAAGCACTAAATTATCTAAAAATAACATTTCTGATTATTTATAGTGGATCCCAGAGATACTCTCAAAGATGAAATGGTGATGAAATGATGATGAAATGGTGATGAAATCCTTGTGGAGCCAAATTTTTAGCAAAGGCGACCACTTAGATTACCGGCTAAGTATAATTTGTGAACATTCTCTCTTAGTAAATCAGGACCACGTTAAATTTAAACAAGGCAGCATCTGTTTGGAGGAGAAAATGCATATTTACCAGAAACTTTATGGAAGCCTGTAAAGAATCCTCCTTGTTTACACATCTGCCGGATGTGGCTTCAGGAAGCAGGCGGAGGAAAAAGTACACAACACTCGGAGAGGACCTCAAGACGGGGTAGGGGTGGGACACACAGATCATGTAAGACTTGGCGCTTCTGGCAATTCTTCTGTCACTTTGACGACTTTTGCGACTGTTAGGTTTGGCTTTCTGGCATCATGGCTGCTGTGACTTGAGATACCAGCACTCAGACATTCTGGTTGGCAGTCGTCTGATGAGCTGGTGTCCATGAGGGGAAAAGTCAATTCATGCCAGCTGCTCTGTTTCTCAGCACTTCGCCATCTGTTTTATTGCTTTCTGGGGAAAAGTAAAGTCTGTTTCCGTTTTAATTTAAATATATATTTTTTCTTTTATCATTTGGGATGTTGTCAAAGTAAAGGTGTAAGATAAAGATTGACATTGAAAACATAGTCTAGAATAAATACAGTGCCAGTTATGTCGAGGGAAGAAAAACCCATAAAATGAACTCGTCTTTCATTTCTACAGCCTAATCTCAAGATTTAAAAAAACCCCATTTCTAGTAACTTTCATTAAAAACAATTGACTTTTTGTTTTCCTGGGGTATAAGTATCAATTAACAGTATAGTTAGGCTTCAACAAGGACACAAGAACATGCAATGAATCAACAAGAAAATAACTTGTCATCTAAACTTCCTCATATCCACAATCAGAGCAAATTGCCGTGCCATGTTTTCTTATTTTATGTTATAAATTGGAGGGGGGACAGGGGGAGCAGAGCGATGGGCTCGCCCAGGGCCTGAGTCAAGTGAGAACCGCCACTGTTTTAAACACTGTATCTGTGCTGGCCAATCACAGGAGCTCATTCAGTGACAAACTGAACGCCACTGGAAATCATTCCCATGTGTGGCAATAGAAACGATATGACTCCGTCCTTAGACCACAACAAACGGACCACTTTAACGCCATTTACTGATTCAGGTGTGTGCATCCTTTTGTTTACTGTTGTTTCTATTTATATATTTATATATATACTTTTTTGAGACATACAGTGGGGAAAATAAGTATTTAGTCAGTCACCAATTGTGCAAGTTCTCCGACTTAAAAATATGAGAGAGGCCTGTAATTGACATCTTAGGTAGACCTCAACTATGAGAGACAAAATGTGAAAAAAAATTTGAGAAAATCATTTTGTCTGAATTTTAAAGAATTTATTTGCAAATAATAGTAAAAAATAAGTATTTGGTCAATAACAAAAGTTAATCTCAATACTTTGTTGTATGTCCTTTGTTGGCAATGACAGAGATCAAACGTTTTCTGTAAGTCTTCACAAGGTTCTCACACACTGTTGCTGGTATTTTGGCCCATTCCTCCATGCAGATATCCTCTAGAGCAGTGATGTTTTGGGGCTGTCGGCGGGCAACACGGACTTTCAACTCCCTCCAAAGGTTTTCGATGGGGTTGAGATCGGGAGACTGTCTAGGCCACTCCAGGACTTTGAAATGTTTCTTACGAAGCCACTCCTTTGTTGCCCTGGCAGTATGCTTGGGATCATTGTCATGCTGAAAGACCCAGCCACGTTTCATCTTCATTGCCCTTGCTGATGGAAGGAGGTTTGCACCCAAAATCTCACAATACATGGCCCCATTCATTCTTTCATGTACACGGATCAGTTGTCCTGGTCCCTTTGAAGAGAAACAGCCCCAAAGCATGATGTTGCCACCCCCATGCTTCACAGTAGGCATGGTGTTCTTTGGATGCAACTCCGCATTCACTTTCCTCCAAACACGACGAGTTGTGTTTTTACCAAATAGTTCTACTTTGGTTTCATCTGACCATATGACATTCTCCCAATACTCTTCTGGAACATCCAAATGCTCTCTAGCAAACTTCAGACGTGCCTGGATATGTACTGGCTTAAGCAGGGGGACACGTCTGGCACTGCAAGATCTGAGTCCCTGGCGTCGTAGTGTGTTGCTGATGGTAGCCTTTGTAACATTGGTCCCAGCTCTCTGCAGGTCATTCGCTAACTTCCCCCTTGTGGTTCTGGGATTTTTCCTCACCATTCTTGTGATCATTCTGACCCCATGGGCTGAGATCTTGCGTGGAGCCCCAGATCGAGGGAGATTAGTAGTGGTCTTGTAGGTCTTCCATTTTCTGATTATTGCTCCCACAGTAGATTTCTTCACACTAAGCTGCTTGCCTATTGCAGATTCAGTCTTCCCAGCCTGGTGCAGGTCTACAATTCGGTTTCTGGTGTCCTCCGACAGCTCTTTCGTCTTCACCATAGTGGAGTTTGGAGTGTGACTGTTTGAGGTTGTGGGCAGGTGTCTTTTATACTGTTAACGCCTTCAAACTGGTGCCATTAATACAGGTGGGGGAAAGAGGAGCCTCTTAAAAAAGAAGTTACAGGTCTGTGACAGCCAGAAATCTTGCTTGTTTGTAGGTGACCAAATACTTATTTTCCACCATTATTTGCAAATAAATTCTTTAAAATTCAAACAAAATGATTTTCTCAAAAATTTTTTCACATTTTGTCTCTCATAGTTTAGGTCTACCTATGATGTCAATTACAGGCCTCTCTCATCTTTTTAAGTGGGAGAACTTGCACAATTGGTGACTGACTAAATACTTATTTTCCCCACTGTACATTCTTTTTGCTGTTTTCGATTTTTCTGATGTGCATGTTAACTAAGCAACTGTATCATATTACGCAGTTCAGCTCGATTCTAATTTCACTTCACTGCTCCGTCTGGACTTTCTCCCATTGAAGTGGATTTCTCCAGCAGAATTTTAACTGGGCCAATCAGCGAACAGAGGGACAGGTCGTGAGCGATAATGTCAATTTTCTAGGCTGTTTTACAATTGTAGCTTGCCTGTAGTTTTAGCAATGACAGCAGAGAAAGTGAACAAAGCTTCTCAGACCGTGTTGGCCACACTTTCAAACATTTAGATGGCATTAGCAGCCGTCTCCGTTCGGCTCGGCGCTTCTCTCTTTGCATTGGAGGATGGTTGTTTACAGCGCAGGCAAGATCCGGTAAGCTTTATGGCATCATATGTCATGGACAAACGTTAGAGATTGGGTAAAATTTAACACCTCTACCCAGTCCACACTTCCAGAAAGAAATCATTTCTCAACAGACCAGCTGTACGAAGCAAAGCCTAGAACAAGGATCTGGTTTTTACCAGGCTAGTATCATCCTGATTAGGGTGTAAAGCCTGAATTTTAAATGTCTCTTCCTATTTAAACTTCCAACTCCATGTCAACACCTTGTTTCTATTCCTAAAAGATTTATTTACAACGCTTTCTAGTAAGCACACAGCTTAAAGTGTCAAAGGTCAAGGTAAAATGTACAAGCAGCACCAAATTCCAGATTCCTACCTTGCAGTCAGTCGCGGCCTCCGCTGAAAGGTAAACCCTGTGGCGTGCGTGGCTGTCAGCTGCACAGTGTTTACACAAGGGCTCCAAGTCATCCAGACAGAACAAGGACAGGTACTCCTCATGTTCCTCGCAACATTCTGCAGACGCAAACGGTGAGGGAAAAACAGCCTCTGATCCGGGCAGGGGCAGAGAAGAAGAAGAAGAGGCGGCCTGGTCACTCATGGCTGTTCTGACAGATATGAAGACAGTTTAGTTTGTCAGAATGAAGCGAACGAGGGGGAAGCTGGGAACTGGAGAATGGCAAATGGGAGGCGCACTCAAGCGTCCTGGTGTCAGGATTGCACGGTGGTCGGCTGGCACGCATCTGTTCAGAAGAAGTGAGGCTGAATAACAGAATATCTGCTTTCAGTCTTCTCATCTGACGCGTCTCTACCAGATGAAGCCGTGCATCGCCCAGCAGCGAGGATCTGTCTTCTTTAACGCTGTGATTTATAGATGTTCACATTCCTAATTAGGACTTAGCTCGTCCCTTTTCCCGCCAACTGCGTCTGTGTCAGTAAAAAAAAATTAAACAGGTCTGAATATGAGTTATCTATTCTCCACCAGGTTGTAAAGTTAGTTTAACTTTAGTGTACAAACCACACGCTACAGATTTCGATGTGTAATTATTCCCTAAGCAAAGAGAAAATGGAAAAAGTTTGCCTGCAGTTCTCACTGTTATGATTCAAAGTGCGTCCATGACTTTTCACGGAGGTCGGCTGGTCATAAAGTTCTGCTGTTTGACATGTAACTCCTCTGTATGGATCCAGTTTCGTTGGCCTTTAACACTCTGAGCTGCTCAGATCCTGAACTCATGAGGCAGATCAGTTTCGTGTGCCTCATATTTCTTTGCTCGGATGCATCAACCGTTGTCCAGTTTAAGGTGAAATGCAGTAAATGATTGGGGCAAAAATGGCATTGTTCATCTTTTTATTTTCTACAAATGTTTTGTTATCATAACAGATTTTATTTAGTTGCGAAGCATATTTTAAGACACTTTACAATTAACGTGAGTGACCATAAAGCCACCCTTGAAAATGTATCAAAATAATAGTACGCTATCTAACTGATTGCGAGTAGATGAAATATGTATGTTTTTTTATTTGACTTTAAAGATATTTCAAGTAAAATGTGTGAAACCTCAGACCTTGTGGGGGAACACTGAGTCCTGTCATGCCTTTGAAGTCAGCTAGTTATTTTAATTTTACTTATAGAGCACATTTCATCCCATCTACTCAGACTGAAATAAAGCAGAACACGCTGGTCTGTCTTCAGTTTGCTTTTCAAGAGGTTTTGTATTTTGTAAAATCATGCAGGAAAAATTCATGCTTCATTATTCTGCTTTTCACTGTCCACTTGCCAATGAGGGAAGGAAAACTATGTGGTAACAGATTCAAAACCAAAGCAGATGATTTAGAGAAGTTCTAAACTTTCATCTCGGAAACTTCAACTTTCGTCTCCGTTGACTTCACGCTTTCCAATTGAACAAATCAGTTTCTTTGTATTCTGAATTTTTGCCCCCACTGGTTTTCAACCGAGCGTGTTACAGACATCCTGGGTAATCTGACTCCTCTCTGTAAGCATCGTTACCGCTCTCATCTGCTGAAACATTTGAGGAGGAAACGCACAGAGTCCTCTGAGCCTCGCCCTCTCACTCAGCAAGCTGTGAGTCACGTCCTTCCCGAGTATCTTAAATCAGAAACATGGCTCATAAAACTCAACCATGGCACTGGTTCAGGACGTCCCGGCTGACGGGATTATTATGGAGGGGGCTCTGCCTCAGGGTATGGATGGGATCTGGTCATATTGCCACCTGCAGGTCAGCAGTGGTTTAGCAGTGGGGAAGCCGTAACGCCAGAGAGGTAAAGACTGGATCTGCATTTGGTTCTTCCACTGAAGCTTCTTCCAGTGTCTTCAACGTCTCATCTTTGAGCACACCAGGTGTTTAAAGGTGGATGGAGCTGTAAGATGGAGTTCGTCCTTCCTGACCCCCACATCTGCTCCTCCGTACCCGAGCATTGTGCGTTAGTGTGTTACATGCGCCAGCACATTACAGGTGAGCGCCTTCAAAACGGATAAATGTGCACAGATTTATTATTTTAACCGCCTAGGGTGATTTTGTGTGTGTGTTTCTGGCTTGTTGGGACTGTCCTACCTGCAGAGTTTCTTGTCTTCAGACAGCATCCTTACAGTAACCCAGAGTGTCTGTCTGGCTACCGGCTCTTGTGAAGAACAGACCTGCTGGGCAAACATACTGCCAACACGACATCAAAGCTCCGGTCTGCGGCGGTTCCCTCATCCCTGCTCCCAAACATTTTATATTATATCTCATTTGTCAATTGTCATGCAACTTTTTTTGGTTGAACATCTTCCTTTGACTCTTCAAAACGTTTTTCAATTTTTGCCTTGTCTGATCATAACTCATTTCAGCAACGCTTGAAAGTTTACAGTTTGAAGCAGAGACTTCTTTCTTCGTTTCACCTTACTCTGGAAACTGACGCTGGTGTTTCAGCGTCCTCCAGGTCATGTCGTACTTGAGCGGACGTTTTTTTTTTTTTCTCCCTCTTTCTACCAAATTGGGTCTTTAGACAGAACCAGCTACCTGCTGGCTCTGGTCCTGGATCTGGTTAAACACAGGAAGAAAGCTGCATGGTGACTTTTCAATCCAACTTTCTTTCATCCAAAGGAACATAGTCTGAGTCAGACGGATGAAACGCCTGGCTTTCCAGCCGGAGGAAGATTGAAACCGTTATTAAGAACAGACTTTGAAGTCAGGCTAGCATTAATCTTCAGGAATGGCTTCCGACATCAAACCTACTGAAGTTTGTAAACTGTGTGTAAAAGATCTGGAGGAAACCAAGGCGAAGTTCACCAAATCTGCCTGTAGACAGGTCCGGTATCCATCTACAATTATACAAAAAGCTCATTGATAATCTCTACAGATTACATCCTAATCTGTAAAGATTACGATGGAAAAGGGTGTCCGGTTGGAGGTATTTGTGCCTGCATTTATGGTTTTCAACCTGAGTGGTGTAAAGGAAATTACAAATTTACAGTAGATTTAAAGTATTCTCACTGTTTTTGGGAATTGTTTGTTAAATCTAAATGTTAAAAAACATTTCTGTTTTACAAAAAAATAGAAGATCTTACCAAGTGTTTTTGCCTCATTTCTAGTAGAAATGTCTTAGTACGCTTGAAATAAGACAAAACTAACTGACAGATACATTTTCCACAAGATATAGGAACTTGTTTCAAGTCAATAATTCCTCAGTATTGGTGAAAAAGTACTAGTTCCACTGACAGATGTTTTTTATTTTTAAAATGGGAATAGAATTGAAGAAATCTGCCAGTGGAACGAGTACTTTATATCAATATTCAATAATTATTAACTTAAAACAAGCTCCTACACCGAAATATTACTTGTCAGTTAATTTTGTGTTATTTCAAACGTCCTACGATAATGGCACTAGAAACGGAGACAAATATACTTGGTAAGATTTGTGTTTTTGAAATGTATGCTCCATTATAAGCCAGTTGGCTCTTGAGCTTTCCGTGTCTGTGTGTGATTTTTTAAATTTAATACCACTTGTCAAATCTTGCCTTTCCGTTTAACTCCGTCCTGAGAGAAAACCTGTCCTCTCATATCAATGCTGGTAAGGTTTGCAAAAAGATGAACAAACTCTTAAATGATTTGGTAACTATCCGGTCTTTTTGGCTTCCACACTGTGTTTTTTTTGTTGTTTGTTTTATTTTGTGCTGTAGAGACGAGACACTGCCTGCCACAGACCTTTATCCCTCTCCAGCCTGCACCAACTGGCTCCAGCTCTGATCTTATTACTGAACTGGTGTACCATGAAGAGCTGCCCCACAGAGTGTGCCAACACACACCAGGCTACAAGTGTGAAGGCTCCTCGTCAGACTCTGCAGCTCTCCGTCTGACAGGGAGGACACATCGGACAACTCAGGGAAACATGTGCTGCTTCGTGGAGCGGAGTTGGTCAGAGCCAGAGAGGAACTGCAGAACAGGAAGCAGTAAAAAATATAACACAATGCAAATCACAGCTGCAAGCATCATGGTCTCTCTTAAACTCTCGTATGTCAAAAATAATGTTTTTTTTTTTTAATAAGACTTTTTTTTATTGCTGTAATGCAAATTAAGATTTTCCCATAGATTATTGGGAGGAGGAAAATTACCTATCTTTTTAAAATGAAATATAAAGATGAAAAGAGTATTATTCTTTACTTGAAGTATGTTGTTTTATCATATTTTGAGGGATGTCTCTCTTTTCCCCTCCACTAAAAATAAACCTTTTGCAACTTATTAAAGCTTGAATTGGCATTCGCAGCATTTTTATATCTTCAAAGGTTATACTTTTGGGTAAAATAGGGGAAAAAAAGAACGTTCCCCCCAAAGGTTTTCAAAGCATTCCCCAGAACAGAACATTCTGATTTTCAGATCCGTCTGCTTCCTGAGTTTTGGTGCTGGGTTTGTTCTTAAAGGGAAAGAAGAACTGAAGCGCTCGAGATGGAAATCATAAGTTAATTTTTTTGTTGTTGTTGTTGTTATTTATTTAAGTAAGGGGGATTCCGTCGTAAGAGTTTCTGAATTTGAATGCTAAATCATTATCATTAATGTTTTTCACTATAACCCGTGCACACGGTGGATTATATAATATATTACAATGGCATTAAAGTGACAGTGAGTTCTCCTTGACGCGGCCCTGTCCTTCCCCTTTAAATCCAGACCCTCCGCCATGTCGGCATAGACAGCAGCTTCCTCTGCTTCTGCATCCCCCGTCTCCCCCTCTCTGGCTACCACTTTCTGCCGCGTCAGCTACGTCTTTTTTCCTCTCTCTCCCCTCCCTGCCATGCTCCGGGTTACCTCGCTGCTGCTTGCCCTGCTGTTCGTTCTGTTGCCGGGCTCGGGCTGGGGTTATTTCCCGGAGGAGCGCTGGAGCCCCGAGTCGCCGCTCCTGGCTCCCAGGGTCGTCATCGCGCTGGTCTGCCGCAACTCGGCCCACTCTCTGCCGCTGTTCCTCGGAGCCGTCGAGCGGCTGAACTACCCGAAGGACCGCTTAGCGCTGTGGTGAGTTTCACTGACGCTATTAAACATTAATATGTGTTTTAGTTTAATTTATGTAACGGGGAGTAGCTAAGAGACGCTGTCAATGAACGCTGACAACTTTAATGTTGGGACAGTCGGTTACTTGTGGAGAAAGCACGTGCACTTTATCCGCACAAATCATATAATGAATGATTATATTTGATACGTTCAGCGGAGTTTTCCTCTCCGCTGGGCGTGGACCGGTTTGCCCGGAGAACGGGACCCATGAGGCGGCCTCCGCCTGCAGAGACGTGCCCGTGAAAAGTTCCATTCAGTCACAGTAGATCATCCCCTCATCCCCCCTTCGTTTTTTCCCCTTCTCTCCTCATACCCAGGCCCCCTCCATCCCCCTTCCACACACCCGTCCTCTTGTCTGAACTAGAATCAGAACTTATAAAAAAAAAAAGCACCTGAGTTTCAAACTCTTCCAACCTAATTGACCATGAAGCTTGTCCAACAAGTATTTGCAGGAAGGAAAAGCTTCGCTCCGGGGCGTTCTGTCATCCTGCACAGATTACTCTTGATTCAGGCTCTCTCACTTCCCTTTTTCTGCTTTCTTTTATTTATTTATTTATTCGTCTTCCATTAAAAAAGAACTGTGTAATGTTTTAATCTTTTCATTAGCATTCATACCTGACAGGTTGAATCTGTTTCTATTTCATGGTCCAGCGGGATTAACAAGGAAACCATGAGCGCAAAAAAAAAAAAAGAAAAGCTCTGAGAGGAAGTTGTGTTCTGACTTTGAATTTTACTTCTAAGGATTTTTAAAAAATATTTAAACGACACAAATAGGTGTTAAGTTGGAGCTTGATTTCCCAATTATCTGTAAATCTTTTTGTGACAAACGACAATGTTTATGTTGAGCTCTTCTTTCACAGTTTATGTCAGGGGGTCGTGACCTTTCATGTGGTTAACTTCATGACACACACAGACATTTTGTTATGCTTGTGCTGCAAGAAACAGGAACAGAGAAGCAGAATGCAGAAAAATATGTGCTTTAGTTTTTTTTTTCTAACACAAAAAAATCTAAAAAGTCTGCCAGACATTTGTATTTAGCCTTCTTTACTCTGATGCCCCTGAATAAAATCAGTTTCCTCGAGAAGTGACTTCAGAGTTAAACTGTATTCGCAACATATAAACATAGCTGTTCTGTCAAGTTAAAGTGCGGAAGAAGGCGCTCTAGTCGGACTAGACTGAAATTAAAACCAAACTAAACGACAACGACCCTAAAAAAAATTGACCTTCAAATATCTTAAGTTCTTTAAAACAAATTATTGATGGTCTTAACTTTTGTGGCACGTATTCCACTTTGTGATCACACACTCCTCGTGAAGGTTTTGTGATTGTGACATCAGCAAACGTTAAAAAGTTTAAGGTGTGTCAATACTTCTGCAAGAAACTTTTTTTTTATTTCCTTTTGATGGAGGAAGACAAAAAAAAGAAAGCAAGAAAGAAAGCTACCTACAGACATCAGTGTGACAAGGTGAGAAGGAACGCTTGGCAGCAGAGTCCGACCAGCATGCAAACTCCCAGAGGGCTTTGCTGTGACGCGCACAATGACTGATGCCAGTTTCATAAATCAGTTTCAATCCTCTCTCTCTTGTTTCAGCTTTCATATCCTTTGGGCATAGTTCTCCAATCCCAAATATTTACTCTTCAAAAGACACTCAGTTATTTTTTTTTGTTGTTTTTTTTTTGTGTGTGTTTGTTTTTAAATCGCTGCCTGTGGACATTGAAAACCTCTCAGCAGTCAGACGCTCCTGCCAGCACGCTGAGAGCTAGACGGATGCAGCGAAGAAGACGGATTGCGGAGTCGGTCACACGTAGGCGTGGAGATGACACCGCTGTGTTAACTTGCCACAGACGCATGGGAAACGAACAGCGGCAGCACGCTGACTGTCACTCACTACGTGACAGGCTTGGGAGGAAATCCATTTCTGTCATTTTTACACATTCTTTCACTCGCCGGCTCTCGCTGCTGCTGCCCGTCCCTCCAACACGCATTGGGATTTGTTATCATAACACAGACAGTAGACGACTGCCTCGCTTTTTCAGCCAAATTCCCCAAACCCCTTTTTTTTAAGGGTGGCTACGCTCTAATAAACAAGACTTTGACCGAATTTAACTATCTCGGCTCTCCTAGGTAATTATTAAAACATTTTGTTTGCATTTTAAAGAAACTGAAGTAAATTGGCAGCTTTCATGCTGATTGATAGCATTTCTAAGGAGTTTCAAGATGCGTACCTCACACACGTTGAACACAGTTTCCTTCACCTTTTCTTTGAAGTCACAAAGAGAAGATGTTAAAAATATTCTGTCGAACCGTGTTAGAGACACAGCTGGCACTGTAAAAAGAAGGAGCTGCATTTGTCCTACAGATCGTTTAACCTCCAGATACAAAACAGGTTTCTTTATAACGAGAACGTAATAAGGAATAAGATCCCAAACTTACAATGGGGCGCCTAGTTATCTTATTTGAAAACAGAAACTTATGGTAAAGTAATTATACATGTTGGTTATTATAAGTATCATAGTTTTATAAACTAGTGTTGTGGCATTTCCCGCTTGACAATTATTTCTAAATTCACTTCAGCAGGACAAAATGAAGTAATTTGTTTGTGAAATAATTCTTGCTAGTGGAGGGCATTTATTGTATCATTTATCGTGAAAAATTTCCTGTAGGAATTTCAATTTATCGTTTTCTCTATAAATTAACGTTACATAAACCCCCTGACTGTGTTATCAGAAATGTTAATTTTACTATTTTCTCCACGTTTGGCTCCGTAAGAGAATCAATAAATATCACTATGTTTGAAAATTTGATGAAATGCAGTTAATATGTGCAGTTTCAATCACACTTGTATAAAGAATCCTGTTTCAAATGTGAATGCTTTTGAAATATCGTTACATTAAATTTCTAAGTACTTATCGCCTAGTTTTTACTGATTTATTTATTTTGCGAGTTTTTAAAAATGCACACATGCAGTTCATGTCGTAATTTATACACACTGTATTTTGCGTTGTGATTCCTAAAACAGCTGCTTTCATTCGTGGGAAAGCACAGTAAGTCTGAAATTTCAACAGAAGAGACAGAAAACAATCAGCTGCCCAGAAATATCTGGTTACAAAACAATTTCTTCATGTTAGTTTGGCGTAAAATAGCTTCAGTTTAAGTTTTAAGCACAAGGAAAGACTTAGAGTATTAATATTTGTACCCCACAATCACTGCATGTTTGTGTGTAAAAGTGTTTTTATAAAGGTCGGTGGCTGAATTTTATTTATTTTTTCCAAAACTGGCTTTAAGAAGGCGAAGAAAGAGCTGAGCAGCATCTGTGTTTACATAGCTGCTTTTGTTTCACTCGCAGAAGATGCAAAGGATGAATAAAAACTGTGAAAATTCACTACTCTGCAACGATCGTGTCACTTATGGTGTGTGTTTTATGTTTTCGTGGCTGTTTTAAAGAAGGCTTAATGTGATATAGAGGAATGAGAATATGTGAACAATTTTCACCGTGACTCACCAGCTGCTCATAGTTGGAAACCAGTAAACTTCATGTTAGCGACTGGCTGCCGTTACGCCGGATTTCATCTAGTTTTTCCAGATTCCCCATCAGTAATCATAACTCTACTATAATCTCCCAAATTACAATAATCCAGTGTTTTATGTTGTTTGGCCTCATTTTGATAACAGTGGAATTTAGTTTATTGGTACTTTTCTAATGTACTGATTACAACTGAGGCTGTTAACTTTTTTTCCTAATGAGTTTTCCAAATTTTACTTTTCTCCCTTTTAAATTCTTAAAAACAAAAAATTTCCAAAATTTAAACTTTATGCACTGTAAACTCCATTAATCTCTAAGAACAATTTGTCGCCTGAAACAATGTTTGTGCATTAACATTAGCGCAAACATTAGCAGTCCACTGCACTAGTGCATTAGCATTGGCTTTTTCCCTAAAATAAGCTTCTTGGCTATAAATTTATTAGCCATGGTTAGCACACTGAATGGAGGAAGTCAATGTAAGACAACATGCTAGTGATGCCCCCCATGCCACAGGCAGCATTTAGGCTAACATTAGCATTTTGGCTAATTTTAGCTTATACACTAGTTTTAACATACTGAATGGAGTAAATCCATGCTAGCCAACATGCTTGTGATTCTCCACATGCTATTAATATTACTTTAGCTAAACGTAGCATTGATGCTAATATTTAGCATCAGAATGTTGGGTACCAACCGACGGGCAGGCCCTGGTTAAATTTCCTCAGAAATGTTCTAGTTCCTCTTGTTGTTGCTCCACAGGGTGGCGACAGATCACAACATTGACAACACCACAGCTATCCTGAGAGACTGGCTTATCGTGGTGCAGAATTACTACCATTATGTGGAGTGGCGACCTGATGACGAAAACAGGTAACGTACATTGAGTGTTTTTTTTATTTTTATTATTATTAGTTTTTCTTCTTTAAATGGGCCCATCTTTTTATGTCCCAGTGCCTTTGAGGATGAAGTGGGGCCAAAACACTGGAATAATCTCCGATATGAACACGTGATGAAACTTCGGCAGGCAGCGCTGGACACTGCCCGCGAGATCTGGGCCGACTACCTCCTGGTACGTTGGCGCCAAGTCATGACACTCAAACTTCTGCTAACTATCAAAGTAATCTGCATTACTTTGGAAAACCTGGATTGATTGAAAGGGAGAGTTTGGATTTTTTCTGTTTCATGGACAAGCTATTAGACATTAGTATCATAGATAGATTAAGCAGGTACCACTTGTAGTGCAATACTTGTGAACTCAGCCTCTAAATCCACTTTTAAAACGCTAAAGCAATTTCCGGGATGAATATAAGATTGAGTGTTGGGGCCATTGTAGATTAATAAAAAAAAATATGAGAAGCAGTGATTTAAAAACAAGCACAATTTCTAAGAAACTCCAATTTTGAGATTGATTTAATAGATTTTCATGAAATTGATTTCATGAAATTTTCGTCAAATTGAGGAGAAAAAAATTACAAGCAGCATTCCTCCTGTCCTTATCTAAAGGCCAACGAGACTTTAGATGCCCATCCCAGAAGAGCACGGCATGTAGGACTTTACATGTTTACAGTTAATGGCATACATTTTCTCAGCCTATCTAAATAATGGCAAATCATGTCATGAGATAATTTTGTCCCTATTTTATTTTCAGCTCAAGCTAAGTTTATAGTTGACCCATTGACCTATCCAGTTTCACTCAAACTGGACAGTTTGGAAGGTGAACCTAGTCTTGCAGAGCAAGCGTGTTCCTATGAACCCTCTCTGACGGCTCGTCTTCAGAGAATACTGCACCAACGTTCGAGTCGAGTACAAAAGACACACCACTTGTTCCACTCGCGGTTCTCAACGCAAACTTTAAAAATGTGACTAGACTCAGCTCTTCTGCAACTATCAGCAGGAGTAACTCTCCTTTTCATATCGCAAAAGTACAGGTACACAAAATAGCCCAAGTGCTTCAAACATTTTCAGCATTCAGTCATTCATTCATTCATTGTTGTAGAGGTTTTCTTTTGAAGTTAAATGTTTTTGTATTCCCTATCAAGCCAGTCTTAGTCAGAGCACAAGCATAGCGGTTGATAAAATGGAGCAAATGTTTGTGCTTCCCTCTTTAAAAAAAAAAAAAAAAAGAGGATAAAATGCCCCTGAGCAGCTGTTTGACTCCCAGCTGCCCCGCAGTTGCTGACTGTTAATGCTCTCTGACAGACTAAGGGAAAATATGGCAGAACATAAACTAATAGCATATCCCTACAACAACACCCCATAAGGCTTGTTTTAACCCATTACGATGAGCAGATCCATGCAGCGTCTGCGCTCGCCTCCCTCTCTGTGATCAAACCACGTTGCCGATGAGTCATCCGCCGGGGAGACGGAGAGGGGAGGGGAGGCTTTCTCTGCAGGCGCGTACACGTTGATGAGTAATTGTATGTAAATATTTAGCCGCTCTCTTTGCTCTGTAGATGTCCGACTGTGACAACCTGCTCACCGACAGAGACGTGTTGTGGAAGCTGATGAGGGAAAACAAGACCATCGTCGCCCCCATGCTGGAGTCTAGAGCTGCTTACTCCAACTTCTGGTGTGGGATGACTTCGCAGGTAATCTGAGGTTTTTTTTTTAGTCCGCTCGAGGTCCCTCGCATCTGTTTCAGTAAATATTCGTTGCATATAGAAGATTCCTTGGTGTAAATATTGTTGTTTATGTAATAGAAGTTGAAGAAGAATAAATGTTCTTAGAGTTCCTGTTCAGCTGCTGCTCAAATGTTACACTGAGATATTTTTCTCTGCAATGTGACACTCTCACCCATCACGTCGTCGTTCTTGAACCGCTGCACACAGAGAGCCAACATACTGTAAAGATTATGTATCCGAGAGCCTCAAAGACTCCCCAGATGGCAGATGAGATTTATGTTTCTGTTTTATGTGCCTGAAAACCTTCAGAGGAGGAGAAAGAGAACAGAGCAGCAAATGAGACGGAGACCAAACCCATCGCAGATGTTCCAATTTGTGGGTTTTGTGGAGCATTGTTCCTGGGTCAAACTGCTGAGTCAAACTCAGCTGCGTGTTTGTCCAGATTGTTTCCAGAATCATCTTTAGAAAGGTCAAATAAATAAAAAAAAGTGATTTTAATTATAAATCTAAACCCTTTTAAATACATTTTAAAGTGGGAATATGATTGAATATATATGGTTCTGGTAAGAAATTTGGGTTTGCTTCTCGTGGGCATGTTGGTGTTTATGATTTATTGAACAGGAGACTTTAGTCCAACTCTTAAACGGGGGCAGACGGTTCTGTAGTTTCCAGAGACGTAATGGAATTTGAAAGCACAAATACCTGAAGTTGTTGTAAAAATTCAAAAATAAGTTAATAGAAATTTGACGTCACGTTGTCGCCGTGTTTGACGCCTCTGTCAGTTTATGAAGAAAAGGAAACGACACTGGACTCTCAGCAATGGAGACTCTGACTGTGAATTTGATGCCTAAAAGTTGCAGGATAAAAGCTTTCAAGGAAGAACTGGAACTGGGTTCAATAAATCCTTCAAAAAAACTTTGAAAATGGTGTTTATAAGTAATTAAATGGTTCTCCAGATAGAAACTTATTTATGATGATTTTTTTCATCAAGCATGGCTTTTAGTTTGAGGCATTAGTGAAAAATGGGAAACACTGTAGTGCATGACATATGAAAGAGAAGTAATGTCCTCATTATTTTAATAGCAAAAAAGAAAACATTATTGAGGATTGTTTTACATGCATTCATAAGAAAAAATATTTTTGTGGAAGAGGAAGAAAAAACACAAAATGAATCATTGTTTCTTTAAGGATTGGTTCCACGTCATGCTAAATTAATGTGTAATTAAGATAGCTGATTTATTTCTCAGGTGTACTGAAATTTTTTGCTCCGTTCAGCTCAAAGGAAGCTTAATGATATTAGAAAATTGTTCGGCGGGTGTGCAGATAGCCCACATCCTCATTATGTTCCATTATGGAGTATCTTCAGGGTTTGTCCACGCTAGCTTTAATAAAAACTCCAGCTGGTTCTGCTCATTAAAATAAGTTACTTAAGCAAAAGCTCTGTGACGTGTGTTTTCTTGAATATGCAAACACTTTTGCATAATTTAGATTTCTCAAACTCATTTTACCTACGGTGTAAGTTTTTTATTTTTTACACAGTTGGGAAAATAAGTATTGGAGACACTGCAGATTTCTCATGCTTTCCTCTTATGATCTGTAATTTTCACTCTACGTACACTTCAACTGTGAGAGACAGAATCCAAAAAAAAATTCAGAAAATCAGATACATTTTTTTGGAGTGCACCGATTTATCGGACAGCTGATTTATCGGTGCCGATTTCCTTAATTTTGGGAGATTGGTGATCAGCCAAGTTTTACACATGAAGCAGATCTTATCTAGCTTGGCAAAGGTCTAAGAATCGACCTCTGTCCTCCAGGTTTGACTGACAGAACGACCCACCAAGTTGTGTCTTTACAATTCACAATAGTCACCCCACTGTTGCCAACTCCACAACTTTCTTGCTATATTGAGCAACATCTCAGACAAGAAAAATGGTGTTAGCCAAAATTTTAATCGGCAGGTTAAGCTTTTTAAAAGTTCAGTGATCGGCCAGAGAAACGCAATCAGTGAACCCCTAATTTTTGTAAATAGTTAATCTGCATTTTATTGCATGAAATAAGTATTTGATCACCTACCAACCTGCAGTAAACCCCTCCTGTCCTCCATTTGGTGCCTGTATGAAACACATCTGTCCACACACTCACTCAATTGGACTCCAATGTCCAACATGGACAAGACCAAAGCGATGTCTAAGGACACCAGGGACAACATAGGCTGCAGGACAAAAGTCAATCAGTTTGGTGAAAAGTGCTGGTGCAAATGGAGGAAACCTTTGGATGAAGGTCAGACTCCCTCAGTCTGGTGCTCCAGGCAAATTCAGGCCTTGTGGAGCATCAATGATCATGAAAAGTGTAGAGGATTAGGACAGAACTGCATGGGAGGACCTGGTCAATGACCTGTGGAGGGCTGGGTCCATGGTCTCAAAGGTTTCCATAGTAACACACTATGCCGTCATGGATTAAATCCTTCAGGGTGCACGTGTCCAGCCCGGTCCATCTGAGGTTTGGCAATGACCATCTGGATGATCCATTGGAGACGTGGGAGAAGGTCAGGAGGTCAGATGAGACCAAATTAGAACATTTTGACATAAACTCCATTCTGCGTTTTTGGAGGAGGAAGAAGAAGGATGAGCACAGTCCCAAGAATAGCATCCCAGTCGTGATGCCTGGTTGCGGGGCCCTAAATGTGAGAGTTTGGGCGACAGCCTCCTTCCCTCAGTGGAAGGAGGCTGAGGGAAGATGGGTCGTGGCTCGGTCGTCCAGCATGACGGTGACCCGGAGCAGTGGCTCCAGAAGAAGCATCTTGAAGTTCTGGAGGGGCCTAGCCAGTATAGAAAATCTATGAATGGAGCTGAAAATCAACCAATGAAGAGCTGTGTGGAGGAAAAGGGCTAAAATCCCTGCTGCTATGGAAACCTGGTCAAGATTTCTGTGTCAGAATATTTTTGTTCTAATGTAAATATTAAAGTCTAGAACTGGGAGTGGGAGCATGTTGGAGTAGGTATGTTACATTAGACGTTTATTTAATTTAAACATTTAATTTCCTTCTGGAATTAATAAAGTATTTTTAATCCAAATTCATTTTTGATGCATTGCTTTTTTTTGACAATTATTCCCTCTGTTTTCGGATAACTGTGCAGCTGCAAGGATTTCTGCTCTCACTTTTTTTAGTTTTGGACAGTTGCTATGCGTAACCATGGCAACAACGAGGCTGAAAAGGAGACTCTTCATGGATGCAGAGCAAGACCAAAGAGTGGAGAAGGAGGGAGGATCATATTCCAGACTCTAACATCCACCTGACTTTCTAACCACACAATCAGATGGCGTTAAAAAGAAGCTGCAAAAGCAAATGAGGTGGATTAGCAGTGCTTGCCAACAACTGTCATCCTGGACAAGTCGCTGTTTAACATCATCTCTCCTGCCTGGCTATTTAGCATGAGTCAGTTCTAGCCAGCAACAGTCTTCAGTCAGAGGCTTTTTCAAATTCGTTGCAAGACTGACTGCTACTGGAGATCCCTCCTGGCCACAGCATCTCTGTCCTCTTTGAGGATGCTGTTTGAGTCACAGCATCATTTAATTTTCATTTGGGACAAATTCAGAATTTCTTAATTGAATGGATTTTTTTCTGTTGTATTAAATTCTTATTTCATTCAATAAAATGCTAATTAAATAAAAAAATCATACAATGTGATTTCCAGGATTGTTTCCTGTACTTGAGATGTACCTACAATGAAAATGACAGATCTTTCTATTATGTGCAAGTTGAGAAACTTAAATCAAATACTTATTTTCCCAACTTTACATTTACATACAACTTATCCAGCTGAAGCTGCAGATTTTATTTTAAATTTTTAATAAATAATTTTTTTTTGCATCATTACTGTAAGGTCATGCCCACTTCCCTTTTGTACGTTTTCAGTTGTCAGCAGATTCCTTTCACTGAATCCAAACCATGTTGTTTCTCAGGGTTACTACAAGCGCACCCCGGCCTACATGCCCATCCGCCGCCGGGAGCGCCGCGGCTGCTTCGCCGTGCCGATGGTCCACTCCACCTACCTGGTGGATCTGAGGAAAGAAGCATCTAGTCAGCTGGCTTTCTACCCGCCACACCCCGAGTACAGCTGGGCGCTGGACGACGTCATTATCTTCGCTTACTCTGCTCGCATGGCAGGTGGGGAGGAAAAATGCAGCTGAGATTGCCTGGTCCCGTTTTTGATCCGCCCGCACATGTCGCATCGTTTGTCTTCTCTCCACTCCCTCCCCTCCTCAGACGTGCAGATGTACGTGTGCAACAGAGACACCTACGGGTATTTCCCGGTGCCCATGCGTTCCCATGCTTCCATGCAGGATGAGATGGAAAGCTTTCTGCACACTCACCTTGAGATCATGGGTGAGTCAAAGAGCTCAGTGAAACTGGTGCCAATTTTTATTTTTTTGTTTAATTGTTTTTGGTAAATGTCGACTGTCTGACACTGATTAGCACCACAGGGAAAGATGAATTAAAGAAAAGACTTGAAATAAATTTATTTTTGGATTGCAGTAGTAGAGAAACATAGAAACTCAACATCTAATTGTAATTTTTGTATCAAATTAACTGGTGGGACCCAAATTATTTTAATTAAATGCAACTGAAGTATTTTTGTTTTAAGTTGACCGGAGTTTCTCTGAATTTTTAGTAATTAGTAATCCAAGATTTTTGTTTCACCTCATCAGGATTATTCTGTTTTTATTCCCTTCAGGAAACTTTCCTTGCAACAAGGCGAGAAAAATTAAAAATAATAAGCTGGACAGGGACCCACATTTATCTTTGTGCCACACACAAGTCCCGGTCAAAAACAGCCAATCACAGCCAGGAGGAATGTCTTAGTGCTGTTAATTATGTCTGTGTACTCGCCGCTCAATGGCTAATGAAACGACTTACTGTTCCAGGAAAAGTGAGCATTCCTGGCAGATTTTGCTAACAGAAAGAAGTTGTAGCAAAGTGCAAAGCTGGAGGGGATAAGATGAGCTGCACGTACACAAAGTTGATAGACAGCGCTACGACCCTTCTCCTGGCTCTGATTGGTTGTTTCTAATTGGCACTGAGAGAAGGCAGAGGAGCTGCATTTATTCCACAGATTATCTTTCATGACATGGTGACAGTTTTTACAAATATGTAAAAATAAATTTTTATAAAAGTACTGCAGCTTTAAAGCGACACCAAGTGATTCATCTGATAAATGAAAACTTGTGTGAAAAAATGGAGAATACAACGGAGAAACGAGAGACGCTAGTCCTGCAGCTGCTATGCGTTTCTTCTCCGATGCAACTAAACAAAATGGCTAAATTACCGCCTTAGCAGAGTCCTGCTGATGGTCCAATTACAGGAAGCAGGCGACTTGCAGCAGATATTCATTTAAGGCTGCATTCACACCAGCCCTGTTAAGTCCACTTTAATCAAACTCTAGTTTGTTTGCCCAGAAAGTCTGGTGTGTTTGAGGTGTGAATGCATAATCGAACTCTGATGCAGACCAAAAAGGTGAACTCTGGTCCGTCTACAAACCAAGGTCTCGGTTCAGTTGAAGTGGATCAGTTTGAGTTTTAGGTCTCAGATTTAAAGATATGGTGCAAAGAGGAACCATCAAAAGTCTGTTGGGATGCTAAAAGTGTTTTAAGTCATTTTTCAGGCATCAGGAACATGCATTCACATAAAACTGGCACAAAACGTACAGCACATATGCAGAGGGTTTATTTCAAAGCTCTTAGATTATTCATTTATAGCTCCCGCTGTCTTCAGTGTTGAGATGCAAACCGACTGAAAGGAGCTAACGAGTAACCTGGAGGCTTTCACATTGAGAAATCGGTCCGAAGCCAGATCACAGATCTATGAACATTCAGGTGGAGTTGAACCTCTACCGCTCCAATCTACTGTACACTTTCTGAATTATTCCAATATGTTGCACCTGGGCCACTTAACAAAGCGCTTCACTTTCTAGTTTAAAATGAACAAAGGAAGAGGAACGTTCCAGGTGAGGATTCTTTAGATACAAGTTCTTGTAATGGAGATCAGGATCATTAGCAGGGCTGCACAATATTAGTAAAACATGATGATGTGTGTGAACGTCGCTTTCGGTTCGTTGCATATCTCAGTGAGTTGAAAAAAAGAAAAAACTAGATTTATTGTGTCCGTCTCGACATGCTGCTTCTGGCTACATCTGCTGTTTTCTCAAAGAAACGGCTTAGTTGTATTTTCTTAATGACTTTACCTCAACGCCACAGAAAGCTTCTCCAAATGTATATTGTTGATATAAAGCGCTTGACTGCATGGTGCTTATTTAATTGTCTGATATTTATGGCAGTTCAAGCAGTTTTTGCAGTATTGATCGCGTGTGCAGTATGACTGTGAAAACCGAGTGTTATTTATTGCACAGCCCTATTTATTAGTGATTTTAAAAAAATACATGTGCTATATTCAGTCTGCGCTATTTGCAAAACTTTACTACCGTAGAGGGTTTATGGTTCTGGTGAGAAGTTTACATGCAGAACAGATATGCGCATAATTGTTTACGTCACTGGTGGATTTCAGTAATCTTTTAATTTCACTGACTTGTTTTGCTTGTTTGGAAATAACATTAACATTTTGGAGCAGCTCAGGCAGAGTCTTGACTTTAATTACCTTGTGTGGAGGGAGATGAAGAACGTCGACTTTGAGCTCATGGCCAAAAATAACTCATCAAAATGCCAGAGGAAGGAGGCAAAAAGCTGTTCAGCAACTACAGGAAGGTTTTGATTGCTGTAGAGCCTAAAAAATATTTTATATTATTTAAACTTGCATTATTACACCATTATCTATATTTCACTAGGTGAGTGCAACTGAATTCCCTGTACTGACAAAGTTACGGCTCTAATTTCACTTTTTTTCCCCCTCTATTTTTACTTGTATAACGTATGATTTCACGCTCTTCATTTTGTGTTTTTTGTAAAATTCTCTTCTTTTTTTCTTCTCCTTTCCTTCAACAGTGAATAATCCTCCACTGGAGCCCTCCAGCTTCCTGTCTCTTCCTCCCAAGCATCCAAACAAGATGGGCTTTGATGAGGTATACTCACACTCCACCTCCTACGGTCAGGAATACGCATTAGCCCAGCGTATGTGTCTGTGTGTGTGAGCGTCTGCATTCGTTTGTGCGCAGGTCTTCATGATAAATCTGGTTCGTCGAGTCGACCGCCGCGAGCGAATGCTGAGAACTTTGTACGAGCAGGAAATCAGCTGTAAGGTCGTTGCCGCTGTGGATGGCAAGTATGTTTCTTCGTCGTCTTCCTCTCCTCCTTCCTGTCGTCTTTTTTTTTTTAGCGCCTCTGGATCGTGTGCGCTCGCCTCCCGCAGAGCACCGAAACTGACATAAACAATCAGGTGAACAGTAGCTGTTCTCGCTGTTTATTCTGCTGGAGGTGGGTTTACATGCTTTCATCTGTGTAAATACAGCCGAAGCCTAAGATTCAAATATTTACAAACTCTTATCTAAATTTTTTTTCTTTTTTTTTTTTTGACTGTGTCTGGTGTTTCATCAGACTGGATTATTCATGTTTTACAACAGTTAGGATTACTATTATTTCTGTTTGCTAGATGCTTGATAATTAAAGATTTTCACATACATGAAGGTCACAGTGACTTTAAACAGTTTGGGAAAGTCTGTGGGATGATGTCATGGCTTTGTGAACTTCTGATAGGTTCAGGTGACCTGAAGCAGCACCTCAACACATTGCTTCCCTGTGTGACATTGTGAAAAATTCAAAGAAATCAAACAAGAACATGGATGATACTTGCATTTCCACTCCAACTGTAATAATCCCCGTTCAGCTAAATGTTGTTCTTTTGTTACTGTTTCATATTTTACTTCCTTCCTTTCTCTCATTTCCGTCATGTTACTTGTGGTTCCTTCCTTCCTTTCTATATAGGGTTGATGGTGGCTGAGATGGTAGACGTTTGTCCTGTAACCTCTGTCCTTACCTCCTTCCTTCTTTCCATCGATCCTCCTTTTTCATAGTGAATGTTTGGATTTTATATGTTTTAAAACACACCTAAAGGAGTTTTAGAAAAAAGTTAGGAAAGCTTGAGTCACAAGTATTGGGAGATTTTTACTCCATAAACAGAGGATGTTATGAAAACCTTTATTCTGAAACTAAAATGCCCCCTAATAATCACTGTAATGACGTGAAACGGCAGACATCTCCAGGCACCAACACCTTGGAGCTACTTAGTCTGTAGAAAAGTGAACATAAGCTTTGCTATAGACGACATATTGATTGAACTCTAAAGGTCGTTGGGTGTAATTAGTTCAGCTTTATGCTCTTCCAGATGAGCGGCCGGTTAATGCTCCGCTCTTTTTCCTGCTCCATAAGCATGTGGGCTGAACTTTATGATCTGGCTTATACTCAGTTGATTGGGCCCAACGTCGCTAGAATGAGGGTCAGCTGTCCGCCAAGCGAGTCCCCGGAGTCCAAGCTTAACCTCTGAGGGACCTCATCAGTCGTCCTGGAAACCGTCCAGCCGTCCGACGCCCTAAAATACAAAAACCTGACGAATGCAGCACCGTTTTGGGAATAAACAAAAGTTGCGTTAAGATCATTTAAAGAAGAAGAAAACTCCAGTGTAACATATTTTATAAAGTTTGGTTGTTTCTGTGCAAGTCAATTATTATTATTTTTATTTTTCTCCTGTCGTGTAATTTATAGATTTAATCCCTCATCTGTTTATACTTAATCCCATCTCTTTCTGCCAGAGCTCTGAATACGTCTGATATAGATTCCATGGAGATTAAGATGCTGCCGGGATACAAAGACCCTTATCACGGTCGGCCTCTCACCAAGGGCGAGCTGGGTTGTTTCCTCTCTCATTACAACATCTGGAAGGAGGTGAGACACTTGAACGCACCAGAGGCATTCGGTTCCCCCTGCACAAGGCCGATAACAGTTTGTGTTTAATCAGTGGATTGGTTTGTTGTTTGGAAACTCGGGTTTTCTCAGACAAATTAACTTTGCAGTTCAGGCTCGTGTTTTTTATGCTCTTGTTTGCTATTGAGAAAGACTTTGGATCAGATATGAGAATATTATTTTATTACCTTTATTTATGATTGAGTAGTAGTGACAGAAAGACACTGACTGTATGTGCCACCATGTTGAAGTTGCTTTATTAGCCGCCTTTAGCTCGTTTCTATATTCAGATCTGTTTTTTTCTTTTCACCATTTTCCACTTGGCAGGTAAGTTTGCTGACCAACCAGGCAGAGTACCTGCATGGTCACTAGACCAGACTGCATCAAGGCCTGCTGGGAAAATGAAAACGGCATCTCCATAAAGCTAGCATATAGCACCAAATTCTCTAAAGTGCTCCTGGTAGACGACCTTGTCGGGGTTTAGACTTGATTAAACACAACGGATCGATTTTTCTCCCACATTTTTTTCTTCCACTTAACTTTCCATAAGTTTGCTTGCACACAACACACTCGGCAGTGACATTTTGTAGCTTATGCTCTCTGCAGAGTCTGGCAGCTATCGGGTCATTTGTGTAAGTCCTAAAACTGCATTAAAACAGATTATTTTTTTATTTTTTTTGCTGAAATAAATCACTTTTCAAAATTTACAAAAATAAAACCATGAAATACATCACTGTGTACATAATGCATCTATAAATTCTGTAGTAATGTTTGTTGAGATGCACCTTTTTAAGCAGCAGCGGTTTCACAAATCTAATACTTTTAAAAGAAAATTGTTTATTTCGCTAGGAGGGAAAAAAAAAACGTTTTAAGTTACAGTCGGTTTAATTGAACGAAATAAAACGGGATCCAAGTTTGAATCACTTTTGCTGTTTTGTTTTGTCTTTTTCGCAGCTACAAGATAAAAAAAAAAGAGGCACCGTAAAAAGTTGTTTGCTTCATTAAATGCCCTATTAAATAACCATTGGGCTTGTTACTGCAGCAGTATGGGTTTATGGTTCAGAAAGTCGCCTCTTGCTGCCTCGGCTGAAACCCTTGTGTCCCTGTGAACCCGTTCAGATCGTGGACCGCGGCCTCCAGACGACCCTGGTGCTGGAGGACGACCTCCGCTTCGAGGTGTTCTTCAAACGCCGGCTCCAGGCACTGCTGCAGGAAGTGACCACACACAAACTGGACTGGGATCTTATGTGAGTAAATAGACATAACCCAGATTACCCCCAAAATAATCCCTCCTGTCAAACATGACATTTCTCCACCAGACATCCAGGTGGTTTGGAAATGTTCTGTTTTAGCGTTTTGCTAGCGAGCACAGATGCTGAGCATCGGCTCAGAAAACCCCCCCAGAAAGTTGCAGTGTTTATTTGACTATCACATTTTTACAGAAAGGCAGTTCAAAGGGCTTTACACCATAGAAATGTGATGCAGTGGCAAATTATGGAACAAGCAATAAACATTAATGTTTGCCAAATGCCATCGTCAAGACCGTAAAGCAACTGTGCCTCAAATATATGGACTAATGTCCCAGTTGTAATTAATCGAAGCCTGGTGGGGGTTTTAGCCTTGATTTACAGGAACTCAGTTTTTCTGCGGTTTTGCAGTGTTTTGGAAGTTTCTTCCATATTGAAAACCTAATGCTTTGCTTCTCCATGTTAATGGAGTTTAGATACATTCACAATGTTTAATCTGATATTTTAACAGCCATCAGTTTCAATATTCTTTGTTAGACTGTAATGATATGGATGTGATATTTTAAAACATACACATAAGACTGTGGTGGCCTTGGAAAAGATGAATAAAAAGGTTTAAAAAATAACTAAAAACTATTAAAATGAATCTTAACTTGGGGGGGGGGGGGGAATCAGGTTAGGAAAAAAAAAGGTTTTACATTTGCACCATTCCTTTTATGCATTTATCTGAAGTTTAAAATGTATGTCGTCTGAGCAGGATAGTAAAAGAGGTTAATAAAATCCCTGTAGCTCAACGTTGAATCATAATGTTTCCATAAGAGCCGTTAACATCAGCTCGTTATGCTAACCTGGAAAAAACCTTCGGTAACACTGTATTTGACGGGGTGTACATAAGACTGACATAAACATGACATAACATCTGTAATGAACATGAAGAAGTCTTTATGAATGTTTATAACTGTTTCATGAAGTGTCTTTCGGCAAAAATGACACATTTAATGCAAAGTTGCTTTAAAATTTAATTAAAAATTCCAACTTTAGACTTTAAATTGAAATTGCCATTATTAAATCGGTTTTATTTGCATTATTTGCACTTTAATGCAAAGTTGGCAAAAATGTTTATTTTTTTTTCAATTAAAAAACTAATAGTGAGAAAAAATGAGGTTTCTGTGTATTTTATGTTTTGGTGGTTATTTCTAAATCTAAAAGTTTTGTATGAACTATTGTTTCACAAGGTGAAACAAACAAAAAACAACAACTTTTTTCTCTGTTTTAATTGGTAATCTGACAAATGGCGCCTCAGATACATCGGACGGAAGCGGATGCAGGTGGACCACCCGGAGAAGTCCGTCCCGAACGTCCACAACCTGGTGGAGGCCGACTACTCCTACTGGACGCTGGGCTACATGCTGTCTCTGCAGGGAGCCCAGAAGCTCCTCATGGCCGAGCCTCTGAGCAAGATGCTCCCCGTCGACGAGTTCCTCCCGGTCATGTACAACAAGCACCCCATGTGAGTCCAACCCGCGTTTTCTCTGTCGTCCTCCGCGCGGCGCTCTTCTTTTACACGACCCCCCGTTTTCTGCCCCGCCAGCTCGGAGTACATGGCTCCCTTCGAGGAGCGGGACCTGCGGGCGTTTTCCGCCGAGCCGCTGCTGGTGTACCCGACCCATTACACGGGGGATGCGGGCTACATCAGCGACACAGAGACATCCGTGGTGTGGGACAACGAGACCGTCAAGACGGACTGGGACCGGGCCAGGTCGAGGAAGACGCAGGAGCAGGGCGAGCTGAGCTTCGAGGCGCAGAACTCGGACGTGCTGCAGTCCGAGCTGGAGAACGTGAGCGCGCGGGACGAGCTGTGAAGAAGAAGAAGAAAAGGGAGAAGTAGAGCTCCGAGGCACGGAGACAAGGGAGACTGAAAAAAGCTGTGATGCAGAGAACAGAGGAAAGTATGGAGGGAACATGATCAAAAACAGCCTGAGAGGCAGAGCTAATGGAGGCTTAGTTCACCAGGGAAAAAACAGTTTCCTTATAGATTTCTCGCTCCACTAATGGATCTTTCTCCTGAGAGATTAGATGTCGAGTTAACTCTTGAAGAGTCTGCTAACACCTTTTGGTTTATTTATTGCAGTCGATACAAATGTCTTGCTTTAAGTGTGATCCAGTTATTTTATTTAATTTTTTTTGTACATCAACTTTTCTGAAACTAATGCAAACGTTCACTTAGACTTTCTGTGCATCTGAAAAAGAAAACAAGGTTGCATATATGCAAGTGGATTAATCGATTATTGGATTAATCATCTAAATTTGGCATTTGATCAGTCGGTAAAGGGAGTACACAGATTTAAAAAAAGCCACTTGTTGAAAGAACAACATGTTTGGGCAGTAATGAACTGTAAAACAGAATATACATTTTGCCTTTAAGATGAAAAGAAAAACACTTTTTCAGTAAATATGTCCTGTGCAAAACTCCTGATGTGGCATTTTTAGCTTCGCCTGCTGCAAATTCTAGTTTGCAACCTTATCTTATTGTTAATATAGGAGTATATTTTGGGTTAAAATAAATAATTGGATCACATTTTATTTTGCATGGACTGACTCTGCAGCTCCTCGGGTGTTTATGTTTGTCAGCTCCTGCATGTCCACAATCTGTGGCCTTTTAAACCAAAAAATTTAGGTTTTTTTTTTTTTATAATTTTTTTTTTAATTTTAGGTTTAATGCAGATGATGGAAGCAATAAAAAACAAAAACAATTGTAGTTGACAAAATATGTTCAATTGTTCCTGCTTTCTGTTTTGGATGTATCTTGTTATGCCTGCCTGAGGTCCTGACACCAACGTTTCTCTGAGTGTCTCTTATCGTCTTGTTTAAGGCAAACCTCAGACGTTTCTTTTGTTTTCAACGATGAATGTATCTGAGTCTTTTCTTGCCAAAGAAACGTTTCCACATTTGGACAGTAGCAGGTTTGATTGTCTCTGTGTTTTTTGGGGGGGGGGGGTTCTGCTCTTGACCTTTTGCAGGATTTATTAGCAAACCAGCAGCTTGTGTTGCGTGTTTGTTTAAATTTGCAAATATAGATTTAAAAAAAAAACAAACAAAAAAAAACTAAGTCTCAGCTTTGTTTTCTGCACGTCTTTCTTGCCAATCGGCTTTTTGTAGAAGCATTCAAAGCCCTTTAAGACATTGTGTCAACAACTGCAAAGTTCAATTTATTTTATTAGGATTTAATGTGGCTGAGACACACAAAGCAGAGCATAAAGAAGTTTTACAAAATGTTTTTCCAATTTTTTTTTACAAATAAATGTTTGTCTGAACAGTGTATATAAAAAGTTTTCATACTTTTACATGACCAATAAAATGTGCCGTTCTTTTTTTTTTTTTTAACAAAAAGTGAAAAACTGATTTCTACAAAATATGCAACTTAAAATAAGTGACTGCATCAATATTCACCCTCTTTATAGTGACTGACCTAATTCGACAGAGGTCCAGTCAACTGCTGCTGGCGGGTCTCACAACGAGTTGAATGCAGATAACTTAAGTGCAGCGAATGTGTCTCCAGATTGTAGCATAAAGTAAAAAAAACTAAACTAGATGTACGCTGGTGGAGATTGTCATTGATCCAGGACATAATTATCCTAAGTGGTTCAGTAGAAAGCTCCCCAACTTCTTTGTTCCTTGAGCACTGAAAGCCATAAACGTACAGCCAGAGATTCACTGGAAAGGTCAATACAACATGCTTTGAAGTTAGTGGGAGAAAACACCTAAGCATTCGAGAGGATAGCAATACTTTTGCAAGACACTTTAAATGAAACGGAAAAGAAAAGAAAACGTCCCGAGCGTCAGCTGAAGCTGCTGGACTTAAAACATCTGGACTGAATCTTTTGGCAATCGGTTGTTTGTTTCAGCCCAAGCCGACCCACGGTGCAGCTCAGACTTCTTTTAATTACCACTTCCTGGTGTTTGCCCTCTCCGTAATTACATAATGGTCAGTTTGGATTACAACAGGCCACAATTACTTATCCTCATTCTGTGTTTCTGTTCTCATTTGTTATTCATTGTTGACCTGTGGAGCTCCCTCTTTGTCTTTCTGCTTTACAGATTCAAAAGGAGAGAAAAAAAAAGTTTCCTATTTAATTCAGGAGCAAAAAAGACTGATATATATATATATATAATTAGTCTGAGAAATAATGTCTTTATTAAGTGTTGGAGAAACGAGTACACCACTGTGCATTATCTCTGTAATGATTCAAGTCGCTATCACCCTTTCATTCAGTAATTGCATTTCTTCTCAGCTGAACAGTGGGGTGTTTGCTCTGGTGTAAAGTTAAAGCTTGCAGTTTGCATTTGATTCGCTGTATTAAAAACACAGACCCCCGCTGTTGCAAATCAAACATCACTAACCCAGTGCTGCTTTCCGTTTTTTTTTTTTTTTAAAGATCTTTCCTGAATGAGTGTGCTGCTTTATTTTCTCCTTTTCAATTCAAATAACTTTTTTTTTAGACTCCAGGGTGTATTTGCATGTATAAAATGCTCTCTGCCACTGTTTACTGGACCCCTCCCTCTAAACACCAACAGAATGTCTCTAATGGTGAACAAAATCATGTGAAACAGAACCTTTCTGACAGAATGAAGTGGGCTGAAAAATCCCCCAAAAAGTCAAAACAACCTGCCCCGGTCTACAGAAAATCTAGAATAGACGAGAAACTTTGACATCTACCTGTCTGGAAAGGATTGCAAACAATTTTGGGAACATATTGACACAAACCCTTTGCAGTTAATCAGGAACAGAGTTTGATTTGATTTTCTAAATGTCAGAACTTGGCCTCTCAGTGGTCATAATGTTTTGGCCAATATTACTTGTAAAAATCAGTTACATTTTGACACATTCAAGCCTGGTCCCAACCTCAAGGTGTCTAAACATACAGTAAAGCAAAAGCGGTAACCCTACAGCCTCTGCATAGGGGCTCCCAGCTAGAGTGGGCGCCAAAGCGATGGAGGAAATGTATTTCTCATTGGCGTTTTCTGTGTCTGTGAATGTGTAAATGAATTTATCGCTGCATAGTGTGATATATATTACACAAGGTTTCTTTTGATTCTGATCCAGTGCAAAACCTAAGTAGAACCTGAACCCGGAAGCCCAGGAAGTGCACGCAGTGAGAGTAGCACGTGCTGGACATGCTGCCTTTCGTTCCCGTGTTTCGCCCTCTCGTGTCGCGTGCGGGTGACAGTCTGAATGAGCTGCTGAAGGGAAGCCAACAGATCTGAAAAATTCCCCCTGACACATAATTTAATGTCATATTACAGCTGAGCGACAGGCAGAAACGCGTTGGCACCGGTCGCGAAGCGGAGCTAACGAGCTTTGGCACGCAATTGTGCGCACTTCGATGTTAATGTCCAGAAGCCGTGCTTGTGTGCGTCTCTCCGCGGGACTGTTTCGGTGCGTGTGACGTTTGTGACTCAAATGAAAATCCTATTAGATCTCTAGCTCTCTATATTTACCTCCCTCCCTCTCTCTTTCAGATTAACCTGGGTGCTTACAGTGTTTGGCTGCCTCTGTGGATCAGTAAGCGTGTTTTCCAGCCTGCAACCCGGGGTTCACTAGAACCGGCATCAAACCGCGGCGACTTTCATTCCCGGCTCATTTCCTCGCCTCTCTGTCGCATGCTGGCTTTTAAATCACCCTGATAGCCGGGCCCAAAGGATTCAGTGTTGTGCTTTAAAGGTTTAATGCGCGGACACTTCTGTGAAGGAGGAGGGAGGAGAGGGGGGAGGGGGTGAAACAGGGTCATTGGTCTCACTCGACGCTTGTTTCAAACCTATCTAACTCCATTTTACATTTTCCCACAGTGCGTCTTTCTACCCCACTGTGCATGTCCGTCCTCGCTTTGCAATCCAATTTGTCCTCCTCTCCTTTATCCTTCCCCTCCTCCCCTCCCTTCTTCATTTGAAGTAATAAGATTTCTGCTGTTCAGCGGAGAGTTTTAGAAACACACACACACACACACACACACACACACACACACACACACACACACACACACACACACACACACACACACACACACACACACACACATTGAAAAGCAACCTCTACCCCTCAATTACTGCGCTGCCACACCTCCAGCTATCTCTAATCTCCTTCGGTGGACCTCGGAGTGCAGGCTGAAACAAATTACAGAGCGGGGCGAGGAGGCAGCGAAAGGTGTCACTAAAAATAACAAACTTCGCAGGATTCAGAAAGAAAGGAAGAAGAATGAAGACGGATCAAATAAAAATGAGGACGATTTGACGGAGGAGGAGGGAAGCTGCGGATTTATTTCTCGTAGGAGTGTGAGGAGTTTCAAGGTGAGTTATTTTGTGCAGATTGATGCGCTATTAAATTAGCAGCTGACAAAAATGAAGCTTAGCGTAGATCAGGCGCCATCAATCGGCTTCCAAAAAAAAAAAAAAAAAAAAAGCTGGACCTAATAGTTGGGGAAATTGCTTTTTTCTTCCAGTTTAACAATTCCAGTAAATCGTCATTCTCCCACAGGTGAGGCGCGATATGCTGCTCAGATTACAAACGTAACTCTCCTCATTCCCGTCGGTCCTGTGCGCCTCCAGTCCAATAGTCTCTAACGGATTTGGCGCCGCTCAGTGCCAGAGAGCCAAATCTAATTTGTGCTGTTATCACTGTCAATTCCCGCCCTGCAGAAACACAGGCTGGATCAGACACATCAAGTTTTTCTCTTTTCTTTTTTTTTTTTCTTCTTTTTTTCAATAGTTAAAGCTGAACTTTATTTTTGTTACCGATTTTTAATTATTCTGAAATTTAGGTGCTTTATTTATTTAGTTATCATATGTTACTTCCCCGCCCCCCCACACACACATAAAGCTTTTACTTTAATAAGTAATTCGGTTAGCCAGTGAGACATAAGAACAGTTGTAGGTCACATGAGGGGAAAACTCGCCCTGAGGGTCAGAAGTGTCTCTTTCTGGTCTCTGATGACCTCAAATGACAAAAAACAAAACAACAATCAATGAAATCCACAGTTTTAAAGCTAAATTTCAAATTGAACACAAAGCACAACCTAAAAAATTGAATTTTCTGTCGTAAATAGTTCAAATCACACCTCTAAAAGCAAGAAGGAAAAACTCAGAATGGTGTTGAACAAGGAGGAGCGCAAATATTTACCCACAGAAAGGATGATTATTGAACTTCCCCATCTTCCCGATCTCTTTATATTGCCGCTGTTCTTAATTCCTCCCTAACTAAGCTGCGCATCATGTTTTCTTAGTTTTCAAATCTCTCTCAGAGTTAAAGTCAAAATTTAAGCTTCATAAACTGGTGTATCAGGATGAAAGCCGCAGTCGTGAAATGTCTCTGAACTGTTCGTGTTTTTCTCATTTAGTAACATCATGACTATAAACATACACGTCTCATTTTATATGATAGACCTGCCAAATAACTCATCTAGAGCTGCTGGAGCCTGTGGCGGGAATGTAACCACACGGAGAGACATTTAAAGGTATATTGACACATTTTTTAGGGAGGACTTCCCCATCGCTGCCCGCCAACATGGTGGACCTGTTCCTCGACCGAGTTCTTGTGGAGAACAACTCGGACCAGGACGAGCTCAACACGGAGCGCGAGATCATCGGGATCCTGGAGAACCGCGTCCTGCTGCTCTTCTTTGCGTCGGCCGAGTGTGAGAAGTGCCAGAGGTTTGTGCCCGTCCTCAGCAGCTTCTTCAGGAAGCTGAAAGATCCAGCGTACATCGAATACCCCAAACTGCTCGCTCTCATCTACATCAGGTCTGCATCTTCGCCTCTCTGATGTTTTTTTATTTATTTACATCTCCTTCCTCAACACTGGCCTCCACTGCTGACTCTCTGACATGATTTCTTTCTGTCTTCTTCAGCTTGGACCAATCTGAGGAGCAGCAGAGAGAAATCCTCAAAGAGCTCCACAAAAGGACTTTGTTTTTGGGGTTTGACGACCCGTACAGAAAGTAGGTGACTCATGGTTTTTTTATTTATTTTTTTATATATATAAATGCATACATACAATAGATTAGTTTTAATAAGTTTAGTGATCTCTCATGTGGCGTAGGGAGCTCCAGGCCATGTTTAAGGTGAAGGACGTCCCAGCGGTGGTGGTCTTGCGTCCCGACGGCTCCGTCCTCTCTCCGAACGCCGTGCGGGACATCTGCCGCCTCGGCACCGACTGCTTCCGCAACTGGCAGGAGTCGGCGGAGCTGGTGGAGCGGACCTTCATGCTCAACGAGGAGTTCGACGACCCCAACCTGCGGAGCGCCACCGACCCCGTGAGGAGGCTCAAGTACAAGACCGAAGACGACAAGAGGAACAAGAGATGGTGGAAGTTGTGGGTGAAGGGAAAGGACGGGAACGGCGAGGAGGAAAAAGACGAAGCATGGGACATGAAGAGAAAGAGTGCAGATAGAGGAATTTGGCGAAAGAGATGAAAGAGTTTTTGATTTTTTATGATATAGCTTAACTGTTTTTTTTGCTGTCTTCAATCTAATTCTGCTCATCTAAAAACAAACCACACCTGTTGTTGCTGCTGTGACCCAACACCGTTTTCAAAAAATGTGAAATTATAGATTATACATTATGTATTTAAGTAAAAAAATTAATGGTCTATATTTTTTTATTATAGATAAAATACTCAGAACTGTACAAAGACATTTGTTGAATTAAATTTAAATTTTTTTTTTTCCTTTTATTTTTTTTTAGGTTTTCTGGATAAAAACGTCTGCAAATAAAATACCAAAGATAAGAAACTAAAAAGTATTAACTTTACATCAAACATTTTTGAAAAATGTTGCTTAATTCTGTTAAACAAAACAGAGATAAAACTCTAAAGAGTTTTATCTCTGTTTTGTAATTCTCCTCGAGTTTTGTAACTCGCCTTGTAAATACCAACGTTATCTACACCAAGCAGAGGAATAAAACTGATACCAGTAAACAAAAGTATTTTAATTTTCTACTTTTGCCCTAATGTTAGCACTATGGCTGAGCTAGCTATAATGCTAACATAGAGCTCAGCTATACTATAGCTAAACTAGCTACTATAGGAGCTATGCTGCTGGATCAGCTGCAGTAGCTATACTAACTAGCTCAGCTACAGTAGCTATAGTAGCTAGCTCAGCTACAGTAACTATAGCAGCTAGCTCAGCTACAGTAGCTATCATAGCTAGCTCAGCTACAGTAGCTATTGTAGCCAGCTCAGCTACAGTAGCTAGCTCAGGTACAGTAGCTATTGTAGCTAGCTCAGCTATAGTAGCTAGCTCAGCTGCTGTAGCTACAGTAGCTAGCTCAGCTGCAGTTGCTATAGTAGCTAGCTCAGCTAAGTTCAAAGCATATTTGTGGGAATGTTTATTTATTTTGGCCAATATAACCATGGAAAGTGTGTCCAATGGTTTTCAAGTTTGCTGTTGCTGATGTTGATTTAGAAAGCTGTAAAAGTGACTCTTGGACTTAAGTAAATATTCATTTATTAAAATGTTGTTTATAAAAAATCTGAGTAATTTAATTTTATGTCTGTGTGATTGAACCCACTCATTTCACTTAGAGCTTTTAGGATTCCTTTTTGCTGTCAGATTCAATATATAAGAACAATATTGAAAATTGTATCTATTTATGGAACTCAGTTCATTAAATGGAAGCAGTGTTTCAAGATGAATCACTGTCAGACTCATGTATTAGTCATTATTTCAGTTTGAAGTTATATTCCACTGCCAGCCAATGAAAACACACTTATATCAGATCATGTCAATAAAATCATTAATACAGAACTGTGGGCCTGTACAAATCCCTAAACAATAAACGTCTTGTTGCTCACTTCATTAAAGTCTCATTTTAAAACATTTCCATCATATCTCTGTGTTCAGACAGCTCAGTCTCTGGAAAGACTGTGAGCACTTCATGTCCCCTGCTCCTCTGGTCACCTTGTCTTTATGTCCGTCCTGTAAGCAGACAGAGGAAGGGGGTGGAGCCTCCAAGACTGAAAGCCAAGACGGAGCCAGCAGCTGGTAGCAGCACCGAGATGAACAAGGTGAAGTCAGAGGGAGACTCTGACTAACAGGCTGGGACCTGCTTCTAGAGGCGTCCAGAGAGGGAAAGTTTGGAGGAAAAACAGAGCCAGATGTGAATGTTGTTCTGTGTCGGATCTGCTGCCTGGAGGGGAGATAATACAGGTGAGCAACTGTGAGGATTATCTGATTTACCAGCAAGTGAGATTACATATGTGAATAATGCATGTCTGTAAATACGGCTGCCTGGAAATAGGAGCTGACACTCGAAACAAACTGGTTTTCACCCAGTGAGGAATATTTCTTGAGTTTACGTTTATATCAAGAATTTAATATTTCTTTTTATAGATCACAATTTCTTTCTGGTTCGCTGCAAAAATATCATCCTGCTATTAAAAGAGTGAATGAAATGCTAACTGAATACAGTTATTTTTGTGTACATCATCTCAAGCCTATGCACCACTTCAAACTACTTTAACTTTTATCTAAAGTTGAATTTACAGATACTACTCTGCTAAAAACACAAAACCTTACCAAGTGTTTTTGGTCTAGTTGTTTGTGCAAATATCTTTGTACACTTGAAATAAGACAAAACTAATTCACAAGTAACTTTTCAGCAAGATAGGCACTTGTTTTAAGTCAATAATTCTTTAATTTTTATTTAAAAGTAGTTATAAGTGAAATGATCACATGATGAAAAATATCTTGTTCCGCTAACAGATTACTTCATTTATAAATAGTACCTTTTCATGAATATTTAAGAAAGATTATATTATTACTTATAATATAGTATTCTTGTCTTGTTCCACTTTCTCATCAATATTAAGAAATTATTTACTTAAAACAAGCTTTTATATTTTGCTGAAAGGTTACTTGTAAGTTAATTTCGTCTTATTTCAAGTGTACTAAGATATTGTACTAAGATATAGAAACTGGACCAAAAATACTTGGCAAGGTTTTGTGTTTTTACAGTGTAGGTACTATATTGACCCCTTTTTTCTTTTAAAACAGTATGTAAGAAAAATTTTAAGAAAAATTGTCAGCTCTTCTGCTTGTTTGGATTCACTGCATTCTGCAGGGTATTGTTTGCATCACTGCTAACGACAGCAGCGCCCACAGCAGGGGTTCCTCTTCCTCTCTCTTCTTCCTTCGCCCAGCGACGCCTCATCATGGTGGACCTGTTTGTTGACCGGGTTCTCGTGAAGAACAACAAGGACCAGGACGAGCTGGACACGGAGCGCGAGATCGTCACGCGTCTGCAGAACCGCATCCTGATGCTCTTCTTTGCCTCTGCTGAGTCTGAGACGTGCCAGCGGTTCGCTCCCACGCTGCACGACTTCTTCAAGCAGCTGACCGATGAGTTCTACGTGGAGCGCTCCGCCCAGCTGGTGCTGCTCTACATCAGGTGCTCGGCTCGCGGCTCGCGGCTCGCGGCTCGGCTCTCCTCTCCTCTCCTCTCCTCTCCTCTCCTCTCCTCTCCTCTCCTCTCCTCTCCTCTCCTCTCCTCTCCTCTCCTCTCCTCTCCTCTCCTCTCCTCTCCTCTCCTCTCCTCTCCTCTCCTCTCCTCTCCTCTCCTCTCCTCTCCTCTCCTCTCCTCTCCTCTCCTCTCCTCTCCTCTCCTCTCCTCTCCTCTCCTCTCCTCTCCTCTCCTCTCCCCTCCCCTCCCCTCCCCTCCCCTCCCCTCCCCTCCCTCCAGCCTCGCTCTTGCTTGCAAATGCGGGATTGCTTTCCTGGAGTTTCTGCACCCGAAAATCTTGCGCTTCTTAAATTGGGATGTGTGCGCCTACGGAAGCCCTGTGGTTTACAGTTCTGATTGTACTTATTGGTGATTCTGACTGTCCATTCGGACACTTACATAAAGTTACATACTGTTTTGTACTTCAGACAAACCTTTTGCATGATTGGACAAGCTTTGTACTTTTTCTTTTTGGTAGCACTTTATTTGAAGGGGTGTGCATAAGACTGACAAGACGCTGTCATAAACATGACACCTGTTATGAACATGAAGTAGTCTTCATAGATGTTTATGACTGTTGTCATTTCGTAAATAATGACACTTAATGCAAAGTTGCACTAAAAGTTGCATTAAAAGAGTCAACTTTGCATTAATCATGTCATTATTTACCAAATGACACTTCATGACAACAGTAACAAACATTGGTGAAAACTCCTTCATGTTCACAACAGGTGTTACGTCATGTCTATGACAGCATTATGTCATAGACCTTCAAATAAAGTTACCTTTTTTTAAAAGAAAAAAACTTTTTTAATGTGTCTGCATGTAGATTCTGCAGTGGCAGGCTTCTTATTTAATTTAGGTCAAGATGAATCCTTACTGTCCAGTTTTAAATACTTACTTTTTCAGTGTGTCTGAACTAGCATTTAAATAAATTAAGTCCTTAAACGCAGCTTCTGCAAACTTAAGAACTGACCTTAAGTGCTGTGTTGTCTTTAAAAAAATGTTTTTTAATTTACCCCAGTGAACACGATTTTTTCTGCACATTTTATTCAATTATTCAAACTACGTTAGCATTTTTTTCTAATGTCGTTATAAATAATCATGCCGGTAGTTTTGCCAAGCATTGTGCACGTCTTTACAACAATTTCTGCACAAAGTTGTTATACTGATCAGATTCAAATATGCTTTATTGCAACAACAGAAAGACGCAGGTAAAGTGCTTGTTATTATTCATTTTAATGGCTATGGCTTAAAGCTAATCAAAACACAAAAACCTAAGTCCTACTTTATAACAGAGAAGAAGAAGAAGAAGAATGCTAACTTTACAGTCCAGCAGATCAAGACCCTCCAAAGTGTCGGCTGTAAAAGGTCGCTGCTTAATTAGGTTGATCACATGACGTGGTGTCAAAGGTCGTTGTTGAAGCAACCAGTTGATCATCTCCCTGCCTCTTTGCACCGATGCAGTAATTCGTGCTACATATTGAGTGCATTCATGCGTTGCACTAAACTGGTGTTTCTCTATTAAAATCACTATTTTGTTGATTTCATATAAAACACCAATTTGCCGAGACACTAAATTTTGGCAACATTTATCTAAATTAACATCCTGAAACACGTGGAACACTGTAAAAACAAATCTATATAATATATAAGTGTCAAATTTTGAATTACTATAGTCAAATCACTTATCTTGTCATCGATTTTCAAAGTTAGTAAAACACAACTGTACATTTGAATGGAATTTATAGGGAAAGTTGTGTTACAATCAATTTTCCCCCCAATCCTTTTGATCCCCGTCAGTCTGGATCAGTCAGAGGAGCAGCTAGAAAACTTCCTGAAAGAGCTGCCGAAGAAGTCCCTGTTCCTTCCCTACGAGGATCCTTACAGAAGGTGCGTGGTGGTGAATATGTTCACGAGATGAATTCACAAAGTCATCCCGCGTCATGTATGCCCGCAGGGAGCTGGAGACCAAGTTCGACGTGAGAGAGGTTCCCACCGTGGTGGTCCTGCGTCCCGACTGCTCCGTCCTCATCCCCAACGCGGTGGAGGAGATAACCCGCATGGGTCCGGACTGCTACCGCAACTGGCACGAGGCGGCCGAGCTCATCGACAGAAACTTCCTCACCAAGGAGGACTTTGAGGACAAGTCCATGCGCAGCTTCAGCGACCCGGTCAGACGACTCAAGTACAAGGTGGAGGAGGAGGAGAAGAAGAAGGAAGAGAAGAAGAAGAAGAAGAAGAAGAAGCAGCGCCGAGGATGGGGCGGAGGAGGCGACAAGGGCGAGGAAGCCGGAGCGGGCGGAGCAGACGATAAGGACGGTGGAGGGTCGATGTGGTGATGGAGAGAACGATGCCGTCAATTTGTCCCAAAGTTGCTGTTTTGTTAGAGTTTGCCAGCTTTTTTTTTTCTACCCTTGTAAGAGTTTTGTTGTATGGCAAATTTCATAATAAATATGTTGATTATGGCATTTTTTAAATGTTTTTTATTATTATTACATACTAGGTGAGGGGAAAACAGATCACGTGCAGGCATAAATATCAAATCATGCCTTGCAAACGCATTGATGTCACATAAAACCTCTTCATGGTTTCACCATCCATTTCCATCCATCCATTCTCTTGCACCCTTTTTCCCTCAGTGGGGTCAGGAGGGGTGCTGGTGCCCATCTCCAGCCAACGTTTCGGGCGAGAGGTGGGGTCACCCTGGATAGGTCGCCAGTCTGTCGCAGGGCAACACAGAGACACACAGGACACACAACCATGCACACACACCTAGGGGCAATTTGGAGAGGCCAATTAACCTGACAGTCATATTTTTTGGACTGTGGGAGGAAACCGGAGTACCCGGAGAAAACCCACGCATGCACAGGGAGAACATGCAAACTCCATGCAGAAAGACCCCAGGCTGGGAATCGAACCCAGAACCTTCTTGCTGCAAGGCAACAGCTCTACCAACTGCGCCACTGTGCAGCCCTCTTCATGGTTTCACATTAGAGCAAAAAGAGAAATATTGGGATTTTACGCAACAGATAAGGTAACACAAAATTGTCAACAGGAACGGAAGTGATGGATATAATTACTTTTAATACACTAAAAATCATCTGAAAATTGTGGAATGCATGTTTGTTTACACCCCTTTCGTCCGACACCCCAAAATTAAACTCCAACCATCTTCACAAGTCACATTTTAGTATGTACAGTTGATTTGTGTGGAATTTGACGATAACATGTAGCAAATGTGCTAATTCTCTCATATACACACTGCCATGAATTGTGCTAATGTGGATTAATGCATGCCATCCTAATCAAATTAATTAAATAAATACACAAATAACAAACTTCATCTCGCAAGATTCAATTTTTTACTGCAAGACTAATTTTTAGAGACTGCAGCTGTTCTGAGAAAGCTTCGCAGGTTTGCTAGTGAACATCACACAACAAACATCGTCATAAAGATTAAGAAACACAGTAGAATGACCAAAGAATGAAGATGTAGAGAGGATTAAAGCACAGCTGAGCTATAACATGACATTCTTTGGACATCTCTCATAGCAGTGTTCGATCCACCATAAAAACAAACTTACCAAGTCAAGATCATCCATCTAAAGTGAAAGGATGGAGCAAACGGGGACATTTCATGTGGAAGTGGCGGCTCTGTCTGATGAGACACCGTGAAAAATGTTACGTGTGGAGTAAAGCAAAATTACCCAGAACGCACCTTCCTCACCTCGAAACACGTTGATGCTCACGTGTTTGGTAACCTTAGCCAGGGCTAAAACCTCTGCATCATTGATCTCAAACGCTCTTCGTCCGACCGAGTTAAGAGGACAAATTGTGGGCTTTTATAAACTGGAAGGAGATCAAGGCACATGAACAGTTTTGCAAGGCAACTCCATGCAGGACTCAGTGCAATGTGCCGCTCTTCTTTCTGAAAGGCCACTGAAAGCTGCCACTTCTCTTTGCCGTGTTTGTTTGGAATCGTCTCGGTCTGACGTGTGAAGTTTGCAGTCAAGCACAGGTTTGGTGTGAGCCACGAGGAGTCCTCATCCTTGCGGCTTGTTTTTATCACACCCAGGGGGGAATGACTGAAAGCCCTTCCTCCACTTTCAACAACACCAACGCTCGGCGAAGATGTAGTTCTCCCATGTTGCGTACCGCCCAATCAAAGCTCGCCTTGCACAATTTGATAACCGTTGAATAATTCAGCAGGATTAAAATAATTTCTAGAGACTGTTTTGTTTTTGAGGGCTCGTGAAGCCTGGCTGTACTTTATAGTCGGCATAAGCAGTAATCAGAGCCATTCAAGAGGAGTCAAGTGAAAATGGGGAAACTAGCTCAACAACATAATCAGTGATTTCCTTTCAATATGCTGAGGTCTGTGTTTGGTCCCTGCACATTTCCCCTCGCTTGTATGCTGCTTTGATGATGCTTTTGTGCGATCAGCTAGGATTCCCGTTAGGAGTCGTTTTCTCAAAGGAAAATGAAGGAACCTGGTTTTCTTCCTTTATCCTAGCGTCCCATTACTTCAACACATGCTGTCGATGCTTCTGAGCACAATTTTTAATTGGATTTTTATTTCAAAATTCCTTTTTTTTTTTCATGCTCAAATATTTAGGTCTCTTGTTCGATTTCAGACCCGTTTATAAGATAGAAATAAAAAAAGTTCAACAAAAAGCCAAAAAGCTCTACAACCACTGGGGTTTATATTTATAAACTCCAAATGGCTTAAGAAAACGTGACGGACTACAAATCCCAGCTCACCCTTGTTCTGTTAAATTACTACTGTTGATGTGAAGAGCGGCCATATTGAAACGCAAAGTCGCACCATAAACTGCGTTATGGCGCTATGGACGCACCATAACGCCGACTCAAAACTGCATAAAAGAAAGATGAACACTGTGGTCCACTGTATTAAAAAGAAGATTACAAAATACAATTACCAGATTATTAGCTACTTAGTTCAATCATTTGAGTAATGTTTGGTTAGAAAAAACTACAGAATACACGTACTTTCCTGCCTAAAAGGTTAAACGTGAGGTCTACCATATACAAACAAAACATGTAGGGCTGAAACGATTCCTCAAATGATTTGAGTACCTCAGTTACTAAAATTCCTCGAGGAAAACCTTGAAGATTCATAAAATTATGCTTGCATTATTTAGCGCGCAATGTTCCGGCCGGACCATTATTTGTGTTGTGCAGCGCGCTCACTTCCGCCTATGAGTTGTTGCTATGTGCTAGCAGCACAACGGCGAAGTTTCCGGGTTTGTGTCTTTTTTTGGGAGGGACCAGTAAGCATTTTTAAATGTACTGATGTTATTTAGGACAGCTTTTCTCCTCTCGGAACTGCGCGGTCGGTCACCATTTGAAGGCGAACAGCTGGAAGGGCGCCGCCGGCTGTATTTATGGAGAGAGAGAGAGAGCGAGAGAGAGATAGGTGTTTTCCGATTACTCAATTAATCGCAAAAATAATCGATAAAGTACTCTAAAATATTCTTAGGGGAAAATATTAAAATGAAACGCCATGAAAGCACAGAGGAAGAACCAGTGAAGAGCACCGGAACAGCTGAAAGTGCATCTGATGATGAAAGCGGAGAATCATCAGGTGTCATTAGCAGCTGATCATCTTTATCGGTGTGATACGATGGCTGACAGATTGGCAAATATGTCTTGTTTCGAAGGAGAGCTGCACGATTCAAAGTCCTTTTGCGATTTCCTTGGAAATATTGTAAAAGCCCAGTGCTGGCTGGCTGGACGGCTGTTCATGCTGGCTGGCTGTTCATGCAGCAAACACAATAGCTCCCGTTCCTCCATGGCAGAGCTGCAGCACTCGGAGCTGGTCAAGAGGATACAGATGCTGAAGCGAACGCGCATATTCCTTTGCTTTTGCCAACACAGCAGCTTATTGTTTCTCACTCAGACAAACCATGACAATATATCTGAATTCCACCCACCCACCGACCATCAAAACACACACACACACACACACACACACACACACACACACACACACACACACACACACACACACACACACACACACACACACACACCCTCCCGCTCTTCTCTGCCTCTGTTCACGCTCACACGCACGAGCACACATAGAAAGCAGAGACGCGTTGCGCGCTCTCGAGCGCAGAACGCGCAACAAGCGGGACCAGCGGATGGAGAGAGAGAGAGAGAGAGAGAGAGAGAAGAGAGAGGATAGAGAGGAGGACGGATGCAAGGCGAGGCCAGGAGTGAGGAAACCTTATCTCTCCTGCTTTTCCAGCTGTTGTCTTTGTGCTCTCTCTCTCTCGTTTTGTTTTTATTCCCAGGATGATTTTATAAAGCATTTTTCTTTTTCTTTTTTAACGCAAGAAAACAGACGTGACAAATCTCAACATCCGTCCTGATGTGTCGTCGCGTTTCATCACGATTGGTCGAAGATGCGGGACGAGGCTCCCGTCGCGTCGCTGCTATTTTCCATTAAAAATACAAAGACGTACTCGATGAACGACGTCGGACACATGACAGGCGACAACAGCCTGGCTCGGTGAAGAGAGGAAGAGGAGGAGGAGGACGAGAGGCGGGGGGGGCTCGACATCGACGGATGGACGCAAAGCAACCGCGGGTTTGTGCAATAATTTGCGCCTAATTATTGTTCGTGGCGGCTGATCGGGGAGCTGTTTTTGCCCCGTTCATTCTGACATCCGTCCGTCCTTCCGTCCATCCATCCCGGAGCTGTAAGGCCTACATAGCCCCGCATTATCTATGGACATGAAACCCGTGGGAATTATGATACCGACGTGACGCACAGTCATACACACGCACACACACGCACGCACACACACACACACACACCACAGCGCGGCGGGGAAGACATCGAGGGTGTGAGGTCCACACTGATCACAGGAAGGAGAGGACGCCCAGTTGTTGTTTGACAAATCGCGCTAATGACTTTTGTTTAGAGCCAAGCGGATTGGGCCCAACAAATATTTTTTACTATTATTATTTTTTTTCTATTATTATTTTTTAATGCACTGGAGGCAGCGGAGCGGGAGGCGGGCAGGAGAGCACAGCGGGTGAGGGAGCGGAGGGACGGGATGCGGGAGACGCAGTGAGCGCGGAGGAGGAGGAGGAGGAGGAGGAAGAAGAAGCAAAAGAAGAAGAAGAGGGGAACCAGGAGGATTGACGGTAAGATATGAATACAGGCACCCCGCCCCTCACATTAGCTCCCATCCATCCTCATGCACAACTGCACATGTATGATGATGAAGAGAAGAGGAGAGGTAGTGCAGCTGCAGCTGCTGCTGCTGCTGCAGCTGCTGCTGCAGCCTGTGGCCATTTGATCAGTGACAAACACGCGTCTGACGCTTGAAACTCCTACCGCTGGCTGCCATTAAACCTGGGTCAGTAGTAGAGGAGAGCTGCTGTGTGAAATATTCATAGGCATGTGATTGGCCTCAGAGGGCGACACGCTTGACAAACTGGCAACCGTCTGTCCGGGCTGGCACATCAGAGAGCGAGGCTGCTGCGAGCCTTGATTCAAAATGTCCTGCATGGGGTTTTAAATGCTAATTCATGACGAACGAGGAGCAAAAAAAAAAAAAAAAAAACAACGTGAGGAGGCCAGTATCAATATTTCAGAGCGGGAATGAGAAGACTGGGTCAGTAGGAGGAGGAAGAGGAGGAGGAGATCAACCTGGAGAGGAAGAAAGAAAGAAAGAAAGATGATGAATGAAAGAGGAAGAGTCACACTGTCAGAGTTTCGATTTTAGGAGAGGTTCGACTTTTCCTGACACATTTTCACTCTGCTATAAACACAAAACGAGCTGCCGGTTCTTTCATAGAGGTAGAATTAGTCGCTAACCTTTATATGATTTGTTTTTTCATTTTTCATTTTGGGATCATTTTTAAACAGGCGCCTCAAAGTGAATCCTGTTGGCAGACCTGAAAATGCTGGGAGTTTGTAGTTTTGATGTATTTACTGACTAATGAAGGGGAAGAGGAAAAAGTTGGATTCTGTTTTATTTCTCTCACAGACCAAGGGAGGAGAAACTGACTGATTCCTTCCTCTGGGTGACTGCTTCATGTTCCTACAATGATGTGGCAAAAACGAGGAGTTTGCCGCACACGACTGCTGCTACGAAATCTCCACAAACACAGATCTTATAATCTGTCTCGTTGGGATGCATATCGAGAGAGGAAGCAAAGATAACGAGGCTTGTTTCTACACTTACATCAACTACAAGAGAAGAGAGCGATATGTCTTAGAGCGCGCACACACACACACACACACACACACACACCCCCCCCCACACACACACACACATGCACACACAGAATATGAAATGTGCCATTTAGTGGCTTTCTGCCTCAACCATCTCAAACAGGTTCCCGTCACGTCCCTTTGAATCGGTCAGACACAATGAGTCAGTCTCCCTGTTGCGCTGGGAGCTTTTTACGCATTCAGGCCTGCGAACGCTGTGCGGAGCTGTGGGCGGATGGATCAGCGCAATATCAATCTTGTGGTGCTAGACTGGACATCGGCAGGGATTTCAGCAGGAATAGAGACACACGGACACAGCTGATGATTTCAAAGTTCCTGCTGAATTGGTGGAAAATGTGTTGTATGCATAAAAAACAAAAAAGCAGAAAGGCTGGCTGCTGTTAACCCAGTGATGTCTGAACGTTTCGCATTCAGTCGACTGAAGGTCTGATCGTTGGCACAGACAAGTCGATCATTCGCTCCCCGGAAGCTTTTCCACGTTTTGTCATGTTACAGATTTCATTGTGTGGTTATTGGGGTTTTTTGTGATATGAGATGGAAGGAAAATCAGAGATGGTTTTTACAAATTTTTATTTTTTTTTTTTACAAAATAAATCTGCAATGCGTGGTGTTCATTTGTATTCACGGTTTCTAAGTAGAACCACCTGGCTTTCGCCAACGTTGCACCTGCGACTCTTTTCGGGGTTTTATCTCTACCAGCTTTGCACATCAACAAACTCAAATTGTTGACAGTTTTTCTCTGATTCTCAAACAGATTTAGGCTTGGACTTTGACTGGGCCGTGCTAACCTGTGACTGTGCTTCGGTCTGAACGGTTGCTCTGTGGTTCTGGCTGCCTGTTTGGGCTGAATCTGCTGGGAAGTCAAGTGTGTGGGAGTCTCTTACTGTCGGCTATCTCACCATGGATGTGGTGTGTCCAGGGTCATGTACACTTGTTAGTTTTCTACCAAACAAAGAGCGGCCGCACGGTTCCGTTTTGACCTCGCCTTTCCCACCTGAGCCGTGGCTCTTTGCAGCTCCTCCAGAGTTACAATGGACCTCTTTGCTGCTTTCGAATGAGGGGTACAGCAGCGGATATGGGACTCAAACCTGCTCTGCTTTATCCCGGACACGTTTCATTTATTCCTCGGCTTTTTGTTTCATTATTGGAACAAATCTCCAAAGCCTTCACAGAGCAGCTGGATTAATACTGAGATAATATTACGCATAACTGGACTCTACTTACAAATGAGGTGATTTCTGAAGACTTTTATTTGGTTGATTATCTCCTAGAACTATTAACGCCAGCTAGCACAATCTTCTGCCACGGTAAAATATATAATTCGATCTGGATTCTTTCATTCTTCCAATTAAAACGGACAAGCTTAACGTGCAAGTACATGAATTTTCCTGAAAACCAGTTCCTTAACATATACATTTTCTTAGTTTCCCGGGTTTTATTTAACCCAGTCCTGCTGCTCGGCTGTTTCTCTGCAGACCCTCCCAGCCAAAAAGGCTGCGACCGGCACGGTTTCCATGTGTCACGTTTTGTTGCACTTCAGCACAATAATCCACTTTTCTGTCCAGAAGTCTGCTTTGACATGCTTGAGCAGATCATCAGTTCACAGGGCGACACAAAAGAGACAGCCCAGTCTAACAGAAAAACAGAAACGACCAAATCCTTTCTGTGCACTTTTTTTTTTTTTTTCCCAGGGCCCTAAATGTGTGGTTTGTGCTTACATCGGCATGACAGAGATGACAAGACATGACAGCGTTGTGCTTTAACACAAGCGTTACGCAAAAAAAGAGAAAACAAAGAAACGGCTTGTGAAGAGGTTCTGTAAACATATTAACATGCCATTTCTGATTTGGATCTGAATGCGTCTCCTGCTAAGTAAAGCGCCGTAATGCCGTACTGCGATATTGTTGGGTAGTTATGTTTTTATTAGCTGCATTTTGGCAACGCGAAACATCGTAGTGAGAAACATAAGCAGCTTATTTACAAATGCCTTATCTTAATTAGTTCCTCCCTTTGTTTCGTGGTGGTAGAGCAGACAGTAGGACTGACCAAGAGGAGACCATTTGCTGCTGTTTCACGTTTTAATGAAGAAGCTTCTGTTACCCAAAAAGAAAGCAGGGCCACATTATATTAAAATATTATGAGCTGAGACTCGATCTGGTTGTTCTTGTTTGACCTCAAATTGTTTTTGCCTTCAAAAACATCTGTCTCTCATTTAGAGTATGCTGTCTAAAACTGCTTTTTACAGCAGCTGCACCAAGTGAATAAAATAAGAAGAATAAAATAATTGATAGGAATAGGAAAAATTAATCAGAAAAACAAGAAAAAAAAAGCACATCTGGCTGACTAAACAATGTCCATTTAGTAGCGACGAAGTACCTCATTTTGCTTGTCTAACATCTGAAAAGTGCTTAAATCTGAAACCAAATCCTTTCCGGTTTTTCACCTCAAAGCATCTCTGGAGTTATAAATCACAAATTCGAGACTCTCGGCTTAATTATCGGTTTGTTCAGACGCAGGTGTGACGGCGTGTTGGGATTAGGAAACAAAGCTCCCTGATAAAGCAACACACAAAAAGAAACGGATTGAAATGAACTCCTCTGATACGTGATTTTACAGTAATTTGGCAATTATATGTTGGTGGAAAATGAAGAGCACTGAATTACTTTGCTGCCTATTAAGGTAATCAGTTTGTTTCGATTATATTCGTTTTAGTAAACTTTTATTTTATTTTTGGGAAAATTACTTTTCCTGTATGTCTGAAGCCAATTTACACTCATTGCCACCCCAGTAGCATAATTTCACAACAAAAACATTTGTTTTTGTTGTGAAATTATTAAATACAACTTTAATTGAAGTCCTTTTTTTTCAGTGGGGAAAAAAAAATCACTATAAGGTTGTTGTAAGTAATTGCATAGGGACCTGTAATTAGTAACTCATGACTCCCCGTTTCCCAGGGGTATGAATATAGTGTGACACAGCGACCGTTTTTCCCACACCTCAAGAAAAGGAAAAGAGAACATGCAGTTTCAGTAAAGCAGATGCGCGTCTCTGCGCGTCCATCTTTGTAGCGTAGAAAATAGCTGCAAGGAAGCAGCTACCCGCCTCAGCTGGGTCAAGAATCGTTTCTTAACAAATGGAGACAGTGACAAGACGGGATTAGGACTCGTTTATCTGGGCACCACACACAGTGAGCGCGGTGGCTCAAAGGTTTCTGAAACTATAGCTGGTTCTGTAGCACCGAGTCTCCAAGCACTGCAAAAAACTGAAACCCAGTTAAGTTCAAACATCTTGGATTAAGGAGGTTTGTGCTTGACAAGATACTTTTTCCCACTTAGAGGTTTTTATATGAGACACACCGACCTGATATTAATATCAGTATCATACTCAATTGAAAAAGAAAAAAAAAAAAAAGGTCCAGATCGGGTATTGGTGATGATTTGCCCATCAGATGTATTCAGCCTTATTCTGTGGTTTGTGCTCTGAGCGACGTCACTCTTTATTTATGTTACATTGGCTGTTCCTCTCCTAACTGCACTGACTGAACAAAGTAAAGTTGTTTTTACATGTTTGAAGCTTGTGAATTTAGGTGTAGAGCAATCAAACACATTTATAATTCAGTAATGTCTTAAAAACAGAAACAATCTAAGTCAATTCAGCACCGTTTTTCTGGATCAATAAGGTATCGGCTGATATTCAACCTCAGATATCGATATCAGTATCGGAGGTGAAAAAAGTGTATCTATATTAGAACATTTCCCTTATTTTAAGTGTTTTGGGCATTAATTATCCTGATAAGATATTAAACTTGATATTAAGAATTGATTTCTTATTAGTAGTAACTACATATCTATTCTTAAAGGAAGACTTTAACTATAGAACTTGTTTTTCAAAGTGAAATTTATTTCAAGAAGAAGAAATCGTCACTAACTTATTTGAATCTCTTCAGATAAGTGAAACGGATAACATTTAAAAGTCAGCCAGTGTTCAAAAACATACCAAGGAAAAATTATTCATTTGTATAACCATCACAAATGTAAGCAACTCAGCCAGGACTATAATCTGGAGCTGGGCTTTGGTCAGATTAGACTAGGATTGCATTTTTCTATAAACAAATACTGAAGGTGGGTTTGGCACCAAACACAGGTTGAAGATCTGGGAAAGCAGTTAATTCCCACTGCTGTGAACCAGTTTTTACCAGTGAAATGTGGAGTACAGTCCATCACAGGGAGTCACATGGACACACAACCATGGACACACACACTCAGACCTACCAGCAGTTTACATAGGCATGACTTTGGGCTGTGGGAGGAAACTGGAGTATCTGGAAAGAACTGGTAGATCCATGCAGAAAGGCTCCTGATCAGAATCTTCTTGCTCTGATAGTCAATTATTCCACCATCCGATGACTCACATTGGTTTCTGTTTCTGTGCTTCTCTACCTGCTTGCCACGCAACACTTTTTTTTTTTCCTATCCCGATGATTCCCACCACCCAGTTGCTGTGACTGATCAAGCCTGCGAAGGAAAGAGAAGAAAATGTGCCCAACGCAATTTTAATGAGACTTCAAATACACTTTAACTTTCAAACTTAGAAAGGCGCGGTGAGAAATAAGCACTTCTATAAGATAATGAATGTGGGCATTTCAAGGCGAGACTTGTAACCTTTTAGCATTTCTCTTTAAAGCTGCGTGTTCTTTTATCTGCGATGATAATGATCTGAGACGAGACAGTGACAGATTCAAGCTATTATGTGGAACACTGGAATGCTCAGATAAAAGCAACAAAATGACAGATGAGGAAATACACTTAAAATCCTGCAGATTGTCTGGCACGGAGAAAGTGCTTGTAGTGCGTAAAAGGCAGGAAGTGCTTTTAACTCGAAGAGCATGTGCTGAGGGCAGGATTGGGATCTTGATAAATATGTGAGAAGCCTCATCAATGTTTAATAAACCTCCGAGCAGTTTTAAGAGACTCGAGGCTTTCAGTGACGGAATATGAAATATGGTCTCATTCAGAACCATTACAAACTATTTCTGTCTTACACACATGATTGATGTCTGCAGTAAGGTGAAAGAGTTTTCTGTTTGAAACTTTTTAAGGCTCTGTTGCATTAAACAGAGGCCAGGGTCTTCATTTGTTACCCCAAACTAAAGTATTAGGGTTATAGTAGAGACAGTTTTGGTTCATTTGCATGTTCATATTTTTAGCTGGTGGACAAACTATTTGGTCGTTATGGTAATAAATTTGTTGCATTTTTTTTTCAGAATGCTGCCAACCATTTTAGCATTCAACTCGAGCATTTGCTTCAATAAAATAGAAAATATCCAACTTAGATGGTAAATTTCAAGTACAGACTGTGTTATGTAAAATAATACTAAAGAAAGTAAAAAAATAATAATACCAAGCTAACTTTCTATGCAAGTTAATAGCTCTGGTTACTTTACAGATTAAGCTAATTGGTTGGTCTTCTATGGTATGTTTAGATAATTAGTTAGCCTGTCAAAATAAACAGAAATTACTAAAACTTTACTTTTATCAGAAATATTGTCTAACAGTTGGACAAGCAACACCAATCCTTAAAAATATTCAACTTTGAAGAGTATCCTGAAGATAAGTTTTTCTTTTTTTCTTTAGTTTTTTTTTTTTAGAAAGACAGCTTAGCTTCATGTGCTAACTTACAAATAAATTTAACTGGTTAGCTAGTTAGCCTAACACGGGAACACAGCGGGGAAGGGAGATAAAATATGGGAGTTTCCCAGCCAAAATGGGGGACTTGACAGGTATGCAAATTATTTGGGATTTGTACATGCTAGAAATGTTTGTTGTTATGGGAATCATTGTCAAACAGGTGGGTAAAACGCAACAGTCATGTTATTTTTACACCCTAAAGCCGAAAAGATCCAACTTTCTCTCTCTAAGTAGACCTTTATGGGCAGCGACACGTAAAATAAACAAAGTAAGTAAATAATGGCTAGCTTCACAGACTTAGTTAGCTGAACAGGTTAACCAAACAAATCAACTTGTTAAGGGAACTTGTTAGCTATTTAGCTTTAGAAACAAACAGATTAGCTGTCAAGCTGGTTAGCATATTAACTTAGCTTAGTTACCAACTTATTAGACCAACCAGCCGACTAGCTTGAAATAATGTTTGGAAATACATTAAAGTAGCAACAATGAGCGTCACCCACACAGCTAACACTCTGTGAAGATAAAAAACATTTGATCTGACTCTAAATTGATCTGTTTAAACCGTCTTGTACTTTAGAGGGACTTAATAATTGTGAAATATGTGCAGCATCTCACTGACTCAGTGAAAATAGTTCAGAACAAGTTAATTAAAATAACAATTTATTACCCCATACGGTATAATAAAACAGTGTGATTACTTGTTAAATTAAAAAAACTGAACGTAAGAATTTGAAGCTTCAGAAAGAAATGAGATCCTATTTGGGAACATACTCTGGTTGTGTCTGCAATTTGTGCCTGCTTTTCCCTTTACGTTCGGCCAGACAGAGTACAAACCGACACTTCTGTGAGTGCCAAACATGCACTGCTTTAGCGCTTTGAACTTGGCTCTGATTTGCGACAAGCAAATGATTGACAAAGGGTGACACCTTCGTTCCCTAGAGTCCTGCATTGACCAGACTAACCTAAAGGCTCTAAAACCCCTTAAGTGGCTTTGACTGCAGCTTGCAGGCTTTGGCCCACTGGGAGACGCCGAGGTCGATGGTTTGAAACTGGCTCACAGGCGTGGAGGCCAATGTGTTGTGTCTTTTAATTCTGAAATACTGTGAGCATTTACGAGGAAAAAAACTAAACTTTCAAGTGTCGACGTTGAAAAGTATTCTGCCTCTAAAGCTTTATATTTCTGTGTGCAGTCAATCCCTCTTCCCCTCCACCACCTCTTGATTGCCTTCTCTCTCCATCACCAATACACACTCGCTCACACACCCACACACACAATCATTCAGCCATTAGAGCAACAATAACACTACAAGCCTGTTTTGTCGCTTAGCGCTTCATCGCGATCTCCCCTCAGGCATTGACAGCATTGATGGAAGGGTAGATGTGGGGGGTTACACACTCGCTGCCAATCTTGTTGTTGACTTTTTTTTTTTGCCTCCACATCAAATATTTGGAATATTTCTTCCTGTTGTTGTTGTTATTTTTGACATCTCCATGTCTTTTTCCAGAAGCACCCATGGTGCAGCGAGCAAATCCCCTTCTGTAATTATTTGCCTACAATTTTATACATTTTCAATCATCCAAATTTGCTGATTTGTTTTGACCTGAATTGTTTTTGAGACCATTATGTTAACTAGATAAAAGTCTACAACAACATGTCCAGAACATTTGACCAACTAGTTTGAGCACGGAAAATCTTTGGCCGTCGATTGAATTGAATTTGTGTGCTGGATGGCAGCAAGCATTTATCCTGTAGACCGAAAGAGAACATCCCCTGTTCTTGCTAGTCACGGTTTTCCAAGGGAAATATGTGTCTGGTGTCGTGGTTCGATAAATAAAGCTGTTTATGTGCAGGCCAAAAAAAAAAAAAGAAAAAAAAAAGAAAAAAAAAAGCTTTTGGTATTGTGTGACTAGAGCACCTTCTTTCACAAGTCTACGACAGGTGCATTCACACCAGTCCTGTTTAATCCGCTTTAACTGAACTCTAGTTTGTTTGCCTACAAAGTTCGGTTCATTTGGGGAGGTGTGAATGTGCAAAAAAGGCAAACTCTGGTCTGTGTACAAACTGAGATTGAAGTGAAGTCTGGCGCAGTTTGAATGTGTTTGTGGATGCCAGTCGGACTGTAGACCGCTTCAAAAGCGGTTAAGCGGATTCTAGTGCATGGCATTCTGGGTAAATTCAGCCAAAACAAATGTAGGAGTGGTGGTACATGGTGATTTTTCTTTTTTTTTTTTATCAACAACAAAAGAGAAATCCTACAAACAATAAACCTGACACTAGTCCACTTTTGTTTACTGAAGGAAGCTGCATTCAGGGTCTTGTACAGAGGTTTTTGTGTTGCCTGTTTACCTTGTCAGGTGATAAGGTACACAGGTTTTTCAAAAGTTCTGGTTTGTTTAACACAGTGCATTGTGAAAGCGAACTGCACCAGCTGAAAATGTAACAAATGTGGCAAATGAACCGAGTCCACTTGTATCTAGTGTCAGGTGTGAAAACACCCTATGTCTCCAACATGTCTCATGGAAAAGTGCGAACAGGACCTCTAAAGCTTCCTCTTAGCATTTTTTACAACAGCCAGGTTAATGAACCAATTGTCTTGTCAAGTAACTCTCCCACCTGAGCTTGCAATCTTGGCAGCGGCTCCAGAGTTATCATCGTTCTCTTGACTGCTTCTCTTTCCAATGCCAAGGCGTTTTGACTGGGAATATAAGTCACACTGTTTAGATTTTTACATGTAAAAAAATAGAAAAACACATTATTAATTTTTTTTGCATCTTTACAGCCTGTCAAAGTACCAATTTTAAACGTTCATGTACCTTCATTTTTCTGTGTATTTTGACAGCAACCAGGATTCTGACTAAATGTTACGCTCTCAGTTTACCTCGTTTATCTCCAGGCAAATCGTCGCAACGCAACGCACTGTAAATGCATTTTCTCTCAGCTGAAATTGTTGGGAGTGTGCATTAATGCAAGACTGCATGTGCATGCGTAAGTTTTTGCACTTCGGGCCGTTTACTCACACACGTTCCCACTAAGAGACCGCTGCTACTCCAAGTAGGCCGGCTGGTGGCCCCGGGCTGGATTTTGGTTGCAGGCCGGGGGGCGGGGGGGGACAGGGTGTACGGCTTTGTCAAGGGCCATCAGTGTCCTTGCTCTACTTACTCTGCATCAACACTTACAGGGTTTATGGCAGTGTGAGTGAGAGGAAGAGACAGACAGTCAGGAAAGCAAGCAGAAAAAAAGTAAAACATGCTGCCATCAGGGTTTTTGATGTCTGTGTGTGTGTGTGTGTGTGTGTGTGGGGCTTTGTGTGTGTAGGATACAAAATGAAAATGTTTTCATTTTGTGTAATCTTTGCCGTGTGTGTGTGTGCGTGTGTGTGTTATGGTGGTCCTGCGGCTTCTAATACAGTGTTGTTGGTTCAGTGCGTTCAGAAAAGGCCGAGGTTTCTGTCCTCCCTCTTAGTTATGCGTGTGCGTGTACAAGCCAAAGCCTCTGAATGCATTTTGGACATTTGTTGAGTAGTGACCTAAATCTGTCGGCTGACATTACCTAACAAGAAGAAGCGAGGAAAAGTAAGTCACATACCGGCACACATATGTTTTTTTTGTTTGTTTGTTTTTTTGCATACAGAAAGTACAGTGGCTTTAACCTGAATCATCGTCAGGACTGAATAATTCAAACCTTGAACGTAGCCCTTGACAAAGGAAGTCTTACTACAAACATCCAATTAGAGATTAACCTTCAGGACGCTCCGTGACTCAGCCTGAGAAACCGCGGTACACATGAAAACATCAAACATGATGAAGATCACAGTTTGAGGAGCAAAAATATAATGTTTTGAGCCAATGAATTTTATTCCTTTGTCACTATATCTACAAAATTTTGTCCAAAATTGATGGTTAATGCAAATTAGAATTAAACGTAAACCGATTTAGCGAAAAGTTGATGTACGTTTATTTATATTCTGGAAAAAAATTAGGAGATCACTTAATACAGTATGTATCAGTTTCTCTCTTTGTTTTTCTTTCTTTCTATGAGTTATTGACATCAATTCCAAGCAAAAATTTTGTTTTTATTTGCAGAAAACAAGAAACTGTCCAAATAATGAAAAAGATGCAGCGCTTTCATACCTCAAATAATGCAAAGAAAACAAGTTCACACTCATTTAGAAACAACAGTTCTAATGTTTTAATATATTTATGTATTTGCCACCTTGAAGATTTCTTTTTATATTCTCACACTAAATGTTTCAGATCGTTTTGACACCAGACAAAGATAAACTGAGTAAATACAAAAAAAGGAGCAATGTTTAAATAATAATGTAAATTTTAAAGGGGGAATTAAAAAAATAATCAAAACCAGTCAAGCTCAAAATGAAAATACAATTTCCCATTAAAACCAAAGCCTGGTTGTGGAAACCTTAGCAGAAAAGCATTTGCTGATGACGGGAGGTCAGACTTTGACGTTGCTCTGACTGAGGTTTGGTTAATTCTTCTATGCAGAGCTGGTGCAGTTCAGCCACTTTGGAGGAGTTTTGAGCATAAACAGCAGATTTAACATCCTGCAACAGCGACGAAGCTGTGTTCAGGTTCAGACTTTGACTTAGCCACTTTTTTTTATTTTTTTGAGAATTTCAAAACAGGCTTCACTTGAACTCAACATCCTGACTCGATGATCACAGATTCTTCTTCTTCATCTCTATTTTCTGCTCTGGTTCTGGCTCCGGTCTGATTTAAGTCTGTTGATGCTCCAGGTCCAGCAGCGGTCAGGTCTGGGTGTGGTCAGTGAAGCTTGACTAGAAATGTGTTAATTCATCATAGCTTGAAAACCGAGATGCTGTATATCATATTACCCGTTTGGTTTGATTGGTGACCTGAAACATTGAAGTGAGTTAGACGGAGCTGCAACCTTTAATTAAGATGATAGTTAGTTTGGAGTTCCTTGTCGTGTCAGTTTGTTTGTCTAAACCAGTTTTGTGTTTTATTGGTTTTCCTGACATCCGTCTCTTTCCCCTTCTCATTTATTCTGTTATTTTTCGCCTCCTTCCCTCTGTTGCCTGCACCCCTGCTGCGTCGCTCACTGACTGTTTCCATTTAGTTAATCAGTCTCACCTGTTCCTTGTAGCAATAATCACCTTCCCCATATATCCCTTCCTTGTCATTCATTGTCACACACCCCCTGTTTATCCTGTTGTGTTAAACTCCCAATCCATCCCCTAATTTTGCTTTATTTTGTCACTTCTCTGTTCTTCCTGGCTGTTTACTGGTTTGGTTTTTCTCCCTGTGTCCCCTCTGTTTGGATTATCATTTGTGGTCTTTTTTTTTCTGTTTATTGTTTCATCTTCTTCTTCCAGTCTGTGTTTGGGCTCTTTGACGCTAAAACCATGACATACACAGCCAGCGGCGTCTCTTGGCGCTTTAGAGAAAATGGCTCTGTGTAAACGAATGGACTTAATTGCACATGATCCCTTACACAGAGTCAAACCACCTCAGTGACGGCAGCGCTTTAAAGTGAAATACAACGAAGCAGCGCCGTCATGTTAAGTATGAATTTATTTGTGCTTTAGAAAGTAACGGTTCATTACAATGCGTCTGATTTATGTTTTTACTTGGTAGAGAGCTGAAACTTGATATTCAAGCAGCTGCTTGATATTCAACAACTGCTGAGAGGCAGAGCCAGCCCAAAACGTGTTCGAACCAAGCGGCTGCTTAGGGCCCACAAACCACGAGGGGGTTCCCATAAATCCTTGAATTTAAACTCCCATAACATGTTTAATGACAAAACAAAAATTAAGTTTGATTCAACAGTTTCAGCACATAAATAATAATTATATTTTTTTACTTTAATTTAGGATTTAAAGGAATTGGGACGTTCACTTTGTAGAAGTGCAAAGAATAATCTTCATTGTTAGTTGTGTTCGCATAGTTACAATCTGATGCTATGACTTTCATCTTTTATTTCTGTTTGATCTTGATTTGTTCTTAGCCAACGATATCCAATTATCCGTAATGCTAGGTAAGCTAATTAAACTTGGCCCTTAGTAGTGGCGGTGATGTACTTAACAGGGAGACGGGACCCAAATAAAAGTTTGACCCAGGGCCACATAAAAGCTTAGTCCACCCCTGCAGAGAGGGCAACAAAGTAACAAGCTGCCTCGTCAACAAAGTTGTCCAAACAACAACAAAACTTTACACAAAAGGAAAAGGGGGCTTGTAGAAAGTTGCGAGACTAATTACTCTACAACTCTGACTTACATCATGTATCAAAGACAAAAAACAAAAAAATAAAGCCTTATTTTGTTCAGTGAGCTAGCTAGTACGACACATCTTTGTTATAAACATAATCTGTGTTATGTTAGGTATGTAAAAACATCAAAGCCGGTTATACGGAAGGACTAGCAGTATCGTACAGGTGTGTTCAAAATAGCAGCAGCCCAACGTCACTTATTAATGGAAAAGGTGTGTTGAAAATAGTAACAGTGGAGTTCAGTCAATGAGGTCAGTCACAACAGATGTGAAACAGGTGGCTCCGATTTACGACGAAGACAACAGATGCTGTGGATGCTGATCATAGTTGTTTTTTTTTATTATTTCAAATGAAGGACAAAACAACAAACTACGTCGTCGCAGCACCGTGAGCGCTGCAAGAACAAGAAGACGCCAACGTCTTCAGAGCTACGATGCTCAGAAGAGCTTAAAGTTTGACAAAGATCGCAATGACAAGATGAGAGTCTGTGGACCACAGAGAGCGACTTTGATTGTGTTTTTTAGTGAGCTAGCTCATATCTAAGTGAGACCAGTGTCCAGTTTAAGTGTCGTAAATCTTTTCATGTCACAGTAACCTGACAGCAGGGCTAATGTGGATTAAAAATGGAAAATACGTTTGGAAATTACAATCTTAGAGACGTTTAGGTGTAATTCTCTACTTGACTGAGACGCTCTTAGCTGGGCAATGGTGGCTGATCCTTTCGTCATTAACCAGGTGGAGGTCATTTCAAACGTTGAAACGGTTTTTAGGCAATCCGTGTCAATACAAGAAACTCACTCCAAAAATATAATATAAAAATAAAACAAGGCACAACTAAGAGCGGGAACCGTAGAAGTTTGGTCAACAGTTTGCAAGAGAAAAATGAGGAAAAATGAGTCACCCGAGTTCAGAAAAATTCAAAAACCCAGCGGTCCGTTCAGGACTGCAGCAGTGAATAATCAAAGGTTTCTTTTCATGGAAAAGAATAGAAAAATATTTCCCAGCATCCCAGTAAATGAAGGACTCCTCAGGAGGCAGACAAATGGTTACATAAGGCTCTTTTCAAGGCGAGACGTCCAGAGGTAGAAACACGGACGATTTTATCAAGGCTGAAAAATATTCAGAAACCTGAACAATACCAAGAACAGGTTTGACTTATATATACATATATATATACATATATATATATAAGTCACATTTTATATATATATATATATATATATATAAAAATCTATTAAGTTTTATATTCATATAAAATCATCAATGTTACAATATGTGACTTATCAACCAGAAATGTGTATTTTCATAAAGATATTATGCAATAGACCACCACAAAGCTTCACTTTACTGTAAAGTTGTAGGAAATTTATGTCATCAAAATTTCTTTACGAATAATTTGTATTCAGTCTAACGGAGTCAATTCTTTCTTAACCAACTTTCGCTGCTGTTCCATTTAAGAGTCTCTTGCACAAATTCCTCTTTATAAAATATCTACAGCTCAGTCAGGTTGGACAGAATATCTATAAAAATTAGTTTTAAATGGATTTAGGTCTGGACATTAGGATCTTCACTACATAACTGACTTAATATCTGAATCAGGGGACCTTCAAACGTATCTGAAATATTACTACATTACTGTTGTTCAAATGCAGCTTTAAATTTAAGGCTGTTTTCATGGGCTTAAACTAAAAATGAATTCAACTAAACCTCCCTTAGGTATCATTATTTTGCTTTTTATCTCCCTTACTGAGAGCAAAGCACAACAGCCAGGTTTACAGCCAGACAGGCAGGAAACAGCAGTGTTGGTCTTTCAAAATAAAGTCTGACATTTCATTATGTTTAAATTCATTTCAATCTCTGATTATGGTTTGTACAAGTGCAAATATTATCTATCTATCTATCTATCTATCTATCTATCTATCTATCTATCTATCTATCTATCTATCTATCTATCTATCTATCTATCTATCTACATGGCGTACTTTACATAGGATGAAAAATACTCAAGCTGAATGTGTGGCAAAATGTGACATTTAAAAAAAATATATATATATCAAGGAATACTTTTGTTAAAGGTACGAATCTATTTGCAAAAAAAAAAAAAACTATTTGCAAAAACAAAAAAGCATCACAAAGCTGCTGACAGATACTTTGGATTGCACTTTCACACATTGTTCACAGCCGAGCTCTGCCCTTAATTTATTTATTTTTTATTTATTTATTTTACAATTATCTGCTGGTGTCATAACTTCCGCCCTCGGCTCTAACCGGGACCTCAGGCATCATGTTTTCGCCTCATTAGAATCAGGCTCTGATCCCCCAGGAGGACCGCAGCTACTGACAAGGTCAAAGATTATACAAGTAAAAAGTTCTAATTAGGTAACAAAAAAAAAAAAAAAAAAAAAACCCCAACATGGACCCACGCCGCCTCTCCTCCAGCCGTGGATGTTTGCTTCTTCTCCTACCACCCTGCGGCGGCCCGCTGATTAGCATGCTAAGCAGGAAGCAGAAACGCAATCCGGCCCATGTTGTAGTTTAGCCTCTATCTGCCGTTCGGTCCGAGGCCAAGAGTTCAGTCTATATTCAGGAATCATATTACTGTTGTTCTCTTGTAGCTCATTCGCCTGCATCCCTTATGTCCCCCCCCCCTCATGAAGCTGCCCTGGGATCACCCTCGCCTCCAGTCAGCTGTTTACCTTGTTACGCCCGCTGTGGATGAGGCCGGTGTTCTCTGCAGCATCATTTATTTAGGATTAATGAAAAGTGGCCTAAACTGAGTGTAGCCGTCTGCCTCTGCACACGAGTGTATGTGTGTGTGTGTGCGTGCGTGTGTGTGTGAGAGACAGAGATGGTGTGATGGTGGGAGATTAAGGCTCTTTCATGGGTCAGCGGCCAGTTTCGCCTCTGGCTAATTGTGGACTTAAAACACGAACTCTCCCTGATAACGCGCTCTCTCTCCCTCCCAGACAAAATAAAGGCGGCGTATCTCTCTTCCTCGCTCCCCTTTTCCTCCGTCTTTCTCCTTGAGACTGCCCTGCGCCGTCGCCATGGCAGCAGCAGATTGAGTGATTTTTCACTGCACGGATTGTTCAATTGTTATCTCTGTTTTTTTTGTTTTTTTTTTTGCTCTCTGCCTCTCCCTATTACTCTGTCTCCCTTCCTGCTCTGCCATGTTGTTTCACGTGCATCCATTTCATTTTCTGTGTGGGTTACCGATCATCCTGCATCAGCTCGCGCGCGCGCACGCGCACACACACACAAACAGAAGACAATGCAGGTCTTCACTCTCATTTTTTTACCGATGCTCTCTCTGTCTCCCTCCCCAGGGTCTCAAATTGCAGCTGCTGGTGTGAAGTCCCAGCTCTTCCTGCTCAGCATGGCCGTGTCTCTGTGGTGCATGGCAGTGGGGGTTTTCACCCTGGCTCAAGTCGCCCCCTCTGGTCAAGGTAGGTTTGATCGTAAGGAAAAAGTAAATACATTAAAAAAGTTAGTGGTGAAACGGAAATTCAAAGTGCTAAAATTAGAGACATATTCAAATAGAGCGTTGCATTTTTTTTTTCAATTTTGCGTGTTACTCTGATGTGCTTTGTCACCAGAAAATTTCGCTTTACTGAGATTGGGAAAAGGTTGAGTGCTAGTGAATGGAAGTAGCTGAAAAGCTCATATAATCAGACTATTTTCACTCGCAAAGGTTTAAACACACTGCAATAATCTAGCTGTCAAGCTGATATTCTTTGGACACATTCTCTGAGATATCTCTTTACATCTGTGTAGAGTTAGTTTCCTTACAATACTTTAAGTTTTTCTGTCCTTAGAATAGGATCAAATTACAATTTTAACCTCCATTTATAGTGAAGCTGGTTTTGCTAAGAATCAGCCAATCCCAATAAGCATCTCAATGATTAGTGCATTGTAAGTTTACCTTTAAACCCACTTCATGACATTACAAAAGGCAAAATGTTTCAGTAAAGGTCAGTCAGTCAGTCAGTCAGTCAGTCAGTCAGTCAGTCAGTCAGTCAGTCAGTCAGTCAGTCAGTGATGAGCTCAGCCTCTGTTTTTCACCACATGAGTGAATCAGAACTGTGACCAAAAAAATAGTAATTCAGGACTAAAACTGTGACACTCAGGTGTTATTTTTGCCTAAGTTCTGATTAGCAGTGTTTACTCTAACATTCAGGGGTGTCAGCCAGTGTCACTATAATATTTTATGTTTGTTAATCATTCTGTGGTTATGTAAAACAACGCAGGCGGAAGTGGATGTGGTTGAAAATCTTCGTTTTCTACACATAACCCGTTTTGTCAGTACAGTAATAACAAGTTGTTATTATAATGAAATCCTCTGTCAAACTCTAAGTCTGTCCAGAGTTATTTTCTCACAATACTTTTAGGCTTCTTCAAAGATATTTGAACGAACCCTGTAGTGAATGGAAGCACCTGAAAGTCCAAACTTTCCACATATAATTACTTATGATTTTACAGATAACGGTCTAAGGGTCAAACCACTTCACTGTTATACGATCTGCCAAGCTAGAGGTCAGTTGATCCTGGTTGATCCTCAGTACAGATCAGTTAATCGGTCACATTCATCTATAAAATACCTTAAAAACAACAAGCAAAGTAAAACATCACAATTGGATTAATTAATTAATTTACAAAGTAAGAAAACCCCGCGCAACACAGATATAAATATGGTGAATAGATGCCACTAAAATAACTCACTTTGTCCAAAAGGCCAGGGGATAGACGTGTTTTTAAATAAAACAAAAATAAAATAACTAATGACGCCTAGAAAGATTTGAAGTTCAGCTGTTCAGCACCGTGGACAGCGACGCGTCATGGCCGAGACGCTCAAGAGCCGGTCTCCCTGCCGCGTGTGCACGATACTGGAGCCCAAGTGGGAAACTGAATTACGGTGACGATAATGGGATTTTCTCCTGACATGTAAAGATTCACTTTGCACAGGTCGTGTTACAATACGGCCCTCGAAGAGGAGGAATCGAAACCTGCCAAGCTGTTTTGTTTTCACAACCTTCTGACAGAAAAGACCTTCGTTCTGTCAAAAAATACCAGCAACGACAAGAAAAACTTATCACATCCGACGGCATGCAGAATCCAAAGTGCAGTTACAGTCCAGGGCCACGTTGTTTTAAAAATATATATTTTATATTCATTAAGAGGCTTATTTGTGGGGCCAACATTGATCTTTGCAGGGTTTTGAATTAGGCAATCTGAGCAAATTGTTACAACATCCACAGGGGAATCATTAGCGTGTATCAATATTCCCAGGCATGGTAATTAATGACGATGAAATCAAAACAGGTAATTAAAAGGAACTGGCTCAATTTCTCATGCAAATGTCTCTTTAGCGTGAATATCGGTGCTCCGTTTGAAGCACAGAACGCAGCCTGGTGAAACCAAAACAAACCCACACAGAGCGCATGCAATACACCCGAAGTTCTGTTACGTCAGAACATGGGAAAAAATGGACATATTTATTTAAGAAGTCCATTTGTAACGCCATACTAGTTTTATTTAAATCACACTTTATACGTTTTTCACTTAACCCTTTCATGCATAGTGGTCACTACATAGGGCGCATCTGTCTAAAAGCCATTTTCTTGTTTCTTATAGATTTTCATGTTATAAATGCACACAGACCACTGAAGTGGACACTAATGCATCATAAAACACACTGTCAACTACTGGCCATCAGCTGCAAATGCAGGAAATAATTTTGGTTAAATCCAAAATGGCTGACAGACAAAAAAGCATGCCGACCGACCCGGTCCCTCCTTCTACTGTAGACTGTAAAAAAAATATTGTGACATCAGAAAACCCCTAAAGACCAATACTACTGACGTGTTTTTCAAACAACAACTTTGCATTTGGAGAAAATTTTAATTGATCACCTAAAAAAAATAAAATAATAATAAAAAAGAAAATGTCCTACTTTTTTTATGCCTTAAGAAAATAAATGTAAAAAAAATTGGGAAAAAAATCCTGACATAAAGGATCATAATTCATGCAAGAAAGGGTTCAATCCTGCACACTGGTATTCAGGTGTGACAAAATGCACAACCAGTACACAATAAAATCACTCTTTACCGGTCGTTGGTATTCATTACCAAAAGAGCTCAAATTTGCCATGATTTATTCATGTCATATCCCCAGATGGAAAAAAAAAAAGCTTAAGTGTTTGCTTTACCTGGAGCAGGAGCATTTATCACAGCCCCCAAAAACTGATTCCAAAAAGGCTGCATATACCTATTAGAGCATCTCGCACTAAAGGCTCCGAAACTGACGGGAGCACTAAAGTGTGGATAAAAGGAGGCGTGACGGATGCATTTTATCAGGCTTGGAAGGCGAGTGGCAGCTCATCCAGTGAGAACCAAGCTGGAATTTCAATGTGGATTTCATCTTTAAAGCTTGATACGCAGTCTCGGGGCGTTGCAGCCTTCCCTCCGCCGGTTTTAAGCAAAGTGTCACATAAATCGACTTGGGAAAAGAATCCATTACCCTTGAACTTTTACATAGTTTTCACATTGCAACAAGGATTTTCAGTGTTGGGATTCTGCGTAATAGACCAACGTGAAGAAGTGCATAGGTGTGAAGCGAGAGGAAAAAAGACAAACCTTGTTTAGTGCCATCCGTCATCATCATCACCGACTCCGATCAGCTTCTTTTTTTCCTGCTGAAGAACGTCACCGCAGCCTAATGCTGCCACCACCAGGTTTTCTTTGAAGCATCATACGTCTTCCTCTCCACAACTACTGCATGCAAGCCATCACAATTAAATTTGCGAGTCAGCAACCTTTGAAATCTGAAGAGCGATTGCAAAAGAAACACCTGATTAAAAAAAAAAAATCCTCGGTTTTTAAAATGCTAAAAGCTAGCATTTTAAAGAGTTTAAAGCTTCAGTATAAACACATTGAGCGCTAAAACACATCTGATTGTTTGCCGCTTAAAAGAGGAGTTATGCAAACTACAGACTAAAGACTTAGTTTTGACTTTTCTCAGTCTTTATTACAACAAAGTGTTGTAATGTTTCCTCTTTGCAAGCAACGCTGAATATTTAATGTTGTGCTTTGAAGTGGGCCTCTACGCTCTTGTCACAAACAGGTATTTAAAACTTTGTGTTATCTTTAAAACATTCTTATTTTTCCTCTCACTGAAAGATTATTTTATTGCAACGTAAACAACGTCGCTGCATCCCTCACCTGTTTACAGAAACTGGTTGCCAGATTGAAACCACCAGACTCTTAAGGAGGTTGAACCTCACCATGTTCACCATTATTGACATTCTACTCCAGTGTCAAATGATTTTAAAAATGCTGTTGTTCAAACTCTGCTAGTAAAAAAACAAAAAAACCCACAAAACTGGCTTTGGTCCAGCAGTTTTTGCTCATTTTAGAAGTGAAGGGATTTCTTAAATCATTTTGGAAGTCTTCCAGTATGTTTTTTTTTTTCTAGCTTTGTGCTTTTGCTTTGTGTTCTGTTATATTTCACTGATAGCTTTGATACTGTGAGCCATATTATCATCTTTCAGCTGGAGCAGCATGAAGGCATCACTGGTTTAGATCCTTCCTCACACACAGGAATGTCTCTGCGAGAGTTCAGGATTTTACCCCTCCCACTTTCTCTTCCTTGTGGAGTACCGCAGGACTCTATGCTCGATCCGCTACTTTTCGTTATCAATTGGCCTTTCATTTTTTTATGCTGATGACTGCCAAGTTTATTTTCCTTTCAAGCGCAACAGGTCGCCCTCTGCTCAACCTTTCCTGAGCTGCCTCGGCCACATGAGAGGGGATGGAGGGCGCTCCACTCAGGTTGCTTAAATTTAATGAAAGTCGTATCGACTCAGGCCTCAAAGTTGAGTCAATTCAGTTGTCAAATCCTGTTTTCGTTTTCCACCTGAGGCGGCTGGCCAAAATGAATTCTCTCCTTCCAACACCGCCACGCCTAGGGAGAGCATTTAGATTTCTGTAATTATCTTTAAATTAGTCTTAGCCATTCACAGTTGGCACAAAATGCTGCTGCAAGATTTCTAAATGACTTTTAACACACGACTCCAGATTTAATGCCTCGTCACAGGCTTTCTGTCCACATTAGAATGTGTTTTGAGATAAATTTACTTGCTTTCAAAAGTTTAAATGGCATTCCCACCTTTTTTAAAATCTCTTCTATATCTCATCACACACTCTGAGGTTAGCTCGTCCAATGTTTTAACTGCCTCCCACAACCTCATCCAGAACCAGTTGCTCCTAATAGTCTGTCTATTTATCTTTCTATAAAAATGAGCTATTTATCTACTGTTCATAAATCTTGTTTAAAAAGTCACTTTTGCTCTGGTTTTATCATACTTTGCTTCATTGTACAGTTGTTTTTATCTTCTCCTCTGTTATTTTGTTTTCATTGTGCAGCCCTTTGGTCAGCTGTAATTGCTGTTTTTAAATGTCCTTTTACAAATACAACGGATAGTATGTTAAAAAAATAAATAAAAAATCCAAAATGACTCTAAACATTTGGACAGGAATCCCAAAAACGCTTCCCAATGTGAAGCATTTTAAAATCTCAAGTTTTTTTTTTTAAACTTAATGATAAATACTTTTAGCTGCCATCTTTATGTGTTGTGCATCACGAAGCGCAGCTCTGGTTTCATGAGTCATGCTCGGTATTTTTAATTCGTTGTTCTGACTCAATTTCCATTAAGCTTAAAGTATGAAGAAAAAACTGTCAAAGAAATGATGAGCTTCAAGTGTTTTTAGGGAATAATGAGCCTCTTTAAGGCATTGTGAAGAGGCTCTTCTTTGAAATTTCATCCATTCATTGACGTCCATGTTTTTCCACCTTCTTGTGCTGCGTCTGCATTTAAAAACATCTCGTTTTAGCACCTTTGCGACGATTTTTAGAATGAAAATTGTTCAAATAATTGCTACCTGATCATGAATTTGATTTTTCCTCATGTCTTTCTACATCCCCCCCCATACATTCCTTTGCCACGGCGCTCTTTGCCCCCCCCTCTCTCATGCAGCCATGTCTCGGGCCGCCATGCCATTCGGGCTGCTGCGCAGGGAGTTGGCGTGTGAGGGCTACCCCATAGAGCTGCGCTGCCCAGGAAGTGATGTTGTGATGGTGGAGACGGCCAATTACGGACGCACCGACGACAAGATCTGTGATGCCGACCCCTTCCAGATGGAGAACACACAGTGTTACCTTCCTGATGCCCTAAAGATCATGTCCCAGAGGTTTGTATCCGCTGAGCTGTGCGATTTGTTCGTTGGGTGAGGAGAATAACGCGCGCTGCCTCTCTTACCTTACGTCGCGTTACAAACAAGGACTTCCTGTTTTGTGTTGGGATCTTGTTTGACAGGCCAACTGAAAATAGCACAAAACTGCAAAGTGAAATAAAAAAAATAAAAAAATCAGGTACAATTTTCAAATGTTCTTACTCTTAGTAGGGAAAAATCTGAAATTTAGGGCACGCGCATTCAGCTTCTAGATGAAATCCAGTCCAAGCAAGTACCTTAAAGGGGAACGGTGATGTAAAATTTGCATTTTGCAGGTTTTTGCATCTCAACTGCTTCTAAAAACAGCCAAAGTCCTAAAAAAAAAACACAAAAAAAAAATACCCAGCCATTTTTTAAATCAAAAAATTAATGGGTTTTTTTGGTCTCTCCCAGTTTTTATGCCGCAATCTACACATTTACATGCACGCCACACTTTTCAGACCTTTTAAAAATCATACAAAACTTCAACAAAACCATGCTTTTTTTTTCTACGTGTCACAGTTATACGCAACTTTCTGTCACCAGTAAAAAAAAAAACACTCCATTTTGTTTCTGTATCATGACAAAATATATATTAAAAAAAACGTCAAAGAGACATTTAAGCAACTCCAGAAATTCTGCAAATTATGATCTTATTATTTCAACATGTGAGGGCGTTCTGGATGGAAGCAGGTCAACTGTTTAACGCTATTACTGGTTTGTGCTCAGCGTGTCGGTGTGTTGCCGTACATAATAAATGTGGATTAGTTGGAAACACTACACCAAACCAATACTTGGGCTTGTGTGTCATGTGTGTGTGTAAGTACTGCAGAATGTTTAGCTGTGTACTAGCTGTGTACTCAGCAGCGTTTTCCTCGAAGAACTGATCAATATTCAGCGAGAGAGAGAGAGAGAGAGAGATGGAGAGAGAGAGGGAGTAGGCAAATGGCCCATCCTTCGCCTCTTCTTTTTCTGTGTTACTCCCTTGACTTCCTTTCTCTTCCCCTCCCTCTAACTCCATCAGTTTCATCGACCGACTCATCAATCCGTCCGTTCTGTTCCTCAGATGTAACAACCGGACTCAGTGTGTGGTGGTCGCGGGGGTCGACGTCTTCCCAGACCCCTGCCCCGGAACGTACAAGTACCTGGAAATCCAGTACGAGTGTGTCCCTTACAGTGAGTACGCATTAATATGCAATTGAACACACACACACACACACACAAAAACACAAAAAACAAAAAAAAAGACACAGTAACACACACAAAACACAGATTTAACCTACTTATGTCATGATGCAGGTTTGATTTTTGATCTTTCACCTTCTGATGTCAGCTATTTCCCTGAGAGATTGATGGATATATATATATATTTTTTTTAAAAGTGAGATGTTTTATGAGATGTTTTTTTTTCTCAGGAAGAGTGTGTGTGCATGTTGTGAGTGTGAATCACAAACAGAAAGTAGGATGGAGAGAGAGGGGGAGAGGGAGGGACAGGGGGTGCTGAGAAAGGGGGGAAAAGGGAAGAAAACAAACCGTGGGGCATTTGCAAATTGTCATAAAATGTCACGCGTGTCTGCAAGCGTGTATGTGTGTGTGCGTGCGTGTGTGTGTGTGGGGGGGGGGGGTAAGCGCTTGAGCGTGCACGTGTGTGTGTGCTTCTCTTTTGCAGATTCACGCCACAGGAGTTGCTCTCTTTTCTCCACAGGAGCCTGATTGAGGGAAGGAGAGATCGGGGGGAGGGAGGGAGGAGGAAGAAAAACGGGGGGATATTTGGGGGAGGAGGGTGGAGGGAGGTGGTGAGGGGTGAGGAGGAGGAGAAGAGCGGAGTATGTCGGGGTTTCTTTATCTTTCTCTTTTTTCTTTTTTTTTCTTCTTTATTTTACATGAACAATAATGTTTGTGGTGAGAATGAGCTCCGAAATCTTTATCTGTGCAACTTTTTCTTTCTTTTTCCTCCTTTCTTTGCTTCTTTCTTTCTTTCTTCCTTCCTTTCTTTCTTTCTTGCTTTCCTTTTCTCTCTCTCTCTCACTCCCCCCTTCTTTCACCCTCTGACTTTTCTTTCTTTCTCTCCCTCTTTTTTTTCCTATGCTTGAGTAGAAGTGGACCAAAAAGGTAAAGACAAAACATTGTAGCATCTTGATCTCTCCTTACCCCCAGCCCCCCCTCTTTTCTCTTCTTCTTGTTCTTCTTCTTCTTCTACCTCTCCACTCTCCTCCTCTTCCTCTATCCTATCATTTCTCTCCTCCTCCAACCCTAGGACGTTGTTTCGTAATCATGCTGGATGTTGCCCCCTTTCCTCGCCCCCCCCACCCCTTTGCCCCTTCTTCTTTTTTTTCATTTATTTATTTTTTTTCATTTTTCACACAGTTCTTTGATTTATTTTTTCTCTCCACATTTTATCCATCTCTTGTTCTATCCAAAGCCGTCTTTTTGATCCAATTTTATACAGGTTCTGCACCTCTCCTCTTCTCTCTTCCTCCTCTCCTCTTTATCTTCGTCTTTCTGTGCACACACAAAAAAAACCCACAACTGGTCGCACAAACACGAACACCTTCTTTACAAACTCTTTCTTTCTTCCTTCCTACCTTCCTTTCCTCCTTCCTTCTTTTCCAGTCATCCTCGTCATGCTTATTTTCCCTTTTCTTCCCTTATAGGAAGAGCCCCTTATTTATCTTCATAGGAAAAATAAGACGAAACGTGTGTGTGGTTGTTTATTCGTCTGGATGTGCGTGCTTACCAAGCACTGCTTACATGCGAGAATGTGTGTGTGTGTGTGTGTGTGTGTGTGTGCGTGTGTGTGCATGCCTCTTTGCATGCCAGTGTGGGACCGTCCAGTCTACATATGTGTCCATGCAGTTATTGACATGTGGGTGGACCAATCGTTGTGCCCGGCGTAAACTAACCTGCCCTCTCATTCACTTCAAGGCAAACTTTAGCCCCGCCTTCTGCGTCCCTGACTCTACCTCACACTCTTCTTCACTCTTTTTGCACTAACCCCCTCCGTCCCCCCTCCTCCCGCCCTCCACTCCCCTACATACACACAAACACACACGCAAACACACACACACACACGTGAAACACTTAAATGCGCTTATACAACTTTCATTGCAGTGTCCCTGTTGTATTAATCACCACACACAAACACACACGCTCACACACACACAGTGTGTGACTTTTCGACACTTATTCGTCTCTTCTGTCACCTGTCGCCTGAAATCAGAGGTGTTTTAAATCTCTCTTCTTCTCCCCATTCTTCTTTTTCTCCGAATCTCTGCATCGTCATCTATAATTCAATTCATTTTTTCCCCCTTCTTGCTTTCATTCATCCGGTCCTCCCCCCCTCACCTCCTTCCTCACACCTGCCTCTGCTTTCTTCCTCTCTTCCTCTTACGTTGCCTCCGTTCTCTTCCCCATTTCTCTCATCCTGCTTTCCACCTGCTCTCCTAACACCCGGCTCTTAGTTTTCGTGTGCCCCGGCTCGCTTCTCAGCATCCAGCCGGACTCCTCGCTCCTGGAGGCAGAGCATCAGTCCGGCGCCTGGTGCAAAGACCCCCTGCAGGCCGGAGACAGGCTGTACGTCATGCCGTGGACGCCGTACAGAACCGAGGTCCTGTACGAGTACGCCTCGTGGGACGACCTCCGACAGAACAGAGTCACCACCACCTACAAGTGAGTTTGTCTTTGGACCCGGCTCTGATTGCTGTTGGACCAGTAGCACTCATGCTCAGAAACCCAGAAAGCGTCATCGCCTTCATCCCCTCCGGTGTAAACATGCGACACCAGAGAGACGAGTTCCACACATTTCCACAAGACCTTTGAGAAAATGTTACATGGAGGGATGAGACTTTTAAAAATCTGTGTGTGTGTTTTGGTCCATCTGGCATTGAAGAGTAACACAGAATTTTCCCAAGGTAATTATTAAATACAGAGTCAAGGATGGTAGTTATGGTGTGACGGTGTGAGGACATTTTGCTTCATCAGGACCTGGACAACGACAACTTCCTGTGATTTATGACATGATGAATTCTGCTCTCTGGAATTGAATAGAATAGAATAGAATAGAATAGAATAGAATAGAATAGAATAGAATAGAATAGAATAGAATAGAATCGAATCGAATCTGAACATTTATTTTGTCCACCAGAGTGGAAAAGTGTCATTGGCTCACCATGGTACAACACAGGTGTGTGTGTGTGTGTGTGTGTGTGTGTGTGTGTGTGTGTGTGTGTGTGTGTGTGTGTGTGTGTGTGTGTGTGTGCGTGCGTGCGTGCGTGCGTGCGTGCGTGCCTGTGTGTGTGTGTGTGTGTGTGTGTGTGTGTGTGTGTGTCAGATGACTTTTATTAGAACTTTATTGTCATAAAATTATGACTTCAGATCTTTTTTCTCATGATTTTACTTGTTTCTTCTGGTAATACTGCATCTCTCCTAATTTTATAACATTATTGTCACAATGTTATGATTTTATTGTTATTATGCCTTTTTGTCGTACAACTTTATCTCGGATTATTCTGACTTTATCTTGGTAACATTGTGACTTAATTTTTGCATTATAAAATCTTTTTCTTCTTGTACTATTACACTATATTCTCCTATTATTTCTACTTACTGTTGTGCGACTTTATTCTCGTAACACTATGACTTTATTCTCATATTCTACTCTATTTTTCTTAGCCTCCGTCATAAATCAAGACAGTTTGACTAAAAATGAATGAATAACATATATATTTCAAATTAAAAAGTGTTCCACCACTGGTAAACTTTTAAATTTCTCTTATGTGGCAAAGTTACAAACATCTCAGTATGAAAAACCTGTTAATAAAGAAAAATCAATGTCGTAGATGTATCATTTCGGCCTGGAAATGGTTATAAAAGTCAGCGATATTACCTAGTTTACAGTTTGCCCACATGCCAAATCAAATGGATATCATCCATCCTCTTCCTCTGTCCTAGGTTGCCGAGTCGTGTGGACGGCACGGGTTTTGTGGTGTACGACGGAGCTGTGTTTTACAACAAGGAGCGGACTCGCAATCTGGTCAAATATGACCTGCGCACTCGCATCAAGAGCGGCGAGGCAGTGGTCGTCAACGCCAATTACCACGACACCTCTCCTTACCGCTGGGGAGGAAAGTCGGACATCGATCTGGCGGTGGACGAGAACGGGCTCTGGGTTATCTACTCCACAGAAGCCAATAATGGACGCATCGTGGTCAGCCAGGTAGGAGGACCTGAACTCGAATTGATAGCAGGAGCGGAGCGAGAAGAAAAGCAGCTGAAGTGCCACTGGGTTTTATTCCAGGTGAACCCGTACACGCTGCGCTTTGAGGGCACCTGGGCCACGGGCTTCGACAAGCGCGGCGCCAGCAACGCCTTCATGGCCTGCGGCGTGCTCTACGCGGTGCGCTCCGTCTTCCAGGACGACGAGGGCCAGGCGGACAGCCGTGCCAGCAGCAACATGGTGGTGTACGCCTACGACACCAGCCGGGGTCAGGAGCTGCCCGTCCAGATACCGTTCCCCAACCCGTACCAGTACATCTCCTCCATCGACTACAACCCCAGAGACAACCAGCTGTACGTGTGGAACAACTACTACATGCTGCGCTACCCTCTGAGTTTCACACCGCCACCGCCAACTAAAGGTGAGGAAGCAACAAATTATGTTATAGGACACATAGAAATATGCTTGGGGAAAAAAAAATTTAAACCGTTTCACATTTTCAGAGATATCACCTCGAACCTCGGTGTGTTTTATTTGGATTTGGGCGAACAAGAGCAACTCTGACATGGAGAGGAGAGAATATATTGCTTTTATTTTTACTTCAATAAAAATATGACTTCATTTTCTTATTCATATCCATCCTCCATTACTCTGATACCCCTAAATGATATCAAGCTCAACTGGCTGCGGTTTGCCAGAGTCCATACAGGAGATGTGCTGACCGTGAGGGAGACGGTTTAGATCAAGAAGCGTATTGGTGTGGCTCAGTCAAAGCCCAGATTTACATCCCACTGATTAATGGAATTTAATCCGTTTCTAACTGAAGCTGAATTATTGTATAAATAAAAATGTGGGGGAAAAAATATCTTGACATTTTCCCCCATAAATAAGCAATATATCAGTAACTGGAAGATAAATTTAAATGAGCGCGATCATTTCCATTCTGATGATTAATATTTTTTTTAAAGGGCAATTTTATTAAAAGACTTCATTTTCTGTTTCATTTATGGTTTGAGTTGTGAATGTTTTTTTTCTGTTGCATTTATTGTTTTTGGTTGTTTTGTTTTGTTTATTTTATTATTATTATTTTTTTATTTAAACAGTTTGAATGTTTGCTCTCTCTAAGGTTCTTTCAGAGAGCAAATGTTGGCATTATCAAAATGCCAAACAACAGCAACACTGTTATTGATTACCTCAATCATTTCTGGGAATTTCTTGATCTTGACAGGCCACCTCATAATGAGTCAGTAAAAGTGGATATAAATACAAAAACAAACGTAGCAGACCTTTTTTTTTTTTTTTAGCTGTTTTTCTCAAATATTTCCATCTCTGAAAACCTTTTTTCATCCTTTGTGTCGTCTGTCTTCTATGTGGAAAATATCATTGACGTAAACTGAGGTTTGGGGACGTGACGTAACAAAATGTGAAAACTGTCAGGGAACATGAACACATCAGTGTCAGGTCGGGATACAGGCGTGTCGTCTCTGTCCCTGCAGGTCCCCTGTCCTCTCTGATGACCACTGTGCGCTCCTACACGGCGACAGTCGCTCTCACGCCGGTGCGCCCGTCAGCCTCGCACCCCATCGGCGTCATCAACAGGGGTCCGATCACAGCCATGGTCCCGCTGACCCCGCGGCCTCCGCTGCGGGTCCCCCTGGCCCCCGGCGGACCCGGTCAGGTGGGCGGGTGTGAGGGCCGCGTTGCACGAGGCGTTCAGTGGCCTCCGACTCTGAAAGGAGAGACGGTGGAACGGCCTTGTCCTAAGGGGTCTCTGGGTAGGTGTGGAGTGTGACTTAGTGTGTGTGTGAGTGTATCCCGTTTCCTTTTGAAACGCAGTCAGGTGTCCTCTCTTTGAACTCGGACGATACGGAAAAAAAAAAAAAACGAGAGAGGAGTTTCAGAGCGCAGAGACGCCGGATTTGGCAATTCTTCCTGTCGCTGAGCAGCTGCCTCTCCATCCCTCCCTCCCTCTGAGGAGACGCTGGGATGCAGATTATGTTGATAATCCTGCGGTGCATTTTGCCTCGATAATCATGTCAAATCGCTTCAGCACGGATTTAGCAAAGAGTTGACGATTATACTGGAACGGCATCACTTTATTTTAACTTTTAACTCCAACCAGGTGGATCTGATGTCTCACCTAATTTGCAGGAAGTGTGAGTGACTGGCGATGAACTGATGTTTGAATGAATTTATGTAATATATATATCTGGCTGGATTCACAGATTTACACTGAACTTTGTTGTTTTGTTTCATAATTTATTCTCAAGGCAACAAAGTCTAAACGTGTAAATCTAATTAGAACAATTTTAATACGCAAAAAAAAAAAAAGCTGTTACAAGCTCTAAATACAAAGTCAACAATTCATAATCACGTCTAGGACTAAAATGATTATTCCAATTAATCAGGATGAATTGATTACTGGGATGATTGTCAACTATTTTAGTGATCAATTAATCATTAACCATGCAGACTCAAAAAAGACAACATGTTGAAAGAACAACACACAGTCATTATAACTGTACAAAAAGTATGTACAATTTGCATTTAATCTTTGCCTGTAAATATGTTATGCCTAAACAGATCTTCTCCTTCAGCTTCTCACTGGTTTCTGCTCTTGTAGTTAATCAAGAGATCAAACACTTTTATCCAGGCTGTGGGCTCAGATCAGGAAACATTTCAAAATGTTTCTGTTTGTTGTTCAGGCTCATATGATCTAAAATGGAATGAAGAAACAATTTAATTCATTGTGTATTATTATTATTATTATTATTATTATTATTATTATTATTATTATTATTAACATGCATTAAGTTCCAGTTTGGAAACAGGAGAAGGTGTGGGTTTGGTGTTTGTGTGTAAGACCTCGGTTTTTTTGCTTTCTGTTTTTCTTGACTTTGTCTCCCCCTTTCTGCCGTCGCAGGAATCGCCTCCTATCAGTGCATGTCGTCTCCGGTGGGCTGGAACTCCCGAGGGCCTGACCTTTCCAACTGCACCTCTCCCTGGGTCAGCCAAATCGCTCAGAAGGTCGGTGCCTCGCTCGCACAAAAACACACGCACACACACACGCACGCACACACACACACACACACACACACACACACACACACACACACACACACACACACGCACGCACACACACACACACACACACACACACACACACACACACACACACACCCTGACGAGAGCAAAGAAAGACACACAAACATGCGCCAAGCAAACGGCCCACAGCTCTCTCTCCTTCTCTCTCTCTCTATCCATCTCTCTGTCTTTTAAATATCAAAACATTTGACATCACAAACACCTCCTGACTTCCGTCCAGATCAAGAGCGGCGAAAACGCGGCCAACATCGCCGGGGAGCTGGTCAACCTGACCCGGGGCCGGATTTACGCCGGTGACATCAGCATGTCGGTCCGGCTAATCGAGCAGCTCTTGGACATCCTGGACTCTCAGCTGCAGGCCCTGCGACCAGCCAACAAAGAGTCAGCCGCACGCAATTACAACAAGGTAAATTTATAACGTGGGCGACCTTTAGTGGAAATGAGATGGGAAATGTCAGCGATTGTGGGTTTAATTGTTCTTTTAATTTTAAATTTTTTTCTGCTTTCAGCTGCAGAAGAGAGAGCGAACGTGCAAAGCGTATGTTCAGGTGAGACTCATGAGTGGATGAATGGAGGTACAGGTATTTGTCAGGTCACTGTCACAAACGTCAATTTTAGTCTGATTCCCCTAAATAAATTGTCAGACGGCTTCGGACATCACTTTGCTAGTAACCTCAGTTTGACGTAGTTTGTGAGACTTGACGGACTGAGTGTCCGACCAGGCGGAGCACCCCAGGGTCCTGAACTCTCACCATTCCTTTTAACTCACAGACCTCCGGCACAATCCGACTTCTGTCATCTGCAGAAACACTCAAGCGACTCTGGAGTCATCAAACGTATCAGACAGGGTCAGGAAGCCGAGCTGGCCGATCACTTTTGAGCCGGAGACCTAAAAAGGTTCAACATCCTGGTAAATTAGGCTGGTTCTGTTCTGTTGGAACCACCGGAGATGATGGTGCAAAGCGGATCCTTCATGAAACCAAGACAGGCGCGGGCAGCCCTGAGTATTTTTTAACTGAATTGAAATCCAGCTGTTCTGTGGAGGTTTATTTGAGAATAAACAGCATCCTGCCAGACCAAGAAACACGGCAGGCGGGTCAGAGATCGAGCTGTGGAGAAGTTAAACCTTGGATGGGACGTGAAATGATCCTTTAAGCACAAAGCCGGTGTTCAAATCATCTGTTAATGGGAAGAGTAAGTCGTAACACGCTGAGACGTGTATGAGACAAGAGCGGGCAAAGCTTGTTAAAACATAATCTGAGAGAATAACCGCAGCCAGCTGAGCAAAACACGGTTCTGTTAACTGTTGGCTCGCTGGAAGTAAAGACGAATGCATTTAGATTTTTCTTCCGTTTCCCATTTACACGTTGATGTTTAGGTCTGTCCCCTAAACATCAACGTGAATCCATTGAAGTTTGTTGTTTATAACATGACAGAAAGAATGTGAATACTTCTGCTTCTGCGCAGACGGATGAACAGACCGACTGATGGATAACTTTCTGTGTGTGGGTTTTTGTCAGGCTGTGGTTCAGATAGCCGACAACCTGCTGGGTCCTGAAGCCCTGGTGTCCTGGGCAGACATGAGCAGCCTTGACCAGTCCCGCTCGGCATCGCTGCTGCTGGACGCCGTCGAGAAAGGAGCGTTTCTGCTGGCGAACAATCTCTACGAGGGCCGTTTCAGTGACAGAGCGCCTAATGTCGGCACGTTGACTCTCCATTGGCCTGCATATTTTTTTCCCCCAATGCAGCTTGCAAGAATCCTGAACTCATCCACAAACATGTGTACTCTTGTTTTTTTGGTTTTGTTTGTTTTTTGTCATTTCACAGATCTGGAAGTGTACGTACTAAATACAGAGGCTGACATACAGGACCTGACATTTCCACACTCGTATGACAGCGACAGCATCCTGCAGATCTCGGCGCAGGCTCTGCAGCAGTACAGCAACAACGGTCAGTGGCACCGGGAAAAATTGGTATTAACCCATGTTCATGGTGGTTAGTGGAAGTATTACTTGTCTCTGTATCCGTATTTGCTTTAAATACACCTTCTAATGATTATTTTAGAAATCGATTATTCTATTATTTGTTCTAACGATTAATTGGGAACAAAAAAATCGGCACTGATTTTTCATTTGAGCCTTTTTTAAGAAAATATTAGAAATACATTAAAATAATAAACAAATAATTTATTGATGTAGGTAAAGTATGCTCCTTACTTCAACATGATGGAGGGCTCAAGTGATTTTTTTGATACAGAATTTGAACCAGGCGAAGCTAAAAAGCCACTTTGTAAGAGTTTTGGGTAGACCAGATATTCTTTTTATCTTAAATGCAAAATGTACATATTTTTTGCACAGTTTTGGATTGGTTACTGCTCTGAGAGTGTTGTTCTTTTTGAGTCTGCATACTCCAGTTAACGATTAATTGATTATCAAATTAGTTGGCAATCGTTTCACTAATCGATTAATCACAGTTGATTTGATTAATCGTTTCAGTCCTGATTCTCTTAAACTTCACGAAGTGATTTTCCCACCCGGGCTTTGCTTTTGCAGGTCAGGTGAAGTTGGTCCTTTCCCTCTTCAAGAACCTGGGCCCCTTCCTCACCACCCAGAACTCAACTTTGCGTCTGGGACTGGGACTTGCCCAGGGCCAGGAGCCCCGGCGCAGGAGCCTGGTGGTCAACTCCCATGTCATCTCTGCCTCTGTGCACAGAGGCACCAACCGGGTGTACCTCACAGCGCCCGTGATCTTCACTCTCAGACATCTCCAGGTATGTTTGTTTGCATCCACAAAAACATTTAGATAGAGCAAATCCCTCCTGTTTGGGTCCTGAGTTTCCTTCAGAGCCTCTCACGGGACTCTCGGCCCTGTTCTTATTTTCGTCCGCAGCTGGAAAATCACTTTGGTCCCAACTGTTCTTTCTGGAACGCTTCGGGGGTTTCTGGGAGCGGCAGGTGGTCCACGCAGGGCTGCCGCCTGCTGCACACAAACAACACGCACACGACTTGTGCGTGCAACCATCTGTCCAGCTACGCGGTCCTCATGACTTACCAGCAACCAGTCGTAAGTTGCACATCTGTACTCGACAGCGCTGTAGCTTTAGACACGGACGAGTTTGTTGGGCCTCCAGTGGAGATGAGCAACAAGGATTTAGGCCGTGTAGCTGAGACAGCCATTAAAGGAGGGTTGATTTGGTGGTTAATGATTTTTGTTTTGATTAAGTCATCCAGGAGCGATTACCTAGCGATTACTTTCAGTTTTATGGCAGAAGCAGCCAGATTTTTACTTGAGACTGTTTGAAAGAGTCACGTAAGATTCCCATAAGATTCCCAGAGCCTTTGGCAGACAAAACCTGTCCAATGTACTTAACAGTTGACATGAGGTGCTTTTCCCCAAATGATCATTAGTCATTAAGAAAACATCTAATGGTTACTATAGCGACATGGAGACCCCAACATGGCACCCTCAGCGTCCTCCTCACCAGGCATGCTGGTGCGACAAACACAAGTCTGTTAATAGCTTGTTTGCCACGCTTCCAGTTGTTTTTCTTTTCATGAAATGGGGCTTAAATGTACTTAAAGGTTGGCTCATTCTAAAATATGGTAACACTTTATTTGAAGGGGTGTGCATAAGACTGACATGACACTGTCAAAAACATGACATAACACCTGTCATGAACATAAAGAAGTCTTTATGAATGTTTATGACAGTTGTCATGAAGTGTCATTCGGTAAATTATGACACTTTTAATGCAAAGTTGCTCTAAAAGTTGCATTGAAAGTCCATTAAAAGTGCCAACTTTGCATTAAATTATCATAATTTACAAAATCATGCAAAGTTGGCAATCATTCGGCTCGCAGCAGCATCCGCTGACACCGCTCCGAAATGAGAAATATCACATTGGGAAACCTGCGTCGCACGAGGCGCTCTTGACATTTAAAACGGTGTCGCAGTTGTGAAAACAGCAAAAACCGTGCAGAGCAGAAATGCAGCGAGCAGGAGGACTTCCACGTTTGTTGCCTTTCTGTCACTTTCGTCCAACAGGAGGAGCGAAAGGTCATCTGCTTGGTTTTGTAGTTCTGCTGCAAAAAAAAGCACAAAATGAATGCAAACCTCACCCGGATGAAAAAAAGACAAACAAAGTCTGCTTTGGAGTTTCCTGGTGTGAACGCACCCTAAAACATCACGTTTCTCGTTGAGGCGTCTGCTGCCTCATGAGCGTCAGTCAGTCAGCGTCAGCTGGGCTCCTCTTGAGGAAGTTGTAATAAAAGATCTAAAACGTTTATTTGACTGCATTCAGTTCCAAGCTGGAACAATAAATGGCAGCAGATTAACATCAGACATCAGTTTGTTGAGTTTGTAGCAAAATCAATAAAAAAAAAAGAAGCAGAACAAAGGCGTTCCTGCAGCGTAGCGTCTCGTTCACATGAATTCAATGTTGCGTCTGGTCTGGTCTTGTAGGCATCGTTACAGCCCAGAAATAAGAGAGGAACTGATTTAAAGTTTTATTTTTACACAATCCAGTCTGGACAATTAATTTTGTCTCTAAATTTGAGTTAAGTTTGATCTCTACACTTAAAAGCTGTTGTTTGCCAATATTAATAAAGCACGTCAGGTTCTTTTTTTTTTTTTACATGTGTTAGAACAGTTGATTATAAGACAGTTATGTCATGCCATGCTGTTATGGCACACTGTAAAAAAAATTCTGTTGTTTTTACAAAAAAAATCTGGCAGCTGTGGTTGCCAGAATAATTCTGTAGAAAACACAGTGAACATGTAAACCGTTTTACTGACCAAACAGTAATTATAACAGTGTTAAATTGTGAAATAAACAGATTATCCCATAGTTTTGCACAAATTTTAACTGTGATTTGAAAAGGTTTATTTTGGTAATAAAACAGTTTTATCAAGTAATTTTAACCAACTTTTTCTGATGAATTATCATAATAATGCTGTTATTTTACACTTTTTTTCCAGTAAGATTTACTCAGTTTTTGTTTGTTGTACAAAAAAAACTTCATTTAGTCCTACTGATAAATTACCTTTAAATAACGGATTAGAACTGTTAAAATGTCAATTTAAAACATTTTATTAACACTTTCTGAAAAACTGAAATTTGCTTTAATTTTTTACTTTTTTACTAAGAATTATATCTTTAAATATCTATAAGCATGAAATTTCAACAAACATTTCTCACTTAAAGGAAACTTTAAAACACAAGGAAGCCCAATATAAATTGTATCTATGATAACCTTAAAAAAATAAACATACACTTGCATGCCTTTGAAATGTTTATTTTCAATGAAGTTCTCATTTATCTTTTCTGAACATCATGAAGCACATGCACCTGCTGAATACATATAAATTTCTTCAACGTTTTTAACTTTATCAGAAACAGTATGAGAGCCAACTTTCACCCCCTTTTTTTGGAGGGGGGGGGGCTTGAAGATTATAACATACAATAAATTTCTATTTCCAGTATACATTTTAATAATAATGTTTGTTTGCTTCAAAAGTTTTCCTTTTTTAGAAGCAATTCTATTTTCAAATATCTATAAATAATCAAATTTCAACAAACATTTACCAGTTAAATGCAAATTAAAAACACAAGGAAGCCCAATATAAACTGTATCTATAATGATAATTCAATATATTTTTTTAGAAACAAATAAACATTTTAATTGAAAACAGATTTTCAATGAAATTCTCACTTGCCCTTTCTGACATGGAACAAAATTCAGCCACTGAACAAATATAAATATGTCTTTTCTACTTCCTTAACTTCAGAAGACACTGTGTGAGATGCAACATACATTTAGAAATCTATTCAGCTCTGTTAAGATTAAACACTGTCTTGATAACTCACTGACTTTAGTCCTTTCTCAAACATCACGCCACTCATGATCCGCAAGTTCCTGGATCAAGGTGAGGACACGGGGGTTCACACGCAGTCTGGGTTTACGGGTTTCTTCCACCTTACTGCCCTTGTCTGGGTTGATTGAGAAGAAACACCTTAAGATAAAGAGGACAAACAGAAAACTACATCAAAATGTGCTTCACAAAGACATAAACATTTTATTCAAGATATAAAAGTTGTCAAAAGTCAAATTTAACTGCCTACAATAAAAAACAAACAAACAAAGAAACAAGAACTCATACCTCTGCAGAAACTCCAGTGTAGACGCCAGCCCCGATGGATAATGTATGTTAAAACAATAATAGCTCCCAAACATCATGCAGAGGGCAGAAATAAAACAGGAGATGTTGTTGTTTCCAATCTGTTGATCCACACTCAGCATGAATCGTTTGGCATGGAAGCAGGATTGACCTAAGGAGAAAGAACAAATACATTTAGACTCCTGATACAACAAAACAATGACATTTATATGAAAAATAACAAATTAAGTAAAAAGTACGAAAAATAATATTAGTGTAGTAAAAGCTTAAGAAAATAATTGGAATAAAAAAAAACTATTAAAGAAAATGTCAGATGGACAAAAGTGCAAAGAAAGGGGACAAGACAACAAAAAAGACAACAGGTCAAAGAAACTGGAAAAACAAAAATGAACTCACCACACACAATGATAGTGGGAGTCAAGGAGACATTCTCCATCTGTACTTCTTCAGCTAGGCATGTGTCCTCCACACAGAAGAACACTGCTTCTTCATTTTCATTGAAGTAGCAGAGAAGTAAGAGCATCAACTCTTTAACACTCTAATGCCTGCATCAGTTCTTCTGAGAACTTTTCCCATGGTATCTCAAAGGTGTCCACCCAGTCTGCTGCAGATGTCTGGTTGCTGCTGGAGGAGTTTGATGACACACTTAGCGGGGACAAAGACTGCTGTGATGGAGGAGTATCTCGTGATGCATTACTTGAGGACCTGCTGGTTTCAGGGGTCCTGCCTTCAAAAACACAAAACAAAAAATAAGTTATCAGAACTGAATATGAATATCAGTGTTTAATGGTTGATTTTCTAGAATTTTACTTACATCTGAATTTCCAAGCAGCAAGTGCCTTTCTGGCTTGAATTGGTCTTAATGCTGACAGACAGCAAGTCTTTCTCAACAATGAACTGGAAGTCATCATACGTTTCTACTCCAATTGACTGTAAAGTCTCCTCGAGAATGTCTTTTGAAGCCTCTGCAAGATCGGGCAACACTTCATTGATAGCACTACGTAAAAATGTTTGCTCAGCCATTTCTGGAATAAAATCAGACAAAATAATGGTAAAAACACAAGATCACCGTAATATAACATGTATTCAACTATGTACAAATTAAAGAGAGTCATACTTAGTGTCAAACAAAATATCGTGCCTGATTCACACTTTTTATTCATGTACATCCTTAAATTTTTAGTCAAACTTCTCTCCCGGTATCTTGTCACCAATAATTACTGGCAACAATCTCAGCAAGTTCCAGTTTTGAACAGCTTGACCTGAAACCCTGATTGCCTCAGAGTTGACAGGGCATGGCTTTGTGAGAGCATCTGATCCTTTGTACTTGAATTGCTTGATTCTACGGTTGAACTGGGAATATGTAAACCATTTCTTTGTTTTAACGAAATATTTCAAGTATAGTGCAAGATCACAGGACACGACACCCTCAAATAAGTCAAGGCCTAAGCAAGGCGGAAGACCAGGTTGGCAAACATGAAAAGACTTTAGTGAGTTGAAGTCAGAGTTTACCTTGACACCTTTGATGTCTTGAATGCTTCCAGTCTCTCGATGATGGACTGCCAAATTGTAAGCTTCAGGGGTTCGCTGTGGACCACAAGCATTTGGATCATTAAGAAAGTATTTTCTTGTGATTTCACAGTACCTACAAAAGTACTGAGAAGTACTAAAGTTTTCAGTAAACCCACCAATGCTGTGTTATGTTATGTTCATCTTATGTTTACGGGACATATGAGCTGTGAATGATGATTTGACGCTGAAAACTTTTTTGCAGGCTTTTACTGGACATGCTACCGGCCGCCCCTCCATTATATGCTCCTTTAAATGAGCAACGACTTCTTTGACAGTTTGGCTTTGGTGCCCACACAATGAAATGGTGCATTTCAATTTAGCAGCAATGACTTTGGCTAATTCGGGTTGTGAAGCCACGTTGTGAACTCGGTAAAAATGAGTTTTAAACGCTGCATATGTACAAAATGTCCGCTTACATTCTGTGCCGAGGCATTTGAATACACAACTGGGCTCGTTTCTGTGCACTCTACAATGCAACACATAGCCCCTCAATGATTCTAGTGTTTTACAGCAAAATGTACATATAATCATGTTTAAACAATTTCAACCTACCCAACAAGTTACACGTGTTGCAGGTGTAGCAAAAAATGATTCTACTGCATATTGTTCCAAGAAGCAATATGACGCCTTAAAAACAAAATGTAATCTTCCCAGAAACACAAATTACCGTTACGTTTGAAGAAAACAAAGCTTAACTTACATTTGCTGAAAGCTGACGAGGTCCAAACTGCGCTCTTTTCTTTGTCAAGGTTTGAGCACAATTCAGCTTCTGAGATGAGAACCGTTGTACGAACTTGTTCAAAACAGCTTTCAGGCGCCAGGTAAGCGAACCAATCAGAGAGCAGAACAGACCGGAAGTTGAGCACAAAGCGGTGTTCTCTGTCTTTCTCGCAGTAGCCGAACTTTGAGCTTATAATGGCAACGGTGACGGTAAAAAAATCCAGTGTTAGCAAAAATAATAAATAAAAATAAAATACATGTACCAATAAGCAAGTACATGACTTCCTTGTTGATTCAGATGTTTCCTCCACGTTAGACGTGAAATATGAAGAAATGATCCAATCAAAATTGACAGAGAATAAGTAAATGAATTAAAGAGGAAATGACAATCTAAAGAAGTGGGAAAATACAAGTGAATATTAATAGATAACTAGTGAACAAAATTGGAAGTAAACAATGTGGAATCATAATTACTTAATTCCACATTAATTTCCAAATCTATTAATTTATTCATTTATTTCATTGTCCATCCATCCGTCCATCTTCTACTTATCTGGAGTTGGGTCTCAGGGGCAACAGCTTAAACAGGGAAGCCCAAACTTACTTCTCCCTAGCAAAACAATGGTAAGCTGGCTTCCAATTCATTTGGATTTAATCATCACAAAATGTAAATGTTAGTTTTACACTGCTGAAATGTTGTTAAGGATCCAACTTTTTTCATTAACAATACAAAATTTGTGTTTTCTACAACTAAATACAATATTATTTACAATTTCACATTTTAAAATTTACAATATTTTTCTGTTCTACGTTATACAACATTATACTGGTAAATGAACAAAATATAATTGTGTTTTTCTTTACAACATTTTTCTGTCATGATTTCACAGATTTTTACTGTTGATTTTACGGACTTTTTTTACAGTGCATGGCACAACAGCATGGCTACTTGCTGTTATTTCAAGTAGCCATGTGCCAAATTTTGCCTTATTTCTTCCTCTTACTCAGAGAGCTCAGACTGACACTGTGGTGGTCTCTAAATAGAGGAAATCAGACGCAGTTGGATTCCTGCTGCAGACATGCAGCAGGATATTTTGTCCTGCCATGAAATCAAATTAAGTGTTCCCTGCAAGATGTTCTCTTCATTAGCTGTGATTTATTCACATAAATAGATGTTATGTAACAAACACACACACACACACACACACTACACAATACATCCACATCCGCTTTAGGATCTGCACCAACGCTCTGCCTCTGCATTCGTTCGTTCTTGTTGTTGTTTTTCCACACGTCAATCGACGCCCCGCTGTGACATTTGCTTCACAGTTCGGCGCCGGTGTGGAGGAGCTTCTGGTCTACGTGGTTTCCTGGGTCGGCATCGCCGTTGCTCTCGTGTGTTTGGCTACCTGCCTTATCACCCTCTGCTGCCAGGGGGCGCCGTGGCACACTGACCACAGCACCATTCACTGCAACCTGTGGGCCAACCTGCTCATCACAGAGCTCATCTTCCTTATCGGCGCCAACAAGACTAAGTACACGGTCGGTACTTTGATATCAGACAAATCAGCATGAATTGTTTTATTTATTTATTTTTTTTTGTGGTTGCTCATTTTGCACTCCCGTTTTCAGGTCCTCTGCTCCATCACCGCCGGCCTGCTGCACTTTTCGCTGCTGTCTGTGTTCTGCTGGTTGTGCCTGGAGGCAGTGGAGCTGTACCTTCTGCAGAGGGAGGTGTTTGAGGGACGCAACTCCAGGAGGAAGTACTTTTACCTCTGCGGCTACTCCGTGCCCGGGCTGGTGGTGGCCGTGTCGGCGGCCATCGACTTCAGAGGATACGGTTCAAAAACGGCGTAAGTTGATGAATGTGGGGAATTGCTCTGTTTTCCCTAATGTCTTTTTTTTTTTTTTTTTAAGTCACCAACTAGTGCACACAAAACAACCATTATAGGATAGCAGATGGAAGTATTGATCTGCAAAATAATCAATTAGATAAGCAGAGAGAAAAAGCAACTATACAAATGAACAAAGAAAAGTGTGAGGGGAAAAAAGTTAAAATGCGCACATTTTACAAAACAACATAACCAAGCGATGTCATGACACAAAATGCAAGTGGGTTATGCTTCTTTTTTTTTTTCTTCTTGGTGTTTATTTTCCAATTATTATTTCCTCTCCACATGCCTTTTTTTCTAATATTCCTTGTTTTAATTAATCTAGCGACACACATGTTTTGAGTAAAAGTGGGAAAGAAAAAAAGAAAAACAAGCCAGAAAAACAAGAATAAATAAAGGGTAACTAAAGAACATGCTTTGTGATCTTATTGGGTTGCTTCTCCCAATTCCCATCTTCTCCCCTCAGAATTGTGGAAAATATTTTACTGAAATAGTCAAATAGATTTGTTTTTAATCTATTGCAATTGCGTGAGAAGATCTATCCATTTTTTATGTACTGATCTTTCTCCTGCTTTTCCTGCTGTCTAACATCAACATGCTTATTATTTCTCCGGGTGTTGGTGCCGTTACAGGTGCTGGCTGCGCACCGATAACTACTTCATCTGGAGTTTCCTCGGACCTGTAGCCGTCGTCATTATGGTGGGTTCTGCTGCATTGTGTCGTGCAAATATTTTTCAGTTGTCTCGCGCTTCTTTATTTCTTGTTTCCAAAGCGTCAGACGTTATCTCTACCATCAGGGTTTTGTTTTAAACTGGACTGGTGGCACTTAGCAAAATGTTCATACTCAAATGGTTTTCAGCTTATAACTGAAGTGAAAGTGACTTAAATCAGACGTCGTGGTAACAGATGATCTCGGTTCCGGAGGCCAATAAGTTATAAAATAGCCATTTGTGGCTGCAGAATGAGAAACTGATGAGCGTTGCATTGTTTCATGATTTGTGGGATATACAAAAAGGAAGATCGTGAGATAATAAAATGTTTTGCTGCTCAAATGTCAAATGCATGTTGCAAAAACGTTGAAGTCTGAGTCAGGGCATGTGTGGAGTTTTAAGAACAGACAGTTAGCAGGAACTCTGTCAGCAGAAGTTTTAAAAAAAATGTTTTTAAATGTGTGACACTTCTTTTCTCCAGTTTATTTTTTGAAGATTGTTATGTGCAATATGCTGCCACTGTCAAGTACAAAGACTAGATTAAAAAGTGATTGAGACAGCCAAGGTCCAAACAAAAACTTTGAAAGGTTTCAGAAAACCTGAAAAATGGATGAGCACCACTTTGAAATATTACAATGAAATGTTGTTGTTGTAGAGGGAGAAAAAAAAAGTTTTACTTTATTTTTTTCAAATGTTCAGCTTCTCTTTCAGCGTCTCTCTGACTAATGTCATTATATAACACGTCTGTCTTTGATCGTTTGCCTCAGTTGAACCTGGTCGTCTTGGTGATGACCTTACACAAGATGCACAGCACCGCTGCACTCAAACCTGACTCCAGTCGCCACGACAACCTCCGGTCAGTCAGACCGCCTCGTGCTGTTTTTTGTGTTTGAATAAAGGTCACGGTGTCTGAATGAGTTTAAATCGTTTACAATGTTTGAAGAGTTCACGGCGTGTCGAGCTTCTACAGCGCCACCTTTTTTCTTTTTTTTTGATGTGTGAAGTCAGAACATTTCAAGGTTTTCAAGTTAAAATTGACAAAAAGTTTCTCTGAAGTTTTGAAATCAGCATCACCTGGATGTTGGATAGAGACGAAATATGAAAGAATGAACTTTCTGCACATAACCGGGAACACGTGTGTGTGCGTGCATGCGTGCGTGCGTGCGTGCGTGTGTGTGTGTGTGTGAGCTTCGCCCATCACCTTTGGTTGAGCTTGCTGTGTGTCTCGCTGTGGGGTTCCTGCTTTGCTTTTATAGAACTGTTCGGAGAAAAACTCAGGAACATTTTTGTTTAAGGTTTAGATTCGTTGGGAATTACACGCAGAACCGAACATCCACAGAGGAAATAAATAAAAAAATAAAAAATCAAAGAAAGTGTGGAAAAGTTTTCGGAACGGCAACAGATCTTATTACTGTGAATATTTCAGAGGTAGATTTATTCCAGAAGGTATTGAGTCAGACGTAAGATAGTCTTTGTAACGTTTTTTTTTGTTCAAGCTAAAGTTCTGCGGGAAAACAGAATTCAAGAGACGTTAAAAAGTTTCAAAACCCCGCTGTGAAGTTTAATGTCGACTTGTGCTGATAGACTAAAATGTATCTCTGTCTCTGTCACAAAATAAAATTATAAAAAAAAAACTGTTAATGTGGACAGGAACGCAGCTGAAACCTCAAACAAGAGGTATAATCAGTTTCAGGTTGCCATCTCCTCCATGTGTTTTGTGATTAAAACGTAACACAAAACAGGAAGGTGAAACGTTTCTGTGGGGCGTCTGAGATGGCGTCCACTGGTGATGTGGAAAAAGCAGAATAGACATGAAATTCAGAGATTTTCTTGTGCTGTTCTCTTTTAAAAATGAATTGCTTTAAAGGGCTAAATGAAAAATTTGTTTAAAAAAGCCTGCTGTCGTTTATTGAAGTTTTTGCGTTTTATCGCCTCACAGCCACAAAACGTAACGTATTTTCTGGAGACTCTGCGTGGCCGACCAACAGAAGCATCGTTTTTTGCACACAAAGCGTCATATATTTGCATTCATCCGCCCTGAATTGACACTTTGTAAAACCACTGTAGGTTTTTTTAGCAAAGGCTTTTACCAGATTTGAGATGTTTTTGCTATTTCATATTTGCAAATATTGGCTGAGTTTGGGCTCAAGCTCAGCCACATACCACCGGTAGGGTCCGTGTACATTTACAACTCTTCCAACAGATCAGATTTAGACGTGAATAATAATCTTTACTCCTGTTGTTGTTCTGCTCCACATTTAAGTTTTTTGCAGGCTCTCTCTATCTCCATCACCACTGTCTTTAATTTGTCAAAAAGCAAATGTTAAACAGTAAAATAAAAGAGCCTCCCTGTCTCTTGTGTGACCTTGCTGCCTGGCCTGCAGGGCCTGGGCGGTGGGCTCCCTGACTCTCCTCTTCCTGCTGAGCGTCACCTGGTCCTCAGGCTTGATGTTCCTGTCGGGTCCGTCTCTCCTGCTGGCTTACCTCTTCACCTCCCTCAACACGGCTCAGGCCCTCCTCATCACCATCCTCCACTGCACGCTCGCCAGAAAGGTCAGCATCCAGGAGTCGTTATGCAATTACACACGTCCGTTACTCTGCGACTAAACGCTCTGTTTTGCGTAAACGGCGGGGGGGGCGTTAGGGTCAGAAGGACTACGGCCGATGCCTGCGTCTCTCCCAGTGCTGCGCCACGTCCTCCTCCAGCTCTCCGGACTCGGTGAAAGGCGCTGCGCTTCGCTCCAACAGCCGCTACACCAGCAGCCAGAGCCGGAGAGCTACGGCGAACAGACAGGTGAAACGCGGCGATGCGTTTGTTTTTACCTGCCGCCGGCTCTGGTTGACCCCCAGCCACTGTTTAACCGCGAGCTAATTTTCCACTCTAGAGCCGCATCAGGAGGATGTGGAACGACACGGTTCGCAGGCAGACCGAGTCCTCCTTCATCGCCGCAGATGTTAACAATACTCCGACTCTTAACAGAGGTGAGGTTTGGGGGGAATTAGCTCTGCTTTCACCCTGCTGTGAAAAGAAAAAAAAAAGAAAAAAACAAACATTTTGTTTTCCTCTCTGTCCTTCAGCTGCTCTGGGAAACCATTTCCTGACAAACCAAATGCTGCAGACTCATGCTGGAGCTTCTCCTTACGACACGATGCTGGCGCAGGGATACAATCAGCCCTTCACTTCCACTGGTACGTCCCATTGAATCACATGTGATCTTCCTGTTTCTACTGGTATGTCTAAGAAAACAATATTCTTATAGAATATTTAGATTGTTGAGCATATGTTCAGAGTCACATTAAATTATTACTCAACTTCAGACTCGAAAGTTTCCTGAAAAAAAATAACACCTTTCAGTATTTTCAAAATATTAAAATAAACTAATATTATGTAGAAGTGTAAGGATTCGACAATGTAAGTTAAAGAAAATTTTTTTGACATTAAAATGTATCATTTTGTGAAATTAGGGATATATCAAACTTAAGGACATGCAAAGCTGCTAAATCTAAATAATAATGCTATGAAAAACTATTTGCACTTCTTTTTTTTTATTTTTCACATTCTTTTAGATTATATGTGTAAAAATCAGGCTGTAATTATAAATGGCCTGGCAGATAATTGCAAATTTCCGTTAGAGCTGACTGGATGTTGGACACGCAGCTGATATTACAAATCCTAAAACGCAAAGCCGGTTCACTGGCGTGTCAAGCACAGCCGCGCTCCAACGTCGACATTCATTAGCGAGCTCATGCTACCACCGGTCCCATCAGGCCACCGGTTCTAAAAACATGGCCAAAAAAAGAGGAAAAAAGGCAACAGACAGATCTGTTTGTCACCTGTGCTGATATAATGCAGCTGTAATCAAAGGACATAAAATATAACTTCAACAAATACCAAGGTTAGACAATAATATTCAATATAAAAGTTAGAGGTTAAAAGCTCAAAAACTCCAAGTAAACCTGAAAGAGTGGCTACAGATCATTTTATGTGTAATGTAACATAATTTGTAATAATGTACATTGATAAGTACAATTATTTGTGTGCTTGTTTTTGTTCATCGTGTTTACTGTCTTATTTATAAAGCTTTTAGTTTATTTCAGTGTGAGAAAGATGACTTTTATTTGGTCAATTTCTTTTTTTTTTTTTCCTTTAATTATTTTTTGTCGTTTATAAATGTTTTTCACGCTTTCCTTCTCTGTCTCCGTGTCGTTACGTGGACCAGTAGGAACCTTCAGAAACAAACAGAGTATGACCTCTTTCTTTTTGTGCTCCTTTAAGTCATTGAGCACCATTTTTTATTTTTTTTTTCAATTCATGGAATCTCAGTGCAACAGCCTCAGAAAGTAAATATGCACAAACCATGCAGTCTTCTTGCAAAATTATTCATGCTTCTTTTTCGTCTCAACATTTTGTCACGCTCAGTCTGTCCTGCAAAAATAGAAGATATGGCCGCCCAACTAAACAGCAAACGTGTAGAAGAAGTTTGTCCAAAATGGACCTTTTTGCTCTTTAAAGAAACATTGGGTCAGGAGAGCTGGTCAGGGTTCGTAGGAAGTTAGAGCGAAATACGGGGTAATACTGGAAGTAAAGTTTTGGGAAGCTGAAAAAGACACTCAACGTACAGCGATGGCCTTTAGTGGAATAGCTTAAAACAAAACATGTTCATGTGTGTGATTGTCCCGATCAAAGTCCAGACCTGAATCTGACTGAAAATCTATGACAAGATTTAAAAATCCAAATCATCTTGAGCTATTTAGCAAAATAAAGGAGCATAGATGGTAGAGTCACAGCCCAAAACATCAGCAACATGGGGCTCTGCAAAGTATTAATTCAGGACAGATGAGAACGTTTAAAAAAATTGTGACGGTTATTCACTTAGAATCTCAATAAAATCCATTGGAGGTTGTAATGTCACAATGTGGGAAAATGTTGAAGTGGTGGAAATACTTTTGCAAGGTGCTGTGAAGGCATAACTTACACCTCTCCATGTGGCAACATGAGCAGACATTTCATTAAGGAACAGCTTGTTTATCTCCTAAGTCCTCCTGGTAACCCTCCACCTTCAGCGATATATGAACTTCAATCTGTATCCATTCATTCATTCGTTCATTCATTATGTGTCTTTCCGTCTTTGTTTCAGTCTTCTCTGTCCTTTTTTTTTTTACTTTAATATCTTTATTCTCCTCACAGAGGGCGGCGTGTCGCAGAGCCAGGAATCCTGTGCGTTGGACAGTGTTTGTCTCAATGGAGGCTACACCCCTAACACCTTTACCCTTCACGGTCTGGGTACAACGCCCGGGTCCCGAGCGGGAGTAGTGGGCAGCGCTGACCTCCTGAGGGAGGGGGGCGTTGGGCTTGGAGGTGATGACATCTCGCCGGGGCTCCTCACGCCGCACAGCTCGACAGACCTCAACAGCGGAGCCGGATTGCGTCGTAACCTGTCCGACGCGGCGGCTCTGGAGAAGATGATCATCTCAGAGCTGGTGCAGAGCAACCTGCGGCCTTCCGTAGCCATGCCCGTTCCGCCCGAGCGCTACGGGAGCCTGGCGAGGCCGCATCACCACGAGAGGCCAGCTCTTACTCACACCGCTACATTGACCCGCCACCCGCAGCCCTCGCAAGAGGGCTGGTCTGCCACGGTGCAGCCGAGCTCCCGGCAGAGCGCCCAAGAGGGCTGGGCGCATGCAAGGCCGCCCACACAGGACACCGAGGCAAACACCGCCATACGGGGCCAAGAGCACGGCACCACGCCTCGCTTGCAAGACGGCTGGTCACACGGACGCATTTCTGGAGATTCCGACACCCAGGAGTTACTCAAAGACGGAGACCGCTCACAGCTGCAAGGTACTCTGGGCAGGCGTGGACACCAGGAAAGGCAGCCGGCTCGACCACCGGATGTCCAAGCTCGGCCTTACTCCACCCTAAGCCGCACCCCAGGTACCTTGTCCCGCCACCGCAGCACGGTGGAGTCTACTGGAGGGACAGAACGAGACAGGGAGAGGGACAGAGAGCGAGACAGGGATCGCTACCGAGACAGACCTCTTCCTCCTCCTCCTCCCCCACCGCCACAGGAGCCAGAGTCGCTGTACAAGGCTCTGGAAGAGCCACTGCTTATGAAGCAAAGAGAAGCGGTTGTAGAGGCATGGAGAGGTAGCCAGGACAGGGAAAAGGAGGAGACATTTCTGCTGAAAAGAGACGGAATATCTGACGACTGGAGAGGAGGGACCGAGAGGGGACGGGACGAGTCTTTCACCTCTCATAAGCGAGACGGCGCGATGGATGAGTGGAGGGCCGGCATCGAGAGAGGCAGGGAGGAATCTCAAATGCTTGAGAAGAGAGACGGACGACTCGAGCTGTGGCGAGCAGGGGAGACGGAGCAGGGAGAGACTTTTATCACTCAGAAGAAAGACTTTGGGATGGACGGTTGGAGAAGTGAAGTAGAAAGAGAGTCGGACGAATCCTTTTTCCTGAAGGACAGAGATGGGTGGAGGGCAGGGATCGAACGAGAGAGCGAGAAACAGAAGGACAGAGCACTGGATGTTTGGAGAGGCGGGATAGATTTGGACAGGGAGGAGTCTTTCTCATTTGAAAACAAAGATGAAGGCCTAGACGGGAGGATCAGAGGGAAAGACAGAGGTTCTCTGCGGTATCATGGTGAGCGTCAGGATTCAGACAGCTTCACCCTACCTTTAACGCCCGATCTCGACTTGGACCCAGACTCCTCGCCCATCTACACACGGGATTCAAACCCTTCCCCTCTGTACCCCGGAGACCGCCGCTCGCCGCCGCTGAACATCTTCTCCCGAAACTCTCCGCCGACAAACATCTTCGTGCCACGAGAAGGCAACTCGCCGCCGAGTAAACTCTACTCCCGCCATTCTCCGCAGGTGTACAGCCGCAGCGGTTCCCCTCCCCGCTTTTACACCCGCACCTCTCCGCCGACTCACATGTACCCAGATAGCAGCCCTGAGGGCCCAGAAGAAGTCAGCCCTACCAGCGGGCATCAGCCCCAGCGGCCCACTCTGGAGCTGCCCTACAGCCTGGGGCGCCCGCCGTTAGGCCCGCGGCCCAATCACTTGCAGACCTTCTACCAGCCCCCGCCGCTAGCTTCAAACGGAGAGACAGGGTACGCGGCAGAGCCCACTTCTGAGGGAGACGACGGACAGATGCAGCGAGTGACGAGCCTGTGACTAGGGCGGTGGTGATTGGGGCATAGATACCAGGGAGGAGGAGGAAGAGGAGAAGGAAGGTGGCAATTTCAGCAAAGTGAAGAACAAAGAGATGGAAACCAAGATTATGCTTTAGAAAATTAACAATGTTGGACTTCTTTAACAATTCTGGCATTTTACATGATGGCTCCTCCCTGCTTCTACGCCCCGATCACCACGAGACTCTCCCCCTTTTCCTGTGTTTTGTTACTTTTGTACGACTGTGATCCATTTATAGCTGCTTCTCCTCCTGCTGCTCCCCTCTTCTGTCTTACCCGAAACTCCCTTGTGTCTTCCCATATCATTGGTGCTTTCCTTAATCCGTCCTCGTCGCCTAGGTTTTGCTTCATCGGCTGGGTGTTGCCCCTCCCCGTAGCAAACAGTGTGTCAAAGAAGCACTTGTGTGTTGCCAAAAAAAAAAAAAAAAGAAATCCTTTCAAAGAACTCGTGCATGACTTTATAGTGGCTTTGCAAGGCTACATACTGTAGGAGGACGCGCTGACATGTACATGCGAGTGAGTGCGCATAGCTTGATGAGCATGTGTGTCTGTAAGGATGGGTATATGTGCGTATGACAGAGAAAGTATGTGTATATAATACATTATTGTATATTTAATGTATCACATTGAAGCATTTTATCAATACCGTCTGGAGGAGCTGTCCGTCTCTCTCCTCCTGATTTCGACTCGACCCGTTTCACATCAAGACCAAAAAACTTTTGTTCCCTCCCCCCCGCCCCCAAGCTGCCACGAACTGCCCCGTGGAGGAACTCGCTGACCGCAGAGCCGGAGATTGTGTAAAACCTCAGAGATTTTCTGCAAACCCCTCCTGAGATCCTTGTACATATCGACCTCAAGTGTTCTGATTGTCTTGTATTGCTATTGAAGTTCAAGTAAACATGTGAAATAAATGTTCCTGTTTTTCTGTTTGTGTGCACAAAGAGAGATGGAGGCATTCAGAGAAATGATCGACATTTTTGTTATTAATTAATCGGGGATAATAAAAAAAATGATGATGCCGATGTTCTGTTCAGAAACCCTGGATAGCACATGACGAATTAGAAAATATAGTTATGTACATTCTAGAGTGGATAAATAAATGCTACTTTATACAGCTACTGTGGAATCTGGGTCGATTTGCCCCCTTTGCCAATTCATATCTTGATTTCATCTGTGCATGTTGCCAGTTTCTACCTGTAAACCGAACAAGTATTATCCATCCGTTTACCCGTTTCATATCACTTTTTCTTGGTAGTTAAAGGGAGTGAGGTTCTGTTATGAGGCTGATATCTTACCTGCAGTCTGTAATTTAGCTTAAATCCAGTTGGACCATGAGGCTAATGCCAACACCATGTCCAAAAATGATCCAAGGCCAAAATGGACTCCAGCTCCTGTTTCAGAAACGGTACAGAAGTTTACGTATAAGCTGTTGTTGTATTTGCATTGAGGGTTTATTTACAAACAAGTCAAAAGAGTATATACCTGGGAAATGGAGGTAGGGAATGACAATTTGGGATTTCTACGTGAAACAGATTTTAGGAGTGCATTCACACCAGTCCTGTTTAGTCTGTTTTCATCAAACTCTAGTTTGTTTGTTTGGAGAGGTGTGAATGTTCGATCTGATCCGCCTACAAACTTAGGTTTCGTTTTGATAAACGTGAACTCTGGGGCAGTTTGAATGCACATGCGGAGACCGCTCCAAAGGCGGGAGGCAGACTGTGCATTCTGGGTAAACACAACATAAACAAATGCCTAACTCTAGCGCTAGCGTAAGGAAAGGTTCGTGGTCTCCTACCAAAGACAGAAGAGAAATACTACAGCTGCTAAAACTTCATTTTTGTTTACATTTTGAGACGAAGGAAGTTGTGCTTGTCGTCTTGTTCAGAGACTTTCATGTTGTTTCCTTCAGTAGTTCTTGGCGCAGCGCAGCCACAGGCGAGGTGAACAACATTTTCAAAGTTTTTGGTTTGTTTGACACTAGTGTTGAAGCCACCTGCACCAGCTGAAAATGTAACAAATGTTGCAATTTTAGTCCCCAGTCCAACCCAGTCTACCAGGTTATCAGGTGTGAAAACACCTCTGGTCAGAGTTACTATCTGATAGAACAACATCTCTGTATTTTTGTTTATCACTCCTCTTTATCAGTCAAGAAACAACTTATTTCACTCAGAAATATTTCAGACAGGCGGATTATCAGTAGTGTACCACTTCTTCTGTGCTGATTGTTACACATTTTCCTGTGTAACAATCAGCCATTTCTCTGAATATATCTACTGAATGCCTACATGATTTATAAAGCGATGTTTGCATAAATCGCTCTCATGTTCTTAATGTGTTCTGAGATGATAGACGTCTTTGGTCTTGGCCTTTGTCTGACAAGCTGTTAGCTTAATCTTATCAGATAATCTGGATTTATACTAAACGATAGCAATCTGACACAGGTAAGACATTAACCCTTTAGAGCATTTTTTTTAAACAAAACCTCACTTTAAAATTTCACTTTGAAGAAGTATTTTGATCAATAAGAGATGAATAATGATTAAACTGGACAAATTTGACCTATTTAATTTATTGTATATAATTTTATTTTAAAGAAAAAAGATTTTATATTATCCTTTATATGACACCCTAATTTCATTCATTGTGTGTCTGGTTCTCATTCGGACCAGTCGACCCATGAGATAAGACATTATGACTCCTTATCAAATCAAAAATAACTATGACTGTAAGATATTAATGACCAAACTGAGGGCAAAGGTCACCAAGGCAGATATGAAGTGATGGTCGGTACGAAGCATTCAATGGCACGCTGCTCTTTTACGAACCCAAAATATCAGATTAACTGAAGCGTAAAATCAGAATAGTATGAAATGGTGAAGGGGTCTCATGGCTGACACGCTCTCTACTGTGTGGCACTTCAGACAACGACCCTGACATATTGCAACATCTCTGTACAAAACAGGTGAAACGGCTGCAAAACAGTGCAAAAGTCTTAGGTCATCCTGTATTTCCACACTTTGGCTCTAATGAAAAGTCCCTTCTTCAGGCTTTCTGCAAGTCTTTTAAACATTTTCTTTGGAGTTCACTTATTTCCTGTGCGGTGCTAGAATCTGACCACAGCAGCTTGTTGTAAAATGTTTGCTTTGGAAAAATTAGGAAAATGCAGATAAATAGTTTCTATGTTTAGAAAAAAGAAGATGCATTGATTGATTACTTGATGCCAAGATCTCAGTTTGTCTGTGTTAAACTGTTTAACTTATTTTTTTATTTTATTTTAGAAAATAAAGGAATGGGAACATCTGAGTTCCTGCAACTCTAGTAGCAAAGTGAAAAGGCTTCTTTACTGTTCTTTACTACATACTGAGTAGATACAACACCAGTTTTGCCCTTGAGTTATGAAAGCTTTTTGGGACCAAAGAGGTCAAACAAAAATCCATTTAAATGTTGACAGGTATTGGGGCTGTTACTCTGTGAAAAAGAAAATCTTTAAAAGACCTGAAGAAATAGAAAGAAATATTGACTAAAGCCACTTTTAAAAAAAAGGAAAACTTAAGAATTGAGGGATAACTTAATGACTTTTGCACCAAACTGTCGAGAAACCAAGAGATAAAAAAGAAAATTGTTGCTGAAAACATCCAACGAATGACTGATGGGAATCTTTTTAATGAAGATAAAATGATCAATTTGAAATGATTATAGAGCAACAGTGCAGAATGTATTCAGTCACAAATCACTGAAACTGGAACTTTTATCAAAAGGATAACTTGACAAATTCGATCATTGTACATGATCATTATATTTCTGAGAAAATATGGAAAACCGACATTTTCACAGGCATTATAAGTATAATGGACTGGTACATATGACAATGTAGCCATATTTTGAAGTAAAAGGCGGTGAAATCAGAGATGGAGGTGATGAGGTTCATTTTAGGCAGAAGAGAAGAACTAGATGAATTGATGAGTTCGGATAGTTCAGCTGACAAGAAAGATTAAATACAAAACTTAATTTAAAAATGACTGTGTATGATTTTAATGACAGGAATAAAGATTGTATTACTTCTCTTGATCAAATAAAGATTTTTTTTTACAATTAATTTACTTTTATGGTGTGGTTTCACTTGAATCTTTTGCAAAGTGTTGTATTATTGAGGAGGGTATGGTCAATAGACTCATTTTAAGTTTATATGCATACATATATTTAGAATATTTAGGCCTAAGTATAAACATTAATGTTTATTATCAGCCTGTAGAAAATTGTACAAAATCATTTGCTTCACATTAACTGAAAATGCAAACACTTTTTTTGTGAATGTTCTAGTAGAATGAGCTTCAGATATTTGGAGTGCTATTCATTTTGGTAAAGTTTAATTTCACACAAAAAAATTATTATTTCCAGTGGCAGATTGTTTCACTTATCCATCCATTTTCTTTACACCCTTGTCCCTTAGTGGGTCAGGAGGGTTGCTGGTGAGAGGCGAGGGTCACCCTGGACAGGTTTTCACCATGTCAGTAGTGACATTATCTGCCAATGGAAGTACTTTTTCATCAATATTGAGGAATTATTTATTTAAAATAATCTCCTATATCTTGTAGAAAAATTACTTGTAAGTTAGTTTTGTCCTATTTAAAGGTTATTTAGATATTTACACTAAAACGTAAACCAAAAATACTTTTTGTTTGTTTTGCAGTAAGAGGAAAATAATCACGAATCAAAACATACAAAATATTTATAAAACATTTTACTTCTAGCAACACTGACACGTGTACATCAAAAATGACCTCTACTGATGAGTTCAGTATTTTTCCTGTAAGTTATGTTCTGTTAGGACGCCTATTAGTCGTTTTCTTATGACACAACAAATCCTACGACATCTGGCCAAACACATGAAGAAAAAAACGAGTGCTTACATTCAGCAGCGTACAAAATTATGTAAAAACTGTTAAATAATAAAATCTGTGTTTATAAAAAAATATATTACGTTCTATTCATTGCAACACTAACACTGAAATGAAATGTGGCTTGACGTTATCCTTTGTGCCTTCAAAATATTTACACACGTACAAGTGGTGAGTAGTTATAGTGGCTCCTGTTTTCAGTTTCACCTCACAGGTCGGAAGGGCGTGACCAGTCACAAGGGCAAAAGGTCCAGGGCTCAGGCTGTTTACATAACAGACGCACTTTTCAGTCTCCTTCCTCTCAATCGCTTCAGTTTTCTCTCTCTCTCTCTCTTTTTTGCAGAGATTGTCTCCAGAAGTATTTTTCTGCTGTCAAAACGCAGAGGTATGTCTTGTGATTTCAGAGGAAATTGCCAGGCGTTCCTCTGGCTCGTGGGGTTTTCAGCAGACGGTATGCTGAGGAGACGAGGGGCCGTCCGGCTTCTCAGCTGTGGACAGGTCCGACGTACGGTCTTTGAACATCGGCGAGATGTAGAAAGCCTGGCGGTGCGGGGAGGAAACAGACAAACACAAACACGACTTTGAGACACGAGCGGACTCTGACATGCGGACGCGCTCCGGTGAACCAAACAGGGACGGTGAGGAATACTGACCACCCAGTACGCAGTGAGAGCCCCCTGCACGTATCCTGTCAGCACGTCCGACGGGTGGTGCCAGTAGTCCGAGATGCGGGTCAGACCCGTGTAGACCGCCAGGACGACCAGGAGGAACTGCAGCAGCGGCCTCAGCAGCCGAGCGCCGCGCCACGTCAGCCGCGCCTGCAGGTAGAACTACAAGCAACAACATGTTTAATGCTCTGGAGGTCATTCAGTGTAAATGAGTAAATCAGGAAAGAAATGAAATGCAGTTTAAAGCTGACTGTGATAAAAAAAAAAATTAAATAAAAAAAGAGAGACATCTGTTGGTTGAAGTAAACGGACAGCACCGAGAATCGCCAGAGCTCTTTTCCCAGGAAGATGATAAAAGTCGTGAAAGGTTTTCTTTTGGACTTTCAAACCTGTTAGCTTTCTTTCTACTTCACTGATAAAAGAAAAGGTTTTCCATTAATTAAAACCCCCACTTCATATTTGTAAGACTTACTTGCAAACCCCATAATGTTCAACTGTTCGAGAACAATTAGTTCTTTTTTGCCATCGGAAATCTGGAACAAACTTCCAGAAAACCGTAAAGATGTCGAAACACTGACTTCATTCAAATCAATGCTAAAAGCCTTAATGTTTAGAGCTGCCTTTACTCATAACAACTGGAACATTGATCAATATATTTGATGTGTATTTGCTTGATGATTTTAACGATGGCATTTGACAAAATATGTTCATTTCTTATTTCGTACATGCTAACTGTACGATGTTCTTATGACGTAAAGCACTTTGAACTGAATTGTTGCTGAAATATTAATAACTCTAAGTATTTTACTATAATATTATAACAAAATTGCTCTTACTCTGTGAGTTTGTAAAGACGTTTCAAATTTTTGGTCTGATTATTTTTACAGTGTCGACTCTCCAAACGGAGTCTGATTGCTTCACTAATTATTACCTTAATCTGAATTCAATGTCTAAAGAAGTTATAAGGGGTTTGTTTAGTTTAGTCTTATTGAAAATTGTTTTTTTGTTGTTTTTTTAATAACTGTAAGCTTGACTTGGAGTATTAAAATCAGCGAATTGAACTCGATCTACCAACTGATGAGGGCACCAGGGTTTACACACAAGCTCCCACATCCACACACACACATCCACACACACACACATCCACACACAATGCAGCAGAGCTGTGGGGGCGACGGCGACGCTCCTCCAACAGCGAAACAAAGCGACATTTGTCCGCCTCGTATCCTTCGCTCCCCGTCCTCGATCATTCTTTCACTTTTTGTCGCTAACTGCACTGACGATAAATGAATGCAGCAGGAATTCATTTTTTTCCAACATATGAACACGCCGACTGTAACTAGAGGAATATAAATGTCACGAGTTTGGCTAGTCAACGAGAGCGTTTCGTGGTTCTTGATAATTTAAGTAAAATTTGACCTAAGACACAAAGCAAATACAGAAATCCATCTAAAATTGTTTAAGAAGCTCAATAATTTAACAACAATGTTTATTATTTTTTAACAGTATTTAAAAATCATTAAATAAAACTTGAATTTATGATATGTTAAAATCTTTACTGGCAAATTCATTTTATTATAGTTACTTTTCTGAAGAAAATGATTTCAAACGTCTTAAAAAAAAGACCCTGACGTCTGATTGGTGAACCTGCACAATAACATAATATTTAAGTTCATTATGAACTCATTAGAACTCGACTATCAAAGAATTAAACACACACTCACTAATGTGGTACATTTTGAAAAATAGTTTGTATATGGGTTTATAAAGTTACACTTTCAGTAAGACATAGACAAACTTTAAATAATAATTTCTTTAGCTGACGTATTTCCATTTTTATGAAAAAAAAAAGAAGATATTTGTAGAAAACGTTGAAACTCACCGCTAAATACAGCAGAGAGTACATGGCAAAAGAGGCGTGGCCAGAGAAGAAGGACTTCCTACAAAAACAGAAAAAGGCATTTAGATTTATAAGTAACTGAAGGTCATCGCACAGAAAATTCATAAACACGTCGTTTGCTTTTACAGGTGAAACTCAATAAACTAGAACATCATTTGTTTCAGTATTTAAATACAAGAATGGACAGTTTTATAGATAAGCTGTCACCTAGTGAAATATATGGCCATGAATTACTGCATTAATGAACATCCTTTTACTTGCGCACCGTTTTTGGTCACAGTTTTTCCTTCCAATCAATTTTCCATTGATTTGTGGTTCACCCTCTGAAGGCTGTAAATAGCGAATGTTGGTCTTTATGTAATATTTTCACATTTTTGTGAAACTAAATTTTGGGCTTTCATTCACTACAAGTTAAAATTTTAAAAAAGATTTTTTTTTAAAAAGATGCTTGAAATAAATTATAATATGAGTTCCAGTGAGGCTTGTCTGTTAGATTAAAAGTACATTTTGAAAATAACTTCTTAGCAGGTATTAAACATACTTTTCATTAAAACCCACGTTTATTTGCTCATTTTTTATTGGTCTGCTGTAATATTTTTGCCTTTAATGTTGCATTTTCAGATTCGGTAAGTAAAAATCATCGTAATTTACAGAAAAATTGACTTATAAACTGTCTGTCTCTATTTGTTTTATTTAGTGAAGTGAATTAATGAAAGGAATTAAAACTTACATACTACTGTGTTTTATGAATTAATGAAATAAACGAACTTTTTAATGACAGTTTAATCTGTTAACCCACACCTGTATATGGTTATAGTTTTTTGACACATCATCAGTCGGATCCTCACCTGGCCTCTTCCACTAATTGGTGGTCAGGGTTGGTACACTTCACGCCTGTGGCAGTCACGTACGTTCCCTGCGTGCAGTTGAGCGTCGCGTATGTGACGCCGCACACGTCCAGGAAGTGAGGCCGCAGCCGCCCGACGCTGAGCTTCGCCATGTTGGTGAGCGACTGGCCGACGCAGCAGCCGAACAGGAAGGAGCCCAGCTCCTTGTACAGGCAGGAGACGTACAGGTTCTTCACGAACGATTTGGAGCTCACTTTGTGGAAGCGCGCCCGGAAGCACTCCCCGAGCGCAATCTGAAGGTTGGAAAAAGTTCAAAAAGGAAGAGAGAAACGGGTTTTTTTTTTTTTTTTTTTAAACGAGTTGCTGTGATGGGAGGTCGTCTGTGTGGGAGGTGTGTGGGGGGGAGAGAGGGGGTAACACGTCGAAAACTCACTGCCAGGCCTGTGATGACGATTCCACCTGCGGTAAGAAGCTTATTTGAAATGACTTCTTGGGACAGATAAGGGTAGGCGATACTGGGGTCTCCACATGTGAAGCCCCTCTGGAAGGGTTTCACTGCCTTCAGCTCGCATGCGAAGAAAGGAATCGATGCTGCGTGGACAGAGAAGAGGCGGACACTGGGTTAGACCAGCAGATAATTCTAAAGACTCTTCTGGTTTAAAAAACACACACACACACACACACACATGTAAAAGTACATGTGTCACAGAGAAGTGGACGGGCGACGAAGGAACATCTCTGATATGCTGAAAAGCCGCAAGTGTTAACGACGGGAGATGAATTTTAATTGACCGTCAGGCAAGAACGCACCGGCCTCTCAGTCCAGAGAAAACATTCCGAGCTCTCAAATATTCTGTCATTATTGCTGTTCTAATTGAATTACCTTTTTTTTATTATTATTATTTGTCGCTCAAAAAGCAACGCTCCTTGATTCTCAATCAAATTTCCACTCCTTTCATTTTTAATGAAAACTCACGACAGCGGTACTTTGTGCAAAACCTTGCAATAAATATGCTGGAATGCTAATGCTGAGTGCATCGCTGAATGTAGCTCTGAAGCACCCGCTCGCATCGCCAATTCACAAATAAAAACACTGCGAAGGTTTCGAATCTCTTTGACAAGCTTATGCAATTTCTTTTTTTTTTTTCTTTTTCCCAGTGCGGTCTTTTAAAGGTCTTGGAGAGGAACGGCTTTGTTTGCGACCGTCAGACTCACCTGCGGTAAACCACTGGACAGCCACTCTTATTTTGAAATCAGATTTCTTTGCATCCTTAAACCACTTCAGACTCAAAAATCCAAAGAGTTTCATGCAAATGTTTTGATAAACCTTGAAGCTGCTATCACATTTACATCCCAGGTGAAAAAAAAGTATACTTTAATATACTTCAAACATACTTTAATTTGTGAAAGTACACTTTAAGTAAACTAAATATTAAGTGTACTACCTATAAGTATATCTGAAGTACACTAAAAATACACTTGTACCAATTTTGAAATTAGAACTTTAAACACACTTAAGCAAAACTGTACCTTTTAATATATTAAATAATAAAGTATACTTTAAGTGAACAAAATATGAATTATGTATAAATTTTTAAGTGTCTTAATAATATTTTACTATTATTAAAATTGCATACAATAAAAAATGATAATCATTGAAGTATATTAAATATATATTTTTTATATAATTCTGAGACAGAATTATTACACTCAAAATATAATAATTATATCAAAATATAATAATAAAGCTCTGAAATATATTTAAAAAGTATACTTTAAGTACACTTGAAGTTGTTCCAATAAAGTACGTGTAGTATACTAAAATATACTACTAGTTGTAATTTAATACTATTTAAATACTACTAAAGTATACTAAGCACAAAATAAGTAGTTCCAAAATAGTACAGTTTAAGTACATTGATAGAAGTATACTAAAGAATGTTAAAATTTAGTATACTAAAGTATACTTTTTTTCACCTGGGATGCAACAGTTATTTAAGGCTTTCGGTTGTTTGCAGTGGTTAGCTTGCAATGTTAGCTTAACTACGGTAATTCAATTTTCTGTAGACTGGGATAACTTATGCCATAAACGTCAATTTTAAAAAATTATACTGATCTGTTGAGATATTTCTCATTATGTTTTAATACAGAATAGGGTTGCAGGTAGCAATTCCAGTTTTCTGGCCGATCGCCAATTACCGATCTCTAGGATGCCTGACATGCCGATTCTGATTTTGGCTGATTTTTATTTTATTTTTTTGTCTGAAATGTGCTAAATAAAATAAAAAAGTCACTGAAGTCAGCATTAGTTCACGTACCATAATCTGACATCGATTAAAGCTGAGGCAGATGTTTTGTACAAATAAGGAAAGTCTTCGACAATTTTTTTTTTTTTTTAGAAAAATCTGCAATAAACTCCCAATTATTAGCACTAAAAAGTGCAGGGATTTGTTGATTTTGCGTGAATTTCCACGATTGAAGAAACTGGAGGGACTGATTGATATAATTTGACAGCAAACAGATAAAAACTGCATTAATTTGATTAACATAATATTTAAGCACACCTAGTGTTCAGTCTAGAATCTAGGGTCGCATAAAAAGCTTTGGTGGGCCGGATTTGGCCCACGGGCCTCGAGTTTGACACATATGGCCCAAGCCATTTTACGAATGCTCTGTAGTACAGGGGATTGAGAGAGAGGAGAAAAGGTCAAACGTTGATTATTTTTACAGGAAAACAACAATGAAGAATGTGGAGGTCACCAAACTACTCCACTGGGATGTAGAAGAAAAGCAGCAGAGATCTTCTGTTCCCTGAATGAACACAAGCTGAATCCACTGAGACTGGAAAGAAAGCAGTAAGGCAGAGCCCCAACAAAGACCCAGCTCCCACTGCGCATGTGTGTGGG